>NC_080027.1:115572438-116197438 GCF_030020395.1 Manis pentadactyla | reverse complement strand
GTATCTCATGTATGTGGAATCATACAATATTCCCCTTTTTTGGTGACTGGTTTGTTTCACTTCTTATAGTGTTCTCAGGATTCATCCATGTTATAGCATGTGTCAGAATTTCCTTTTGTAAGGCTGAATAAAATTCATTGTACGTAATACCACATTTTGTATTTCTTCATCAAATGGACACTTGGGTTGCTTCTGTCTTTTGGCAATTATAATTGTGCAATGAATGTCGGTATACACATATCTGTTCAGAACTCTACATTTAATTATTTTGGATAGTATATATCTAGAAGTGGAGTTGCTGTGACATATGGTAATTTTATTTTTAATTTTTTGAGGAACAGCCACTCTGTTTTCCATAGTGGCTGTACTATTTTACGTTTCTACCAGCCATGCACAAGGATTCCAGTTTTTCTACATCTTTGACAACACTTGTTATTTTCTAGAAGTTTGTTGCAACTACTTTTTGATACATTGGAGTTCCTTTTTTGCCTTTTCAGTTTTCAAATATCCGGTTAACAGTTTCTTATGTTAAATTCTTTTTGTTAAAATAATTGACGTGGTTTCTATCTCCTGACTGGACCTTGACCAATATAGAATATTTCTCTTGTTTTTTATTTTTAGTGTATATAACTTACCATAAATATTCTTATGTGGAAGGCTTTATATTCATCCTGTTATTTTTTGCAGTCAATTTTTTACGTGGAGTTATAGAGTCAAAGTATACATTACTTCTCAAACTAGTTTTTTTCATATTATAAAAGTTATATGCATAGTGATTCTACAACATCTTACTACGCTGATGGACAGTGACTGTAATGGGGTTTGTTGGGGGGACTTGGTGAAGGGGAGAGTCTAGTAAACATAGTGTTCTTCATGTAATTGTAGATTAATGATAACAAAATAAAAATAAATAAAAATAAATTAAAAAAAGTTATATGCAAATAACTCATGATACAGGAAAATACTTCAAACTTAACATTACCTGCTAGGTGGCATGATATTTTAGAGTAATTTTTAGAATATATGTGTGTGCGGGGTGTGTACACATAAGTATATATATGCCTCTTTATTTTCCTATATGTATTACCTTCAAAAAGGGAGTCTTGCTTTATGTACTTCTGTAACCTCCTTTTCATGTAACAGTGTATTGTGACTGCATTTTCATTTCATTAAAATGTCTGCATTAATTTTAATAGAAGCATAGTACTCCAGTTTGTATATGTACTGTGATTTATTAATCAGTCTTTTACTGATATTATTTTTAGCTTTCTAATATTATAAACAACTCTATAGTTAATACCTTTATTGTTATACAGATTTAATTAGGATAAATTCTTTGGAGCAGAATTGCATGGTCAGAGGTTATAGATAATTTTGTGGCTTTTGATTCATATTGCATTATTGCTTTCGGATAATTTTAACTCCAGTGTCCTTTATACAGTGGAATAACTTTAAAAATCAAAGTGATATGGGTGTATAGCTAAGAAAATTGAAAAACAGAACACAAAGCAAAGCTAATACAGAATGTACCATAAAAAGCAGTAGTTTCCTGCTCTGCCTATTCTCCACCCAGTTTTGCTTCTGGATGAATCTAAAAACACAAAGCACTCTTGTCCTTCCTTCTGACTGAATTTCAGCCCCTTTTGCCACTCATCTTTTGGAATTTGTACTCAATATTTTAACATTTGTTAAAGGTGATAGTATTTATATTCTGTTCAATAATCATAATTAAGCCTCCATATTTAATCTATAGAATGAGTTTCAAATCTGGAATTTAATAAACATCATCTGTAGCATTTATATTATGACTATGCAGATTTTATTCATTATAGAGTCAGTGTACCACAATTACATTTTGTTCTTTAATTGTGATGTCTACTGTGCCAACTTAAGAAGATTGTTTACATGGAGTCTTTTTTTCCCTTACAGTGCATCAGTGATTCAAATCATGCCACGTTTCAGTTTGCTCAATATTTGGGCCATGCTTTTTGTGGTGGCCACCCTCCAAGTTGGCCACCTGTGATCCTTACCTCCTGCTCTTCATACCTTTGTGCAATCTCTTCCCAGAAATGGGTCTCGATGACCAGTATGTAAGGCAGAAGTGATGGTATTTCTGAGATTAGGTTACAAAGGATGTGCCTTTTTCCTCTTTCTGATCTCTCTGTCTCTCTCTCTTACCCTGTGCTCTGAGGAATACAAACTTTCATATTGTAAGGACACTCTAGCAGCCTGTGGAGAGGAACAGAGACCAACAGCCAACAGCCAGCAAGCATCCAGAATTGCACAACCATGTGAATGCACGTAGGTGCAGGTTCTCCAGTCCCAGTAGAGCCTTGAGGTGACTGCAGCTCTGGCTGACAGCTTGACTTCAGTCTCATGAGAGACGTGAGCCAGAACCATCCAGCTGTTAGCCACTTTTGGATTCCTGACCCTCAGAGACTGTGTGAGAGTAATGTTGTAGGCTATTAAGTGTTAGGATTGTTGGTCACACAGCAGTAAACTACTTAATAGATTTTGTTACCTAGAAGTAGGGCTGTTGTAACAGAAACTGCAGAGGGTGGCTTTGAAGTGTGCTCTGGGCTTTGTGAGGAGCATATTAGTAGTAAGGGTCTCCAGTGTCTTGAAGAAGCTATTAACAGAAGCATCATGATCTTTGATGTGACTGTAGGTGAGTTTACAGGAAAATTAGGTAAATTTTGTTAAAAACTTGAGGAAGGGGAAGAATCCTTATGTGGTTGCTGAAAGTTTAGCAACATTGTTGCCTGCAGCTATGTGGGAAGTAGGAAATAGACCAAATGGAACACTGTAGTCTAGCTAAGGAAACTTCCTGGCCAGAGTGTTGGAAATTGTATGGTAAGCTTTCTTCTTGCTGATTATTAGTAAAATGTGAGAGGAGAGAGACACTAAAACACTAAAGGAAGGATTATTTTTTTGTGGCTTAAAACAACAAAATTAATTTTCGCATATTTCTGGAAGCCAGAAGTCTGAAATCAGTATCTCTGGGCAGAAATCAAGGTGTTGACAGGACCATGTTTCTTCTAGAGGCTCTAGGGAAGAATCTGTTCCTTTCCTCTTTTACTTTTCAGTGGCTGTGTATATTCCTTGGCTTGTGGCCCCATCCCTTCTGTCTTCAAGGCCAGCATCTTCAAATCTCTGTCTGCTCCTTCTTCATACTGCCTTTTCTGTGTGAAATCTCCCTGAACACTTGTGATGGCATTCAGTGCCCATCCTGATAATCCAGGGTAATCTTCCCACCTCCAGATCCTTAGTCACATCTGCAAAGACTCTTTGTCCAAATAAAGTATCGTTTACGAGTTCCAGGGACTAGGACCAGATATCTTTGGGGGCCATTTTTCAGATAACCACATATTGTATATTCATTTCCTTCCTTCCTGCCTTTCCAAAACTTTTAAGATGATGAAAGTATTCTGTACTTCCACAAAATTGCTCCTTAGATTTAGTTCCACTGATGATTCTTGCAAGAGCCAATGTTTACATGATGGTTGCAGAGTAATGATTTTCCAGTTCTATCACCCTCTGGGCAGTTGCTCTTAACTTCCCTTCTCACTTTATGTAACTCTGTTTCTCTGCCTGTGTGCTTCTATGTATCTGTCTATGCCTCTCTCTATATGTATCTGTGCCTGTGATTTGTATGTCTCTGTATTTATTCATCTATCCATTATTTATTTAGAATTATAGACCTCTTTTTTTTTTTCGTAGTAGTTTAGAATTCATTAATGTGCTTAGTTATTTTGATGCTTAGATAGTTCTAGCTTTGACCAGTAGGAACCCTTTTATTCTGGCTTCTGTGTATGTTGTTTTTTTTTTTTTAAGCATTCTTATTTTTAGGCATAGCAAGATGTCCAGTGTTTCATCTTGAATTTATGGTCCTACAGCTCTAGAATCAGCCATTCCTTCACAGAGCCCTGTTGCTTTTTGTGGGGAATGGTATTAGAAAGTGTCAGTTATCAAACTAGTTATCAATTTATTTCATTTTAGCTCCAAATCCTCCTTTCATGCCTTATTGGACCTACTTTTCCAACTGGCATGTGTGAACTTAGTCTGTAGATGGTGTTGGAGGGACGCTGTAGGAGGTGGGGGTTCGGTGTACTTCTGCTTCTGCTTGCTCTGTGTGGTACATGGGGGGTATCTCGTGGTGGTCACCCTTCAGCAAATTTTGTTTTTAATTCCTGGCTGTGGTTCCCTGCCTTCTCCTCTCGGCCTGCTGGCCCCCAGCAGAGTGTTCCTGCTTAACTGGTCCTTGCCTGCAGTTCCTTGCCTACCAAATTTGGCCTTCTTACTGTAGCACAGCTTGTCTGGGGGGATCTGCTAACATCTCATCCGGTGTGCTGCATGCAGTCTGCAGTGAGATCTGAATGCCAGCCTCTGGGGGAGTCACCCCTTCCAAGTACTGCCTTTGGTTCTCTGCCTCAGCCCTGGGGTATTCATTGGAGTTCTCTTTTTTTCCTGCTTAGTAGTCATTTCTCTATAAATAGTAATTCTTCCTAGGACTTCCCCTGTTCAAATTGCTGTGTGGATTTCATTTTCTGGCTGGACTCTGGCTACCACAGAGACCACTTTCTGGGCAGTAGGTGCTCATTGCAACTTGCTTCTAGACTCTTTTAGCAGCTAGAGTTAGGAGATATAATGCAGTTATGAACATATATATTTACAGTGCATTCACTGTACATACATCCATTTATATAAACCTGCATACATGCAACTATGTGTGCATATTTATTTTCATATATATACAAATTTTAGAATTGTTTGTAATAGCTTTTGCAAAAACAGATTTTTGTATGGTCAGTTCTGTTCCTGTGCCCTCACTCGCTAAGATTTTGGGTTTCAAACGTCTCCCAACTGCTACTTTTCCTTGTAAGATCATCTTTAGAACTTAAAAATTCTTTTTAATGTCCACGTGGAATTTATATTTCAGTGGATGTCAGA
The DNA here is from genome assembly GCF_030020395.1 of Manis pentadactyla. Classification (NCBI taxonomy): domain Eukaryota; kingdom Metazoa; phylum Chordata; class Mammalia; order Pholidota; family Manidae; genus Manis; species Manis pentadactyla. The sequence goes on along the minus strand of NC_080027.1, from coordinate 116,192,488 downwards.
TGATGGTGCACTTTCATTTCAAATGGAGAGACATCTGTTCTAGGATCTTTTATTAAGTAATCCATGTTTTCCCAGTTAAATTGAACTACCATCTTTGATATAAACTTTTCATATGCATAGTCATTAATTAAAAGTTTTCTCTTTTATGGCATTTATTTGTCTAGTCGTACGTTAATACCTATTTATATACCATGTTGATTTTTACACAGCGGCATTAGAGAGTATGTTCTGATATCAGCTACATTTTTCGTCAACATTGGGGAAATTCCTGCCTTTCAAGATTGGCCTGGAATTCCTGGGGCTCTTATTATATTGGCAGTTCTAAGAAGCCATTCCAGTTATCCATTTATTGCCCCTGGGCTTCAAGTCCCTTCTTTTATTTCCTGTACTGCATTCATGGGTTGGTTTCTAAGTACTTTTTCTTACAGAGAGTGTGCTGTTCACAATAGAGGGTGCTGGAGGGGTTTTGTAGGAAGATAGGGCTTTCTCTTCCTCCTTCCCGTGTGCTATGGATTTTGTTTTTCCCTTTTGCCCCCGCTGTGATGTTGCCAGAGGCATTTGCTTCAGCCACATACCTAAAGCACAGTCTGTTGCTAATTTTGCAGCCCCAGCCAGTTTGGTAGCCACCTAGCTAAGCACCCGAGGCCTGTTGGATGGGTTTCTGACTGACTCACTTTGTGTACCTCCCCTCAGCTTCAGCCTGCAGGACTCCTGAAGGTTGTTTCCTGTGCTCCTCCTGACAGGGACGCTGTAGAGCCCAGACCCTGTTGCCCTGCAGGCACGCACTCTCCTGATGTTTCCTTTCCTTCTGCACGCCTGTCTGTCAACCTTGGCCTGCCTTTACCCCAGAAAGCTGTGTGCTGTGGCCTTCCCCATAAAGACACCAGCTACTCCAGGCCTTGTGTTACCTTGCTGGTGAGTGGGCTCCCAGCGCTGTGACTCTTCTTGTTGCTCGCCAGCTGGCCTTGTCCCATGTGAACTCTGGAGGGGTCTTTTTTACTTTCCTGGCAACTGTGGACCAACTTTGGCTCAGGCAATTTAGCACATTTCTCCCCCATGCAGTGGCTGCAACCATACCTTCTACAAGAAGATCTCGTCCCAACTTTGAGGGGCTGGGGTGGTCTCCTAAGTTACTCCTTCCTTGGGTACTTCTCTCACCCCGGGGTATTCTTTAGAGTTCTCTTTCCACCTTTCTCATTACTGTCATGATGAGTAATTCTTTATATTATTGTAACTTTATACTGTGTATATATCTATATGATATATATATGTATATCTATATATACATAACTTTCCCTGTTCAATTATTGTGTGGTTTCAGTCTCTTGAGTAAATCCTACTGATGTTCTCTTTGCTTTAGGAAGAACTCTGGATGATTTGAGATTATCCTATCTCCAGTGGCTTGTAGTCTACATGGAATAGTGGTTTCCTCCGGCTGATTGGAGGACACAGTACTCACGCAGCTTTACACTTGCTTCCTTAGGATATCCTGCAGGTTTACAACTCCTTGAGATCTGGGGACACAGTGCAGAGACTCTTACCTGGTGTAGTAACATCAGTGGTTTTGATGCCAGAATGAAGTCAAGCCAGTATTAACAATTTATGATACACAATGATATCTTAAAATATAAATAATAGCAAGAAGTATCTTGAGTTCATAATTAAAAAGGAAAGCCTTTGTATTTCTTCTGATAAAATTCATTTGAGAGCTGTGGGCAACAGGTCAGTAGCAATAGAACCATAGTCTGATGCCACCATGTACTCATTCTGTTCTCCTGCTGTTCAGTAGGGGATCCACAGATTCTTATCAGAGGCTCTTAACCTTTGACTGTTTGCTTTTGACCTTTGAGTGTAGACATCCCCTAATGCTCCACAATTCTTTGCCTTGTGTTCATTGTTACTATCCAATATCTATGTTACCTTACTTTTTTTTCCTGACATCTTTTCTGATTAAAATTTTTTCTTTTTGTCATTGAACTATCACCTCTTCTGACCACAACTTCGCTGCTATTGTGTCTGGCAAGCATGGTTACATGCCAAAAATCTATTAACAGAATCTTTTTGGGTTAATTTCAGTCCAACCCTTCCTTCATTTTCAAGGAATTTTATGGGCACATTTCATTCAAGAAACATGTAGAAAATAGGTATTGTAGATACAGGGTCTCAAATTGTCTCTGTCTTCTAAGAAACTTGTAAGAGTCAGGAAATGGAAGTGAACATCATGATCCAGAAGTTGAAAAAGGGAAGCGCTTTAGGACGGGGAATCTATCATTCCTGTCAAGTTTTTAAGTCTTGTGGCACTCCACTTTAATTATGAAGATGCACATAATTCTAAAAATGCACCTATCTGAGGAGTTTTAAGAATCATGCTTCTAAACCCACTCCAAAATATATTTCTTTTTTCTGTTGTGAAAGTAAGAAACTTCCCTCATACTGTGCTTAACTGTCTTTTCCTCCCTCTTCCTTGCTGGTTTTTTGAAATGACTAAACTGTGTGATTTAGAGCTTGCTTCATTCTTAGTTATGGATCTGTCTTTAGCATGTAGGGTCACGTGTGACATGTAAATCCTTGAAAAATAAGTTCAACAGAAAGAAAGCACGAGTTAAGATTTAATGAAATCTTAAATGGAAAAGTTTGATTATACCTAGTGTGGGGAAGTAGACACAATGGGAAAAGTATACGTTTGTTTGCACAGGTTCTTGGAGGATGATTTAAAACAGACCTTTTCCTAACAATTCTGTTTCTAGTAAGTTTTTACTACACATCGATTTTCATGTCTGAGTAGGAGCTCTTTATCAATGACTGATTGTTTTTAAGTCTCAGAAGTCTCCTCTACGCTCCTAAGCACCTTGAAGAACTGTTGTTTATGTGGTTGTACTTCTTAATATTTGCCATACTAGAAATTTAAAAATGTTAAATAAAAATAAAAAAACAATGCATTTTTTTATGAAAAGTAACTTTCCCAAAGCAAAAAAAAAAGTAAGAATAGTGTTAGTTTACATTTGTGACTCTCTAACACCTGGATTAAAAAAGACAGCTGTATTCTCCTGTCTGCTTCTGGACCCATTCTGTGGTGGTAGATAGCTGTGGTTGATGTATGTGAAGAAATTCCAGGGTTACACAGATGATGTAGGTGCAAAGGGAGAGGTATTTTAATAGTTCTTCAGATAATTGAAGATATCCATCTTTGATACACCAAAACTTGACAGGTGGTGGTTGTTTTTAAAGGTTTAGTTGCGTTATGGACTTGGAAAACCTATCAATGAACCTTTGATACTTCATTATATTAAAATCTATTGGTCTGTCTTGCACTTGAATGGATATTTAACCAGTCTCTGAGCTTGAAATATCATGGATTGGTCAGTGAAAAATATTGGTTCCCTGAGTTATGTGGATCTTGCAAATGTTGACCTGTTTCATGATACACTATCAAGAAATTTGTTAGTTTCACCACAGATTGCTAAAGGAAATCTATCAAGTATTGGGAAGCTGTCAGTGACTAGACAGACAGATTTCATCATGACGGCAATGCTGCTTGTTTTCTTTGAAGTGTCAGGTGCACTTTGTTTTGTTTTTTTTTCTGAGAAAATGTCTGCTAAATATCCAAGTCTGAATAGCTATAGTTTGTTTTTTTCCCTGTACTTTTAAAAAGAAATGATTTCAAGAGTTGAGGTTCAATAAAGTTAGTTTTTTGACTACTTCATCGAGGACATTCTTAAGTGAAACTGGCATTCAAAAATTTTTTCAGTGTGAGTGAGTGGCTGTAGGAGTATGACAATTGCTAGGAAGTGTGGTTTGGCACCATTGTCTTGATTCACACTAAGAGGCCAGCAGTTCTGCAACTGTTGCTTTTCATTATCAGTACAAATGTCAATATGGTGAGACTGCAACTACTGTCTTAGTATTATTATGAAAATGGCTTTGACTTGTTGATCCCTTGAAAGGCCTTTGGGAGACCCCAGCAGTCTGTGGACCACCTTTTGAGAACACACACAAGCCTATGTACACACACATACGTACATACACATGGTTGGTCCTTGCAGTATTTTCAGTAGAGGAAAAGAAAATGAACTGAGGTTTCTCAATATGGGATTGTGTGAATGTGCCATAATTTAGCCAGTTAATATAATTATTTAGGTATTTGGGATATACTGGTGTGGAAAGATGTCCAAGGTGTATTTTTTTTCTTTTGTTATCATTAATCTACAATTACATGCAGAACATTATGTTTACTAGGCTCCCCCCTTCACCAGGTCCCCCCTACGATCCCCATTACAGTAAGATGCTGTAGAATCACTACTTGTCTTCTCTGTATTGTCCGGCCCTCCCTGTGCCCCCCCCAACATTATACATGCTAATCGTAATGCCCCCTTTCTTTTTCCCTGCCCTTATCCCTCCTCCAATGTGTAATTTTAAGATACAGAAAACAAATGTTGCACAACATATATGTTTAGTAAGATCTCATCTATGTTTAAATAGACAGATATTTGTGAGAAGACATACCCATGTACCTTTTATAATGTGTGTACCTCTGAGGGTGAGGAAGGGGGGATATTTTTACTTTGCACCTTAAATCTTCTTCACTGTGGAATTTGATTGCACCCATTATCTTTAATGTTGGAAGATTCAAAGCCTGGCTTCTTAAACAATAAGCTGTCACTGTATGAAAGGGACACTGTTTTCTAAATTGGTTGAGGTACTTAGCTGTTTTTGTCTTGATGTTAATGGATTGTCTTCAACTTTTCTCCACACCTTTACATATTATAGAGTGAAAGTTTCTTATTAATCTTAATAAGTAAGGGATTTATTTCTCTCAATAAATGGCACAGTCCATTTGTAATACTTGATAACTGCAGTGAACCCTGCAGGCAGCAGCTGTGACTGTGTGAAGGGAATTGTTGGTTAATCATCTGTCTTTTTAGCTACTCTCACATTTTTAGTACGTAAACCTTAGTGGCAAAAGAGTCCTATTGTACAAGTAGTGACTCTATAGCATCTTACTACAGTGATGGACAGTGACTGCAATGGGGTATGTGGTGGGGACTTGATAATATGGATGAATGTTGTAACCACAATGTTGCTAAATGTGAAATCTTCACAAGATTGTATATCGACGATACCTTTATAAAAAATATCCTATTTTAATTTGCAGAAACATCAGATATGTAGTTACTATACTGGTGGTATAGTGAAAAGAACATGCCTTTTGGAATCAGATGAACTTAGGCTGAATCTTCTATCCATTATTTCCTAGCAGTGTGATCTTGTACAAGTTGACATCTGAGTCTATTTTCTTATAAGATCGGGATAATACCTTCCTGTTCTGAGGATTCTATCTGTTGTGTGTCTAGCTCAGTGCTCGACACACGTCAGCCATTGTTAGCTATCAGGTGTTGCTCAGTTTTTCATTCCTCTAATGTACGGTACTTTCTTGTGTCTCTCTTTAGTGTTGCACTGCTGCACTGCAAAGTTTCTAGTTAGCCTTCAGACTTCTAGGAAGTTCCTTATGTTCTGTTTAGGCTGGGTTAGTTGTCTTCCTCTTCTAATTCTCTATCTCCTCAATATAGCACCAACTCGTATTTTTTTCTAAATTTTTTTAATTTGCAAAAGTTTCAAATTTACAGAAAACAATGAAGAACAGTGTAGTGAACACTTATATACCTTTTGCCCAGGTTCACTGTTAATAATTTGCCATACTTTCTGTAACTTTCAATGTGTGTATCTCTCATTTTTTTCCTGAACAATTTGAGAGTAAGTTGCAGATACTGTGACATTTCACTCCACTTTCCATTTTTTACTCTATAACCACAATACTCTATCACAATCATGAAATTTAACACGGATACAATATTATCAAGTATGTAGTGCATATTCAGATTTCCCCAGTTGTCCTATAAGGTCCTTTTTAGATTTTTTTCCTTTGGATCCAGGATCATGCCTCTAGGTTTGCTCCTTTAATCTAGAGTATTCATTAGGCAATTTTTTTGACTCTCATGACATTGACATTTTTAAAGAGTATAACACAGTTCTGTAGGTTTTACAATCTTGGCATGTCTATTGTTTTCTCACGATTAGATCATTTTTTGTTTTGTTTTGTTGCATCTCTGATTTCCTGCAAGAAATAGAAAGGCAGCTCCTGACAGCTCAGAAAGAACTGGCCTGGCTGGCGTTACCTATTTGTTTGACCTTGGTGTTTCTTAGAGTTGGCCTGGTATTCACAGCTAGGTTGTGCTGTTTTCTTGTTGAACATAAACAGTTTCACAGAACAGGAACATGAGACAAGGCCACTCTGTGTCCTTGGATCAAGACAAAACAAGGCTGCTCCATAATCTTGCCTAAAAACGAACAAAAACACGAACATTGTTGAAGTCTCAAAAATGATCAAGCGTATCTTCCTCCTGGCCACCATGAGTGCGTAAAGCTCCCTCATAAATCACAGCCTTACCGTCTTTTCATTCTTCTTGCCTCACAGTAAGATTTATTAAAGTCATAGAATCCTGAATTAGATTTCATAGACTCATAGAATTACCCCCACTTCCTGACAGCATCCAAAGCAGGGCAGAGCCCTACTTCTTTGAACCTTTTCGAAAAACACCTAAAACAGGCCCAAATCCTGTATGTCCGTCTTCACACCCTGTACTGAAATGCTCCAGTGTTCTTGATAGTATGTATGTATTCTCTCTAGTTGGAAAGAGTATAAATCCAACTTGTTTAACTAGAGATGTGTTCTTGGTGCTGTTGACTAGAGGAAACTTGAATCTCATTTCTCTTTTTACTCTGAAGTTTTGGTACAGCTAAGAATCAGGATCAAGCTTTTCTGGGTAATTTATTACTGGTTAAGCATAACTTTTAGTTCCAGTTTTTGGTCACTGACATTTGTATTTTAAAAAAGTTATAAACTGCTATCTAAGAATTATTCTATTTAATAAAAAAAAAAAACAGAGAAGAGAGAGGCTTATAAATCAGAGGGAGAGACTTTATTTCCAGTGATTTGCCAGCTTAATTACAATGTTTTGAATTTAATTCCCCCTTCCCCATACAGAGTTTAATAAACAAATCTTTGCTAGGTAATTGGGGGTGGACAAGTGGCTTATATGTAGTATATACATACTTGCACAAATAATATAACATAAAATATTGCATGGTAAACCTTAGGATGAATTTATTTTGAATTTTCTATCACAAATTGCCTATATTTTTCCTCCTCTGTTCACAGAAAAATAAAAATTGACCCTGTGAATGGAAATTTAAAGCAATGGTAAGAGAAGCACCTGTATATTTTTCTCATTGCTGCTGCTTTCAAGTGGAGTTTCGAAGATACTAAAGGATTAGCAACGAGAGAGAATAGCCATTAGAACGTTATCTACCTTTAGGATGACTGTTGAGTTTTGGTCTTTTAAAAAAGAATTTAAAATTAGGTAGCTATGTTATATATATTAAGGCTAGTAGTTATTGTATTAAAATAATCTCTTTGCTTATGCTACCAAATTGTTAATTTTTGTTAGGATTAATATCTTAGGGACAAAAAAGTGGGTTCTTTTATTGTATTTGTTCTGATGATAGAATTCAGTGTAACTGAACCTCTTACTGCATAAGTCTTTATTTTTGATTGTGCCACTCTGCAAAATGTTATAATTCATCCTGCTTGTCCAAGTTTAATGGAATGGAAATGCATAGATCAATAGAAGTACAACAAAGAATGGCTTGTGACATATTTATTCTACTTAGAAGCTGATGTATTCCTTGCTTAAGCATTGTAATCTAGCTTAATGGGGAGGTGGGATGAGTCATTGATCACACTAGGATTAAAGCTCCCAAATTTTTATGTATTTGTTCAGTTATTAGATTTTTTTAGGGTATCATTAAACAGTAGAGAGTTTTCTATTAAAAATTTTTAACAAGTAGTTATTTCATTTAAAGATAATATCAGGTGACCTTGTGGGTTGAAACATGGTATAATGTGTGCATTTTCTGGTTTTCTGTTTTGAGATTATAGGTGTTCAAAAAATCAGTATTCACAGGCACTAGAAATTACCTTTTGTTTAAAGCATAAATACATTGGACTATATCATAAATACCAGAGCAGCCTGCATTTCTTACTTAGGCATAAGAATGAATAATGGACATTTAACTGTCATTTTAACCTGATTGGCTAGTGGATTTTCTCCAAGATTGAATAACTTTGTTTTCGGCTCAGAGAATTTGCTTTATATGTTGGGGCTCTTGGAAGTTTGTTTCCAGGTAATATTATTGATGAGTAGGCTAGCAGGGTCATTCTGGATGTGCTTTTGTCACTGGGAGAATTGAGTTTAATTGTCACACATGCACTGGGAACTAGTAGAAAAATAGATTTAGCGTAATGGATTATGGTAGCTTTTGTGTGTCAAAACTTAAAACCAGATAGAAGTCACTCTCTTTGACGTGATATCAGATTTGGAGGTCCCCTCCGCAGGACAGCCCTTCAGTGATCAGGAATCCAAGCTCCTGCCTGTTGCTCTGTTATTTTTAACCTCCCATTTCATAGTCCTTCCTGGAAAGGGAAAAGGGGAAACAAGAAAAGCCAGGGAGAGGTGTATGTCAGTTGTCTCTTACTGAGATTTCTGGGAAGCCATGGTATAACTTTTGTTTTTGTGTTACTGTCCAGAACTTAGTCTATGTCCACATGTAACTGCAAGGCAAGGTAGAAATTGTAGTCTTTTTTGTTTTCTTGACCACTATATTCACAGTTAGAAGTTGGGCATTATTTTACAAAAGAAGAAGGTGAGAGCAGATATTGGGGTAGCAGGCTGGCAGCCTATTCCAAAGTAAAAAAAGTAGTGTACTGGATGTTAGGAATCCTTTGACTGTCACTTGTGTGCTAAGTTTTACTGGGCCCTGGGCTCTTTGAGGGTGCTGGACCTTTTCCCTAGGAAAGTGTGCCTTAGACACATGCATGGAGTTTTGTAGGATTGTTGTCTCTGGAACCCATCTATTTAAGCCCAGGGGGTTGTTTATCGACCCATTTTAAGATTTTTTATTAGTAAAAGATGACAGACATTCTTCCAGGATAGGAAGTTCTACTGTAAAACCGTTCTTATTAGAAAGTTTTTCTAAGTTTCCATTCTTCACTCATACTGTCAACACAAGTTAGTTAACTTGTTCTGTATGCTAGACACTATGATGATACTTGAAGATTCAAAGACACCTTGATTAATATATTAAGTGCTTACTATGCCTAACATAGAACTGGGATCCTTAAGCACATTGTTCATTTTCTCCATTTTGCAAATGAGGAAATGATTTATCTTAAGATTTTATAGCTGCAAATGATAGAGCTTAAATTTGAGCCCAGGTCTAACTTTAAAACCATTTCTTTTTTGTCACCACGTAGACACTTTGCTGTAAGCATGAGACACATTGAACTGAGTGTGTTTTGTGGCTGTTTCCAGTTCTTGCTTGGTTTTATAACTAGAGATTTCTTTTTCCTCAGTTTTCTGTTAACATCTTGCAAAGCTACTTAAAATGTGTAAGTGTGTGGTGATGCTGTTCTTTTGATTTTGTATTTTTCTAAACCGACATTGCAATCAGTATGATATACGGCATGTAACAAATGCCAACTGGTAATCTGATGAAAGAGTAGTACAAAATGACCGTATTTAAAATGTCTTATCAGCGTCTAAATTGTATATATCATTAAAAAAATTCAATGAAAACCACCTTTTGATCACCTTGTAAACCAGAGCTCCCTGGTGGTGTATATACTTTCTTTTTGCTCACAAGTGTGCTGTCATGTACGCTGACAGCATCACACATGGAATTTAGCTTAAAAGCTTTTTGCTTCAAGCTGAGGTTTTTGACCCCACCGATATACAGATGTTCTCCTAATTTCCTCTCTTCAGTGCCTTTATAAATCAAAAAGAGTGGGAAAGGGAAAATTACATGAGTAATTACAGTATTAAATTACTATAGAAAACCATTTGAGTTCTTTATAATTCTCTTTTCAACTTTAGTTTAAAATCAACAGCTTCTTAAATGGTAAGTTTCTTACACTGACAGGCCTGCGATTATGATTGCATATGTATTTATCAGTCGACACCTCTGCCTCTTGTTCTATCAGAAATGGTATTTTCTTTTCTCTGAGAGTGCTGTTATTTCCAGTCGCAGAGACTAGAGTGACTTTAGAAAGTTTACAATAAGTGTAGCAAAAAAGTAGGGGTAGGCCTGTGGCTGCTTTCCAGACTGTGAACATAAAACTGGTCCTATACCTGAGTTTGATCATTCTTAAGTGTTGATTCTTATGTAATTCTAGGACGATTTGACGAAACGGTTATTGAAGAGAGAAGACAGTGTGCTGAAGACCTGCTACAGTTCTCTGCTAATATTCCCGCTCTTTATAACAGTAAACAGCTTGAAGATTTTTTCAAGGTTTGGTAGTCTTTCTGAAATATTTTGCATTTTATTAAATGCCTTTGTTTTCTAATTTGTAGTAAAGCAAGATTCAAGTTTTTTTTTAACAGAAAATGTCATTTGCTTTTGACTTCATTATTGATTGAAGTAAGTAGAAGTTAGTAGCTAAATAACACTGTCTATAGTGTATCTATTTTTAATGTAAAAATGTATAAGATTTTTGATTTATTGATTAAAAAATTGATGCATAGGGCTTAGAAATTATCTAATTCACTCATCATGTTTGAAATACATTAAGATAATTTTAAGTGTCATGAAACTCAAGTTATCTTCACTTTGTGAAGTATCTTTCTCTGGTAGAGTTCTTTTTTAGGATAGAAACTACTACAGGTTGTATTAAATTTGTTACGATTATAGTCCTCAATTTTACAAAGGTAAGCTAGTAAAAATTATATTACCAGCTTCTTGACATGTACATGCTATGCCTTTGTTTTGAGTTCCTTAGCATTTTTATCAATAATTTTCTATTTTATTTTTAACTGAACCTATGCAAGTTGTCAGTTGATAACAGTGTCCTTAATGGCTACAATTTTCCTATTGCCTTCTAGAAAAAGCTATGTGATTGTGTCATAATTATTATTTTTGTCCTTATCTAAATATCTACTCATTTGTATAAATGTAATTTCCTAGAACATATACCTAGCAAGGTATATGAGCAGTGGAATTTTTAATATTCTTGATGGTAGTGACCTAAAAAAGGGATTTATTTTTCATGACCTGTTGTAGTTTACTGAAGAAAGTAGATCTTTTGGAAGATATTACAAACTTATGACTTACAGTAATAGAAATAGTAATAGAAAAGTTTGTAGTAGTGAGATTCTTGCTGTGTGACTTTGTTCCTTAATTTTTCATTACTCTGCAAACTAGGCTGAGGTGATGAATTTGGCTTTCTGCTTATGACCTTCTGCAGATCTTTAGGATAAAAGGCCAAGTCATATGGATACAATGTTTAGCTCTTTGCTGTTCTCCTTTATGACTGTTTCTATGTAAAGAAGTCTATGCTTATAGAAAAAGAGGATTGTTAAGCAAGAAGAACGTTGCTTTGTAGAAATTGTGAAGGCAGTCATTCAAAGTAACACATTCCAAAGGCTAAAAAAGTAGTCTGGGGATATAGAAGTCAGATTGTAGACTTTGAACAATTTGAATAAAAGTTATCTGTTTATTCTATTTCTTTTGGATCTGGGAATCCTGATTCTAACTGCTGCTGGAAGACACTTATTTTTAGGCTTTCTGAAATTAGAGACCTTAAAGAAGAGGAAGAAAAGATCAGGCAGTTTAAGAGAAGTTAAGTCAAGCCAGTTGTAGAAAATATCTTGGAAATATCTTAAGCAGTGTGCTGGGCAGTGATTTGGTAATATCACAACAGTGGTATTCAGTCTCTTTAAATAGAGATAAGAAAATGTGGTCTTTGAGGATTGTTTAGCTGCAAGCAAAAAAAGAAAAACAAAAAAGCTTTCCATGTTAGCTTTAACAAGAAGAATTAGTTTCATACAATAAGTCTGAGTGGTAGATAGGACAGGGATGGTACAGAGCTCACTAATGTCAACAAAGATTTAGGTTCCTGGGTTTGGGTATGAAAGGCACCACCCACCCCACCCACACACAAAGAAGAAAACCTATTTTTGAAGACTTTCTTATTTGGAGAGAATCCTAATACCTCATTGGCCAGAACTGGGTCATAGGACGATTCCTAGCTTCAGAGAAGTATTGAGCAGGTGACTCCTTTTAACTTTCTGGTGTGCTATAATAACATAGGTTTTTTCTTTGTAGAAATACTGATGATGGGTATCACATGCAAATAACCATTTAGCCACTTGTTTTGATTTTTTTAAAATGTATACGAGGGTAGAAGGAATAATATAATGAGCCTCCATTACTCATTACTCAGCTTCAAAAATTATCAGTATATTGCCAAATTGTTCTCATCTATACCTTAACACACTATACTCTTCGCTCGTTGTTACTATTTTTTACAGTTTTATTGACATACCTTAACATTTACCAACTGTGAGTATATAATTCAATGACGTTCATTACATTTATAGAATTGTGCAGCTATCACCACCATCCAATCTTGAACATTTCCATCACTTCAGCAAGTTCCCTTGCACTCAGTTTTCCAAGCTCCATCCTTGGGCACCTAACTGTTTACCTCTTTTATGTGTAGGGTCTGCCTTTCCAGGATATTTCAAATATAGGGAATCATACAATATGTGGTCTTTTGTTCTGGTTTCTTTCACTTAGCATAATGTTTGAGTTTTATACGTGTTTTATCTTGTATCAGTATACCATTCCTCTATGTTGCTGAATAGTATTTTTTATATAGATTATACCACATTCTGTTTATCCAATGGCGTTTTGATAGGTATTATATTGTTTTTAGTTTTGGCTCTTTTGACCAATGCTGCTGTGAATGTTTGTGTACAGATCTTTTTATAAATAAATATTCTTATTTTTCTTGGGTATGAGTGGAATGTTGGGTCTTATGGTAAGTTTATGAGGTCAGTTACCGAGTTATGGTAAATTTTTAAGAAACCACCAAACTGTTTTCCAAAGTGACTGTATCATATTACATTCCCCAGCAATATATGAAAGCTCTAGATCTCCCACAATCCCACCAACACTTGGTATTGTGTGATTTAAAAATTATAACTGTTCTGGTAAATATATAGTAGTGTCTCACTATATTATTAATTTTAGTTTTCTAATGACTAATGATGTTGAGCATGTTTTCATGTACTTATTATATGTCTTCTTTGGTGAAATATTGTTAAAGTCTGTCTAGTCTTTGGTTGGGTTATTTGTTGTAAGAGTTTTAAGTTTTAAGTTCTGAATATATCCTAGATACAAGTCCTTAATTAAATGTGTAATTTGCAAATATTTTCTCCCAATTTATAGCTTGTGTTTTCATTGTCTTAACAGTGTCATTTGAAGAGCAAAAGATTTTAGTTTTGATGAAGTGTAATTTATCTTTTTTTTTTTCTTTTTGGAATCGTGCTTTTGTTGTCATATCCAAGAACTCTGATAAACCCAGAGTCAAGAAGATTTTTCTCCTACCTTCTTTTCTAGGACTTTCGGTCTTGCGTTTAGGTCAGTGATCCATTTTCAGTTAGTATTTGTGTGTGGTATGAAATTAATAGTTTACATTTATCCTTTGGCACATGAATAGCTAACCATATTAGCATCATTATTGGAAAGACTTCCTTTTCCCATTGAATTGCCTTGGCACTGCTACTGAAAAGGAATTGATTGTAATTGTAATGGTTAATTTCTGGACTTTTGATGTGTTCTATTGATCTCTGTATCTGTTCTTATACCATACTACATTGATTACTGTAACATTATAATAAATTTTGAGATCAGATAGTGTAAGTTGTCCCACTTCATTTGTACTTCTTTGGAATTGTCAATTTTGAGTTCTTTGAATTTCCATAAAGATATTAGGCATCAGCTTGTCCATACAAACAAAAAATTCTGGTGGAATTTTGATTGGAATTGTATTGTCTGTGGTTCATTATTATCTTCATAGTATTGTCTTCCAATCCATGAACATGAAACAACTTGCCATTTATTTAGGTATTCTTTAATTTGTCTCAGCAATGTTTTGTAATTTTCAGGGACTGGCACTTATTTTGTTAGATTTATTACTAAGTATTTTATTCTTTTGATGTTATTGTGAATGGAATTGTGTTCTTTCACTTAGCATTATGCTTTAAGCATTTATCCATTGTGTAGCATGCATAAGTATTTCATTTGTTTTTATGGCTGTATAATATTTCTTTGTATGGAACCATGGATATACTGTGTTATGTTTATCCACTCATCAGTTGATGCACATTTGGTTTATTTACTCCCTTTTGGCTAATATGAATGATACTGTTAGGAATATTTAAGTTTTCGTGTGGACATTTATTTCCATTTTTCTTAGGTATATACTTAGAAGAGGAATTAATGTGGGAGTATTTTAAATTCTTATTTACTTATTATAGGTCTATCCTGATTTTCTCTTTCTTCTTGAATAACCTTTGATAACTTGTATCTTCCTAGAAATTTTCATCTAAATTGTATAATTTGTTGGCATGAAATGGTTCATAGTGTTCCCATATAATACCTTTTATTTCTATAGGGATGGTAGTGATGTTCCCTTTTTAGTTTTATAAGTTGGTAATTTGTGTCTTGTCTATTTTTTTATTGGTCAGTCTAGCTAAAAGTTTGATTTTCTTTTTTTTGAAAAATTTTTTTTATTAAGGTATCATTGATACACACTCTTATGAAGGTTTCACATGAAAAACTTTGTGGTTACTACATTCACCCATATTATCAAGTCCCCACCACTCCCCACTGCAGTCACTGTCCATCAGTGTAGTAAGATGGACAGTGTGTTCTGTGTGTGTGTGTAAGGCAGGTTTGCTAGCAACAGATTCTGTCTTTGACTGAAAATGTCTTTGTTTACCCTTCAATTTTTTTTTTTTTTTTAATAATTATTTTTTATTGAAGGGTAGTTGATGCACAGTATTACATTACATTAGTTTCAAGTGTACAACACAGTGGTAGAACATTTATATACATAATTCTAGGTTCCAGCTATCACCCTACCAAGTTGTTACAATATCTTGACTATATTCCTTATGCTATACATTACATCCCGGTTACTTAATTTATTTTACCATTGGAAGAAGTCTGTCCTTTTTTTTTTTTTGTTTTTGTTTTGTGAGGGCATCTCTCATATTTATTGATCAAATGGTTGTTAACGACAATAAAATTCTGTATAGGGGAGTCAATGCTCAATGCACAATCATTAATCCACCCCAAGCCTAATTTTCGTCAGTCTCCAATCTTCTGAGGCATAACAAACAAGTTCTTACATGTAGAACAAATTCTTACATAATGAATAAGTTACATAGTGAACAGTACAAGGGCAGTCATCACAGAAACTTTCGGTTTTGCTCATGCATTATGAACTATAAACAGTTCAAATATGAATACTCATTTGGTTTTTATACTTGATTTATATGTGGATACCACATTTCTCTCTTTATTATTATTATTTTTCATAAAATGCTGAAGTGGTAGGTAGATACAAGATAAAGGTAGAAAACATAGTTTAGTGTTGTAAGAGAGCAAATGTAGATGATCAGGTGTGTGCCTGTAGACTATGTGTTAATCCAAGCTAGACAAGGGCAATAAAACATCCACGTATGCAGAAGATTTCTCTCAGAACAGGGGGGGTGAGGTTCTAAGCCTCACCTCTGTTGATCCCCAATTTCTCACCTGATGGCCCCCCTGCGACTGTGCCTGTCTTAGGTTGTTCCTCCCTTGAGGAATCTTACCCATCTCTGGCTAACCAGTCATCTTCCGGGGCCATACAGGGAAATGTGAAGTTGGTAAGTGAGAGGGAGGCCTTATTGTTTGAAAAGGTTAGCTTTTTACTTCTTTGCATACTTGAATGCCCTGTGGCTTCTATGCCCAGCATTTGTCTTGAGGTATCTTTACCACTTGGAAGAATTATGATACTCGGTAAATTTGATATGAGGCACGAATTCTATTTAAGGGTTGTAATTAGGAAGGAAGAAGAAAAGCTATAGAAGTAGCAGGCGGAAGAAAACATGGGAAGATTGATTATTTCTTTGACATATCTTCTTGTAGAGTAACTTCAGCATGTATAGGTTTTAAGCTACTACTTAAATTGCGCACACACGTTAACATAATAGGAGTATAGTTACATAACCAAAGCATATCTGTAATTACCAGCCATCTCCAGTGAAACCAAGAAAACCAGTTAGGCACCTTAGGCATTTGTGAAAACTTATCTATGATATGGTGGATATTGTCCAACTGAACTTGAACAGTCTGAGAGAAATTACCCTTCAATTTTAAAGAATAGTTTTGCTGGATATATAGAATTATTTACTGACAGTGTTTCTTTTAGCATTTTGGATTTATCATTTCACTGCCTATCATTCCTTTATTGTTTGTTTTTATGAGAAGTCAACTTTTTAATTGTACTAGTTCTACTGTATCAGTTGTTCCATTGCTGTTTTCAGAATTTAGTTCTTGTCTTTCAACAAGTGTGACTCTAGGTGTTGATTGCTTTCTCTTTATCCTATTTGGGGTTTAGTTCATCTTCTTGTATTTGTAGATCAATGTTTTTTTGTAAAATTTTAGAAGTTTTCTGCCCTCATCTCTTCAAGTATTTTTTTGGTCCTGTATGTCTAGTACTCTCATTACATATAAGTTGGAATATGCTTGAGACTATCCCATATCTTTCTCCAGTTCTCTTTATTATCATTCAGTCTTTTTTTTTCTATGATCTTCTTATTGGATAGTTTCTGTTGATCTTCTAGTTCATTGATTATTCTTTCTCAAATCTGTGGTTGAGCTCTTCTAGTGAATTTTTAATTCTATTAAGTATGCTTTTAAGCTCCAGGATTTTCATCTGGTTCTTTTTAAAAATTGAGATGAATTCAGATAACATAAAATTCATCATTTTGAAGTATATAGTTCACAGGTTATGCAACGATTATCACTAATTCCAGAACATTTTCATCACCCCAGAAAGAAATCTCATACCTAGTAGCACTCACTCCTCCTTCTCTACTTGCCCCAGCCCCTAGCAACCACTATCTACTTTCTGTCTTGATGGATTTGCCTATTCTGCACATTTCACGTGAATGGAGTCATACTATATGAGGCCTTTTGCACCTGGCTTTGTTCACATAGTTTAATGTTTTCAAGGTTCATCCATGTTGTAGCATGTATCAGTCTTCATACCTTTTTATGGCTGAATAATATCCATTAAGTAGAGATGAATACTCCCCATTTTGTTTATCTGTGTATCAGTTGATGGATATTCTGATTGTCTCTGCTTTTGGCTCTTATGGATAGTGCTTCATTTGGTTCTTTTTATTTTATAACTTCTACTAATTTGTATTTGGTATTTCATGAGTCATAGTCATCCTACTTAAATTCCTTAATCATGATTTCCTTCAGTTATTTGAACATATTTATAAATGGCTGCTTTTAAGTCTTTGCCCTCTAAGTCCACCATCTTTGCCCCTTCAGAGTTAGTTTCTGTTGACTGCTTTTTACTCCCTGTGTATGGAGCACACTTTCCTGTTTCTTTGTATACCTCATAACATTTTTTTGTTGCTATTATTGAAAACTGGAAAATTTGGATAATATATTCTAGCAACTCTCAAGTCTGATTTTTTTTCCCTTGAGGGTATTGTTCTCTTTGTTTTGTTGTGTGTTTAGTACTACATCTGTACTAAATCTTTGGAGTCTGTTTAATGTGCAGTGTGTGACCTGATGATATCTCTGCTCACTTTTTCATTTTTATTGTAGTTTTAAATGTGGTTAGTAGGGGTTAGCCCTGTATCAGGATAGCTTAGTGGTCAGCCAGGAACTGGTCTTTGCTTGTATTTAAACATTTGTTCTTTTATAGGCTTCTCCCTATGCTTATGATTATTTGTGTGTTTACTAAATTCAGGCACTTTTTAAGTTTGCCTTGGTTTTTACCTTCCTTCAGGATCTCTTGTATTTCTTCTGTGTGTGTGTGCCATCTCATGGTTTGCCAGGACTTTGTAGTTGGCTTGATCTCTCTTTGGTCTCTTCTGCATGGAGAAGCTTATTAAGAAACCCTATGGTTGTATCATTTCCTGTATCTCTCACTGTCCATCTGGCTAATGTGATATAGTCCTTTCCTTGCTGCACCTTTATGCACGCTGAGCCACTGTTCCTTCAAATTTTGTTTTGGCGCTGAGATTGTTACTATTTGCTTGGGGTGGTCTTTTTTCTGTTTTTCAGTGCAAATCTTGCCAATCTCCTTTGCAAGTGAATCTGCTGGTTTTCAAGGCTCATTCTGCCCTTGTCCCAGCTTGGATGGAAGATGGGAGCAATCCTAGGCAAGAATGCCACAGATTCCTATAGTTCTTAGTTGTGGCTTTGTGTTTTTTTCCATAAGAAACTACTTCATTTGCTTTATGGTTTTTGGTCAATTACCAGAGCTCTCAAATGGTTGTTTTTGACAGTTTTCCCTAGCTGTGTGTCACTGCCTTTTGGGGATAGCATTTGCTGATCTCCATATTTTGCTATATCCAGATTCCTTCCCCTCTAGATTGACTTTTCATTAACAAAAAGTTTGAGAGGCTGTGTAGTAAGAATTTCCATTTATTGTGTACTCAGGATCACCAAAAGGTTAATGTTTTTGAACTAGACATTCAAAATAGAATTGTGGCATATTTTTCTATCACTTCCCTTGGGTTCCTAGACAATGGTTTTTGCTATTACTTTGTTTCATTAAAGATTTATTATTTATTTTGTATGATATTTGTTATATTAGGTAAATAAAATTTCTCTAGGATTATGAGGTAAGACATTTTTTGCATTCTTTAGTATTTTATTTTTAATTCTAATGCAGATTTTATATCAGCTAATAATAACAGTAACAAGAATTTATTGAATGCTTACATTGTTCAAACACTTTATATGTATGAAATCATTTAGTCCTAATAACTCTTTGAGTTAGTTATAGACATTATTTCCATTTTATAGGTAGGTAACCTTAAGTCATACACCTGTGGTGGAAGAGGTAGTAAATAGCTGAAAAGCAGTTTCTGTTAAGTGAGACTGTAAATAAAATCAACTTTGTCTATAAAATTTCTCAGGATAGTTGCAGCTTTTCTTAAGATTTGACTTGGATGTTATTTAAAGGATGGCTTAGTCTAGACTAGATGCTCTTCTTTTTGGAAAAAAATTCAGATATAAGCTATGATTTGAGTATTTTAATAAAGAAATAGAGTAATGTAAGTTCTTGCTTCTAAAGAAAATAATTATTTTTAAAGCTTCAGTTTGTTTAACTCTCTGGGAAGTAAAGTTGGGTCATTTGAGAGGGACCATTTAAAATTTCTCTTAAAGATATGCTGGCAGGGAGATTTTCCATTAGGTAAAGATGTTGAATTCTTTGTGCTGATGTAGAGAGGAAACAGGGTCTTGTGCTTCTCTTGGATTTTACTATCCTTGTAGGGCTTGGGGGCATAGAACTGTTGGTGAGAAGTAGAGGAAAGATGTGAAGGAGCAGAAGAGCTATTGTTATAATTAATTATAATTATTTAAGAGTTATAAGCCCTTATTATATCTGTGATAAGAGCAGTCCATAAAGCCACAGCACAAAATCACACCACCACCACTTGCCTGATAATAGCATTCTCCAGTTGCACATAGAGTAAGAGAAAATAGTCTTTAGAGGCCTGAATTTGCAAGTATAAATGTATAATGAAAATTAGGTCATTTGAAGAAATCAATTTATTCTTACCAAAAGTGTGTCTCTTTAATAAAAATATCTTAAATTTATTTAGTTTTGATTACATTGTATTTAAGTGTTTTTCAAATTTAAGGCACTTCTGAAATTGCCTGAGGTGCTGTGTGATAAATTGTAGTTTTTAATTTGATAAAATTAAATAACTTCCTAATGGAGTCCATCATTATTGGTGTTTTTGTTTAATGCACTTTTTTGCATTCATTTTAAGGCAAAATGAATACTTTTGATAGATTTAAAAAATACGCTGTTGTAAAAAGTCAGTTTATTATAAACATATAAATTACTGATAATATGTCTATTGAATCTTTTAGTAACACTGTTTTAGAGTACTTCCTATTTACAGTTATGCAGAAAATATAGTTTCCCTGTATTTCCCCTTTTCACTGAGTTTCCCCTGTTAACATCTTGCATTCGTGTGGTGCATTTGTTACAATTGATGAATGAATATTGATATTCCTGTTGGTTTTTTAATGGCAATTGTATGTAGTTTAATAGGTGAATAATTTCTTTAGTCCTTATATATTCTCAGTTAAGATAACTAGTGTTAATTTATTACTGATTTTTTAATACTCTTATTGACAATGAAACATGATTGCTCTGATCTTTTTAGGGTGGAATAATTAATGATGGTTCTGAGTTGATTGGTCCTGCTGAAGCTTATTCAGACTCCCCCATTGACAGCTTTCCTGAGTGTAGTACAGAAGGTAAGAGTTAAAAATTTTTTTTCATTTCAGTGGTTTTGTCACAGAAGACTATAAATCATATTTTTACTGCAGAAAATAGAAATAGGAATTTGAGAGTATTTCACTGATTCTGAGATTTTTTTCTTTACATTTAATATCACCGATATTGGGTCAATGACATCTGCATTTAATTGATGGCTTTTTTTCTTTCTTAGTGATATATAAAATAGTGGTTCATCCTACAATTAGTGACATCTAGAGTTGATGAGATATGGTATAATGAGTGTTCAGAATATGTGTTGTCTAGTATAAAAATGCCTTGCTATGATTTACTTAGCAGCATGTGACTTTTAGACAGTTACTTTTAAGACTGGCTTTAGAAGTCTGCCATGCACCCAGAAAGAATAAACCTAAGGCAGTTTTAGTGCTTTTGATGTTTTATAATAGCATGAATCTAAATCAAAGTAATTGTTGTATTTGTAATCATTTTAATTCAAGAATGGCCAGTCTCTTGTTTTAGTCCTCTGTTAAGTCATCCTAGAATTTTTATGAAGATTTAAAATACAGTAGTCCCCCTTGTCTGCGGGGGATACATTCCAAGATCCCCAGTGGATATCTGAAACCACAGACAGTACTGAGCCCTATATATACTATGTTTTTTCCTGTACCTATGTATAGACCTATGATAAAGTTTAATTTATAAATTAGGCACATTTATATGTTATAGTTTATAAATTTATGGCTCATAAAATAGTGGGAGATTAACAATAATAACAATAACTAATAAAAATAGAACAATTATATTTTCCTCTTTCTCAAAAGCTCTTACTATACTATACTTATCCTTCTGGTGATGATGTGAGATGATAAACTGCCTATGTAATGAGAAAAGTGAGGTGAATGATGTAGGCATGGTGACACGGCATTAGGCTAATTTTGATTTTCCCCTGAGTCATCAGGGGGATCATTTGCTTTTGGACCATGGTTGACTGTGGGTAACCAAAACTGCAGAATGTGGAACTGTGGATGAGGAGGGTCACTGTACATCCCTTTTGAGTTCTGGATTTCCTTAGCTAATTTTCTTCCAGGGAAGATTTTGAAGTTAAAATAGAGAGATTTGGGGATGGGGAAGGAGGAGTCTTTAAAACAGGTAACTTGTTTATAGGTGGCTTAGGTTTGGTTTATGTAAAAGTAAAACCATAGACTAGATAGTATTTCTTGAGATGCTTTATAAGTAAGAGTTTACGATTGCAGAAGATGCTTTATAACTCTATTTTGTTAGGTAGCCATAATCTCATTGCAGTGATGTTTTTGTGGGGCGATGTACTGGTGATACACATCAACAGACATAATGACAGATCTATTTCAGTAAATTCCAATCATGATTTGGTAGACGCAGCAAGTTCCCACCTTTTGTGTAGGTTGATGCACTTAAAATTTACTTTTCTTTTGGTGCTACCATATTGAGAAGTATTAGCTCTTGCTGTTTTTCATGGTGGCTTCCATTGACTTAAAAGCAGTCTGTTGATTTACACCCAGTGTTCTGTGTAATGTAGGGTACCTAAGGAACAGAGGTCTCCACTGGGTCCTCAATACCTTTCACTCCATTCAGAATCGTCTAAAGTGATTAAAAACATTGTTGACAGTAATTCTACTTTATAATCCATCATGTTTTTTTTGGAAAAAACATCTGTTCTCTCTGACCCTGTTTTGAGCTGACGTCTTTGCTAGGCTTTTGGAAAATCTAGTCCCTGCTTGGGATCCCAATGTGATTCTGTTTCTAGAACTAGTTTCCTTGGAAGGTGACTTCTGTGGGATGATCTGGATCTATCTTTTGCCTCCTGAGAGAGGAAGAAGGTGTTTTCCACCTGTAAAACGTGCTGATTCTGGGACACCCAATAGAGAACAAGTAGAGTTAGAAAGATCGGTAGGAGAGTATTCCATGAGGAGTACACGGCAAGTAGCAGAATGTTTCTTCTCTCTCTTTTTGTATTTTGATACAGGAAATGAAGGTTATGTGATTTGGGAACGGTTACATTCTTTAGATACCCATAATAAGCCTTCATTAGCAGGTGGGAGTCAGCCAAGGCAGTTCTGGGTGAGAGTGATGCAGAAATGTGTTGTCCTTTGCGGTAGTCTAGGAGAGAAGGGGAGGAGCTTTATTATTAGGAATGACTTTTCTTGGGATGGTTTTCTAAAATATGGAAAGCTGCTTGGGGGACAAAGGCAGCTGCATTAATGTTAAAGGAGATACAAACTAAAGCTCGGGTGAGCTTGTAATTCATTCTCCAAACTGGGACACTTCTGAGAATTAAAGAGGATGCTATTAATAGGTACAAGACAACAAGCGTAAGCCAGGCTATCTTGGGCAAACCCGGCAGTATGGGCCCCCCTAGCTAAAGTAGTTGTTGTAAAGTTTACCACTGAAGTTTCAGAAAGTTTGGTTTTCCTTGGAAGGATTTAACTTTAAGCAATGACCTTTCATGAGAGGACTTAGGACCAACACTTTTTTTTTTAAATGTTCTTGTTAACGTTTTAGTTAAAAAAGACAGAGAAGACTTATAATACCTGAAAATATTGATACTTTATCCTTTCAGTGCATAATTTAGTTTCTCAACTGTATTACCATCTCTGAAACACACTGTGATCCATAAAGATCCATAAACCATGAACTCGAAATGCTGTTGATGCTTGTTTTATACCCCCTCCCTTTATAAAAGTCTTTATGCCTTGGTAATCAGTCCTACTGAGAGACATCTTGTTGACAAATACAGCTCAGAGTGTCAGACAGCTTGTGAAATTCATTGTTATTGAGAGGGGAATGGACTTTTAAATATCATGAGATTGTTTGGCATACTGGGCAAGTGGAAGATTTACTTTGATACCAAAAGGTCTGCAAACCCCGGACTACCAAGGGAGAGGGTCTCCAGTGACAAAAGAGTAGAAAGCCGGTGCTGCCCAAGCCTCACAGGTGTGCCGTGGAAGTAGAGGGTTATAGTGGGTTTGTGGTGGCAAATGCCTGTGGTTTGGATTTAGAGCCAAAGGCTGAGGAGGCGGCTCAGTCCATAACTCCTCTGAATGTAGTATTTTAAATGGTGTTTTGAAGGTGGATTCATTTTTCATACTTGTGATTTCGTTTGCCACTGGAATGAGCCAGAGGGGCGAATCTTAATATACAGTCTGCTGCTTCGAGGTCTTTGAGTTCACGTTAGAATGACATGGCAAGTATATCACCTCTCAGAGAACAGATGTAGACGCTAAGTGATCATTATTTTTATTAGTACCATAAAAATGTAATCAACAGGTCTTAATTTACCTTGAAAGGAAGTTTCCTGAGGAAAACATAAAGAACTGGATTAGTGGTTTTTAAAATAATTATTTTATAGTTCAGTGGGATAGAGGAAATCCCTCTAAAGTTTCATAAAGCCAATGATCTGGTAAACATAGTTTATCTAATATAAAATGCAAAGTTATGAAATTATTCAATAAGTTTTTAGATAAAAAGTTAATATTATTTTATGTTTTAAAAATGAAATAAATGTTCAGCATTTTATTAAAAATAATAATAATAAAGAGAGAAATGTATCCATATATAAATCAAATATAAAAATCAAATGAGTATTCATATTTGATCTGTTTATAGTTCATAATGCATGAGCAAAACCGAAAGTTTCTGTGATGACTGCCCTTGTACTGTTCACCATGTAACTTATTCACTATGTAAGAATTTGTTCTCCATGTAAGAACTTGTTCGTTATGCTTCAGAAGATTGGAGACTGACGAAAACTAGGCTTGGGGTGGATTAATGATTGTGCATTGAGCATTGACTCCCCTATACAGAATTTTATTGTTGTTAACAACCATTTGATCAATAAATATGAGAGATGCCCTCACAAAAAAAAAAAAAAGTACACACTTCCAATTGTAAAATAAATAAATAACCGGGTTGTAATGTGTAGCATAAGGAATATAGTCAAAATATTGTAACAACTTGGTATGGTGATAGCTGGTACCTAGAATTATCATGTATATAAATGTTGAATCACTGTGTTGTACACCTGAAACTAATGTAATACTGTGCATCAACTACCCTTCAATAAAAAATAATTATCTACAAAAAAAAAAATAAATAAATGCTGGCTACTCTTTATCTCCTTTGTTCAGATAAATTAAACTATATTTTCTTAAAGATGAAAAAACATGTTAGCATCTTATTTTGGTTTCAAACTTTGATCTTTTTGTCTGAGTAAATTTAGCTATGAAGCTACTGTGGCATTTGTAGAAACCTAAGTGGTACATGAGAGTTGAGCTTCTGATATGTTTCCCTCAAATGTTGGCCTGTTTGAAGGATGTAGGTTTGCTTTACTGCTGTGCTGGCCTTGACACTGGGGCCTCTGATGTTGGTATAGTCTCGTCTGGTAACCTGTGTCATTTCCTTTTCCTAACACATTACTTGACGTCCTTTGCAGTTTTTGGAGGGACATTTTCCAGGTGTATGCAGCAAATAAGAGAAAATAATTAGGTGACTGTAACCATACAAATTGAAAGATCAGCTTCTTATATGTAGAAGATCCTAAGAGTGACTATTCTTAAATGTCTCCTGGAGTAGCCAAATCTACCTTTTTTTTTAAACTTGTAAATTGTGGATTGAGAGCTCCCCAAGTGCTCATTATAATAATTGTAGACACAAGAAAGGATCTATTAAACTGTCTTGAATTAGCCATTTTAGAATAAATGAGATGTACAGTTTGAGAATAGCATCTATTGCTGGTCTGTATCAAGGATCTCTTAAAAATACTCTCATTTTAAGATTTGTGTTCTTATTTGATGGCAGGTAATAATTCCATTATGCAGATAAGCATGAAGATTATAGTTGCACTGTGTTAAATTGAGTGATGTTGATTGTATTTAAAACAATAGAGTGGACTAATTAGAAAAGTATATGGTTAGTAGGTGAAAAAAATCTATCAAAATACCATTTTATTACTATTATATTTTCTTTTTATTATTTGTGTTATTTTCATTTAGTTGATTTGAAGTTGACACTGAGGCAGGATCATTTTAAAAAGGAGTGTAATTCGGTTGATTGGTTAATCAACAACCTTGATCAATTTTTTTTTTTTTAGAGTGCATCTCTCATATTTATTGATCAAATGGTTGTTAACAACAATAAAATTCTGTATAGGGGACTCAATGCACAATCATTAATCAACCCCAAGCCTAATTCTCAACAGTCTCCAATCTTCTGAAGCATAACGAACAAGTTCTTACATGGTGAACAAGTTCTTACATAGTGAATAAGTTCTTACATGGTGAACAGTGCAAGAGCAGTCAAATCACAGAAACTTTCGATTTTGATTACACATCATGAACTATAAACAATCAAGTCAGACATGATTATTCATTTGATTTTTATACTTGATTTATATGTGAATCCCACATTTCTCCCTTATTTTTTTTTAATAATAAACCTTGATCTATTTTTAAGACAAGTTTGAAGTCTGTGCGCTACGAGGTATAGTTTTAAGATAGCATTTAGAAAGCCTAATTGAAGGTTTTAAATTTAAAGTAGAATTTAGTACAAATTTCCACTAGGTGGCACTATGAGCACTCTAAATCTTACTGGGATTATTCTAGGCTTTCCTGTATTTAATGTTAAGAGTATGCTTGTTCAATATCTCTCTGTTTGTTTTTTGTTTTTGAATCCCTTGGCTAAGTCCTTTGGCTATTTCTTTTCTTTTTTTTCCCTTTTCCTCTTAAGTGCTTATCTACTTTTACTCATTGAGGATAATGTTTGGATAACTGGAGTTTAGGAGGTGGTTGGGGCAAATAAGAAAAAATTCATCATATGTCGTGGGGATGGTTTTTAGAGTAGAGGGAACATTAGAATGCATAGGTAAATCTCTTATTTACAATTAAAAATAGGAATTTCAGAGAAGTTAAACCATGTGCCTGAGGCAGTGAAGGCATGCCAGATATTTAATAGCGATCACAGAGCTATATTTTGAAGTGAAGAGATAACATTTTATGGAGGGGAAAGTAGTATTTGGTATACATACTCAGTGTGAGCTACGTGTGTGCTGATAATAGGTTTGACTTGTTGAGAATATTCTGGGCAGTTAGCATAAAAAGTTCATTAGGTTGGAGGGAAGCCAACACATAGAGAATTGTTGTTCTTGATAAAGTAACAGTATTTGGGTTATAATTGTGATTGATGTGTCATTTTCTGAGCTTATGCTGTTTTTTCACCAAATATATGGTAGATATTTTGATGCTGTTTTCATAAATTTTCAAGGGTAAAGCAAAGACATATCCTAAGGACATTAAAAATGTGAGGCGTCAGAGGAATGGTTTCAATTTAGCTGTTACTAAACGATGAGTTGGTTTTCAAATACAGAAATCTTAACTAGCATCAATTTTTAGATTAGGTGTTCACTTAAAATCATATTTATAAGGGCTTGTTTCTTAATGGAGATTGTCTTCTACCTCAGAGTGACCCTTGTTCTGTTGGCTAGATATCTTGCTTTATGTGTGAAGCATGAGTCATTGCTACTAGGAAAAGTAGAAATTTCATTTTGTTGACTGGCAATATTTGAACTTCAGGGCCCAGTGAAAGCTATCAGCTAATAATAATGAGGCCATGTATTTTATATATAGTCCACCATTCGAGACCACCTGTTGTTCTAAAGGAAACTGATTTCTTTTTGCAGATGGTCTTCAAACACAGATTTCTGATAGTTTATAGTATAAAGATTTATTCTGTGGCAACTCAACCTTTTCCCCAGGTGCCTGTCTTTCAGAGATGGTGTCCTAGACAGATTTCACTATACTGGCCTACTCTGAGCAGTTCAAAGCACAGAAGGTGAGGGTAGGTAGGTGAACTGGGATGCTATATAAACCCCTCATGTCTGTAGCTGCTTTTTAACCAGTCACCTGGGGTCCTCTAATGGCTCTGAGACGTGAATCTCTGTGATACGATCCTGGAGGGAGAAAGCTTTCATAGAACCTTTGACTCCCTCCACCCCCTACCATCCCTTCCAAAAAAAGACTTAGGTCTTTGACTTGATAGTGTTGGTGAAGGACGCACCTTTTACTCTCATGATGGCCCAGAGAGCCCCTTTAAACATGGATTAACTTCAACTTGATTTAACTTTTGACAAATAGTCTCTGTATTATCAATTGTTGCCCTGCCTTAACTGAAACCTTTTACTTGCTTGCCACACCCTATATCTTCTTAACTTTCTGGGTTTTAGGGAGCTAGTCTCCACTTCATGTAATGTTTATATATAGCTTTGTATAAGGTTGAATGACAGGATCATGATTTCAAGGAGTTGAGCAAGTACTGTATTAAGTAGATATATTATAAAATGAATAAACTAGGTACTGAGTATTTGTGTGTGTGTGTGTGTGTGTGTATGATTCATTGCTGTGGTGAAGAAGGGGAGTGTTCTTGAGCTCCCCTTGGGGAATACTTTATTGAGAAGAAGGGGATTTAGAAATTGTTTAAATATGGAAGAAAAAGATATCAGAGTATGGTTGAGGAGACATGATAGGGTTAGGCTTTTCAGGTATGGTAGGGTACAATTTAAGAAGAGAATTGAAACAGCAAGATAGGCAGGGAGAAAGTGTCGAGGGTTAGTCTGCTTTAAACAGATCTGTCTTCTTTATAATCATTTATGTCTTCTCTCAAGTTAGGAATTCTTTGGCACTGGCTGCTGGATGTTTCACACTGGCCTCTTTCATAAATGATGTCTGAATAACATATCTTTATTCTCGAGTTCCCAATTTTAGCTCTTGTTTAATCTCTTTTGATACCCTTCATATATAGAGTCATAAGGGCTTGTCTTGTAAGGAGTATGGTAAGAGTCACCTGTAATCCCACCATATAGAAAATATTATTAATGATTAGTGTACCTTTGTAGCCTTTTTTTCCTGTTTTTAAATTAAAATTATACACACATATATATAGCTCTACAGTTTTTGCATAATAGATCATGAATACTTTAGCATTAAATATTCTTCTAGAACATACTTTTAAATACGTATAATATTTTATCATAGGGATGTACCATAATCCCCTATTGTTAGGAATTTGTTATTTCCAAGTTCTCACTAATTTTTGTGATATTCTTGTATATAGATCTTTTTTCATATCTGATTGTTTTTGGTATAAATTGTTGACTTTCTGGGTCAGTGATACAAGCCTTTTTTTTGCACCTGATAATGCATTGCTAAATTGTCCTCCAAAAAGGTTAAACCAGAAGTCTTTTTGTTTTCCCTTTGCTTATCTCAGTTAGGCTAAAAACATTCCTCTTCCTCAACTGCTAGTTTTTATTTGTTTATTTACTTTGAAAGATTCTTCATTTAGAATTAGGTAGAATTTGAAAAGGAAACAATTTGTATAGAATATTTATTACTTTATTTTTACTATCTTTCTCCCTAGGTATTTGGATGGTCTTTTCTTACCTAGTTTCATTTAATCATGATTTATTTTGCTAATAAAATAAGTTTGGAAAGGTAAGAGGAAATATGACTATGTCAGTAGAGTTCTGTGGTCAAAAGTCAAGAAACTGAGTACACATAACTTTACCCTTCTGCCCTTTGGTATTATTGTTCTTGGTAGAAAGGAAAATCAGGCAAAGCATAGAACGGTACAACGTGATAGATGATGTGAAGGTTATAGTGACAAGACACGGGAGAGCAGATAAAAGATGTTTAGCAGCATTTCCTTTCTTTTGTGATTAACTGTATAAGTCAGAGCATTTTTTTGAGCTTTACCTATTTTTTAATTTCAGTGGACCAGGTTGTAGAAAGATACCATTTAAGGAAATGTGCATTGAAATATAGAAAATACTTAAAATTATTTTTAAAAACTGTTAATAAGTAATTTCTCAGAACAGTGGCTAAGTAATTTTGTAAATTGCTGTAAAAGATTTTGATTTTGAAGTACTCTCTGTATAGTTGAAATGTCAGAGAAGTGAAAAGATCTCCATCAGGTCCAGTGAATCTCATGTGAGATTGTGGATTTAATGAAATCTGTTGCTTTTAGAGGACAAAATTAGTTGTTTATGGACATTCTAAAGTTTTGGAAAAAACCCTGAAAACAGGATACGTTGATAGGGTGCCAAAGTAGTGTCTAAAGCTGATTTGAAATTTGAGCTTAGATGCCAGTAACATGCTTTTACCCTAACTAACTTTATTTGATATGAAGTAAGCAATTTCAGTCTATAATAGGGGTTGACATACTGTGGCCCATGGGCCAAATCTGGCCTGCCACCTGCTTTTCTATGATCTAAAGGTAAGGATGGTTTTTACATTTTTTAAACGTTGACAGAATTCAAAAGAATATTTTTTTATGACATGAGAAAATTATACGGAATTCAGATTTCAACATCCATAACTAAAATGTTACTGGGAAGCAGCCATGCTTATTCATTTATATGTTGTCTGCTGCTTTTGAACTACAACAGCAGAGTTGATTGGTTGTGACAGAGATCATATGGTCCACAAAGCCTAAGATGTTCATTCTCTGCCCCTCAGGACAAAAAAGGGATCAGTTTGTCTGTCCTTGTTCTAGGTGTATAGTCTAATCCACCTTTAATTTTGATTTAATATATGATCCTGAGGAAGTAATTTTCTTCTTAATATATTTTCCAAGAGACTTGGCACTCAGTATTCAGTGGTGATGTAGATCTCAGTTGTTTCCAAACTTAGTTTTTATATAACCCTACTGTCAGTCTTATTTAATGATACAGATCAGTGGCTCTCCTAATCTAGTCTTTAAACCCCTTTCTGTTCCTTTTCAGTGGGTCCCCAAGGGAGAAACTGTTTTTATAATAATGTAGGAAGTTATTTGCTGGTTTCATTGTGTTGCCATTTACACTGATAATGCAGAAACAGTGGTGGGTAAAACTGTTGTGTCTGAGCATGAATCAAGACAGGGACATCAGACCATAACAGTAATCATTGTACATACTTGTAATACCAAGTGCTAATTCTACCTAAGAATGGCCTTGATAAAACAGTAAATACTTAATTTTATTAAAACTGAACCCCTTGGTACATGTCCTTTTGCTATGCTGTGTGGAAAGCATGCATAATGGAAAGTATACATAAACCACTTCCACATAGTGAACTACGTGGTGGTTGTCCTGAGGAAAATCTCTTGAATAGTTTGAACCTTGAACTAGCCGATTTTTTTCCTGGGATGCAATTTTTGCTTCAAAGAATGATTGACAAACTATCATTATTCAGATATTTGGCAAATATTTTTTTGAAAGTGAATGAACTGAGCGAACACTTAAAGGAAAACAACTGATTATTTGTTGCCAATGAAAACTTAGAGTTTTCAACCCCAAATTAGTACTTTGGATAACTTGCATTTACTACTTTGAGCTTGACAGTTTCCCAGTGCTTAAAAAATATTCTGATGAGATTGGTGGTGACAGTAAATATGTGATTATTTTGCGGGGATATTGTAATAATGAAATTTGTCACCATTTCAAAGATATGTTTAACTCAGAGAACCAAGATTTTCAAAATGACCAATGTGTGATGTTGCAAAGTCATGCATGGACAAAAGATCCAACCAGCATACAAGACAGACCAATGGATTTGCATGTAAGAAAAACAAATTTCTTCAACAGGAATTTATATTTTACATGGCAGCTAAGCTTTAAGAAACTGCTACTTGTCAAGTTTTGGTGTAGTATCAAAAAACAGTGTCCACAATTATTTGGAAAGGTTACTAACAGATTCACCCCATTTTCAGTTACATATCTATATGACCTTTTCTTCAAATCTTTCAACCAGAACAACCTGTGACAACAGATTGAGTACAGAATCAGATAGGAATATCTAGCTAAGATGGATCTGTTAACAAGATTTGCAAGAATGTAAAACAGTGCTATTTATTGCACTAAATATTTTTTACGTTTGGAAAATAGTTGTTCTTTATAAAAATTATGTTAACATGTAGTGGGCTTCGATGTTTAACTAAAAAATTTTTTAGTCTATTTTCTAACTATCAAGCTTGGTAAGTATTTATAGACATAATCCCATAAACAAAAGTTCTTTGAGGTCCTTAGTAATTTTTAAGACTATGAAGGGATGTCATAAGACCAGAAAGTTTAATAACCTGTTGTACATCATACTCAGTTATCATGAGATCAGTTATGTGAAATGGAAGAAGTAATTTTCATTGCTAAATGTTTCAATAGCACCTGTGAATCATTTTCTATTAGAAAACTATGATGCAACACAAACCAAAGCACTCTCTAAAAGCTTGTGGAAGAGGCTGAAACAAAAATTTCTAAAAATTCAGTCCTCAACAAAAACCCTAAATGGCATGTATCTGAAAGATGTGGATGGTTACCTAAAAGCACATCCCTGAGGATACATTATGTAATAGTTAAATAATTTGATGTAACTGCTCTAATAGCTACAATTTAACCATCGTCTGTTATACGTCATATGTGTTAACTCTGTCCCTAATTTAAAGCCCTGCACAGTAAGTAATATTAAGTAACTTGCTGTTTGTCACATAGTTTAAGTGTCAAGAGCTAGGATTCCAGCACTTTTTATCTTACCCTAAAGCTCTTACTGTTTTCCCTTTATCATAATGCTGTTGTTCACAGCAACTGTGTATATAAGCATCAGCTTTCTGTAAACAGTTTATGAAAAGTTCTGTGGTAAAGGCTTTTTGATAACAAGGTTAGACAAAGACTTGTCTTCAGTTCTAGTTTGATAATTGTTAAGGAGATTGTCTTCCAGAGTTATAAAGACTGTAAAAATGAATGAACTAAACTGAAGCAAATTGCTAGACACTGACTTCCACCTGTAAATTACAGCCTTCTTCATTGACTTGCATACTATGAAAAAAATGGTCAGCATGATTTATATTCTTTTGGCTGGTTCTCAATTTAATATCTGTTTACTGTTGTGATCATATTTCTAGGCTTCTCCAGTGACAGTGATCTGATATCTCTTACTGTTGATGTGGATTCTCTTGCTGAGTTAGACGATGGAATGGCTTCCAATCAAAATTCTCCTATTAGAACTTTTGGTCCCAATCTTCCTTTGGATTCTTCAGCACTAGGTGCTGTTGCTTCTGACAGCGAACAGAACAAAACAGAAGAAGAACGGGAAAGTCGTAGCCTCTTTCCTGGCAGTTTAAAATCCAAGCTTGGCAAGAGAGATTATTTGGAGAAAGCAGGAGAATTAATAAAGCTGGCTTTAAAAAAGGAAGAAGAAGACGACTATGAAGCTGCCTCCAATTTTTATAGGAAAGGAGTTGACTTACTCCTAGAAGGTGTTCAAGGTACAATTTTATCTGTATTGATATGTTTTGGTATGTTATATTGGTATCTGGGAAAAAAGTATGTACATATAACTATCATATGTACAGTCCTATGTAAAAACAAGATTAAAAATGGGAAACTACTGAAGATTAAATGACCTAAGTATGGATGTATATATATATACTTTTAGTTAACAATATCAAAGATACTTAACACTCTACTTTGATCAATTAATCAACAAAAACAGGATTAAAAAAACAAGTTTCCACATTTCTTGTATGAATAATAATGTTTTTTTTTTTTCTGACATGGCCAGTGTTGTACCAGCCTTCACCTCTCTTGGGAGTATTTGTAAAGATTCTTTACTCTCGGTGGCTTGAAGACATGACATGAAATGGGCTTTTAAACTGAGCGTAAGGGGCTCCTGGATTTGCCTACTGTTCTGTTCTTTGTTGGTTGCAGTAAATTCTCAGCTAGTTAATGGG
Source organism: Manis pentadactyla (assembly GCF_030020395.1). Taxonomy (NCBI): domain Eukaryota; kingdom Metazoa; phylum Chordata; class Mammalia; order Pholidota; family Manidae; genus Manis; species Manis pentadactyla. The sequence goes on along the minus strand of NC_080027.1, from coordinate 116,159,256 downwards.
GGTGTTACTGGACATGTAGAGCTGAATATTGCTGAGTGTCTGTAAGTAGAACTTACCTTTTTTTCAAAGCATCAGTTTTTGTTTTAGTCATTTGTCTTTTCCTTATAGAAGCAGAGTGACGCGTACTGCAGCTGGTTACGTGACTTTCTGGACACAGTGATCACAGGGTGATGGGACCTTCTTCCAGTATTCTTCTTTCTGGAGAAGTCATTTTCATTGTCCTGTGATCTTTGACTTGAGATTTCCACAGTCTCCTGTATTATGAACACTTTTTTATTACAGTACTCCCACTATCACTATGTGTGTTGTTCTGCGGTCCACAAGCGTTTGTTTTACTCTAACTAAAGTATACATTTTCAGTCTTCTGTTGTGATGTAAAGTTTGCTAGGGGAGCATTCTGGTCTTAAAGATCTATTCATTTTTCTTCTTTGTCTTAACTCTTACTTGGGACTGGGAGTTTAAAATGGGGATGAATTGTAAACAATTGGCTCTGATATTTTTCCCTTTTCTTTTTAGATAACTGTGCTAAGACATTGTTAGTGTTTAATTGACACAGATAAAACATTACTGGGATTTTTTTCTGTCTAAAAGTTATTTGCATTTAACTGTGGAACACTTCATAATGTTACCACTTGATGGCACCAGAAAAATAAAAATCTTTCCTTTGGAGTGAGAATTATGGATGTGAATCAGCAAATAAGAAAAAACATATCAATTAGTTTTTAATGATTATGGTGGTGACTTTTTTCTCCACTAGAACTTGATACAAAATCTACTAGACCTCTGTCTTAAGAAGTGTTACCATTTAAGCATATTTTTCCTGTTTAATATATATGCCCGTCTTTCTTAAAGCACAATATCCGTTCCTGCCCTGGTTGGTTTTTGTTGTTAATGTGCCATCAAGTTGACCAAGTTACAATTGACTAGTTGCTTTTAGCCTTTTATTTTTTTATTTATAAGGAGATCAATATTATTCATACAAACTGGAATTGCAACCACAGATTTCTAATTTTTAAAATAAACCTCTGTTTCACTTCTTACGGTTGTATAGCAGTGTGTCAAATATAATGTCAGAGCAGTGCTTCTGACTTCATGATTCTATTTAAAAGTACACTATCACCACCTAACAGGCAATATAAACAGTATTTAAAAAAAATTTTCTCCAGTTTTAATGAGATGTAATTGACATATACCATTGTATTAAAGATGTATAACATAATGCTTGGTGTATGTATATATTGTGAAATGATTACCAAAATTAGTTTAGTTAATATCCATCACCTCACTTAGTTTACAAATTTTTTTTTCTTGTGATGAAACTTTTAAGATCTACTCTCTTAGCAACTGTCAAATATACAATGCAGTATTGTTAATTATTGCACGTTACATTCCCAGAACTTGTTAATCTTATACTTTTTGACTGTCTTCACTCATTTCAACTACCCCCACTCCCTGCCTCCAGCAGCCACCAGTCTGTTTCCTGTATCTATGAGTTTGGTTCATTTTAGATTCCATATATAACTGAGATCTTATGGTATTTGTCTTTTTCTGTCTGACTTATTTTATTAATATAATGCCCTCAAGGTCTATTCATTCTGTTGCAAATGGCAGGATTTCTTTCCTTTTTATGGTCGAATAATATTCCACTTTACACACACACACACACACACACACACACACACTGTACCTCCCATGCACCCTACCCATTTTCTTATTTATCCATCAAGTTATGCTTAGGTTGTTTTGTGCCTTGGCTATTGTAAATAATGCCACAAAGAACGTGGGGGTTTATGTATCTCTTTGAGATAGTGATTTTGTTTCCTTTGGATATGCATCTAGAAGTGGAATTGCTGGGTCATATGGTGGTCCTATTTTTAATTTTTTGAGGAGCCTCCATACTGTTTTCCATAGTGACTGCACTAATTTACATTCCCACCCACAGTGTACAAGAGTTCCCTTTCCTTTATGTCTTTTTGAAGGTAACCATTCTAACATGTGTAAGGTAATAATGTCATTGTGGTTTTGATATGTATTTCCCTGGTGATGAGTAATGTTAAGTACTTTTTCATATACCTGTTCAGCATTTGTATGTCTTCTGTGGAAAAGTGTCTATTCAGTTTTTCTGCCTGTTTTTAAATCAGATTTTCTTTTTCTATTGAGTTGAATGAGTTCTTTATATATTTTGGATGTTAACCCCTTATTAGATACATAATTTGCAAATATATTCTCCCATTTGGTAGGTTGCCTTTTCGTTTTATTAATGGTTTCCTTTGCTGTGCAGAAGCTTCTTAGTTTGATGTAGTTCTCCTGGTTTATTTTTGCACCAAAACCTTTGCTTTTGGTGTCAGATCCAAAAAGTCATTGCCAAGACCTGTGTCAAAGAGCTTACCCCTGTATGTTTTCTTCTAGGAATTTATAGTTTCAGGTCTTATGTTCAAGTCTTTAATCCATTTTGAGTTGATTTTTGTGTATGGTATAATGTAAGGGTCCAGTGCCATTTTTTTTGCATGTGGTCGTCCATTTTTCCCAACACCATTTATTGAAGAGAATGTCCTTTCCCTAGTGTATATTCTTGCTTCCTTTGCCAAAAATTAATTGACCATATATATGTGGGTTTATTTCTAGGCTATCTTGTCCATAAATATTGTTCCATTGATCTGTCTGTTTACTGCCAATAACATACTGTTTTGATTACTAAAGCTTTGTAATATAGTTTGAAATTAGGAACTATGACTCTTCCAGCTTTGTTCTTATTTCTAAAGATTGCTTTGGCTCTTTGGGGTCTCTTGTGGGTTCATGCAAATTTTAGGATTGTTTTTTCTACTTCTGTGAAAAATGCCATGTGTTTGTCAATATGTTTCATTGGTAATTTGTAGTTTTCAGTACACAGAATTTTTACCTCCTTGGTTAAATTTACTCCTAGGTACTTTATTATTTTTTATGAAGTTGTAAAGGGTGTTGTTTTCTTAATTTATCTTTATGATAGTTCATTGTTAATGTGTAGAAATGCAATTTGTTTTTCTATATTGATTTTGTATCCTGCAACTTTACTGAATTCACTTTTTCTAATTTTTGGTGGAGTTTTTAGAGTTTCATATATATATGTGATATCATGTCTTCTGCAAATAGAGACAGTTTCACTTCTTCCTTTCTGATTTAGATGCCTTTTATTTTCGTTTTCTTGCCTAATTGCTCTGGCTAGAACTTCCAACACTATATTGAGTAAAGTGGCAAAAGTGGGCATCCTTGTCTTATTCCTGGTCTTAGAGGAAAAGGTTTCATCTTGTTACCATTGAGTGTGATGTTGAGTAAGATGTATGGTATTCTTTAATTTGTGGGAAAATTTGGTGCTCTAGCTTGTGAGCTGACTTGATATTTATGAGCAGATGAGATGTTTCCTTGGGGAAAATTTGTTCTGCTGTGATAGACTGTCATTGAAACATCACTATAACCGATAATACCTGTGAGTTACTTCAACTCTTGCTATAAGAATTGTTCCTGTGACCTTGGCTTGGAATGGCATGCTTTATAATAAAATAATTAGTTCTGGATTTGTAATAATACAGAAAAATAACCTTTCAAAGCAAAGTAGAAGTGCTTTATACGGGGGTTCTTATGAGTTGCAAATTTTGTTATTCTAAATACTAACTATTTGTCCTAACTAAAGTATTCATTCTAGAGGAGTTTTATCTGGGTTGTTTGTAGATCTGATAAAGATGGTTTGATGTTTTTCTTACTTAACTGATGTTTGCACAGCTGAGACTAGATGCAAAACACAATAGCAGCATTTCTATTTGCCCATCCAGCAGAATAAAAACATACCCTGATAGTGATAACTTTGAATTCTCCTTTTGAGCCTGGCGCTTTGCTTATTCCCTCAGTCTAGCACTGGCTCTTGAAATTAACATATCCTCTCCTCAGACTCTAAGCCCTCAGGTCTTTATGGATTTAAGAGAGAGAACCCAAAAGTCAAAATTAAAGGGACCAACTTTAATCTTTAAGAGAATGTTTCAGTACATATCCTTTCATTTCTATCTTATTTATATATTTCTGCAAGTGGCTGATATGATTAATCTGTATCCTCAATGTGGGCTTGTTGGAATAATTGTGATAATATAGAGTGGCAAATGGATGACATAAAGGTATTAATGAAATTTTTAAATAACAATGATAATTTATTATCTATTACATGCCTGTCACTACAGAGTTTTTTCTAGCATTATTTTTAACCCTCAGAGCAAGCCTATAAACTGAACTTTGGGTGGTCATACTGGGCTTTGTGTAAGGTCACCAAAATTTCGAGGGTGCAAACATTTAATGTAATGATTCTAAAAGCTTGGCACCTAGTTAGCAAGAATAATTATTTAAAACAGGAAGCTACCAGATGGTGAGCATTTTTAGTAACACCCATCTGTGGGCTGCATTATGAATTACAGAGTTGATTTGGGAGCTGGTTTTTAGTTCGTTCCAGGTGCCATAATTGCTGGTTAATTGTGTTTGTTTATTGTATTTATAAGGTAGATACTGTAATCCCCATTTTATAGGTGGAGAAAACAAGACTTAAAGTAGCAGTTTGTTCAACAACATAAGCCAGTAGAGTTTCAGCCAGGATTTAAATCTGGGTCTTTCTGAATTCAAATCTTGTCTTCTTTCCACTCTGCCATGATACTTCTCATACATTTCTCCCCTAATTAGATAACTTTTAAAATGGAGAAGCAGTTACTTCTTCTCTAGTATTAAATATCTTTAAACTTTGAGTGTTTATTCTTTTTCCTTCTACCTATTTGTTTGCTCGTTCAACCATCTATCCATATAGCTGACCATTCAATAAGCTTTTATTCCTTTTATGTACCAGGTACTGTGATAGTGAATAAAAAATGTTTTTTTGTGAAAAAAACGTAAAACAAAATTCAGTGATGGCCTTCAAAATGAGATCTCTTCATTTCTTTTTAAATATCCTGCATTCATTATGACTCTCACAGTGCATAGTTCCTGGATGTTGTTGATATCTAATTTTTCTTTGACAGCTTTTGGTATTTTTGACCAATGAGACTGTCTGATGTTACTACTTTGCTAAGAGATACCAACAATGTTTTGTAATTTTCTTCCTGGTTAATGGTATAATAAGTAATACCAAGCCATTTTTCATAGATTAACCCATCCCCGGGTACATGTATGGTAGATTCTCATGTAAATGTATGGTAGATTACATGATTCTCACTGTAATTCAAAAAATTCACAGTGTATCTCAAAAACTGTGGCCTCATGTGCTGGGGTACTACATCATTCCGGGTCTCATACTGAGTCTTGACTATTCTTTCCCTTCCCACAATGAGGAATAGAATTCCTGGAGAAACCAGAGACTCACATATACTTCTAGATTTCATTTGAGTCACTTAGACTAGCTCAGAATTGTGGAGTTGGTTCTAGAACATGTTTCCAGGCCCTATGAATATGATTAGTCTCTGTGCTGATAGTGACTTACACTGAAATGAGGTAAGAAGCAGTTTTGGCTACTGATTTATTCCTTTGAGTGAGAGTTGCTCAAATAGTAGGAAACCAAACAAATAAACTTGTTTTCCTTAGAGTAGATGGGTATATGAGAAAGGAAGTAGTAAGTCTGTGTTTGATAAAGGGAAATAAATCACATAATTTCCTATTGTTGAATTTCAGAAATGAAAATGTATAACTTCAAAATATAATTTATTTTTGTTTATGGTGTTTGTTAACTCTGAAAAATTTATGAAAATATTGTCTAGTCCACTTTATCTTTAAAGGATTGCCTAGTTCAGTGCAAAATGTGGTATAGTATAAAGCTAGTAAGACCAAAAACAATTGTTTTTAATAGGCAATGTTGGATTGCCTTCTGTTGCATCAGCTCCTAGCTTTTTTGATTTATGATCTCCTTGCCACAGAGATTTTAATCTCAAAAAGAACTTTGTTGTTTTTTAATATTGTTTTGATTATTCAGGTCCCCTTACAACTCTATGTAAATTTGAAATCACCTTTTTTTAAAAAAAATTGAGGAATAATTGACACATTTTATTTATTTTTAGTTCTTTAGAAAATCAGCTTCTTTATTTCTATAAAAAAGGCAGTTGGAATTTTGATAAGGATTGCATTAAATCTGTAAATCAATTTGCAGAGTGTTGCCATCTTAACAATATTAAGTCTTCCAAACCATGAACTGAGGATGTGTTTCCATTTCTTTAGATTTTCTTTAATTTCTTTCAGGAATATTTTGTAATTTTCAGTGTATGAGTCTTTCACTTCCTTGGTTAAATCTATTCCTAGATATTTGTCCATTGAAATGCTATTGTAAATGGAATTATTTCATTTACTTCTTTTCAGATTGTTCGTTTGTGGTGTATAAAAATACACGTGATTTCTGAAAGTTTATCTTGTATCTGGCAACTTGCTGAATTCCTTAATTAGCTCTAGTAGTTTTTGTTTTTGTGTGTGGATTCTTTAGTGTTTCTATATGTAGGATTATGTTGTCTGTGAATAGACAATTCTACTTATTCTTTTCAATGTGGATGTCTATTTCTTTTTCATACCTGATGCTCTGGATAGAACTTCTGGTACAATGTTAAGTAACACTGAGAAAGTTAGTGCTCTTGTCTTATTCTGGATCTTACTGGGAGAGCTTTCATTTTTTTTTTTTTACCACTGAGTATGATACTGGTTTTTCATAGATGTCCTTTATCATGTTAAAGAAGTCCCCTTCTATTCCTAGTTTTCTGGATGTTTTTTTCATGAAAGAACATTGGATTCTGTGAGATACCTTTTTTGCATCAGTTGAGATGATCATGTGTGTGTGTTTTTCCCTTATTCTGTTTATGTGGTGTATTACATTGATTTTCTTATGTTGAACCACTCTTGTGTTTCTGGGTTAAACCCACTTGCCACAGAGATTTTAATTTCAAATTTAAATTTGCTTATACATTTTAGCATCTTGTTTATTTCCATCATTGCAATACAATTGGAAAAGAAGGGGCTGTTCATTAAAGTATGAAACTACTTGTCCATGTTAATATAGAAGTTGGTATCTTACTTTTCAAAGAAGAGCAGTATTAAGTCCCAAATGCTTCATTTATGAAAAATGCCACTGCCTTTTCTGTTTTAGAAAAAAACATGTGCACTTCACTGTAATTCATTAAATTTCCTTAGTTGAAAATTTTGACGCCTTAACTATTTTGAAATTGGCTGGAAGAAAGCATTTTAAAACAGTAAAACTCAGATTAAAAAAAAGATTTGAAACTATCTGAATATGCAAGATATTCTGTTTTCCCATGTCCATCAGAACTGTTTATTTTTATTTTTCTTTCTTGAGTTGTAGGAAGTTTCTGTAACAGGAAAAGGAGGTTACTAACGCAATAAACTCAGAGGAATTATATCATGGGTTCAGGTAGTATAAACTGAATGTTTCCCTCCAAAATTCGTGTTGAAACGTAATATGTGGTGTGATGGTATTTGGAGGAGGTGCCTTTGTGAGATGATCAGGTTATGAGGGCAGAACCCTCATAAATGCGATTAGTGCCCATTAGAGGCCTCAGCAAGCACCTTTGCTCTTGCTATGTGAGAATTTAGCAAGGAGGTGGCCCTCTGTGAACCAGGAAATGGGCTCTCACCAGAAACCAGATCTGCCTGAGTCCTGATCTTGGACTTCCTAACCTTCAGAACTGTGAGAAATAAATTTCTGTTGTTTATAAGCTGTATTCTGTTCTTACAGCCTGAATGGACTAAGAGAAGACTTTAGGTTTTCTGTTTTTGATGTTCACAAATGGAAAGAGAGTTACCTTTTAACTTACCCGATAGTTAGATGAATCCTTTCTGGCTTTGTGTTAGGCTGGACTCTTTCAGTTACAGGTAACAAAAACCTGACCAACTCAAAGAGGCTCACATAGAAAAGAGTGTTTCAGTACACATAAATGAGTCGTTACATATGCTAGATTGAGGTGTTTGAGAAGTGTCACCTGTTCTCTTTCTATTTGTCTTTTTCTGTCTTTACAAGGCCTGTACTTTCAATCCCCTTTTATCTTCATGGTGTGAAAGATAACTCCCCAGCAGCTCTAAGTTTACAAAAGCCTTTCCTCAGGATCCTAGAGAAAGAGTGTGTTTACCCCTAGCAGCAGTAAAAGTGTGGATCAAATGCTTCCAACTACTAGCTAGGGAGTAACTAATGAGGCACAGGTTATTTGCTCATTCCTGGGAAAGGGGCAGAGCTGTCCCTGATGGAACCGTATGAACCAAACAGGACATCTGTAGAACATGAGAGGAGTGGACGAAAATTAGGAAGGGTTGTTGAGCAGAAACAAACAAAACAAATTGAAATGTCATCCTCAACTTAACCTTTTCTGACTCCACTGTGACACTTAATAGGCTTTCTCCCTTGTCTGTTAAATAAATGTTTTCTCATATGTTTCTAAGACTATAATTCTGTACAGAATAAGCCTCACACCTATTTTTTTACTTTCAGTTGAATTGAATATACAGAAAAGTACATTTCATAAGTATATAGCTCGATGTACTTTCACATGTGGATTCACTCCCATGTAACTGGCATCAAGATCAAGAAGCAGGACTTGATCTGTGCATTAGAAGCTTCCTTATGCTCCTTTCTAGTTACTACCTCTCCAAAGGTAATTACTATCCTGCTTCCTAACAGCATTGATTGCATGAGGTCTTCCTTTTTCTGTTCTAATTCCTTGCAAGGGCAAGGTTCTAGTTTCTGTCCTTTTCTGTCCACTTACCCCTCTTCTGTTCAATTTCTTTTATGGATGATGATGTAGGGAGGGGTTGGTGTCTTGCTTCTCTTTTGTTTCTGAAGGATCCTTACCATACTCCTCTTATGTCTGTCTTTCTCTTCACCCCCTCACTGCCACATCTTCAAGATGGGACATCCTTTTCTGTATATCTGATTCTTTCCCAGAAGAAAAGCTTTACCAAAGCTCTCAATTTTGCCACTCACTTTCAAGTCCTTTTTTATAGCCAGTGCTTTGAACTACTAAGTTGAAATCTGTGTTTCATATTTTGGCATTTAATTAGATTCTCTGTGGCTTTTTTTTACCCCTTGTGTTTTGGTTTAAGTTCTATGTGCTCCTCTATCCTTTTTTAAGGAATCTGTTAGGCTTTTCCTCCCCTGGTCTCCACATTCACAGGCTTGCAGTAGTGGGGCCCAGGGAACTTTGTTGTAATTTGTTTTTTTCTCTATTTATAGGTAATCCAAAGGTCATGGTATTGTTTCTTAGTAATGCTGAAAGTGTGGGTCATATGTAGTTTTATTTGCTCTTGATTTTTTGTTTGTTTGAGAAGTTATATGGGGAGATTTTAAATTGGGTAACATTAGCTTCCAGACTTGAGATTCCACATCAATTTTTTTTAAATGTTGAATAACCTTTGTATTCCTGAAATAAACTTACTTTATTATTTTTTGATATATCACTGAACTTAGTTGCAAGTATTCAAGATTTATGTATTTTTGTTTCATATTTATTATCAATATCTATACCTATATACATATGTATATACACACAAATATCTCTATATATTTACTGAACTTAAAAGTAAATTTAAGTTAAATTAATCTTAAATTAATCCTAAATTAAAAGTAAAAAGTACTGAAAGATTTGACCCTTATGTAGTCGAGAATACTATCTATCCTAAAAGGTAGTCTTGAAAACCTCAATCATGGGGCATTGGGTAGAATAAGACTATCATAAGTCTTGTCCCTGTGAAGTGTTAGCTTTAGGCTCACCCTAGCAAATCTTAAAAGTTAGGCCCAAAAGGATAAAACTGCTTCCAAGAAACTACAGTATCCCAGAACAAAGCTAAATAATATTTGTAGAAATTGAAAAAATAGCCACCACTTAATAAGGTAAAATTCAAAATGGCTGACATCTAATCAAGTTACCATTCATTGAAAAACGCAGGTAAAGTAAGACATATCAGTGAGGAAAAAATGAATCAATCAAAACCCACTCAAAAATGACACAGATGCTAGAATTACCTGACAAAGACTTCAAAACTTATTATAGCTGTACTTATTATATTCAAAAAGTTAAGTGGAGAAAGATTACAGAAGACCTCAATTGAATTTACAGAGATGAAAGCTATAGTATCAGCAATGAAAAGTGAAGTAATGGGATTAGTGGCACATTAGATATTGCAGAAGAAAGGATCAATGAACTGGAGCACACAGCAGTGGAAACTATTCAAAATGAAACGGGTAGATGCAAAAATTGATATAGTACCAGTAAGCTAGAACAACTGATAAGTGAAATTGGAGCCCCTGAAAAGGGAGGGTGAGAGAGAGAGATGGAAAATTATTGGAATAAATAAGGCCTGAAAGCTTTCCAAATTTGATGAAAACATTCTATAGGTCCAAGAATCACAAGAAACCCCAAGCATAAGAAACATGAAAATACACCCAGGAGCACTATAACCAAATTGCTCAAACCAACTATACAATCTTAAAAGCAGAAAGAAAAAAAAAGACATGAACAGAAGACCACAGATGAGAATGACATCTGATTTCCTCTCAGCAGCAATGTATTCAAGAAGACAATTGATTAACATCTTTAACATACAGAAAGGGGAAAAAAAAGCCTGTCAACTGAGAATTCTATACCCAATGAAAATATATTTGAAAAATGAAGGCAAAGTAAAGGATTATTAATTGGGAGTGATGGATATATTATTTTAATTGTAGTGTTTTCTTTCTCTCTCTCTTTTTTTTTTTTGGTTGGTCTAGCTGAATTTTAATTTTACTGATCTTTTCAAAGAACCAACTTTTGACAATATGTTTTCTCTATATTTTTACTATTTTCTATTTAATTGGCTTCTGCTCATTTTCTTAGTTTTTTTTTGGTGTAGTTCTTCATTTTTTGAGATTTCATCTTAAGAGGTGGAAGCTTACATTGATTTGAAGTCTTCTTTTCAATATAGGTGTTTAAAGCTATAAAGTCCTTCTAAGCATTGCTTTCACTACATCCCATAAATTTTGATACGTTGTTTACATTTTCATTCAGCTTGAAATAGCAAGGTTTTGCTTTTTTATGGTTAATAGTCCATTGTGTATATATACCACATCTTTAACCATTCATCTATTAATGGACATGTAGGTTGCTTCCATATCTTGGCTATTATAAACAATGCTGCAATAAACATATAACTTTTCAAATTAAAGTTTTTTTTCCTTTGGGTAAATACCCAGAAGTGGATTTACTAGATGGTATGGTATTTCTATTTTTATTTTATTGAGGAACTGCATACTGTTTTCCACAGTGGCTGCACAGTTTACATACCCATCAACATTCCCTTTTCTCCACATCTTCACCCACACTTCTTGTCTTTTGGATAGTAACCATTCTGACTGGTCTGAGGTTATAATCTCATTGTGGTTTTGATTTGTATTTTTTCAATGATTAGTGATTTGAGCATCTTTTAATATGTCTGTTGGCCATCTGTATGTTGTCTTTGGAAAAATGTTCCATTCCTCTGCCCATTTTTAATAGGATTATTTGTTTTTTTAGTGTTGAGTTTTATGAGTTCTTTGTATCTTTTGGGTATCAACCCCTTAACAGATATATCATTTGCAAATATATTCTCCTATTCAGTAGGTTGCCTTTTTGTTTTGTTAATGGTTTCCTTTACTGTGCAGGAGCTTTTTAGTTTGATGTAGCCCTGCTTACTTAGTCTTGCTCTTGTTTCCCTTGCCTGAGGAGATGGATCCAGAAAAAGATTGCTAAGGCTGATGTCCCAGAGTTTACTGCTTATGTTTTCTTCTAGGAGTTTTATGGTATCAGGTCTTACATTTAGGTGTTTGATCCATTTCAAGTGTATTTTTATATAGTATAAAAAAGTGGTCCAGTTTCATTCTTTTGCATGTAGCTGTTCAGTTTTCCCAACACCATTTATTGAAGAGATATCTTTTCCCCATTGTATATTCTTGCTTCCTTTGTTGTAGATTAACTATATATACATGGGTTTATTTCTGGCCTCCCCAATTCTGTCCCATTGACCTATGTGTCTTTTTTTTCTGTTTTTGTGCCAATACCATACCTTTTTGATTATTATAGCTTGTAGTGTAGCTTGAAACCAGAGATCATAATACTTTCAGCTTTGTTCTTTCTCAAGATTGCTTTGGATGTTTTGGGTCTGCGTACAAATTTTTGAATTATTTGATCTAGTTCTATAAAGAAGTGTTTTTGGTATTTTGATAGGGATTGCATTGACTCTATAGATTGCTTTGGGTAGTATGGACATTTTAACAATATTAATTTTTCTAATCCATAATTGTGGTGTATCTTTCCATTTAGTTGTCTTCAATTTCTTTTATCAGTGTCATATAGTTTTCAGAATTTCTTTCTCCTTAGTTAAATTTATTCCTAAGTATTCTTTTCAGGCAATTGTAAATGGGATTGTTTTCTTAATTTTGCTTTCTTCTAGTTCATTTTTGGTATATAGAAACACAACTAATTTCTGTATATTGATTTTGTATCTTGCAACTTTAATGAATTCATTTAGTAATAGTTTTTGGTGGAGTCTTTAGGGTGTTCTATATATAGTATTGTCATCTGCAAGTAGTGAAAATTAATATGGATGCCTTTTGTTTATTTTTCTTGTCTGATTGCTGTGACTAGGACTTCCAGTACTATGTTGAACAAGAATTTTGAGGGTTGGCATCCCTGACTCATTCCTGATTTTAGAGAAAAATTTTTCTGTTTTTCACCAGTAAGGATGATGTTAGCCACTTTTAGTGGGTTTATTATGTATGGCCTTTATTATGTTGAGGTATGTTTCCTTTATACCTACTTTGTTGAGAGTTGTTATCATGAATGGGTGTTGCATTTTGTCAAATGCTCTTTCTGCATTTATTGAGACAGTCACATGGCTTTTAGCCTTTTTATTTATGTGTTGCATTACATTGATTGATTTGTAGATGTTGAACCATCCTTGCATCCCTGGAATAAATCCCATTTGGTCATGATGAATGATTCTTTTAATATATTTTTATTTATTAATTTTTTAATAAAGGTATCATTGATATATACTCTTATGAAGGTTTCACAAGAAAAACAATGTGGTTATTCTTTTAATGTATTTTTAAATTCAGTTTGCTACTATTTTGTTGAGGATTTTTGTATCTATATTCATTTGAGATATTTGGCTGTAATTTTTTTTTTTCTTCTGTAATGCTTTGTCTAGTTTTGGTTTTGGGGTAATGCTGGCCTTGTAGAATGGGCTTGAAAGTATTCTTTCCTTTTCTATATTTTGTAATAGTTTGAGAAGGATAGGTATTAGATCTAAAGTGTTTGGTAGAATTTGTGAAGTCATCCTGTCCTTGCCTTTTGTTTGTTTGAAGGTTTTTAAAAATTACTGATTCAATTGTATTACTAGTAATTAGTCTATTCAGATTTTCTGTTTCTTCCTGATTCAGTCATGGAAGATTGTATGTTTCTAGAAATTTATCCATTTCTTCTAGGTTGTCCAGTTGTAGTAGTCTGTTATAATCCTTTGTATTTCTGAGGTTTCAGTTGTAACTTCTGCGCTTTCATTTCTAATTTTGTGTCCTCTCTTTTATTTTCTTGGTGAAAATGGCTAATGGCTTATTAAGTTTGTTTATCTTTTCAAAGAACCAGTTAATAGTTTCATTGATCTTTCATGTTGTTTTCTTAGTTGCTATTGAATTTATTTCTTCATTGATCTTTATTATATCTCTCCTTCTACTGACTTGGGACTTTGATCTCGTCTTTCTAGTTCCTTTAATTTTAAGGTTAGATTTGTGATTTGTGATTGTTCTTGTTTCTTGAGGTAGGCCTATATCATTAATAAGCTTCCCTCTGAGAACTGCTTTTGCTGTGTCCCAGAGGTTTTGAACCATTGTGTTTCTGTTTTCATGTATTTTTTTGATTTCCTCTTTGATTTGTTCATTAACCTCATTGTTTGTTTAATTGCATGTTTTTTGGCCTTAATGTGTTTATGCTTTTTTTCCAATTCTTTTTCTTGTGATTGATATCTAGTTTCATAGCTTTGTGGTTAGAAACGATGATTGGTACAAAATCAGTCTTCTTAAGTTTATTGAGATTTGTGGCCTTACATGTGATCTATCCTGGACATGTTCCATGTGCATTAGGAAAGAATGTGTATTCTTCTGAGTTTGGATGGAATGTTCTCTATATATCTGTTAAAAACATCTTGTCTAATGTGTCATTCAGTGTTACTCTTTCCTCATTGATTTTCGATTTGGATGATCTAGCCATTGATATAAGTAGGGTATTAAAGTCTACTATTGTACTACTGGTAATTTTTCCCTTTATGTCTTGTAATATTTGCTTTATATATTTAGGTGCTCCTATGTTGGGTGCATAGATATTTACAACTGTTATATCTTCTTATTGGATTGATACCTTTATCATTCTCTAATGCGCTTCTTTGTCTCTTGTTACATTGTTTGTTTGGAAGTCCATTTTATCTGATGTAAATATTAACTACTACATTTTTTTTCACTTTCATTTGCATGGAATATCTTTTTCATCCCTTTACTTTTGTGTCTTCATCTGAAATGAATCCCTTATAGGTAGCATAGAGTTTTTTTTTCCCATCCATTCAGCTGTCCTGTCTTGGAGCATTTATTCCATTTACATTTAAGGTAATTATTGATAGGTATGCACTTAACAGCCATTTTGTTAATTGTTGTATTTGTAGTTCTTCCCTGGTCCTCTCTTTTCTTCCCTTTGATTTGATTTCTTTCCTTAGTGTTATGCTTGAATTCTTTTCTCTTTATTTTTTGTGTTATCTATTACATGTTATTGGTTTGTGGTTACCATGAGTTCTATATAACAGTATATATATTTGTATACATATATATTTATATGGCAATGTATATTAGATTGGTGGTGCTTAGGTTTGCACACATTCTAAAAGCACTACTCTCTTTATTATTACCCCCTCTACATTTTATATTTATGATGTCATAATTTACATTGTACTACTTTGTGTATCCTTGGCTATTTTTTGTGTAAAATGATTGATTTTTATCACTTTTGTTTCTACATTTACATTAGTTTTATATGTGATTGATCTGCTACCTTTACTGTGTTTGTTCTTACCATTGAAGTATTTTTCTCTTCTAATTTTCTTCTTTCTAGTTGTGATCTTTCCTTTTCCACCTAAAGGAAGTCTCTTTAACATTTTTTGTAAGGCTGACTTAGTGGTATTGAACTCCTTTATCTATCCTTTCATTCTAAATAACCTTGCTGGGTAGAATGTTCTTGGTTGTAGGTTTTTTTTCCATTCAGTTTTTGAATTAATCATGCCACTCCCTTCTGCCTGTAAAGTTTTTGCTAAAAAATTAGCTGTTAGTCTTATGCCATTTGCCTTGCTGTAACTGTCTGCTTTTCTATTGCTGCTTTTAAAATTCTCCCTTTATCTTTAATCTCTGCCTTTTTAATTACTATGTGTCTCACTCTGAACCTTGGGTTTATCTTATTTAGGGCTCTCTTCGCTTTCTGGGCCTGTATGTCTATTTGTCTTTCTTTCTTCAGATAGGTTTCCTATCTCTTTCTATTTCTCTTTTTCTGGGACCTCCATTATGCAAATGTGCTTTGTTTGAAGTTGTTGCAGAGATCTCTTGGCATCTTCTCATTTAAAAAAATTATTTATTCTTTCTGTTGTTCAGCTTGGTTGCTCTCCACTTTTCTGTCTTCCAGATCGCTGATTCATTCTTCTGCATCCTCTAACCTGCTGTGGATTCCTTGTAGTGTATTTTTAATTTTATTGCATGCTTCAGCTCTGACCAGTTCATTTTTATATTTTCTCTCTGTTGAAGTCCTCCTCCAGTCTGTTGAGCATCTTTATGACCATTACTTTGAATTCTATATCAGGTAGATGGCTTATCTTGGTTTCATTTTGCAAATTTTCTGGCATTTTGTCTTATTCTTCTATTTGGAACATATTCCTGTGCCTCCTTATTTTTTCTGCTATATATTAGGTCACTTGTGTCTTCTGGTCCTGAAAGCAGTGGCCTTATAAAGTAGGTGTCCTTTGATGCCCAGAAGCACACTATTCCCTGGCCACTAGAATCAAGTGCTCCAGGGTGTCCCCTGTGTGGGCTGCATGCACCCTCCTGTGGTGGCTGAGCCATTACTGCTGTGAGCGGGCTGGTGGGTGAGGCCAGCCCTCTGCCTGGCTGTCAGCAGTGGCCAAGGGGACTGTTGTGGTTGCACCGGCTTGCAAGACTTTTTCAGGTATCCAAAAAGCTGGGCCTTGGCGTTCCTTTTGTGCTCACCCCACACAATACACCCAGCCTGGCAGTTACACCACCAAAATGACCACCACCCTGTGGAAAGGAGGAGCTAGCCAGCCTCACCAGCATGCTAGCAGTAGTCTTGGAGGCCATTGCTAACATCCAGGCTGAGGGCTGGCCTTGCCCACCAGTGCACTGGCAAAGGCTGTGCCTTCAGAAATGCCCATCTGAGGATGATTATTGCTATGCAGTCTTAGTTATTATATGTTAATAATAATAATCGTAATCATCTTTCATTAGTTAGAACTCAAATAGGATGAATTGAATGTGAAACAATGTATTTTGGGCAGAATTTGGTTCTTCATTTGTTGGTCTTAAGTCGAAGATATATGTGTTTGTGGGACTAGATGGAGTGGATATTACACACTGAAAACAGTAATGAGCCTCGTCAACTTCTGATATTCAGGGGGTTTAGCATACTGCAGCTGATTGGGATAAAGTGCTTTATTTATCCCAATAAAGTTAACCACAAGGTTACAACTGAAAGAAGAAAATGTGAATGAATCATTTGCTGGCATATGTTTCTTGAATTGTTGGCTATTTTTGTGTCAAGTTTTATGTTGAGAGTTTCATGTTTTAATGGCAAAAATGTTTTCTGGAAATTTTAGCTTGGAAAAGAATACTGCTTTCCTGCTTCTGCGAAAAGCTAGGTAAAGCATTGATGTGGGATAAAGTAGCTGTGGAGTTTTTATATTCAGATTGTATGAACAGTAAACAGAGCATCTAAAATAACCACTTGCACATTGCAACAAACACATCATCATTTGCTTAAAAAAGAGTTATAATTACAGTTGACGAAGCATGGACACCATAAAAAATGCATTAGTTTGGCTTGACACATTAATTACCTGTTTTTGCAGATGTTTTTATGTATTGTTGTGTGAACAGTTTACAAAATAATTACAGGAAAGTCATATGGAAAATAAACTAAGTGGGTGGTTTCTCATCTAAATATTTTCATTCATGTGAATCTCTGTGAGGCACAGCTGCTCTATAGCAAAAGCAGAGAGATGAGGATTCTCGAAGGGTTTTTATTAGAAGGTCTCTGTCATTAGAATCACCATATTTTTATAGATTTAGCAATGTAGTTTAAAAACACTAAAATGAGAGTTTATTTAATTCCTGTGTTACTGGAAAAAACCTTGATTTTGATCAGAAGACATGTAGATATCTGTATTTTAAAGTAAACAAAACCCTAAATGGAAAGTAACTGCTCTTTTAGCACTAGCACATTATTAGGCACTTTGAGAGAAAGTTTAGTCATCATTTTATAATTACTTGAGTTACATAGGTTTTATAACTTAACGGTTTAAATTACATCTTAATAATTAAACATTGAGTCTTGAAAAAATTGCACAGTTCAGTTTATCTGTTCTCTTTTAGCAAGTATTGAAAATGTTAATCTGCTTTTTCTTAGCTTACTGTGTCAACATTAATGATCTCAGTGTGTTTCATTTGAAAAATAACTAGGTCATTGTACAAGCATATCATACTTTTGCAAACTGTTAAGAAACACATTTTCCAAAATTGCAATTGTCAAACAATAAAAAGAGAGTTCATAGACTTCATTTTATTTTACACAGATTACTTAGAATATCTGTGCTGTATTTCCCTCATGGATACTGTTACGGCAGTTTTTCATAAAATTAAATCAAAATGTAGATTCCTTTTAGTATAACCATGCCACTATTATGCCATATTCCTCTGTATTCCCATTTTATGCATTTTACCTACACAGATGATAAAGGCAATGATTACATACATTTTCTGACATGTATTTAATGTAAGTATTTAAGTTAGAGAAAGGCACTAACTTATAGAAATAGGTAATTGGAGCATCTCTAGGCATGAAGGTATTGCTATCAAACTGTAATATTTATGCAAAATCATTTGCTTTTCTATTCATATAATGAACTTCTATTGAGGGTCTTCCATATGTAATATTCTATGGCAGTATTAAAATGACTATAAATATTGTGATGACTGTATGTCTGGAACATAATAGATGCCTTCTGAAGGTGGTAGGAATAAAAGGGGCAGGAATAAATGGTATGGAGAACCTTTTCACTTTAGTGGTTTAAAGAAAGCCAGTTGCTGCAGAGGATCTTCTTTTTTATCCTGACGTGGGCCTTGATACATTCTTTGAATTGTTTATCTTGGAATGTATATCTTCATGTTAAATCAGTCTGAAGAAAGATGGGATGGGGTCTGTTCTAATTTTGGTATACATTAAGTCAATTTAATTTTTAAGATGGGGACACATAAAGAAGTCTATGAAACTTCTAGGATTGAGAAGAATTAGCTGTTCATAATAATTATGCTGATTATATCATCACAGAGTAAAAACATGTGATTCAGCATCATGACATCAGGAAAACAATTGTTGGACTTTAGAGCCTTCCACAGGTTTGTCCCTTCTCTTAACATACTGCTTACAGCCAGTGAAAGAGTGAGCAGAAGCCCTTGAGGAGGTTTGGGGGCTTTCTGCATTTATCAGTATGGCAGATAAAAAGTTCCAGTTTATGTGGAGTTTCATTTCCAAATTTTTCCTTATCTTATTTTTATTCTATTTCATAAGGCAAAATTTTAGCTCCTTAGTTTTAATTCTTTATTTCTTTTTCCTTAAATATATTTCTAGCTTTTATAATCTCTTTATCTGATTCTTTTAGAAGCCATTTGATTAGAATATAAGGGATACTTAGGGGATTGATTGTCTATCTACCTATCTAATCAATCTGTCTATCTATCTATCTATCTATCTATCTATCGATCTATCTATCTATCTATCTATCATCGACAATAATTTATTGTCAAAAAGAGACTGGCCAGGCAATGTCGTTTTGAAGGGATTGAATGATTAGTCTTTTGGGTTATTCCCTTTTAATGTTGCAAAAACAAAGAAAAACAGGTTCAGGAGAAAGAAATTGTTGTATCTAAGAGAAGGTTGTCCCTGTAGGTATTCAGTGCTCTATGATCTAATGGTGTGTTAGTTTTCATTCAGTATTACTGTTAGAGGAAAACCAAAACTGTTAAGCAACATAGAAAGCAATCATACATAATTGAGGCAATGCTGGGCATGAATATTATTATGACTTTTGCTTTTACTATACTTTGCTTTTTGCTTTTCCCATGACTTTTGCTTAGTGTACTTAGAAAGAAATTGTTGAATCTAAGAGAAGGTTGTCTCTGTACATATTGGGTGCTCTATGATCTAATGGTGTGTTAGTTTTCATTCAATATTACTGATACAGGAAAACTGAAAACTGTTAAGCAACATTGAAAGCAATTGTACATAATCGAGACGATGCCTGGGCATGAATATTATTATGACTTGTACTTTTACTATACTTTGGTGAAACTTTGAACTTCTAGGGGTCACTTAACACCTGGTTTTGAAAAAAACATTAATAGGGGATTGCTTAAATGCAAATGGAAAGCAAATTCCTTGACTGACTGGGTTTGTGTTACATGCGGAAAGGCTGATGGCTCCAGAGTTGTGGTAGACGTACAGAACCGTAAATTAACTGCTCTCCTCAAGGTTGCCTTTTGTTGTCAGAACACTTAGCATAAGTCAGAAATGGTAGGCTATACCTGAAAAGAACAAAAAAACCATTAAATATAATAAATCAGCACTTAAAAAAACTATAGCCACCAAGGCCATCTCAAACAGGCGTATTCTTTTATGTGACTAAAGTTGTTTAAAAAAAAAAAGGGAGCACCAACATACAAACACTCATTCTGTTAAACCCAGGTTGTTTTGAATGTTCTTGCTGATGTGTTAAGTCGGAGTGAACACCAAGAATGCTTGATCAAGATTCCAGTGGCAGGGCCTCTTGAAGAGTGTTTGTGGAGTAAAGAAGTAGAGATAAGAATGTAAAATGTGACCAGAGTCTTCTGTGGGGTCTGAATTCTGTGCATGTGGCAAAAATCAAGTATAGTCAAAATACTCTTGGAAATCCCTTAAAATTTCCCATAAAGTACAAATGTAGACATACTGTCTTGTCTAATACAGCCAGTTCTTCCAGTATCGTCATTCTTTTGACCCAGTGATGAGACATTAGCTATGTTCTAATCTGTGAAACTGATTTTCATTAGTTCTGTGAGTAAAGATACCGTTTTCTTTTTTCTCTCCTGTAGCCATCACCCAGATCAAGATATTGAACATTCTCACTATTTACACCCTCCTTCACTTTTTTTTTTAATGGTAAATGAAAAAAGACCTTTGTTTTCCAAAGAAATCCTTGGGTAACAAGGGTGTTTGAGAGGCCAGTTTTTCTCAGGAAAGCCCATTTTCTTTTACATAGTGTGAACTTCATACCTCTTTGCAGCTCTCATTTTCCCGTGTGCTTGTCTGTCATCTTCAGTTTCCTCCTCTCTGATTCTACCCTGCTGTATTGTCTGTGAGGCTCCTAATAGTTTATTTTTCTCTTCTCTTTGTTTCCATACTTACTTGTACCTGCTCTGTACTCTGTATTTTTCTTACTCTATTCAGTAACAATAATCTAATTCAAATTCAGTGACCAGAAGTGTGGTATCATAAGACCTGATTGAGGTTTAGACTCTTAACATTAGTTTCGTAATTGAGAAAGCCATCTCACATCCCTGAGCCTTAATTTGCTTAGTTATAAAAGGAAGATAATATGTCTTGTAAATAGAATTTGATGTAATGAAGGAGTGTCAAGTGGCGATGGCTTCTTGACTAAATTAGAATTTCACAATTCCATTATAGACTGTGCCTTCTATAAAACTTCTCTTAGTAACTTAAGTCAGAGTTGGTGCTATGAGAAATGCAGAATTGGCCAGCCAAAGTTTCTATTTCATTGGCAACTTTGGAATTTCTCCTCAGCTACACTTTCTTCTTTCACAGATTGTACTCTGTAATCACCATACACCCATCCTCTCTCCTGATGAGAAATTGATAAGGTAAAGAAATACAGGTTGGCAAATATGCGTAAGTATAAGTCCGGGGAAAGGAAATCCCGGGGCAAAATACCTCAAAAAACCGAAATCAGTGAAAGGGAGAAATAAAGTTTAAAATCCGTTTACTGCTCACAAACTGTAGTCCCGGGCCGTCTCTCTTTCCCGCATCAGCAGAAGCAAAATCGGCCCTCCCCTCACCTCTCAGGTACAGGTAAGCCCTCCTTGCCCAGGTAGTTACCCACTCATTTGGAGATGAACTTCTCTCCACCCCTGAGGAATGATGCAAATGCACTAAAGCCATACTTCTCTCCACCCTTGAGCACCTGTTGATATGCAGATACACTAAAGCCAGGTGAGATATTCTGGAAATATTACAGTTTTACCCACAATAAGACATCTGTTATGGTACACCAGAACTTTTTGACATAAAGGTCAGTAAATAATGGGAGCAGTTTTTCTCTTTTGAATGTCAAAGCCCAGGGGAAATTTTTAAAATTTATTTGTTTTTAATTGGAGGAAATTCTTGCTTTATCTGAATGATGAGCAGAAATGCAGAGAAACTTTTGAAGATATTTATTTATTTTTAGGTAGAATGTAAAATATCCATTTAAAAAAGCATTTGTAGAATGTCTGCCTGGGCATATTACTGAAGAAATAATAGCCACATTACCTACTATGGGATTAAAAGTTGGATTCCAGATAACCTACTTTTCATTGAAAAAGAATCATTATGGGCTGGGTATGAGTCTTAAAATGAAGATTAAGGAATTAAGGAGGTTAGAATTGATTTAAAAATTTTAATCAATTAAAATCTGTTTACAATCAGTTATCAGTAATTTGATGTTAGGATTATTCTAGAAATCTACAGATTAGTCTTTTCTTTTTGTTGCTCACAAACCTCAGGAAGTATCCAGCAGCAGAAATCTGCTAGAGTGGTTTTCATCCTGGGCTGCTGCTATTGATCAGCAGTGGTTGTGACCTACTTTTAAGGGACTGATAAGGAAGGAGTCATAGGCTGTATATTTAAGGTAATATTTAAAAAGCCTTCCAGAATTTCCATCACTTCATGGTTGTTTCCATGGAAGCGGAACCACTGTCATCAGCAGGAGTCCATTTCAACTGCTGGCTTCCGGTTCTTGTTTCTCTGTTTCTATGGAGACTGCCTAGAAAGCGGCAGAAATACCAAAAGTTTAAAAAACAGTCATTTGATTACAAAATAGAGTTTTAACTCTAGCTTTAATTAGGTGTTCCATAATGTTGGCCTTTTTGAATTTCAAATTATTTGGGGAGGCAAGTTGATTCCTTTAGAATAAAACACGTTTTCAAAGTTTATTCAAGCTTAATCACACTGAATTAAAAAACTAAATATCCATAGTTTCTGTTACAGTTGAGCCTAAGATGAATAAAAAATTCCAGATGGGGATTTATATTGGGGCTTGAAAAGCATAACCTGAAACGAGAAGACCTAATGGCAGTGAGAATCGCAGTTAGAGTCCATGAAGAGCAAACTCAAAATGGAGGGACTAGTAGTGTGTAGAAATAGTGACTATTTCTTATTTATATGGCACATTTTACCTTCAGAATATGTTATAGTTAGATAATTTTTCAGATTTTATCTGTTTTTCAACTAAGTAAGAAGAAAAACCTTGGGTTTAGAAACTAAGTAAATGTTAAGGATAGTGGCAGAACATTGATATTTTAATTTTAATGGAGGTTTGAAGAGTTGGACAGTTAATAAAGGTAGATTGTTCCACAGTTAAAAAGTAACAGATTTTTTCCCCCACCAAGGCTAGTTATATTTTTGAATTATTCATAAGGGAGAGAAGAGATGGAATAGTAATGTAAAAGCTGTGAAAGAAAAGTTATTTAGCAGACTTGCAACCCCAATTTTGTTGCAGTTTGTCTTTGAGGTCTGTGCTCAGTCAAGGTTCTTAGGTTCGCATGTGACAAAATTGTCATTGGAGCTATGTAGGCAAAGGAGGGCAGGAATCAGAGACCCCAGGCACGTTAGGATCTCTTTTTTTGTCTCTCATAACTGCTTCTCTCTGTCAAGTTCCTTCTTTCCGATTAGCTTTTTACGCACTGGCAGAAACTGTGGCTGCTGGCATTTCTCACTCCTCTTAATTCCAGCGTTAATAACAGAGAAGGACTGATTGGCCCAATTCTCCCTTCTCTCATTGTGGCCAATAGGTGGGGTTCTATGATTGGCTCAGCTTGTGACAAGGTGTCTCACCCTTGGCTAAACAGCAGTGACTAGAGGGACTGAGACCTGAAACAAAATAGCAGCTTTCATTCAAATCACTGTGAAAGGTTGGTACTTAATAGGGAAAGAGGTGGAGGGGTTTGAAGGGGAGGAGAAAGGCTTTTCCTGCAGAAACAAAAAATTCTGTTCCAGGCAGAAATAAGAAGAGGCTTTTCCACTGGAAATCTTTTTGAGGGGAAAGTATCTGCTTTACACAAATAATTCAGTTCACTTTAGTTCAACAAACCAGGTAACATTATTTTTTGTAGGATTTGGTTTTGAGAGAATAAGAAGATTGAAAACCTTCACCATTTAGTGCTTCCACAGTACCTTTTATTTATGTTGTCTCCTTTAATCGCCACAGTTGTTTGAGATGTGTATTTCCTATTTAGAGAACAAGGAGAAAGTTCAGAGACTGGAGAGGATTCACTTGTCACATGACTAGTGAAAGGCAGAGCCAGAATTTGGAACACCAGGGTGTTTGGAATCCGGGGCACTTTCTATTGTATGATACTTGCTTTTTTGGTAACTTCATTCAGAAGATGCATAGGGTGAATTATAAATACAGTACAATGTATTAAGTGCTTTGATAAAAAGGAGTCATAAGAAGCATAGAGTATTCCTTATGAAAGGAATTTTAGAGATAGTGTAGTGCAGTGGTTTTCAAACTTTTTGACCTTCAGCCATGGAATGAAAATGAAATGTCAGATCATAGTCAAGTGTATGCAGTGGGTAAAAAAA
The DNA here is from genome assembly GCF_030020395.1 of Manis pentadactyla. Lineage (NCBI taxonomy): Eukaryota > Metazoa > Chordata > Mammalia > Pholidota > Manidae > Manis > Manis pentadactyla. The sequence continues at coordinate 116,135,044 of NC_080027.1, read as the reverse complement.
CATAGGATCACCCCGCTCTGGAAAGGTGCGGGGGGTGGCCAGTATTTCATGGGCTAGACAACCTCTGTTTTGAGGTCTTGAGGTTTTTGGAGGCCACTTTCAATACCCTTTGTCTAGGGAAACTGAGAGCCAGACAAAGTAAATGACTTACTCACTTTTGCATAAATTTTGTATTACAGGGATCTCAATCATAGTTTTGCTTGCAGTTGTAAGGTGTGCGACAATTTGTTGTTAATGAAAAACCATGAAGCTTACAATAGTCAGAGTGAATTCAGAGTTACCACAAATAATTTTATTCTTCAGTTTGGTGATACTTTTACAGCTTACCATATCCATGTCACAGCGCTTATTGAACCTCTGTTGCACTTAGTCCTATTTGTTGAGTTGGATGATTGTATAACAAAAATTATAACAATAGTTTTTTGTCTGCAGAGTTTTTAATACTACATTTTTTATGTACCAACTCCTACAAAGTTCTCTATCGTTTTGAAAAAGGAGAGTTTCAGAATTTAGATAAATGAAATTCATGGAGGTAATATTTAGACCTTGTTGTCATTAATAATTTCAATGTCTGTTCCAATTTTGAATCTCTCTTCTTTCCACTTAGAAAAATGAACAAGCAGTGAATTGAATAAAAGAAAGTTAAGCTTCAGATTGGATAAAAGAAAGTTGATTTATTTTTCAGGTGTGTTGACTCATTTTCTCCTTTTAGGCGAGTCCAGCCCTACCCGTCGAGAAGCTGTGAAGAGAAGGACAGCGGAGTATCTCATGCGAGCGGAGTCTCTCTCTGGCCTTTATGGAAAACCTCAGCTTGATGATGTATCTCAGGTACATGTTTTGTTTCATTTTGTATTTTCTTTAGTCATTTTTGCTGTCTTGTATCTCGGCTTTATTTCTATTTAGAATGTTTGAGGATTTTGGTCTTTGGAATTTTATCAATAATTTTCTTACAAGTGATTGATTGGTACAAAGAAAGCACTGAAGAAAACCACCAAAAGTGGAATAAAATGAGACTTGCTTTCTCCTTCTCTTTCTCAATCCTTTCTTCTTTCCATCACCCCTAATATCCCCATGTGTAGAATGAGGAAAGTTAAATCTGTGTTCTTCTTCAATTCCTGTACGGTTTTAATGAGTCATGCTGAAACATAAGTCCTACAAGAAGCTGCTATAGATGACCTAGAATTATAAAAGCATAATTTCAATAAGAATGTTTAGTTATTTGGGACTTCCTTTAGTTTTAAAGCAGGTGAAGCTTAAAACATTAGAAACATTGTGGATTATTATTACTGTTTTTATATCATATCTATCTGGATTTAGCAAATTTCTGGAAGAAACTTTTCTGTTATTTTTTTCCTTTATATTAAACTAAGTTTTGTCTGATGCAATTTAAGAATCATATCTTCTAGAGATGGGAAGAAGTGTTTATTTTCTTAATTGTTCTAAGAGGTAGGCAGGATTGTTCATGTCCCAATTCTGTCACTTGAAGGCATAGAAATTGGACAAGATACTTAACCCTAGCTCTTAGCTTCAGTCTGTGCATCTGAATAATGAGGACAATAGTAATTCCTTTTTGGGTTGTTGTAAGCATTAAATGAGTTTAAAAAAAAACCACTCATATGTATTTGTGCATGCACATACACGCACGCACGTGCACACACACACACACAAATGCAAATGGAGTGCCTACCTCATAAAAAGACTGAGCCTGTAAGCCAAGCTTATAAGACTAAATAAGTTTTGGCTTTTTTATCTGTCCTCATAAACTGCTTTATATACTGTCTCCCACATTTTTTAATGCTTATATACTTTTTGGAGATTATAAAATGTCTCAATTTTCTAGTTTAAAAACAGCCTAGTATTTAATATTGACTTATTGGACAATTGAAACTTTTTGTTACTGATTTTCTGAGCCCTTTTCATTTTCTGTGTGACCAGTTATCAAAACTATACTTACTAGTGAGAACAGTTTGATATAACAGTTTGGCCATTTCTTTTAGAACAAAAAGATTATATTTCTATTTATTTTCCCCAAGTAATGGTGACTTACCCTCAGGTTATTTAAGGACAAGTAGTGAACCCTATTCCAGATGTGGTTTGGTGGACCATCAGCATCAGCATCACCTGTTAGGTTTACAAATAAAGAATCTTAGGCACCCCTCCCCGCCCTGCACCGCCATCAGAATCTCCATTTTAGCAAGGTCCTCAGGCATTACACATCTGTGTTCAGGTTTGGGAAGCACCACACTAATGGACTGGTAGGAATGGTGATAGGTCTCATTGAGAACAGGGAATCATATCAAGTGAAAAAGACTGTGGCAGAATAAATAACAACTTAAAAAAAAAAACCCAAACAAAACAAAGGTTTAACAAGCTTCACTTAACCATTTAAAGAATGTAATGAAAGAGTAAATAGGTTTTACTAATATGCCTAACTCAAATCCACTGGGAGTGGCTGCCAAGAGCACTGTATTGCGGAACAGAGTGTGGGACTCACGAAGATGGCTGCCATGGACTTGAGCAGTTGAGTGACATGTACTTGCTGTCTTGAGTTTTTGAAGGTTGTTGATCATGATATATTCTTGTCTTTTCCACCTTCATATTTTGTTTTGTTATACATGAATACCACTACTACTTGCTTTTCTAGGCATCTTTTGCTACAATAGCTAATATATATGTATATATGAGAATTATACTTTTTCCATTATGGAAATCAGCCACGCTACTTAGAAATATATTGCATTCCTTCCCCTTCCACCTGCCCCCACCCCCCAGTTGGCTGAAGCTTCCCAAATGTTATATTACTTTATAAGTAAGATTTAATCCCCTCTGATCTATTACCTCGTTTTGTCATTTTAGACAATTTGCTTAGTCTTGCTGCTTCTCAGTTTTCTCATCTAAAAAAAAGAGAGAGAATGTTGGACTTGATCTCCGTTTCTTTCTGTTCTTAAAATTCTGTGGATTTCTGTTTCCTTTTGCCATCTGAAAAACGGAATAGATCTATAGGGATTCTACCCAATTTAAATGCTGCATATAAGAAATACAGGATTCTTTTATTGATGGTTTTATTTCATGATCTTTCTTTGTTCGTTTCTCTGATCTTAAACTTTCATAGATGGTTAAGCTAGAAAGAGAACTTTAATGATCACTTTGCCTTTGGTCTTTCCCCATTACAATTTCACCATTCCCATCTTCGCAAAAGTAACCTTACTAAGTCCCTGTTTTCATTGGGTTGTTTCTTATACAAAAACTTGTTTTTTCCTCACCAGTCCAGTTTCCTTCTGATGCTATATGATATACTTTTCCTAACGTAATTTCTACATAGCACGTAAAATCACCTTTCCTTCTACTTCTTTCTAAGCCCACCATTAATTATACATTAACTAGTGACTTAACTCTGTTGTCTTGTAATTTAAAAGAATTAAAAAAAATTATTTAACTTCTCATGCATTTGGCTTATCTTCTCAAAAAAACTGTAAACTTTTTGAGGTTAGCGGAGTGGGCCTTTTGATGATTTATATCCTTTTCAGTTATGCACATAGTGAGCACGTAGTCATAAGTTACTGAAAGGTGCAGTAGAAGTTTTGTAGTTTGCTATCTTTGTAGTTGAGGTTGCTAAACAAAACTAATAACTTTCTTTGGAAATGGAAAGATCCAATGAGATCAGTGAATAAGAAGTTGTAGTAAGTAGGAGATAGAGACGTTGGATGCCTTTGGCCCTATTTGCAAAGACAAATGTAAAGAGTAAATTATCTTTGGAAGTATTCTTAATTTTTTTATTTTTTTAAATTTTGGTATCATTAATCTACAATTACATGAAGAACATTATGTTTACTTCTTTGGAAGAATTCTTTTTCCCTCTATAACATATCTTCAACATTTTTCTTACTAAAATTGTAAGCAGTTCTTCAGTCTTTCTTGATAATAGAGTAAGGGGAGGTGAATTTTTGTAGAGTACACTGCAAACAGTAAAGAGTTGGGGTCTAGTCTAGGAGTTTCCATTGCTCTTTATGACCACACTGAACCATTCTGAACTTCCCTTTATTTATCTGTAAAATGGGGATTATAATAACTTCTTATAAGTACTACAGTCAGGGTGGGGTTGGGGAGTAAAGATGAAATCTTAGTAATATAAATTAAGGTAGAAGAGACCATCTCTGCTATATGTCTATTAAAATGCCCTGCTAAATGTTTTTATAGCCTCAAAAATTCCCCTTGAATTTTAAGCTTATTTAGTTAGGCAGAGATGTATCTTTTGTAAATGTCATTTAGAGTCAACACCTAAGTGAGATATTAAATAAATATTTTTTTGGAAACATATCCCAGGGTAAATTAAGTCAATTTAAAAAGATTATTATTGTCCAGTCCAATTGCCACTATCACCAATGTACTCTAGTTAAGTGTCTTTAAAAAATAAAGTCATCTTTTCTTAATCAAACATCTCTTTAGGCATATTAAAGTTAGTATTTGCTTGCAAAATCTAAAAAACAAAAAAAACATTGCTTTTAGACAATGTCACAAATAATAAGTGTAAATGACCCCTAATTTATCTTTGCAGCCTCCTTCTCCTTTCCCTCCCCTCTTCATCTTTCCTCTCTTTTCTGTGGTTCTGCTCTCCTTCTAACTAACATGCTAGGCACTGTGAATATAAGATGAATAAAGCATATTTCCTGTTCTCAAGGAGCTTCCTGTCTAGAAATGTTGGTCTGTACAAGGCCTGGACATATCATAAATGCTATCCCAGTAGCTCTGTTAATCATGACATTTGATTAACCTGGATTTTTATCTTCTACTCATGGGGGAAACACTGTTTCCTATATATTCAAATAGATTTTTGACAACAAAAAAGGTCTGCTTTGTGGCTATAATAAGGCTTTGTGTCTCCTATCATCCTTTGTAGCATCACCATTTTTTTTTTTTAAATATATATATATATTTTTTTGTGAGGGAATCTCTCATATTTATTGATCAAATGGTTGTTAACAACAATAAAATTCTGTATAGGGGAGTCAATGCTCATTGCACAATCATTAATCCACCCCAAGCCTAATTTTCTCAGTCTCCAATCTTCTGATGCATAACGAACAAGTTCTTACATGGAGTACAAATTCTTACATAGTGAATAAGTTACATGGTGAACATTACAAGGGCAGTCATCACAGAAGCTTTCGGTTTTGTTCATGCATTATGAACTATAAACAGTTCAAATATGAATATTCATTTGATTTTTAAACTTGATTTATATGTGGATACCACATTTCTCTATTATTATTATTTTTAATAAAATGCTGAAGTGGTAGGTAGATACAAGATAAAGGTAGAAAACAGAGTTTAGTGTTGTAAGAGAGCAAATGTAGATGATCAGGTGTGTGCCTGTAGACTATGTGTTAATCCAAGCTAGACAAGGGCAATAGACATCCACATATGCAGAAGATTTCTCTCAGAACAGGGGTGGTGAGGTTCTAAGCCTCACCTCTGTTGATCCCCATTTTCTCACCTGATGGCCCCCCTGCAACTGTGCCTGTCTTAGGTTGTTCCTCCCTTGAGGAATCTTACCTGTCTCTGGCTAACCAGTCAGCATCACCATTTTAATATAAAGATGAATATAGCATTGCTCTCTGGTTGTAAATGCTAAATGAGGTGCCTGGAGTTTATCTAGTGTAATGTTTCACTTTACTGATAGGGAAAAACTAAGACCAATGGATGGGAAGTTATGATTAGTCTTTTATTGTGTGTGGTACTGAAATATCCCTTACTGTATTCACTGATCTTTATTGGACTTCTTTTGTAGCTAACATACTAAGTTTTACATATCACAGATGTTCAAATATTTTTAAAAAGGTTTCTTTTTCTCTGGTAAATTATCTCTTTTCTGGCTTAATAAACCTCAGTTCTAATAATTATTGGTTATATTTTTTGCCATTATTGGCAGTTCTGCTTGAATTTGAATCTGCCAGTCCCTCTTAAAATACATAGAATATATTTATAAAGTAACATTAAAGACTGTAATTTCATAATGAGTGAGAAAGACTTGTGTTTGTTGCCTCCCAAATTTATCTATTATTACATTGTTTTTTAACCCTTCCCCCTTTCTAAATTACTCTTGAGCTGTCTGGGGGTAAATTTAAGGCTGTCATTGATTGTTGTCTCAGTTATCCATTTGTTAAGAAGTTTCATTATAGCTGTACAGTCCTCAATTGAATTACTGCTCAGAAACTGTATCAACTCATTAATTTTTCTCCTTAAAATTTTTGTTTTTAATGTTATCATGGTTTATTTACTTGGAACTTTTTTCTTGCTTTTTCTTTTTGATTTTATTATTATTATTTTTTATTTTACATTACAGACAAACAGAAACTTCCTCCTTTCATCTTCCCATTCTCTGATTTATGATGAATTTAGTTTCCTTTGGCCTGGCATTTGCTTCAGCAGGCAGTCTTCCTTCAAGTACCTCCCTGATTGATGTATAATCTTTGATATCTTCCATTAGCCTCCAGGATCACTAAGTTCAAGGCCCTCTTGGAACCTAAGGAGCCCTGCCGAGGAGCTGAAGGCCTTCAGAGTCCTTGGGGTGATTGACAAGGTAATTCTTCAGTGTCTCTTCAAGACTTCAGTCATAAATCGACTGCATGCTGACATTGTGTCTTTGAAGCTTTGGATCTTAAGAATATGAAACAAAGGGAGAAAATGACTCAAATGCATCTGCACTTTAAAATAACAAAAGCAGAAGAAAAAAGCTTTTATCTAAGCAATTCATGTAAGGTCATGCAAAATACATTTGACTAACAGAGAAGGTGCATGTTTGCTGGTATTCAGTTGCGTAAGGAGTTTGGTTTTATAAACCCATCATAGCAGGGTAAAGATACACTCTGTGTTAATTATAAAAATTTGTGACCCAATGGTTGTTCAACCTGAACTGGTATAGACAATCTAATGGTCAAAAAGAAAAATGGCGTTCTTCTAATAACTACCACTTATGGAGCACCTACTATGTGTCAGAGCATATATTAGGCATTTTAAATAAAGCGACTTCTTAATCCTTCTCACAACCATGCTTTTTGTATGTTGTTGGGAAGTAATATTTAGAAGGGGCTGAGTAACTTGCCCAGAAGTCACATAGCTAATTGAAAGTAGTGCTGGAATTCAAACCCAGATCTGTGACTCCTAAACTGTGCTTTTTCCAGTATACTAAAACCCCCTCTACATGTACATGCACATGCTTTTATATTGGGAATAAAAATACAGAAATAACCAAGATATCTGCTATTGAGTTCTCCCAAATTTGGTAACATCTCAGATACACCAAACATTAACAGTACTGGGCTTGTCAGAGTTTACAAGTGTGATTTAAAAACTGCCCACAATAAACTGTGTTTTAAATATGTTTCATCAACCATCACTGGACCTCTCAAAGTAAAAAACATTGCTTTATTTAATATTAAGGTATAAATTACCTTAGGCCTTTTTTTACATTAACTTTTTTTATGAAGCACCTAGTAAATGTTCATTTGTAACTTAATGTTCATTGAGTACTGCTTGTGTTCTAAGGAATGCATGTGATCTATGCTAAAATTGAACAATAGTCAGTATATCTTATATAATAGTACAAGGTGTTCCAAAGGGAGCATTAGGTTGGATATTATATGAAGCTGTCAGTGTCTTATTAAATTCTTAAGAAGCATCATTTTTCTCAAGTAAATTCATATGACTGAATTTTGATCTTAGAGAATTCTAATCAGTAGGACTTTTGAGCCTGAAATATTCCGTAACCATGTTTCCTAGCTTTCAAGTTGGTAGAACATTCTATTTGAGAATATAGAGAAGCAAAATAGGAATTGCTTATTGTGCAGGCCAATATACTTTTTTGAAGTACAGTGTGTATTCCCTTTCTTAGATCTGTTTATTTTGACAAAGTATTACTTTTCATTGCTATGCTCTAATCATGAGAAAGTCACCTTGAAATCCTGACAAAAACTGTGACTCACAGGTTTATCCAAATAAGAACTTTTGACATGGAGGAATTCCTAAATCCTGTGCTTAGACATTATTTGTTACTGTCTTTATTCTATTAACCTGGGAAGTGTGTTTAGAATTTAGAAGGTGACATTGAACTTTTCTAAGTAAGATAAAGAGCTATGTGTATTTGGGAACTAAGAAACTTTGCAAAGAATCATTTAAAATTTGTGACATATTCTCTCCTTTATGAAAACAAAGGCAGGTAGATTTCTTAGAATGTGAATTGTTTTTTAAGATAAATTCCTTATGTTGCACTGAGGAATATCTAAAATTTCGGTTTTAGAAACGTGATGTTTGGAAGACAAGGGTTGAGTAAATTCAAGCAGCTGTAAAATAACAGGGTGCATTATCCCATATGGAACAAAGTTTCTCTGAATCTGTTTCATTATAGTATTTGTTTTTTATGAGTTACTATTTTTTTATACAAGTATGGTTGATGTACAATTTTATAGTGGTTTCAAGTATACAACACAGTGGTTCAACAGTTACCCACATTTTTAAATCCTCACTCCAACCAGCGCAGTTACTATGTGTCAGCATAGGAAGATGTTACAGAATCATTGGCTCTGTTCTCCATGCTATCCCCGTGACCAGCTTACATTGTGATTGAGAATTATAGCACCCCTTATTCCCCTTCCCCTCCACATCCACCTATTCCAGCCCTTCACTCATGGTAACTACCAGTAACGAGGCAGTGTCTGTGAGTCACTATTTGATCCATTTTTGTTCATTTTGTATTGTTTTGTTTTTAGAGTCCACAAATAAGTGAAATCATATGGTATTTGTCTTTCTCCGCCTGGCTTATTTCACTTAGCATAATACCCTCTAGATCCATTCATATTGTTGCAAATGTCAGGATTTCTTTTTTTAACGGCTGAATAATATTCCTTTGTGTATATGTACCAACACCTTCTTTATCCATTCATATATTGATGGACACTTTGGTTGCTTCCATATCTTGGCTATTGTAAATAATGTGACAATAATGTGGCAATAAACATAGGAGTGCATATATCTTTTTGAATAAGGGATTTTGTTTTCCTTGAGTAAATTCCTAGAAGTGGAATTACTGGGTCAAATGGTATTTCTATTTTTAGGTTTTTGAGGAACCTCCATAAATGCTTTGTTTAGTCTCATTTGTTCATTTTTGGTTTGTTTCCCTGCCTGAGGATATGTGTCCAGAAAAAATTGCACATGCTTATGTTCAAGAGGTTTTTGCCTCTGTTTTATTCAAAGAGTTTTATGGTTTCATGTCTTACATTCAGGTCTTCGATCCATTTTGAGTTTACTTTTTTATATGGAGTTAGGCAGTAATCCAGTTTCATTCCTTGCGTATAGTTGTCCAGTTTTCCTAACACCAGCACCTAAAATCATAACTTATTGATATGAGTTATTTTGAGTTATTTAGTGTCTGTTAACTTTGGAAAGTACAATTTTCCCAGGAATAGGATCTTACAACATTTACATAGAAAGTAAATAAGCAGTTTTATTCATTAATATCTAGACTGTAAGCTCCATGAAAACAAGATTTGTTTTTCTTATTTATCTCTATATTCTCAGCACCTAGACTCATACTGGCACATAATGGGCACTCAATAAATACTGTTGAATGAATGAATTGAGATTTAAATAACTTTAAATATATTATATATATAGTGACACCTGCTGGTATCATGTGAGACTGCTACCTAGTACCATTGTTCGAGATACTCAGGTGTCTGTACTCAGCAGTGTGATAATTCCACAGCTGTATCTTGGTCTAGTAGTCAAAGGGAAATAAATTATTTTCTATTCTTTAATTGAGATTACAATATCCATCATTAACGCAACAAGAAATTTAAACATTAGGACTCTAAGAATATAAATAAACTGGCATGCATTCAGAAGCAAGAGTGTTACGGCTAGTGAAGGCCCTCAAAAATCTTATACAAAGAATAGCTGAAAAATGAGGGATGTTTAACCTGATAAAAACGTGTTATTGTCTGTTAACTTTGGAAAGTAAAATTTCCTCAGGAATAGGATTTTACAGTTTTTATGTAGAAAGTAAATGCAGCAGTTTTGTTCATTAATATCTATTAGGACTTCATATTTTGAGGGCTTTCCAGGAGAGAGTGACTGTATGTTTTGTTTAAATCGTGAGTGTGAAAGGGGATGTTAACTACAGGTGCAAACTAAGACTAGGATCACCTTGGGTGGCCCAGATGTCTGATTTTCCTTGGAGAAAGGTAGTGAGGGATCAGACTGACTTGCTAATATTCCCAGAGGATACAACAAAATTAAATGAGTACAAGTTTTCAAAATTTTGGCTTATTATTAGAGATACCTTTTAAGAATTAGGGGCTGACCAAAGGTAGACCGGATTTCCTCATGACTTATTAATTTCTTGTCAGCGATATTCAAGTAAAGGCTTGAAGGATCATTGGTGGGGATGTTGTAGAGGTAATTCAAACATTGGATGGATTTTTAAATTAAATAACTTCAAAAGATTTCTTTTATCCCTTAGATTCATTTACACATAGTCTTCATGTAGTAGTAGTGGGGAAAAGTGGAAATAAGTAGAAAACTATACTCAGTTGAGAAGGCTGAATTGCTCTTATTTTCACGTAAGTTTTTTTTTTTTGTGTGTGTATGTGTGAGGTATGAATATATAGGGTGTTTATAAGGATTGTTTACATATGGTAATTTGCAGTTGTGTTAGAGGTGGATTGGTAGTTTGGTATCAGGATGCTCATGTGCTGGGAGAGTTTCTGTGAAAGTTCACTACAGTATAACTTATCTAAAAAAAGGATAAAGGAGTCCATAGTCTTATAAAACAATAATGTACTAATAATGTCAGTTTCCTGGTTTTGCTATTGTGCTATAACTGTATAAGATGTCACCATAGGGAGAAGCTAGGTGAAGGGTATAAAGGGTATAAAGGGTATATCAGACTCTGCTATTTTTGCAACTTGCTGTGAGTTTTAAGAAATGAAAAAAAAAAGGAAAAGTCTAGGAGGAACACTAACTTGAACAGCAGAGTAATAATACCAAGATATAATCCGCTTGTTGCTAGTTACTCTTCTGGTTTATGTGTAGTCAGAGTCATCCTGCATGTGGGTGTGTGCATGATGTTCATAAGGTCGGCCAGTGAGGATTGTATGGCTGAATTACCCAAATTCATTGCCACTCCTTGAAAAAGACTTCAGTGGGGTGCTTTATGAGTCATTGTTCTAAAAGATGCCATATACTTTGTAAAACTTTTCACTATTACATCAAGTGCCTTGGCATTTTGTAATCAAGATAGCTTCCCAACTTTATCTGATGCTTACAAGGCAGAACTTTAGGTTGGCTTACCATTGGAAAAATACTGGAGTTTCCCTCTTGTTGCTGAAGTATGATTGAGAAAATTTGTAGAGATTGGTCAAATTGAGTAGATGTTGAGAGACTGTTACTTACTTTTTTTTAAGGTTCCTAAGTAGTATCCTTTATGATGATATATGGAAAATCTGTTTCTCATTGGGAACATAGAAGCATATGTATATCTGATCATTGCGGGAACATTGGGTTGAACTAGATTAACAGGAATTTGTCCTTTATCAAAACAGTGTCCAAAAATATCATCTACTGTCTTTAAAGATGTTAAGTTACAGTTGTTGAACTTAGGCTTCAGGAAAAAATGTAGTTGAGGTCCTTTCCCCTATTCCTTTTGCTAATAAGTATAACTGAAAACTCTGGATACTATATAGAAAACAAACATAAGAAGACTCTGAAAAATGAGAAATGAAGGAAGACTGACTAGTGACCAAGGGACCCAATGTATTACATGATGGTGAATTCCTTTCACTAATTTTGCCTGACCTATTCCAGACTTCATGGTAGAAAAATGGGCAATTTGGGAAAAGCAACAGGCACAGACAAAAATCTAGCTTAACTAAAGCCTGCTCTTTCTAGCCAGAGGACTAGGAATTGGGCAGCTAGCAAGACAGAAAACTTTTAGACAATAACCACACGAATTCAGCCAAGTACCACAGAAAAACTGTGGCACTGTCTTACCACCACTGGCAAAGACCATGTGAGGTGCCTCGATTTCCATCCTTAGTAAGGCTGTAATGAGATGCCACATTCTTCCTTTTGGAATGGTCTCAGAAATGGCCAAATGGGGCTCTGGGACTTGCATCTCCCCTGGGAAGAAAGGAGACATGTCAGTTGAGACCACTTGCAGAGTCTGGACTTTTAGCTCCTTTTTCTTTCCCCACTGGGGTAGTGTCAGAGGAGGCCTGGTGGAGATTCAGACCACTTCCTGGTGGTAATGAAGCTGCCCTCACAAAAAGTGGAGACCACATGAGGAGTAGTAATGTGGCACCTCTGTTCTTCTCAGCCAGGGTGGTATCAAAAGAGCTCCAATCTCCTGTCCCCACCCAGTAGTAACCAGGCATCTCAGTTTCCTCTGCCAAATGTCAGTGAAGGCTGAATGGGGAAACTGAACTTCCAGCCCTACCTGGAAGTAACAAGCTAATTATCCCCTTCCTGTATCAGAATGATGTCAGGGAGGACAGCTAAAGTTAAAACAAACAAACAAACAAACAAACAACAAACTAAATGATATCTAGGATCTCGTAATATAATGTCCAGAATGTCCAGTTTTCTATAGAAAATTGTTAAGAAAAGACAGGAAACTTATACCAACACTGAGATGACACAGATGTTAGAGTTATCTGACAAGGATTTTGAAACTGCCATCATAAAAATGCTTCACTGAGCAATTATAAACACACATGAAACAAACAAAAAACCAATGCCTCAGCAAAGAAATAGATGACACAAAGAGAAACCAAGTGGAAATTTCAGAACTGAAAAATACAGTAATAGAGAAGGGGATGGATAGGACAGAGAAAAGAGTGAATTTGAAGAAAGAACAATACAAATTTCCCAGTCTCAATATAGAGAGAATGGATTGGGGGAATAGATGAACAAAAACTTAGGAACCTCTGGGACAAAATCAAAAGTTCTAACATTCATATCACTGGGGTCACAGACGAAGAGGAGAAAGGGTGGAACTGAGAAGTATTTGAAGAAATAATGCCGAGGCATAAACCTGCACATTCATGAAGCTGAGTGAACCCAAAAGGATAAATCCAAATAAACCCATGGCAAGGCACATCATTGTCAAACTTCTAAAAACTAAAGACAAAAAAAAGAATTGACTACAGTGCAAGGAAGCAGCACCTTACATATAGAGGAAGAATAGTTAGAATGACAATGGATTTCTCATCAGAAACCACTTAGGTCATAAGGAGATGGCACAACATTTTTTATGTGTTGAAATAACTCTATCAACCAAGAATTCTGTATCTTGTAAAAATATCCTTAAAGAATGAAGGGGATTTCAAGCCATTCTCAGCTGAAGAAACACTGAGACACTTTGTCACTGGCTAATGTATCCTAAAAGAATAGCTAAAGTAAGTCTCTGAACAGAAAGGAAATAATAAAAGCAAGACTCTTAGACATTAGGAAGGAAGAACAACAAAAAGGTTAAAGTATGAGAAGTACTTTCCTTTTCCTCAGGTGTTCTAAATTATGTTTTATGGTTGAACAGAAATTGTAATACTGTGTGATATATTTCTAAATGTAGTTAAAGAGAATATTTAAGACATTTATAAATGTGGGAGTGTAAAGGGACACAAAGGGAGGTTAGGTTTCTATACTTCATTTGAAATGGTAGAATGATGATACCAGCAGACAGTAATGTTATGTATATATAATAACTAGAACAAACACAGCAAAAGGAGAGACGCTAAAAAACAAACCTGTAGATAAACCAAAATGGAATTCTAAAAAATGTTCATGTAACCCACTAGAAGACAAGTAAAAGAAAATAAACAGAACAAACAGAAACATAAAGTAGGCTTTAGATAAAGAAAATGATGTGAGACACAGAGGAACATTGTATAATCATAAAGGAGTCAATCCTCCAAGAACACATAACAGTCCTAGATTTGTATATATCAGATGTCAATTCAGAGTGAGAGTGAGAGAGACAGAGTGTGTATGTGTGTGTGTGTGTGTGTGTGTGTGTGTGTGTACACACATGTAATTATTTTGAAATGTATATATCAAAACCTAATAGAACAGAAAGGAGAAATAAACACCCATAATTATCATTAAAGACCTCAACAACTTTTCTCAACAATTGATAGGACAGTTAATCAGGATATAGAGGAACTCAACTATACCAGTAAGTGACAGGATCTGGTATTTGTAGAACACTATCTGGCAGCAGCAGCATATACATTGTTTTCAAATGCTCATGGAACATACCAAGATAGGCCATTTCCAGGGCCAAAAAACAAACTTCAACAAAAATGAAATTATTTAAATCATACACATCTAATTAATCCATGGGTCAATGAGGAAGTCTCAAAGGGAGCTTAAAAATAAATACCATATAGTTGAATGAAAACAAAAGAACATATCAAAATTGATGGGACATATCACTAAATGCTTGTATTAGAAAAGAAGATAAAACTCAAATTAATAATTTAAGCTCCCAGTCCAAGATACTAGAAGAAAACAAATGAATCTTAGATAGAAGTAATGAAATAAAGGGAAGAGCAGAAAACTAGTGAAATTGCAAATAAAAACTGTAGAGAAAAATCAGTGAAACACGCAGTTCATTCTTTGCAAAGATGTGTAAAATTGACAGACCTCTGGCAAAATAAACAAAAGTGTAAGAGAAGACACAAATTACGATGTCAGGAATGAATAGGAAACAGGATATTATTACAGACCTTGCAGATCGTCATAAGGCTAACAGAGGAAAACTGTGCATCTAAGTTCAATAATTTAGATGAAATGGACAGTTTGTAGAAAACCATAGACTATTATTATGGATAATTTCAATAGCCCTAAAGCTATTAAGAGAATTGAATTTACAGTGAAATACTCCTAAAGTGAAATCTTGAGGCTCAAATGATTTCCCTGGAGAATTCTTCCAATTTTTTAAAGAAGGATTAACACAAATACATATTCTTTTCCAGGAAATGGAGGAAGGTAGAACAGTTCCCAATTCATTTTATAAGACTGTTATGATCTGAATACCAAAATCAGAGAAAGTACAAAACAGAAAATTCTGGCCAATGTTCCTCATGAGCACAGATACAAAAGTCCTCAACAAAATCTTAGCAGATAGAAATCAGCAATACCTAAAATGAATTATGTACCATGACTGAGTGGGGTTCATTCTAGGGAAGCAAGCCTGGTTCAGTGTTTGAAAATCAATTAGCATGATCCAACTACATTGATAGGATAAAGAAGAAAAATTACATGATTGTATCATGATTTGATGCAGAAAGAGCATTTGTAAAAGTCAACACCAATTCATGGAGGGAAAATAAAACCTCTCCAAAAACTAGGAAAAGAGGGGAACTTCCTCAACTTGGTAAAGAATATCTACAAAAAATTTAACAGCTATCACTGTACTTAATGGTGAATGACTGAATACTTTATTCCTATGATTGGGAACAAGGCAAATTCTTAGCACTTAGTAGAAGTTCTACACTGTACTATTAGGCAAAAGGCCTATGGATCTGAAAGGAAGAAATATAGTTGTCCTTACTTGAAGATGACATGATGGTCTACACATATAAAACCATGGAATCTCTCAAAAAACTGGAACTAATAAGTGAATGGGACTTATTCAAGATATAAAACAGGTACACAAAAATATGTTATATTTCTGATTATTAACAATGAACACATAGAGACTGAAAGTAAAAATCTGATACCCTTACAATCACTCTAAACAATAGTGAACTGCTTAGGTGTAAATCTAACAAAGTATGTATAGGACTTTTATGTAAAGTACAAAATACTAATGAAAAAAATCAGTGGAAACAGTTGGAAAAATATACCATGTTCATGGATTGGAAGGCTCAACATAGTCAAGATGTTAATTCTCAAATTGGTATACAGTTGTACCATAATTCCTATTAAATTCTTAGGAAGGTTTATTATTTTTTTGCAGATATAGGCCAGATTATTCTAAAATTGATATGGGATAGTATAGGAATTGTAATACTAAAACAGTTTTGAAAAATACAAGTGGGTACAATCACTTTACTTGATCTCAAGACTTATATGGCTACAGTAATTAAGACTGTGGTATTGGTATAGGGAGTGAAACATAAGCTGATGGAACAGAGTAGAGAATGCAGAAATAGCCTCACTAGTATGGCCACCTGACTTTTGACAAAGGTGCAAAAGCAGTTCAATGTAGGAAGGATAGTCTTTTTAACAAATAGTGCTGGAGCAATTGAATATCCTTTGGCAAAAAAATGAACTTCGACCTATACCTCATACCTTACACAAAAATTAGCTCAAAAGGGATCATAATTTACATGTAAACTGATAGAACTTTAAGAAGTAAACATAGAAAAATATTCAGGACCTATACCTTGATTTGGAGGTTTTAGATGACACTCAGAGCATGGTCCATAAAAGGAAAAATCAGTAAGTTGGACTTTATAACGATTAAAATCTTTTGGTCTGCCTAAGATACAGTAAAAAGACAAAATGACAAGCTACAGATTGGGAGAAATTATTTGCAAACCACATATATAACAAACAGTTCATCTACAATAAAGAATTCTTGAAACAACATTAAGAAACCCAAATAATCCAATTAGAAATTACCGAGAGATATGAAAAGCCATCTCCCCAAATGAAATGATGGCAATTTAACATATGAAAAATGTTCAACATCACTAGTCATTAGAGAAATACAAAATAAGATTACAATGAGGTATTACTATACACCTATCAGAAAACTTTATTTGTAATAACCCTACTGGAAACAACCAAAATTTCTTACAAAAAGTGAATAAACTGGTACATCAATAGCATCTAATATTACTCAGCAATAAAAAGGAACAAAACTATCAATACACAATCAATTGGGATGGATCTAAGGGCATTGTGCTGAGTGAAAAAAGTCAATCTCACATAATTATACACTTTATGATTCCACTTATATACCATTCTCAAAATGACAAAATTACCTTTCTCTGAGATCACTCATTTCCTATAGTTAATGCTATTTAAGTATTGAAGTATTAAGGACAAAGGCTAATAAAGGGAGGTACTAATAAGATAGTTAAGGGTTTAATAATTATTGCTTTAAATTATTGATTACATATTACAACAAAAGTGAGCTAATCCAACATGGTTCCATATTTTTCTGGTAAATTTTTCATTATTCTGTTGCGACCTTTAAGAAATCACCACTTTGAATATTCTTATAGTAAATGGTTAGTAGTTTGTAGCATTTATAAGAAAAAAATACGTTCTAGTAATAAATTCTTAGTATGTAGTTTAAATATATATTTATATTGTAAAATTAGTAGTTTACAGTAATAATTCTCAAATTACAACCTGCAAATATAATATAAGCATGGTTTCAGTATATTATAGTGTATTCAGCAATACTATAGATGTAGATATTTAAAGCGAAGAAATCCATCACAGTGGTTTGTGCAGAGCATACTAATAATGTACTGAAAACCCATGTTTATACATACTTAAGAATACATTTAAAAATCAATATAGTACCTTATTGTTTCTGGTCTGGCAAGTAAGGAGCTTGAAAGGCACTACTCTATTCTAACAACAGGTAAAAAGCTGAACAAACTGAAAAATTAACATTTCTTTCTAGATCGATCAGAGAAGTGAGGTCATAGGGCAAATAGCTGCTCCCAAAATGGGAAAGATAAATGTATGAATACAGAGATTCACAGCTTACTAGAGGAGAAACTTGGGTAGAAACCTTCATGGGAACTTGTACTGAGGTAGAAAATCAGGCTGTAATTAACAAATTGCTGGAAGCTCCATATGGACAAGTCTGGGTGTTAAAAACTCCAGGAGTACCCACACTTTTGTGAGTTTTATCACTTGGGGCTCTTCCAGGTTTTCACAGTGAATATTGGAGAAACATTCCCTCAGTCTTCCATCAGGGGGATGGCGAAAAGTAGCCGTTTTGAAATACACTAGAGCACCCTGTTCTTCTTAACAAGGCTTGCCTTCAAGGGAAATGATTTACCACAGTCTAAAGTAGTGGGGTTTTATCAGAGCCTTACTGACTTGTGGGGAGGGAAATACCTAACTCTAGCCAGCTCTAGCTTTGCATGTAGGGGAAAGGAAATCCCACCTCCAGTCCTTTGTAGTTTGGTCTTCCATGGGAGGGAAGGAAGTCCCAACCCCAGTCCCTTGTAACCATCTGGTTCTACCTAAGTCTGGGAAAAACCTGATAGGCACTTGTGAAGGTCATGGTCCAGGCCCACAGGCTTACTAAGAAGACTGAGATGTAATTAATAGAACTATAAAATTCTTCCCTTCCCCTGACATCTTACCATCAGGTTACTAGAAGCCTGTCTACTAGAGTTGCTTTTACACCATGTACAATTTTCAACAAAAAAATTACAAGGCTTACTAAATGACAAAAGTAGAATAACAACAACAACCCACTGCAGTTTAAAGAGACAGAACAAGAATCAGAACGAGACTCAGATATGGAGGGATATTGGAATTATCAGAGCATGAATTTAAAACAACTATGATCAATATGCTATGTGCTTTAATAGGAAAAGTAGACAACATATAAGAACAGATGGATGATGTAAGTACAGAGATTGAATTTCAAAAAAGATGCTACAGATAAAAAATACTATAACAGAAATGAAAAATACTTTTGATTGACTCATTAATAGACTGGGCAGGGTAAGGAAAGAATCTCTGAGCTTCAGAGTGTATCAATAGAAACTTCTAAGACTAAAAATCAAAGACAAAAAAGACTGAATAAAATGGAACAGGGTATTCAAGAACTGTGGGATAACCACAAGAGGTATAACATATTTGTAATGGGAATACCAGAAGGGAGAAGAAAGAGAAAGTGACACCTGTTCAAAATCTTACTAACAATGTGTTCAATTATGTAAGCTTATGTATGTATATATGTGCTCATATATACTTATGTGTAGTGAAATGAGTGACAAATAATGCAAGGGATGGGAGAGATGTATTGGGAATATTTTGCTATTGTAAGACACTTATACCACTTGAGATGCACTATAGTGTTACTTGAAGGTGGACTTGGGTTAGTTTCAAACTCTTGGACAAACACTAAAAAAAATAAAGAACAAAGTATAGCTGAGATGTTAAAAAAGAGAAAATGGAATCATATAAAATGCCCAAGTAAATCTATAAATGGCAGAAAATGTGGAAAAAAAGGAAAAAGAACAAGGGCAATGAATGGAAAGCAGTAAAATTATGGTAGATAATTAACTATATCAATAATCATAAACATCAGTGGTCTAAATGCACCATGAAAAGACAAAGATTGTCAGGTTGATCAAAAAAGAACCAACTATATGTTGTCTAGAAGAATCTCACTTTAAATATAAAAGATGCATATAGATTAAAATCAAGGATTAGAGGAAGAGAGATACCATGTTCACACTAGTCAAAAGAAAGCAGGAGTAGCTATAAATAATTTCAGACAGAGCAGACTTCAGAGCAAGGCAAAGTATCAGGAATAGAAAGAGAGGCATTACATACTGATAAAGGGATCAGTTTTCCAAGAAAATATAACAGTTCATAAAGTGTTTGCATCTAACAACTGAGCATCAAAATGCATGAGACAAAAACTAACAGAACTATCTACTGTAGTTGGGGATGTCAACACCTCTTTATCAGAAATGGACAGTCCATCAGGCAGAAAATCATTCGGGACAGCTCAGCTCATGTAGTTGAACAGAACTGGACATAGCTGGACACCTGTAGACGTCTTCATCCAACAACGGTAGAGAACATTCTCTTCAAGTGTGCTTGCTACATTCACTAAGATAAAGCACATTCTGGCTCATAAAACATGACTTTAGAAGTATAGATATCATACAGTATCTGCTGTCAGAGCACAGTGGAATTAAACTAGAAATCACTAAACAGGTAACTAGAAAATCCCAAAGTATGTGATTAAACAGCACATTTCTAAATAACACATTGGTCAAAGAAGAACTATGAAAGTAAATGTTAGAATATTTTTAACTCAATGAAAATGAAAATGAAAACACGATTTATCAAAATTGTGAGATGTAGTAAGAGCAGTGCTTACAGGGAAATCTAATAGCATTGAATACATATATTAAGAACAAAGAAAGATCTAAAATCATCCAAGTTTCTACCTTAGGAACTAGAAAAAAGAACAAATGAAATGTAAAGTAAGCAGAAGTAAAGAAATTAAAATTAGAACAGAAATCAAAGGAATTTAAAATAGAAAATCAATAGAGAAAATTAACAAAAGCAAAAGCTGGTTCTTTGAAAAGATAAATAAGACCAATAAACCTCTAGTCAGGTTAAGTAAGGAAAAGGAGAGATGACACAAAATTTTAAAAATCAGAAATGAAAGATTAAACATCTCTACACACATGGACATTAAAAGGGTAATAAAAGGAATATGGTGAACAACTCTGGATCTACAAATTTGATAACCTAGATGAAGTGGGCCAATTCCTTGAAAGCCACAGTCTGCCTAAACTCACACAAGAAGAAGTACACTATCTGAATAGGCCTATATTGATTAATGGAATTGAATCAATAATTAATAACCTTCCCAAACAGAAACACCTAGGTGGGTTTCCTTGTGAATTCCACCAAATGTCTTCCAGAAGATAGAAGCAGAGGGAATACTTCCTAACTCATTCTATGAGGCCTGCATTATCTTAACACAAAAACCAAAGGTAATATAAGAAATGAAAACTACAGAACCAGTATCTCTCATGAACATAGTTGCAAAAATCCTAGTAAAAATATTAGAAAATTGAATCCAGTAATGTTGGATGACCAAGTGGGATTTATCCCAGGCATGCAAGGCTGGTTTAACATTTGAAAGTCAAGTAATGTAATCCAGCATGTCACTAGGCTAAAGAAAAAAATGACATAAATTCTGAAAAAGCATGTGACATAATCCAACACCCATTCATGATAAAAAGTCTCAGCAAATTAGGAATAGAGGAAAACTTCCTTAGCTTGATAAGGAACATTTATATCATTCTAATAATTTACATTAACTTGATAAAGAATATTTACGTAAGCTAACATCATTCTTAATGGTGAGAAACTTGAAGCTTTCCTATTAAGATCAGGAACAAGGCAAGGATGTTCTCTCTCACCCCTCCTTTTCAACATCATACTGGAAGTCCTTACTAGTGCAATAAGAAAAGGAAATAAAGATAGGCAGATTGGAAAGGAAGAAAGAAAATTTTGTAGATGACATTGTCTGTATAAACAATCCACAAAAAATCTGTCACTAATAAGCAATTATAGCAAGATTGCAGGATACAAGATTAATGTACAAAAAAACAATCACTTTCTTATATACCAGCAATGAACAAGGGAAATTTGAAATTAAAACCATATCATTTTCATCAGCATGTAATGAAATGAACCCTGAAATGAAATACTTAGGTGTAAATATAACTACGTACAACCTCTGTAAGAGGAAAACCACAAAACTCTAATGAAAAACAAAAGAATTAAACAAGTAGAGAGATATCTGTGCCCATGGATAAGAAGACTCATCGTCAAGTTGTTAGTTCTTTGAACTTGATCTATACATTTAGTGCAATCCCAGTCAAAGTCACAGTAAGTTGTTCTTTGGGTATTGAGAAAATGATTTAAAAGTTTTTATCAAGGGACAGAATTCCCAGAAAAATCCAACAAAATATTGGAGGAAAAGAACAAACTCTACCTGACTTTCAGACTTACTATAAAGCTATGGTAATCAAGACAGTTGTGATTTTGAGGAAAGAACAGAAAGATCAGTGGGACAGAATAGGGAGCCCAGAAATAGATCTATGTAAGTACAGTCTAGTGATCTCTGATACAGGAGTAAAGGCAATAGTATGTAGAAAAGATAGTCTCCTCAACAAATAATGCTGCAAAATCATGTCCAGCGGACACCCACAAGTAAAAAAAAAAAAAGGACCTAGACACAGACCTTACATTGTTAAAAAAAATTTACTCAGAAAAGATCATAAACCTAAATGAAAGCACAGAACTATAAAATGTAGGAGAAAATCTGGATGACTTTGTGTATGGCAGTGACTTTTTAGAAAAACACCAAAGGGGTGATCCTCTAAAAGAGTAAGTGATAAACTGGACTTAAAATTAAAAACTTTGGCTCTGCAAAAGACACTGCAAAGAGAATGAGAAGACAAGTTACATTCTGGGAAAAAATATTTGCAAAGTACATATATGATAAGGAATGTTATTTAAAATATACAAAGAGCTCTCAAAACCCAACAATAAGAAAATGAAAAACTTGATTAAAAAAATAAAGTCAAAAGCTGTTTATAGTTCATAATGCATGAACAAAACCGAAAGCTTCTGTGATGACTGCCCTTGCACTGTTCACCATGTAACTTATTCACTATGTAAGAATTTGTTCTCCATGTAAGAACTTGTTCGTTATGCATCAGAAGATTGGAGACTGACGAAAATTAGGCTTGGGGTGGATTAATGATTGTGCATTGAGTATTGACCCCCCTATACAGAATTTTAT
Organism: Manis pentadactyla; assembly: GCF_030020395.1. Lineage (NCBI taxonomy): Eukaryota > Metazoa > Chordata > Mammalia > Pholidota > Manidae > Manis > Manis pentadactyla. Next base: position 116,112,441 of record NC_080027.1, on the reverse strand, counting down.
TGCTGTTAACAACTATTTGATCAATAAATATGAGAGATGCCCTCACAAAAAAAAAAAAAATATATATATATATATATATATATATATATAAACACACTTCCAATTGTAAAATAAATAAGTAACCGGGATGTAATGTATAGCATAAGGAATATAGTCAAAATATTGTAACAACTTGGTATGGTGATAGCTGGTACCTAGAATTATCATGTATATAAATGTTGAATCACTGTGTTGTACACCTGAAACTAATGTAATGTAATACTGTGTGTCAACTACCCTTCAATAAAAAAAAAAAAAAAAAAAAAAAATAAAGTCAAAAGGTCTGAACAGACCTATTACCAAAGAAAATATACAGATGACAAATAGGCATTTAAAAAGATACTCCACATCCTTTGTCATGAGGCTTATGCAAATTTAAAAAACAAGATACCACTACACACTTTTCGGAATGACCATAACCTGGATCATTGAAAACACCAAATGCTGACAAGGATGTGGAGCAACGAGAACTGTTTCATTGCTTGTGGAAATGCAAAATGATACAGTCTCTTTGGAAGACAAGCAGTTTCTTATAAAATTAAACAGAGTCTTAACATACAATCTAGCAAGTCCTTCATTGGTATTTGCCTAAATGAGTTGAAAGCTTATGTTCGCCCCAAAACCCACATGAATGTTTATAGCAGCTTTATTCATAATGGCCAAAACTTGGAAGCAACCAAGATGTTCTTCAGTAGGTCAATGGATAAAGAAACTGTGTTATATTTAGATGGTGGAATATCATTAAGCATTAAAAAGAAATGAGCTATCAAGTCATAAAAAGACATGGGGAACCTTAAATGCCTATTAGTAAGTGAAAGATGCTGATCTAAAATGGCTACATATTGTATGAGTCTAACTATATGACATTCGGGAAATGGCAAAATTATCACAATGAAAAAATTAGTGGTTACAAAAGATTAGGAGGTGGAAGAGATGAATAGGTGGAAAAGGATTTTGGGGGCAATGAAACTATTCTGTATAATACAATGGTGGATACGTGTCATACATTTGTCGAAAACCATAGAATGTACCACACCAAGAGTGAACCCTAATGTAAACGATGGTGTTTAGGTGACAGTAATGTATCACTGTGTAGTTTTGACAACTGTAGGACTCTCATGTAAGATGTTCATAAAGTGGAGGTTGTGGGTGTTTGAGGACAGGAGGTATATGGGAACTCTGCTTCCTGCTCAGTTTTGTTGTGACCCTAAAATTGCTCTAAAAAATAAAGTCTATTTAAAAGGTAAGAAAATCAATATAGTAACTACCATATTTGGTGAATGCTTGTGGTGTCTTCAACAGTGCCTTCATCCAAAATTGTCATTCAGTAGTTGATGTTAAAATCGTAAAGATACAGGAGAAGCTTGTGAGCAAACTGGTCCTGATGCTAGTTAGCTATTACAAATGTGGCCCAGATCGCTGTGCCTTTCTAGATTACTTTTGATGTTATAGGGGCCATCCATACTAAGGATTACAGGCTACCTGCTTACCGTATGCTATTCTAACCTCTCTACATCAGCTGTTTAATGCTCTCAAACATCTTGCAGGTAAAGACCCTGAACTCAGAGGGGTTAAGTATCTTGTCTAGAGACACATGGCCACTAGGTGGGGGAGCCAGGGTTTGAACCTGTCTCTTTCTAAAGTCAAAGATTTCTATAATTACTCAAAACTGTTTTTTTAAAATTAAAGTATGATTGATATACAATCTTATGTTGGTTTCAAATACACAACACAGTGGTTCAACATATTACCAAGTTCTCATCCCCTCTATTGCGCTCAGTCTCCAACAATCTAGTAAGATGTTACAGAATCATTAACTGTATTCTTCGTGCTGTATTACCATCCCTGTGACCAACCTATATTGTGATTGTGGATTATTGTGCCCCTTAATTCCCTTCCCCCTCTCCCCTTTGGTAATCACTAGTCCCTTCTTGGTGTCAGAACTGTATTTTATGTGATGATTATAATGATAACATCTATGTCCCTTATCAACTTACTGTATTTAGGTATTATTCCTTTAGCTTTCCTTTTTTAAAAATCAGTGTGCCCTTATTAATATAAATTAATATATGAATACTAGCATCTTTAACTACAGCAATGAAAGATCCACATAGTAGCTAATAGAGTTTAACTAACTGAATGCCCGAGTCAGGGTCTCATTTGATCCTTACTAACCATCACGCATTGCTTATTTATTATAAACACTTTGATGCTTTCAAACTGTACTAGTTTAGAGGTAAAAATATTGAAGTAATTATTATATTTATTGATTAAAATTAGCAATAGGAATATATACCATTACCATCTGTAGAATATGAATCTCAAATTTTATGTGATCCTATTAGGAAATGCTATTCGAAATTATTCTTTTTAATGGATTCATGCTATTCAACCACATATTATAATTTATTTAATCAGTTCCCTATTGTTTATTTTCCTATTTTTCTCTGCCTGTGATGGTAATCTTTAGAGATAAATCATCTTCTATTATTTAGTATACTTTTCAGAGTTGGAGGTCATGAGTCAAAGAATATGTGTGTATGTGTGTTTTAACCTCTAGAAATTTGTACCTAATACATACTCTTAGTAGTATATAAGAAGACTTATTTCCTAACATCCTTACCAACAAATGGCATTTGCCAGATGAAAATTTGGATTTCATTATCATTTTAATTTGTGATTTTAATTGCTAGTGAGAATGCATTTTTAAAAATGTTCATTGGCTGTTTCTTTTGTGAAATGACTATTACATTTCCTTCTGTACTTTCTTATTAGAGATTTATCTTTTCTTAGTGATTTTTAAGACTTCTCTCTTTAAGGATTTATAAACCTGTATCTTGAATGTGCACAAGTTATTTTTCTCCTGTCTTTTAAAGAAATTTTCCCTGTGTATATTGTCATTGTAGAAGAATAAAAGAATAAATAAAATAAAACAAAAAAGATACAGTTGACCCATAACTCTGCTACCTGCTAAGAATCATTTTTACATTTTGATAATCTTCCTTTTTTCTGTGCATATATACATACCTAGACCCTGTTAGCCTAAGTTTTCAAATGAGGTCATAGAGACATTGGCTTCTAAATTATCCTGACTTGGTAGCTCTTGCCTGCATCACTGTGGGCTCCTTCTCTATCTTCCCCACCCCAGAAGTATTTCTGAGATTCTTTATGGCCTCATAGGAGTTTAAGAATGAACGTGCATCTATTGAAAACCCCTATTTTTCTGCCATTCTCCCAGTGCTTCAGGAGTTCTTTGATGGTCCCATGTCTGCATTACACATCCTTCTTCTTTGTTCCAGTTGCACCTGCAATTTTCCAGCATAGCACTTATTAAAATGTTTTTATGTGAAACTTGAAGCTCCTGTAGGAGAGAGACCATATTTGGTGTGTTCATTGTATTTTTATCCATGTAGAGTACAGTGCCTGCACAGAAAAAAATGTAGTAAATATATGTTGAATTGATTTATTGAATTATTAATATGTGACAGGGGCAGGAGAAGACCCTTGCCATCAGTTTGCTTTTAATTTTATATATGATGTCAGATATTTTTTGTTTTTTTCTCATTGTTTTTCTTTATGATTTGCCTTTAGTGTTTGATTAATTTCCTTTTTTAATAATGAGAAAGATAACTTCCTGAATCCTTTGTATTTTTGCAGCCTAACAAAGTGTGTTTTACCTCACAGTGTTAGTAATTCTGAGTAACCCCATTTTAGCACTGCTAGAATATACTGGAATAGATTATATAAGTACTTCTGGATTGTCTCTTCTAGAAGGCCAAATCTGCAAATGTTATAAAGAAAACAGTTGTTCATAATCTGCTACTAAAAATTTTTTAATGTGATTGTTAATTTTTATGGTAGACTCGTGGAGTCCAGTAATTTTGCAAGTACAATGGCATTTGGTACACGGACATGTCTCATTTTATTAGTGGTCAGACTATTTTGGGCACTGTGAACATTTTACCAATCCCAGGCTGCTTATGGCATGAGTTAGGAAATACCTCCTCTTGGAACCACAGCCTAAGTGAAATTGTGTTATATACCTTGCTTAATCTGTTAGGTTTATGCATCTTTCTCTGAGGATGATGCAAAGAAAGTTGGTGTTGGAATACGCTTTCTGCTTTTTAGTACACGATTGATTCATTAATATCATTAATACACAGTCATTATGAGCACTTGAGATGTTATATACTGAAGACAGGTACATGTTGAATGAAAGGACAGCGAGCTGGGTAGATAGGAGTCTTGCTTTTAAGAATCATGTGGAACACCAGTTACTGTGAAAGTGGGGAAGGGGATGGGGCAGTTGCATGAAGCAGTTTGAAATACTGTTGTGTGGATGTGGGAGGGGGTTATCTTAAAGCGTTAAGAATGACCAAAAGGCTAATGAATAGTTACTAATAGGGCCAGATTGTGCAGAACATTAATAACCACAAGTTAACTTATATATATTGTTGAAGGGACTGTAATTTATCCATAGGGTTTTTTAATATAGAATCAAAATAGTCTCTGATTATAATTAATAATATCATTTTTAAGAAACTACATCTAATATACCTGTTTTTTAAAATAAGGGGCAGCCACATTTTTGATACACACATATTTTAGTTATGTTTCATGATATTCAGTGCTTTGATATCTTAATCAGTCTCCTTGTTTAAGTATATACCTTAATTTATTATAATTAAAGAGTATATAAAAAGAATTCTATACTTGGTGAAACCCTTTATATGTGATATTAATGTTACTGTATTGGATCGATAGGATATTTTTATTCCAAAGAACTCAGATTTTTTTAGTTTTTAAAATGTGATTCTCTACCATATTTTTAGGGATAGATTTATATGGGCAGTTTTACAATAGGACAATTTAAGTAATTTCGAAGTAAGGAGATTAGTTTTACTTTACCTCCCAGGGCTTGAGGTATATAATCTCAGGGTTAAAAAGGACTTTAAGGTCCTCTGACTCAATGCAGTACACATCTGTGGCCTATCTGTAGTACCCCCTCGAATGGCTGCTCAGCTTCAGGGTCATTTACTTATTAATTTAACAAACTTCTTTTGAATGCTGCCATGGGTCAGGCATTGTATTAGGTTTTGGGAATATTGCACTCTATAAGACATGGTTCTTCTCTTTGGTCCAGCAGGAGAGATATAGGTCAGTACATAAGTTCTAAAGCAGCATGAAAGGGGCTATAAAGAAGCATGAATAAAGACAGAGCTACATAATGTCTCAGAGTCAGTCATTCCATTTTACACAGTCAAAACTCTTAGAAAGTCCTTTTTGCTCTTGTGCCAAATACTGCTGCTTAAGGTCTTAATGCTGCCCTTCTCCAAAAACCATTTTTAGTTATTTCTAGATAGTTATGTTGTCTTTCTGGTTGGTATTGTTTTTATGTTTATTCCTTCTGGGTTTATTCTGCTTAAATTTGGCCTAAATTATAATGTTGAAATGCCTTTGGATCATCTTTGTACAAATCTTGTTTTTAAATGAGGTTAATTAATTCCCTCATTTATTTCCCCATTTGCTTAAGTTTTTCTATGTACCTTTCATTATATATTCCTAACTCCTATGATAGAGCTTTACAATGGCCCTCAAAATCAGATACCTCAGATAATCCACCAGATCTGTGGTTTTCTCAGAGCCTTTTCTCCCGGGTTCCTTCCTTGTTCTGCTGAAGTCTGCATTGGTTTGTAATCTTGGCCTTCTGCAGAGTGTTCCTCTTCATACTTCTACTTCCTGTTATTCTGGGAACTTCCCTCATCAGTCTTCTGTATTGCATTCTAATTCCTGATCCTTTGTATGGGATCTGTTTTTTTCTTCCTCCATCTCTCTCATGGGGGTTTATAGACTCTTCTCTTTGTCCCTATTGTTCTCAAATTTTACAGTGACATGTTTTGGTGTGGGACTTTTCATTGGTTCAGCTGAGCATTAGGTGACCTTTGATTTGGTTAACAATCCAGATGTTTTGTTAGGAGACCTAATAAATATGAGTATCTGTATATCTTAAATGTAGAACAATTGGTTTCCTTTGAAAAGAACTTCCCAATGTCCTACCTAGGGATCTAGTATAAGATGCAGCATTCTAATAGAAGAGGGACTTGATGTCCTCACCAATTCAGTACAGGTTTTCATATAATGCCTCTGTTTTCAGTACCATTCTTTAGTCCCACTTTCAGCTGTCTGTAGTTATCTGTCTGATTCCACATCTGCAGAGAATAACCCCCTAGTCTTCTCCTAGAAGGAGGAGGGCAGCTGCCTAGTTGGCTGTGCAGTGGCATAGAGTCTGTAGGCCTTTTCCCAGTGTTAACTGTTTCCAGAAGATAACTGGTACACCTTATTTCTGGAATTCTGCAGTAAGAATTGGCTTGTTTTTTTTTGTTGTTTTTTTCTGCCTCTAGACATTTAGCATCTTTTTTCTGTCTTCTAAAATTTTGCCATCTTCTCATCTCCTCTCTTGTTTTCTTTGTAGTTATCATTTTATATTTTTAGAAGTTTCTTTAACATTATTTAATGGAGTTTCTGTAGGGAATAGTGGTCTGCAACATTTAAGAGAATGTTAAATTTAACACATTATGTAGCCCTTGCAGGTTCATCATGCCCATAATTTTGATCAACATTGTCTTTGTTGACCTTTTTCAAGTTGCTAACAAATGCTTTTTAACATTATAGGACAAAGTGTCCTGTAGGTAACATATGGCTAGAATAATTATTTCAGGTTCACTCAGTACCCATTGGGTACTGCTAGTTACATCTAACCCATCTCTGCTTCAGCTGTGTTTCAAATTAAAATTTAGGCATTCCAAGTTATTTGTAAGTTTAAAATTATAGACTATTTTATTTATACCCCTTTTGAGATGTACTGTCATTTGCCTCTAGTCTAATTTTTCTCCAGTTCTTTAACACTGCTTTCAGAATAATTAATAAAAATGATGCTTTATAAAAGTGATCTTTCAAAGACTAATAATGCTTTTGCTTAAAATCCTTTAATACTGTCACGTAGTTTTAAAGATTATGTTCAGACTTCTTAGCTAAGCCTACAAAGATCTTTGAGATCTAGTTCTTACTTTCTCTATTGATTCGCAACTTATTTTTTACCCCTCATTCCCCTGACCATCACAACATGCTGTCTTGATTACAACCCTATTGAACTCTAAGGTATACAAAGTATTATATATCATACATGATGTATCCCTCTACCTGGAGTGACTTTCCCTTTTTTTCCTCACTTAATTTCATCTCATTCTTAATTATTGTCTTCTCTTGGAGGGTTCCCTTGCTTACCTCTGTTATCTGATTTAAATATCTTTTGCTGTGTCTTTTAAATGGCAAAAACGTGAGGGATGAGTAGGATTTAGCTGATACAAGAATGTTCTGGGTTGAAGGAAGAGAGAAGGTAATATACATGGGTTTGGGAGACTTAGCATGCTTTCTCAGTTCAGCATTGTTTCTTCAACTCTTTCTGTAAAACTGGACAGTGCTGTTGTGTTTTCCCCATTTTTTGTCTTCTCAAAGAAAGAATTCAATAGAGAAACCAGGTTGCAAGTGAAAACAGTGAAGAGTTTATTAAACAGAAATGAAAGTACACATGGAAGTGTCCATGGGGCAACTCGAGAAGATTTGAGTGCCCCATCTGTTTATAAGGGTTAGGTTTTTATGTGGTTATGACTTCCTGGGTTTTGAGTCTCCCTCACCTGACTCTATCTAAGCCATGTCCTAGGGCAGGACCATGAGCTAGCCACTGCGTGCTGCTTCCTGCCCTACCTGGGCAGGCCCCACATGTGTTGTTTGGTTTTTGAAGTTCTGCACATGCTCATTTAAGCTGAGTTACCTGTTCTGGTCAAGCACCTCCAGTGGAGGATCATAAAGTGGTCAGATTCCACCGTTTTCCTGCTGTCTGCACATGTCTGGCCTCACTAGAATGGCACTACAGGATGTGCTGGCCACAGGATTCAAGTGCGTCAACTGTAAAGCCTGGGTGTTTACTGCTGAGGGGCCCAGGTGGCTCTAACGAGAGGCCCTTCTTTGCTTTTTCCCCACTAGTCCTCCCCCGCCCACTCTTGGTTCATGCCTATCCACCTACTCTAACATTTTGATCCTTCCTTCTTTTTTCCTTCTTGCCCATATATATTTAGTCTGTTTTTCAAGATGTAGCTGAAAGCTTACCTGCTCCATGACTCATTCATCTTTCCTTGTTTTGGATTAAGCTTAGCATTCAATTGTGTATTATTTTCATTTTATGACTTTCGTCATGTGAAGTGTATTGTTACCCTGTCCTAGAAGGCAGGACTTACATGTTATTCCTCTTTCTCTCATAATGCCTATCTAAATACAACGTTGTCCATGCAGTAAGGATTCAATAAATGCTTGCTGAATAGTTGTAAAGAGAACAACCAAAAAGACAGTATATGTGTTTTTACATTAATGTTTAAGATTTTAAATACTGTGTGAGTCTGCATCTCAAAATATAATACACCTGCAGGATCAGAGCAAGAGAGAGTACTGTTAGCAGGGTACTATGTTGTAGTCAATGAAATTATCAGTTTAAGAATGAATGTTGTGTCTTTGTGTTTCATATGTGCTTCAAAATATTTGGGAATTTTTCAGTACATAAACACATTGTATTTTTTTTCCAATAGAATTTTATTTATTTATTTTGGTATCATTAATCTACAATTACATGAGGAACATTATGTTTACTAGACTCTCCCCATCACTGAGTCCCCCCCACATACCCCATTACAGTCACTGTCCATCAACGTAGTAAGATGCTATATAATCACTTCTTGTCTTCTCTGTGTTGTACAGCCCTCCCTCTACTGTACTCTCCCCCCACCCTCCCCATATTGTCTGCTAATAGTAATGCCCCCCTTTTTTTCCCCCCCTTATCCCTCCCTTCCCACCCATCCTCCCCAGTCCCTTTACCTTTGGTAACTGTTAGTCCATTCTTGGGTTCTGTGAGTCTGCTGCTGTTTTGTTCCTTCAGTTTTTGTTTTGTTCTTATACTTCACAGATGAGTGAAATCATTTGGTACTTGTATTTTTCTGCTTGGCTTATTTGACTCAGCATAATACCCTCTAGCTCCATCCATGTTGTTGCAAATGGTAGGATTTGTTTTCTTCTTATGGCTGAATAATATTCCATTGTGTATATGTACCACATCTTCTTTATCCATTCATCTACTGATAAATGGATAGGTTGCTTCCATTTCTTGGCTATTGTAAACAGTGCTGCAATAAACATAGGGGTGCATCTGTCTTTTTCAAACTGGGCTGTTGCATTCTTAGGGTAAATTCCTAGGAGTAGAATTCCTGGGTCAAATGGTATTTCTATTTTGAGCTTTTTGAGGAACCTCCATACTGCTTTCCACAATGGTTGAACTAATTTACATTCCCACCAGCAGTGTAGGAGGGCTCCCCTTTCTCCATGTCCTCGCCAACATTTGTTGTTGTTTGTCTTTGGATGGTGGTGATCCTTACTGGTGTGAGGTGATATCTCATTGTGGTTTTAATTTGCATTTCTCTCATGACTAGCAATGTGGAGCATCTTTTCATGTGTCTGTTGGCCATCTGAATTTCTTCTTTGGAGAACTGTCTGTTTAGCTCCTCTGACCATGTTTTGATTGGATTACTTGCTTTTTGTTTGTTGAGGTGTGTGAGCTCTTTATATATTTTGGATGTCAACCCTTTATCGGATTTGTCATTTATGAATATATTCTCCCATACTGTAGGATGCCTTTTTGTTCTATTGGTGGTGTCCTTTGCTGTACAGAAGCTTTTCAGTTTGATGTAGTCCCAGTTGTTCACTTTTGCTTTTGTTTCCCTTGCCCGGGAAGATATGTTCATGAAGAAGTTGCTCATGTTTATGTCCAGGAGATTTTTGCCTATGTTTTTTTCTAAGAGTTTTATGGTTTCATGGCTTACATTCAGGTCTTTGATCCATTTCAAATTTACTTTTGTGTATGGGGTTAGACAGTGATCCAGTTTCATTATCTTACATGTAGCTGTCCAGTGTTGCCAACACCAGCTGTTGAAGAGGCTGTCATTTCCCCATTGTATGTCCAAGGCTCCTTTATCATATATTAATTGACCATATATGTTTGGGTTAATATCTGGACTTTCTATTCTGTTCCACTGGTCTGTGGGTCTGTTCTTGTGCCAGTACCAAATTGTCTTGATTACTGTGGCTTTGTAGTAGAGTTTGAAGTTGGGGCACGAGATCCCCCCTGCTTTATTCTTCCTTCTCAGGATTGCTTTGGCTATTCGGGGTCTTTTGTGGTTCCATGTGAATTTTAAAACTGTTCCAGTTCATTGAAGAATGCTGTTGGTATTTTGATAGGGATTGCATTGAATCTGTATCTTGCTTTAAGCAGGATGGCCATTTTGACAATAGTAATTCTTCCTAGCCAAGGGCATGGGATGCGTTTCCATTTGTTGGCGTCCTCTTTAATTTCTTTTAAGAGTGTCTTGTAGTTTTCAGGGTATAGGTCTTTCACTTCCTTGGTTAGGTTTATTCCTAGGTATTTTATTCTTTTTGATGCAATTGTGAATGGAATTATTTTCCTTATATCTCTGTCTGCTAGTTCATCGTTGGTGTATAGGAATGCAACAGATTTATGTGTATTAATTTTGTATCCTGCAACTTTGCTGAATTCAGATACTAGATCTAGTAGTTTTGGAGTGGATTCTTTAGGGTTTTTTATGTACAATATCATGTCATCTGCAAATAGTGACAGTTTGACTTCTTCTTTACCAGTCTGGATGCCTTGTATTTCTTTGTTTTGTCTGATTGCTGTGGCTAGGACCTCCAGTACTATGTTGAATAACAGTGGGGAGTGTGGGTGTCCCTGTCTTGTTCCTCATCTTAGAGGAAAAGCTTTCAGCTTCTTGCTGTTAAGTATGATGTTGGCACTGGGTTTATCATATATGGCCTTTATTATGTTGAGGTACTTGCCCTCCATACCCATTTTGTTGAGAGTTTTTATCATGAATGGATGTTGAATTTTGTCGAATGCTTTTTCAGTGTTTATGGAGATGATCATGTGGTTTTTGTCCTTTCACTTTGTATTCTTAATAAATTTGCTAGGTCATATGAAACACCGTTAAATTTCAGTCAGTATCAGAAGTTCAGTTCTTTCTGCAATGTAACTGCAAAACTCACTTAAAACAGTAAAAACTATAACATTTAAAGCTTCCTTGCCCTTCTTCTGAATTGGAATCAAGCTGCCTTTTACATTGGTGACTTAGTTGGATATATATTGATTGACTTGAAAATGTAACTTCTGTGTCCATCATTATAAGATAATATTTATTAACTAGGAGTACATACTACACCAATTTTGAGTATTATATAAAAACTATGTGGACATATTAACTGCTTTTTTGGGACTTATTTCAGTTTTCAGGGTCTATAAATTGATTGGAGCATATTTACCCAGCACATCTAACAGCAGAATGAAAACACTAAACCAGGAAATGAATGGACATAGTTTAAATCTGCATTAGAATATTAGGTTTTTCTAGCAGATGCAAATAAGAAGGATCTAAAGCTAAATACAACAGACTATACTTTTAATTGAATTAATTTTCATCTGAATTTAACACTGTTAAGTCATTATCCCACAGAAACTCCAGAATTCAAATCAGAGTATTAGAATAAATGGTCTCATCATAGAATTGAATGGTACGAGCTGAACTTGGGCCTATAAATTCAGAATTTCAGAGTTTTGACCTCTCTTTAGCATAATCTCTTTGTGGCCTTGGGCAAGTTGCTTCACAAAAACAGAAAACAGACAGTCAAAATGAGAATGGCAAAGGTGTAGAGATCTAGCTTTTAAAGCATTTGGATCTGAGAAGAGCCTCCTAAGTGGATGTTTTTCCTAGCTCTTCAGCATTTCTGTTTTAAACCCAATTTCTCTTTTATATTCTGCTGTCTGTTATATTTATATCCAGTTTTCTTACAAAGACACACCATGTCCTTTGGAAGCAGGTTTCATGAAGTAATAGATGTATAGGCCTAGGATTTGAAGAATTATACAAAGTAAAACTCTTTTCACATACATATATAAAAGACATTTGTGACAGCTTTATTGTTTGCTAAATCATTAACCTCACATCCTATAATGAAACATCATTGAGGAATGACTCACATTCACTGACATTTGGCTAATAGGAATATAAAAGATTTTAAATTCATGTTTGTGGTTGAAATAATTACTTCCTGGATTTTTTTTATTTATAAAGAATACATGTATTTTGCATTACTCTAGGGCAAGACTAGATTTAGCTACTTACCTCATCGTGAAAAATCCAGGGGTTTGGCCAAGTGACTTTTAGATAGGAAGTGGAGAAACGTTTTTTAAATCCTTTTTGTCTTTTTTGGTCTGATATTAGTCTGTCAAGGAAAACAAACTTTGCCAACTGTAGTTCAGTGCCCCTTGGAGGAATGAAATCACCTTTGAATTTTGAGTAGATTATTTGTATTTGCAAATCTGTTTTAGCACCACCAAAATATGCTTTTTTTCTTTTTCCAGTTTTATGATTCATAATGTATTCATAACATATCTTGGAAGGTAGAGTTATTCTGGTAGCATTTACTCTACTTTTAGCTATCACAGTGACAAAATATGATCCTTAAAAAAGTGATCATGATTATTATTGAGGTTAATAAGTATCCAGAGGCATAAATTGAGTTTATGTGGGACATACACACACAATGCAGTTTTGTGTTAGGCTACAGAAACCATAGGTAGTTGTGCTCAAGAGGTTATGGTTGTATTCATTTTAAGTAGGGGACAGGACAACTGGGCTTCATTATCGTACATGAAAGCTTTATAATGGCCTAGTTTAAAATTAATTTATAACTAATTCCCTGTGGAAGCTTTGAAGAATTTTTAAGGTCTGGATTGAGATTAGAATTAATGCAAACCACATGCATGTTGACATTTTAAAACTAAGAATTAAAGATGCTTTTTGTATTATATTCTGAAAAATATTTTTATAACTCGGGGGAAAATCCCAGGGCAAAAATCCTTTGAAACTGAAATCCGTCAAAAGGAGAAATAAAGTGGGAGAAACCGTTTATTTCTTGCAAGCAGTCATCCTCCATCCCTCTCAACCTGGCTGTAGAAGAAGAGACCCCACCCAACCTCTCTGGTCCAGACCTGCCCTCACTTGCTCTTGTAATTACCTATTGATATGGAGATGGACTAAAGTCAGGTGAGAGATTCTGGAAATACTGCAATTTTACCCACATTTTTCTATATTGATCTCTTATAACTGCATTTAAAAATGCTAAAAAAAAAAACCCAGAAAGCAAAGATGACATACAATAAAATTTCATATAAGTGTATTTCTTTTAAGATGAATATATGCCAGTTAATTCAGTATCATAATTGAATACATCATAATTGGATACAGGGTTTTGGGATTCTCTGCTTTTAATATTAAGGTCACCACAATATTTTGTTTTTATATGAGGTTATTGTGATAAATGTGATCATTACAATAAATAAATGACATTTTTTGAGTAGCCAGAAATCAGGATTTTTAATTAGTATTTGTGTGGATTTTATAAACCCTCATCTCAGAGTACGTTTTCCTTGGGTAATGTTTGGATTGTGGGTGTGATGGTACCTAGACAACAAACCTTTCAAAACAAAGTACACTATTGTATGACTACATAAAACATATATACACCTTTACTATTATTCATAGATTAAAACACCTTTCATTTATATTTCATTTTATTCATTGTGTGTTTATTTTGAATAAAATTACAGGTGATTTTTAAACATGACTTATTGCCCCTCCCCCCTTTTTTTCTAAGGGAAAAATGGTTACATTTACTCAATTTACTTAAGTAAATCCCATTAGAGGTAGTGTTTCTCTTGTCTTTTTGCTCAGCCACTAGAGTCCCCTTTGTCCTTGGATACGTATTCTAAGAGGTGACTGATGGTTCAGGATGTTCTGTGTTTTCTGGTAGCTTGCCTGTTGCCTGCCTCTGGGTTCGTCATCCCCCTTATGCTGACTTAGGCAGTATTAGGCAGTCTCTTATCTTCAGGCTTTGATGCATATGTTCTGAAGGTGGCCACAAGTGACTTTGGGTAGCAGCAGATGGTAAACCTTCAGGCTGCCACCGGCTATACTGGTGTTACATTGGAAAGTTAACGTTTGATGAAGAATCAGTAGTGCATATGAAAGAGCTTTCACTGCTGAAATATCTTTTAATTAAAAAATTAGCATACTAAAACCTTTGCAAATGTCTGGACATTTTAAGAAATATAAAATTAGTTGTTTTCTTGTAGAGGGAGATTTCCCAGCTTTGTTTTGTGTTGCTTACTCTTCCTAATGTTCTTTTGCCCCTGTCTGTGCCCCAATTTGTCAGTAGTTCAGACAGATAAACTGAGATAGGACATATTTTTAGGAGCAAAATGTGTTTGGAAAAACACTGAAAGTATACTTTGAATTACAGTATTTTATATTTTAATAATTAGAAAGAAATGTGGATCTTGAGTTCTACCCCCATACAATCCTAGTAGATTTGATCTGTGTTTCCTACCTTTGAAAATATTTCTAGGTTATATAGAAGTCTGAAGAACTCAATCTGCCTCAAGATATTTCACCTTGTTCTAAGTTGGTTGGTGATTGTTGACGTAGCCATCAGTCCACAAAGCAATACCCTTTTTTGATTGTTTGCTTGCTTCCTGATAATGTGCCATGTTGGAAGTTCTAGCACCAATAAAACACTGGTAAGACTCCGAAGGATGTTTTTTTTTTTTTGGTTCCCCTTGAATCCTAAGGTACCTTTTATGCTTTGCTGAAAATACATCCTTGAGAGTAGTTAATGAAAATATCCATTCAACTGGAGTTAGAAGTATCCATGTTGAAATTTACTCTTTGTACCTTAATTCTCATCAGTGAAACAACTCTTGTGAGACCAAGAACAGATCGTTTTCATGGCATTGCATGAGAGAAGTGCCCTTATTGGGGGAGAGGCGTAGTGTATTTCCCTCTGGTCTTGTCCCCACCGTAACAAAGAACTGAAGGGCAGAGACACAGTAGTGAAGCCGAGTAAAAGTTTTATTTAAAGTTAGTTAGAGAGAAAGTGTGGGCAATTTCAGAGACAGGAGCGCCCTGAGAGGTTGGGAAAAGTTAGTTATGCACTCTAAGTGCTGGCGACCCCAGAGAGGAGCCCACTGAAAGGTTGGGGTTCCCCTTTATAAAGGATTTTTCGGGAATGTGACAAAGGGCTGGGGTTGTGGACTTATTAAGGGGTCTCAAGTATCTTTGGTGAGACATTAATTTTCTTATCAGTCCTCTAGGTATTTCTTCAAAATTAGCTTATCAATCAAGAATGTCTGCCCTTCCTCCAAGGTGGGCAGAGTTATTTGTTTGCTAAAGAGTATGTTAAGAATCTTTCTTCTAAAACTTCTTAGGTTTTTTTCAAAATGCAATTTTGGCTTTAAGGTGGGATCTCCCTGTCTTTATTATGCTGTTTATAGGTGGGCCTCTTAGCAGGCTAAAGAGTAAATCTTACAACGATCTAATTGACACAATGAAGACCTGGACTGTGCTCAGTTACTTCTCTTTATCTGGGGAATATTCAAACATTCAAGGCCAAGTTGCTCTTGACCTTTTGAGCTTTAACTGATTAATTCTAACTCTGAGTCTTTTCTGGCTTTCTAGTTTTAAGTGGTTAACTGAGTCCTTTCTAGGGGGCTTTACTGACCTTGTTCTCTTTCCATCCCGCTCATATCTATTTTCCTGCCTAACACCTTTACTACGTTGTTCATGCTGACGCCCTTGACACTGAAACTTCTGATGGACAAAAGCTGTAGACTCAACATCTTTTGCTTTTGGAGTTGCTGGGCAATGGTAGAGGGAACATTGCTAGCCTTCTAATGGCAAAGAAAGTAAGATATGCCCCAGTGGGGAGAATTCTTGATATTAAAGGTCACCTAGTACTATTCCTTATTTTCTGGTAATTAAATTTAAAAAAAAATTAAAAAAAGAAATCCTTTATAAATAAGATCTCTCATGAGAATAAGGTGTAGAATTAACAGTTAACAGTAGAAATACATTTTGAATATTTTAAGCATACAAAGTGGGCTGGGTTTTGAACAGTAAATATAAATAACATTTGATTGTCATCATATGGTATTGGGGAGGAATGCAAAGGTTTACTGCTCTAGGTTTGTTGTTCAGAACCATTTCTACAGAAGAATAACATTGCCAGCTTCTGTAATGCTGCTGAGATGAGTTTACTTAATAACTCATCTAATAATCGTCAAGTTAAATGTGGATTGAATACAGTAAGTATAATCTTACTGTGTAAGAATACAGTGAGTGTAATCTTGCTCATCTGAAATTATGTTGTGAAAAACTAATTTGCAGAATTAGGCTTCTGTATATTCTTTGCCTTCTTTATTATGTTGATCCCATTCTTTTCTGGTATGTTTGTTTATGTGTGAATTTCCAGTAGTATAACTTGCAAGATCAAAGTCTGTTCAGAATGCATCTAGCAAACATGAATGGTACTGAGACACCATTATGGAAAAGGCTGTGTTTGTCCAATATGGCTATCTCTGTAGACCTCTTTTAAACATTTTCTTAACTTTTATTAATTGTTTTGGAGACCTGTGAAGTGACTGACACCAAAGTAGAGATGGATATTTCCTCAAATTACCCAGGTAGTCTTTCTTTTTAAAGGAATGGGAGCTAAAGCTATATTTAGAGACTGAGAGATTTTGAATGTCAATATTTGAATATCTGAAAAGATTCAAGAATGGGTGACACTTAATCCTCATTGAAGGGAATTCTCCACATTTCCTTACTATAATCATAGTGTCTTTATAGTGGCAAATCTCTCTTTTCTCCAAATTCATTAATATTCTTAAAAAAACCCATCACGTGGTGCTTTTGATGTATCCCCCTACGTGTCCTCTATTTCCAAATGTGGTACCTCATTAAGTATTAGGCATTCCCTGTTCTAGTCAACAAAGAGACCCAGATCTACCATCGGTTGGAGCTTTTCCTACTACTGTTATGAAAGAAGAGTGGGTGAGTCTCACTGTGCTGGAGGGAACGCAGAACACATGAGGCGAATCCTTTAGGGATATGTTGTCTGCTTTTTTTTCCAGTGAGGAGCAGTCATTCTATATATTACTACGGGCAAAGATGGAATAATCTCATCTGTTAGACCATATGCTGATATAGGGCTGATAAATAAGTGTGAAAAATGAAAGGGAGAAATACATTAATTGTATTCTCTCAGTAAGGTATGCTCTCCAAGATAATTATTTCATGACAGTTTTAGTTACAGTAGTTGTTTTATCATGAAATAAAAGATGGTTTTAGGAGCCTTTTATTGGGAAAACAATTGTATCAAATTAGTACCAGATTAGATTTTTGTCTTTATAAAGGTGAGCAAACCCATGAGCAGTTTTTAAATTGATGTGTTCTAGTCCACAAATGAACAAATTCTGTTTGAGGGTTAAAGAAGCTATTATTTTGTCCTTTATGCTGACAGCTTCATTACAGATTGGCCTACTGTTGGCATTAAAAAAATGTTTGGCTCCTTATGATCTTTGTGCATGCAACTATAATATTAATGCAGCGCCATAGCACTGCTCATTAAGAAATGACTTTAAATAAGGTTGAAGCATGTAAATTTGGAAAGATACAGATGTTAAATGCAGTCATTTCTCTTTGTATACAGCCGTATGGCTAATAATTTCCAAGTGGCTAAAGCTCTTGTTAGCAGAAGTGCTGGTGTGTTAAGAATGGCACTATAAATAACTTTAAGAACTGAAGTTGAAGGTGCTTCTTTTAAAGACTATTGTTAACTAAACATTATTGCCAAACAGATGGAAAGCATTCACCAGCCTGATGTTTTTAGGTCTAATTATATTATCACCAGCCCTGTACGGCTCAGTTGAAGAGGTGTATCCAGAGGCCAATTTATAATCATTTAGCCAACACCTGTTTGGGAGAAATTGACAGTCAAAGGGCACATTTAAAAAAAATCACATATGTTCTTGTGTTTATTGCCTCAATGTGAATGTTGTCTAGTTGCAAACAAACTTGGTAGAAGAAGAAAGTAAATGTAAACAAAGCACCACTTGCCAGCCACATTTATCAATCTTAATTTGGGCTTTTTATCTGATTCACTTCATGCTTCATGGCTACGTGAGGCCAGCAAAGAGATTTCACTCCTTTTTTACAGGCATATTCTGTTCAGTCAATTAAGAGGCTTCTGGTTGGAAAAAGAAGTTCTTTGCTTTGCATAGCTTCCATATCTTTTACCTGGTGAAAGGTTTTCTGTTTCATAAAGCTGCATCTTATTTAAATAGCACTGACATTCTGCTGAGTGGCTTGTAAGTCACAGCTTGATATAAAAGCACAGGAGATTTAAGGAACACTAAATGTCCTCATCAGTCTATGTTCACTGAGTCCTTTGCAGAGAAAGGGCCACGGTGCCTCCTTTAACACTCATAATATGTTAATGTAACGGTCAAGGTTTAAGTTCTTCGAATGTGTTTTCATGCACTGGAGATTCAAGATTGGAGGTGAATATACCACAAAGGGAAATTATGGGGAGAATAGGTAGGTATAGCCTATCTGCATAGTTTGAACATGATCATCCTACTAACTCTGCATTTTATTGTTTTTCTTTCTTTGACATACTTCTCTATTGAAAGATTATGTCACTTCCATTTTCTTATCACCCATAAACTCAGAGCAGTCTAGCTTCTGTCCCTACTGGATCCGTGCATCATGCAGGATCCAAAGTTACCAATGACTTCCTAACTGCCGTAGGCAGTGAGAGCAGTGACTGGTTCTCAGTTCTCCGTCTTAATGGTTTCTCTTTGTCGTTTGGGGCAGATGATTACTTTCATCATAAATACTCTCTTTCCCTGACATCTGAACCACTGTATTTCTTGGGGTTTTTTTGCACTTTTCTAACCACACTTTTTGGTTGTTGTCTTACATACCTTCCATGTTCCAACTATGAATAATTTTCAAATTTCAGACATAAATGGTATAGCTTAGCAGTTAAAGAGGAACCTATGAGCCAGACGCCTAGGGTTTAAATTTCATTTCTACCACTTTTTAGCTTTGTGAGCATGGGCAAGTTAATGGTTTTATCTTTGTTTCCTCATCTGTAAAGTTGGTTAATAAAAGTACACCTACCTCATTGGGTTGTTGAGTGCATTGTATGATTTAACTCTTTAAAGCCAGTGCAGTCCTAGTATAAACAAGCATTCCAATGGGGGTACATTCTCATGTCTTTAGCTGTTATTGATGGAGAGTACTCAGATGTAAATCTTTAGTTCTGATTTTCAACCCTCCATTCCCATATTGCCATTACCTTCCAAGCTTTTACACTCGAATTCATTCACATATGTTCACTGAACGTTTACTGTGGGAGATAGATGTGTTAGGTATAGGAGGAAATACAATTTCTCTCCGATGTTAGTTTTTTATTGCTATCGTAACAAATTACCAGAAACTTAGAAGATTAAAACAAATTTATAATGCCCAAGTTCTTTGGATCAGAGGTATGACATGTGTTGCATTGGGCTAAAATCAAAGTGTTGTCAGGGCTGTGTGCCCTACTGGAGGCTCTGGGGAAAAATCCATTTTTAGGTTCTTTTAGGTTGTGGCCTGAATTCTTTTCTTAGTGATTGTAGGACTAACTCTCTTCCTTGCTGACTATCAGCCACAGGCTGGTCGTTGCTCCTAGAAGCTGCCTGTTCTTCCTCATGTTTACTGTGAGCTCCTGGGGTTCTCTCTCCAGTGCTTACATTGGGCCGCTGTATCTTAGAGCTGGCACCGATGCCCCTCTCATAGTTCGAATCTCTCTGATATCCCCTTTTGCCATATCGTTTCTATGCTTTCCACTTCTGAACAGAGATAGTTCTCTGCTTTTAAGTGTTCATGTGATTTGATTGAGCCCACTCAGATAATCCAGGATAATCTGTTTTAAGGTCTATACCATAATTACATCGCAAAATTCTTTTTGGCCAGTAACATATTCACAGGTTGTGGACATTAAGATTTGAAGGGTAACCATTATTCTGCATGCAACATGCCAATAAGAAGTAAGCAGTCTGGTGGGGAAATAGACAAGTGAACAAATAAATCCAAATTGATACTTATTGATACAGTTGGTACTGCATATAGGGAGAACAAAGGATGAAAGGAGTCAGTGTTACTGATAGACTTTGGAGCTGAATATGGAAATATGGGTTCTTGTTTTATAAGGGGCTAGGGGAACATTTCAGGGAGGAGGAGCAGTAATAGTGATAGAGGTCATGACAACTACTGCTTATACCAAGCACTTATACAAGATTGTCTCACTGAAATTGTCACAAATACCATTATTATCTACCATTATAGCTTCTACAGATGAAGCTATAACATCTTCATATTTATAGTAGAAATGGTAAACTTACCTTATTGGGTAGTTGAAAGAAAGAACATTGGTTACACAGAACTAACGTGTAGCACATAGTAAACACTTAGAACATGGTAAGTGGAAGAGAATAGAGGGTGGATGGGAGAAATACTTAGGAGCTAGAACTAACTGGACTTGGTCACTGGTCATGCTGGTTGTGTACAGGGGATAATTCACAGTGACTTAGCTTTTTTGGGGTTACATGGGTTTTTTAGTACTGTAGAGGAGAAAAAGGTTTTGTTTTGTTTTTAGTGGGGGCAAGGCTTTGGGAAAAGGAGAGGATGAATTTGGGAAGTGGAATATTCAATTGAAATTGATTGGAGATTTGAATAGTACAGGTAAAGCACTCAGAAGAGAGATCAAAGATGAAGTTGTCACTCTTACTTTAAACTCATCATGTCTGAAATGGTATTTACTATCTTCTTAAATTGGTTCCCCATATTAACTCCCCTATTCTTTTCCACCACTCTTTTATATCCCAAGTTTGACATCTTTTTTTTTTTCCCCTTGACTCCTAGCTCTCTGGAAGGGCAAAATAAATAAGTAAATGAAAATAAAAGCCCTGTTTACAGTGTTGGGAGATTTCTGTGGTGTAAATACTCCTATGATGGCCCATTTCAGACTGTGGCTGCTTTTTAGCAGAGTTGAATTGCTGCAATAGAGATTGCAAGGGCCTGCAAATCCTAAAATATTTACTGTCTGGATCGTTACAGAAAAAATTTGCTGACCTTTGCTATAGTGTCTCCAAAATAATTAAATATTAATATAGTAGGCTAATTCCCTATCTCTGTTCATTATTTCTCTCTGTCAAAATGCGTGGGGGGGAGCGGGCAGTTAGAGGGGGCAATATGTGAGATCACGAAGGGTCTTGAAGTCATCTTTTGGATTTATGCTTTTTCCCTGAATGAGAGCAGTGACACGATGTAGCTTATTTTTAAAAAAGAAAACCCTGGGTACTATTTTGGAATAGACTATAGGGCAGCAGAGATGGAAGGAGAGAAGTCTGTTGGGAGACCATTGTTATAATCTGGGTAAATATTAGTTTGCATCAGGTAATAGCAGTGGAGGTGGTGAGGCGAGTTCAGAATCTGGATGCATTTGAAGTTGGAGCTGACAGGATTTGCTGCTGGAAACAGATGTTAAGCATGAGTCCTGGGTGGAGAGGTGGTACCAAAAGGATGCCTTAGCCTGGAGCCTGAGTTACTGAGGTCACATTATAGCAAGTTGCTGCATAAG
Source organism: Manis pentadactyla (assembly GCF_030020395.1). Taxonomy (NCBI): domain Eukaryota; kingdom Metazoa; phylum Chordata; class Mammalia; order Pholidota; family Manidae; genus Manis; species Manis pentadactyla. The sequence continues at coordinate 116,090,706 of NC_080027.1, read as the reverse complement.
GCATTTTGGGAAGAAAATTGAGACTTCAGCAATTCCTGTAAATTAAAAAACATTTCTTATTAACCATATATATTCCATAAGGAAAAATTCTCTGTCTAAAATAATTCTTCTTAAAAAATAGTTTTACTTTTAAGAAATAAATTTTAAATAAATCTAGGAAAACATAGTGTTTCTGATGTATAGCATTTTTGAAAAGGAAACCATAACAACACTCACTTTAGATAAGACTGTTTTAATGCTGTTATTTGGTGGCCTTTTCAAAAAGACCTATTCAGAAATGAATAATTTTGGTGGAGTCAATTCCAACACTTTTCCCCAAACCCTTACATTAATAGTTTTAAAAAAAGTTAATGTGTTAATGTTTCATTGTATTGTGAATATTGCTCATGTCTTTTATGTAGGTTTTACTTGTAATGGACACAAGGACAGAACAGACATTCATTTTAAAAGTAAGTAGAATTTGTATGTTTAATGAATTTAGAAATTTATTTTCAAATTATATCACTGAAAGAAAAAATATTTACTATTTTTTTCTTTGGTGTTCGAATGTTCTTTCGCATTTGTGGTGATCTGTATTTATTCTACTTTCCTTCTGTCACAGTTGATAAATACAGCATATATTTAAAAAGAATTTTAGGTTATAGAGTATGGAGGAAATAATTTGAATAAGTTGAAGGCTCATTTCATCCTGTTTAAATGTATACCACGTAGTTTAAATACATGTCTAATACATTTCGTGTAATTTGTGAAGGCAACACAATTGTACCTTTGATTATGATTAGAGTTCTTAAGAGCTAAAATTTTGCCTCAAAGTCTTACAGGTATTTGGGAAAGTGTTATCTACATCCCTAGCACTCTTTTTAATCTACATTTATTTTTGGGTCTCTATATAACTCAATTTGTAACTAAAGGAATAAGGAAAAAAAAACCCCTCAATAATGGATTGTGATAGTACATATTCTAAAAATCTGTAATTTAAGCATTTCCACAGCATTCAAAATTAATCAATTTCAGATTATTTTTCTATTTCTTTTTCTGATATGTGTTTTTTTACTTACCAGCATGGCAGTAGGTCACATTGACATATCCTGAAACAAATTTATTTTTATAAGTATCCTTTATCACTGTCATTTCCCCAGATTTTTAAACCAGGATATGACACCAGAAACTGCATATACCTTGTTCCTTTAGAGGAAACTTAAAATAAGCCTTGTGCTTTTTTGGAATAGAATTTTAAATTGTCTGTTTAATCTGGGAATACCTGTGTGTCTCAGGAATTTGAATTGATCTCACAATATCTACTACTCTAAAGATATACATGAGTAAAATAAAACTTAAGAATAAGGTCACAGAGAAATAACTGTGTGTCATCCTGATGACTTAGTTTGAGAGCATCTCTAATAAAAACACTGACCCACATAATTGATTTTAATGGCAGCTTTGTGGCATCTTCTGTTCTCTGGATTCACGCCAGATGCCATCAGCAGAGCCTCCAGGGACTGAGGGGCATAGAGCAGCAGATGAGTGGTTTCTCTGAAGCCCAGAGTAACCCGGATAGATTAGTTTGGTTGATAAACACAGAGCACAGCAGGCTCCAAAGGCAACTGAGGGTACAACTGACCTTTTTGTTCTCTGTCAGGGTCTAAGGAAAAGCAGTGAGTACCGCACGAACAGAAAGACCATCATCCCCCGCCGTGTGCCCAACATGGTGTGTCTGCACAAGTACATCGTTTCCGAGGAGTCAGTATTTCTTGTGCTGCAGCACGCAGAAGGTTGGTTTGTAGTTTAAATTGTTTATGGAATGAAGAACTTCACCCACTTAGCTTTTCGGTTGCTATAATGTCCTTCTTACCTCTATTGTTACGTGAGCAGATAAAATACAGGAAACACATATAAGAGCTGTTTCTCATTCCTCTGCTCGCTCTCCCTACTTTGAGTTTTGAGGGAAAATGGAAACCCAGGTGAGCAGCAGATTTCATTTGGACTACAGTAACATTCTTACATATACTTAACTACTTACTTTCTCCTAGAATTGATTTTTCTGATGAGAAGCTTAAGGTGAATGTGTGCAAAGAAAGCTAGGTTTTATTTTAGGGAATTAGTTTTGTTCTCTTGTTCTCTGCTAAAAAGATACATTAATGTTAGATGACTAAAATAAAAAACATTCCCTGAAGAATTAATTAATTACCCCCCTTTTTTACAAGGCATGGGTGTTTGTTTACCATTTGACATTACCTGGTTATTCTTATCTGGGGTTTTATGAATACAGCCATTGGCAATCACATATGGATACAAAGCAGAGGCATGATGCTTTTTTGCCTTCAGACTTGTCATGAAATTTCGGCTCTTAGCAGAGGGAACAGGTGGCAAAAAAGAATAATATTTTTTGATTTGTTTTTGCCCTTTAACATCTGAATTTAAATAGTTTTTTATTTAGAATGACTGAATGTAGCATATAAATATAAATCCACATAATAAACATTGCCTTTTGGCTTATAAAAGGTGTTCTTAAAATAGTAAAAAAATTTAAATTATTTTCCATGTTTCATGAAGATGATGTTATTATTTTTATGTTACTGAGAATAAAGAACTACTGTGCTTTGCTAATAGGCATAACATTTGAATTTAATGCATTTTCCCAGGAAAATGAGTCATTGCTTTGTGGAACGAGGTCTCATATGATAACTAATGCAAGATTTTTGATGGGGGCAATAAACTATTAATATTGTTTATTATGAAGTACAGCACAAGATAACTACAGATGGAGGGAAGACCTCCATATGCAGTATTTAATAGGAAATTCAGAAGGGGCTCCATGGTCTCTCAGGTATTAAGAGAGTTAATTGCGTGTGTGAATTGGATAACTAATTCACCTTTGTTCAGACATTACAGACAGCTTTTATCTGAGGATACCAGTGCATTACAGACATTATTGAATTAGAGGTCATGTCATCAGATAGCAAAATACAGCCACCTCTGGTGTGGAACAAAATAACTTGCGTAGTAATAATCCATAATAATTTAGAACAAGGTCAGTAGGATGAATGTAATTATAGTCAATATTCTATTACCCAGTGTGGATTATTCATGTTGGAGATTACCTGTGGCAAAATTTCAATCCTAGTTTACCAGTTCTTTGCATTTCCTCTTCCTGTTCGTCTTCCTCTGCTTCTCCAAAAGATACATCAGTTTTTCTTCACCTCTTATATTCTCTAAAGCTGATGTTTCAAGTGCTTTTACTTTAATATTTAGACAATTTTTATAGTCTGTCTTAAAGCCATAGATGTGCGACTTTCAAATTCTCCAGTTTAGGTTATCATTACCAAATCTCTTCTCCTTTATTGTTGACCACATCTAACTTTGATCACATGACCATATAATTTTGTCCAGGATTATTTAAACTTGGTAAGGGAGGATGTCTTTTTACTGATCATTTAGGTGTTTATTATTTAATTTTAATACTATTTTATAATACAAAGATAATAGATTATAGTGCAAATAGAGACTCTGGATTCATTTAATATTCAACAGATTTATTGAGCATGTATTATGTGCTAGGCAAACAAAATAGGAAAAGAGCCTGCCCCTTTGAAACTTACATTCTATGGAGAGTCAAACAGGGAAACAAAAATCATGATAATATTGGCTCATAATAGAGACCATACCAATCTTTTAACACAGATTTAATGGAGAGCGACAGGGGACTACTTTAGGTATTCAGGGAAGCCTGCTCTAAGAAGATGACATTTAAGAGGAGGCTGAATGACAAAAGAAATTACCATTTGGATTTAACGGGGAAGCACATTCCAGGTACAGGGGGTCAGTGTCAGAAATTGAAGGCAAAAACAAACTTGGAATGTTTGATGAACAAAAAGAGACGATTTGCTGGAATGTAGTAGGTAAGGGCAGTAGTGGTAGATGAGGCTATTGGAGAAGTAGGCAAGACCCTTGTACAGCAGGGTAAGGACTTCGGCTTTTATTCAAGTGCATTGGGAAACATCGGACATCTTAAGCAGTGACATGATCTGATTTACATTTTAATAAGATCACTGCTGTTACATGAGGAATGGATTATAGAAAGGCAAGAACAGAGGCCATGTGTAGTCTGGGAAAGAAAAGGTAATGGCCTGGCTTTCTGGAGTACTAGTGGTGATGCTTTGAGGGTAGACTCAGTGGGACTAGTGGTGGATTCAAGGTTAGGAAGAGAAGGATCTAGGGTTATTCCTTGGCTTAGGTGAACTGTTGATGGAGTGTGTGCTATTGTTTGCACGCTAGTGGTACTTTCTTTGTTACCTCTGTGAATTAGGAGGTGGTCTATGTATCATAAAAATATCACTTTCATATGCACAAATAGCTGTCATTGAGAAAGTAAACATTAAAACAGTTTTCTCCATAACGTGAATTATGATTTGTGGCTTTAGTTTCTTTTTGCTTATAAACCTATTCATGATTCACATGAGTCTCTTGGACTCATTTTCTCTTCATTTTAAATTCATTCAGTCAGAGATATAGTTGAGTAATTACTGGGATACAATTTAGGTCTAATATCATGCATGGTGAACAAAACAGATGAAGATTGCCCACATGGAGCTTACTTATAGAGATCAGACAATAGCAAATACATAACTAAATATATGTCAGATGGAGAAAAATCCTATGGAGAAAAGTTAAGTAAAGGAAGGGAGAAGGGAATGCCAAACGGGTGAGGTGGGGTTGCTGTTTTATCTCAAGTGGTTGCCTTATTAAGAAGGGCACGTTTGACCAGTGACCTGAAGGAAGTGTGAGAGAGAGCAATGTGGACGTGTGAGGGAGGAGTATCTCATCATTGAGAACAAACATAGGCCCAGAGGTAAGAGTGTAGTTAGTGTACAAGAAGCAGCAAGGTCAGTGTGGCCGGAGCAGAATGGAAAGAGCCTGGAGGAGTGGGCAGGCAGGCATTCAAGTGATCTTACAGGTCACTTTGAGAACTTGATTTTTATTCCGAGGAGATGGGGAGTCATTGAGATACCGAGCGGAGGAATGCAAGATAGAGCTCCCTCTGGCTGCTTTGCGGAAAGTAGAACACGCGAGGGCAAAGGTAAAAGCAGAGAGACCAGTTTGGAAGCTGTTGGAGCATTCCAGGTGAAAGTGGTGGGGGCTAGTGTTGGAGGTGGAGAGAAATTGCTCTTAGATTATGAATATATTTTGATGATAGAGGTGAATTGTTTCTAGTACTTTTATCTTTATGTATTTTTGTTTTTTGAGAACTATTTGTAGGGTAAATTTCTTCAAATAAAATTGCTGGGTCAAAAGATGATTTTGATCATAGGTCCAGCAATACTTTATCATCAATATTAAATATGCTTACTTTTGGTCAAACGAATTTAACAAATTTTCTTTCCAACCTGCAAAAAAAATCACTAGATTAAAATCTGATGAGAGACAAAGAGTTTTAATTTTTGTAGTTTAAAATAGCTAATATATGTAATTTTATATACTTCAACAGGGCTTAGAAGGGTGTCATTTATGTTCTTAAAGTGTTAAAAATAGTAAATATGTTAGCTGTTTTTCTATTTATGTTTTGTGATTTATCAACAACAGTGTTTTTTTTAAGGGTATTCTTTTTTACTTTAAATAGTAATATTGACATTTGTATAAGTCTGTCTTTTAGGCCTGATCTTAACTCTATAGACAGTAAATCCACTCGGCTTTTGTAGGTGAGGAACTTCAATGGGAATTGTATGTCCTTGTAAGTTATGTGATTTTCTTGATTTTCTTGTTGAAAAAAATGTGAAAAGACCAAAACTTTATTTCTGTAGCTCCATATTGAGCATTACATTTAACCAGGTACTGAGCAATGAATGGAGAAGATCTAGAACAGTTTTGTCCTCTCTTGAAAATGTAAAGTTTCAAAAATTCACAATAGGGTATTTGTTTAGGTGTAAAGAAAATGCCAACAATCACATTTGGAAATTTTGTCTAACAATGAAAAGAATGGAAATTAAATAAAATATTTTGATTAATCAAATTGGTAAGCTTGCTCACGTCCAGTGTAGGCAGGTTGTTATGAAGATGACCTAAGACAGACAGGTGGCTTAGGAGTGGATTCTGGTGCAGCCTTTCTGTAAAGCAGTTTACAGCACATATCAGAAGCATGAGAAGTAGTCATGCCTCTTCACCTGGTAGTTTCATTTCTGGGATTCTGTCCTGATGAAATAATCAGAGATCTAAGGATTATATATAAAAATACATATTATTTTAATTCTAATAATAAAAGAGTGGAAGCAAGTTAAATGTCCAACTGTAGAACAACATTTAAATATAACATAATATCTATCACATGGCTATGCTATATAGCCACTCAAGTTCATATTCTTATGAAAATTAGAAAATGTATATGATAGGATGTTAGTCATGAGTAAAAAGCCTGATAGTAATTGTACTAATGATTAATAGTGTTTTTGGGTGATTTGTATATTCTGAATCTTTAATTTTCTTTTGAAAGCTTTTCAAAAGATTTATAAAGATGTCATCTTTTCATAACCCAATTTAATAAATATTTATTTAATAACTATTATTTTACATGCCAGACAGAATCTTCTCCCTGTAGTTAGGAAGACCCTGCAGTCTGGTAAGGGAAATAATAAAAGCATAAAATTAATATAAATATGAAACAATGTTATAAATGTTATAAGATGGACTAAATGATGTAGAGGATTCAGAGAAGATAGGAATTATATCCCATGAGGGGATACCAAAAAATTGGTAAAAGAAAAATTCTGAAGGACCTTCAAGAATGGGTGGGATTTTGACTAGCAGATATTGGGGAAAACTAATAGGAAAGAAAATTCTAAGTAATAGGTATAGTTTGAGCAAGAAGCCTAGTGTGGGTTATATATAGAGAAACCAATTCAGATGAATTACTTGGTGAATTTAGGAAGAGGACCAAATCACAGGGTGATACTATCTTACTGAGGGGTTCAAATACCTCTGTGGAGTTGTACATCATTCAGTAGTCAGAGGGGATTTGGGTTCTTGAATGGAGATATGACATGGTAAGATCTGTGCTAAAGTGGAAGATTAGTGGGCTGTGTTTGAATGATAGAGTGATACAGGAATGACTTAAAGTGTAGGGGTCTAGTTGTAGCTGTAACATTCCAAGAACACAGAGGGGTCAAAGGAATTAAAAGGAGAGGAAGACTGAGAAACATTAGGGTAGATCCTGTAGGACTTGGAAACTTGTCAGATGTACAAGGAACAGGAGAGAGAAAATAATCCAAGTTTGGTTCAAAGCTTTTGTGCTAGAGTAGCTTCGAAGTCAGAAGGAGGAAGTACTTTTGGGGGGCAAAAATAAAGAATTTAAGCACATTGAATTTGAGACTTCAGCAGCTCATCTAGGTGGAATTAGTTTAAGAATGTATGAAACTTTTCTTAGAACTTTACTAGGTACTGTTCCTCACTGATTACTGGAACTTCGAAACTACATCTATTTTGTGGGTGGCACGTCCCATTCAGATGTGTCATCACCTGAGTTCACAAGCATTGACTGAATGCCTATCATGTTCTGCACACTGTGTCTAGGTAGTACATATTCAACGATGTAAAAAGGCTTGGACCTGTCCTCTTAGTATTTACCATCTAGGACAATTGGAAACAACACACATCGTTTTATTTGGATTGCATACAAGAATCGCAGCTTCAGGTTCAGGTGTGATTGTTATTATTATTACAGTTGTGCCAAACAGAAGTGTTTGTGATAAAAGGATGTGGTTATTGTCAAAAGACTTAAAGAAAGGAATCAATGCATTGTTCTTTTTGCAAGTGAATGAGTTTCAAAAGTATATAGGAATCCTTAAACTTTAGTTTTAATATCGGGAAATATGAAGCACTAAGTATTATCTAGTGGCTAAGAAAGTTAGCTAAGAAAAACTGAGAGGGTAGATACTGTAATGTGCTATACCACTAATTATTGTCAAAATTGGAGGAGGCTGTTAACCAAGTAACTGGTAGAGAAGATGTATGGGTGTCCTAGGATGAATATTCTGATGATTACCCTTTATTGAACCTTTATTGAGCATTTGCTCTGTGCTAGGTGTAGTATCGGGTACTTTATGTATTTTTCGAGTTCCTCTAAGTGAAATGAAATGTGAAGTAGAAAAAGATTTTTGGATGCTTCCACTTAACCTTTTTACACATGTAATTATAAGATAAATTTTAGCCGAAATAAGTAGGCGAAGAGAGGCAACAAAGGGCCAGGTAGTTTATTTGAGTGCAATTCCTGGGTGATGTTCCACGGTCTGGGTATTACAGGCTGGGGAAGTCACACCCGGTCAGGGAGGTAGGGGCTTATAAGGGATTAGGCGGCGGAGGAGTGGGCAGGCTATCCTAGGGGGCGTGGAGAGGTTTGATTGGCTAAAGGTGACATAATAGTCAACTAGAAACTTTTTTTCCTTCCAAGAGGGAGGAGGCTGACATCCGGGTCTTAGTTGGCACATCAGGATGGAATTCAGGGAGAGCTGTCCCCTTTCCATATACGGCACGGACCTTGGGGTCTGGTCTGTTCCCCCCCTATGGCATCTCTCTGTTCTGTTTGCATGTCCTTGTTTTTCCTTCCTCCAGCCTAACAGTAATGTTCAGTGATTATTTCCTTTAAGATCCCTTGGTATATATGATGCTTAATAACAACATTAAAAATGTGCTGAAAAAATGCTTTCTCCGTATTAAGAGAGGGATTCATTTTTAACATATTATTTCCCATTTTTGGAGGTTTTAATGACATTTCACAAAGTTTGTTTACTCAATTATTATTTTTAAGATTTCTGGATCAAATTTAACTACTTGTAATCTATGTCTAGTCAGTAGAGCTTTGGCAGGTTTTTGGTACTTAATATAGATTTTTCTATTTGAAGATTCTAATTAGCGAAAGTTGACTTTTTAATTAAAACAAAAGAAAACGAGGTGAAGTAACTGCCTAACAAGACTTACTGGTAAAACAGTATTTTTTTGTCTTTATTTGATATCTCTGAAATTGATTTTTATGATTGATTTTTAAAAGTTGATTTTTGTTAAAATTTATGATTTCATAGGTTTCTGATATATATCAGAATATAGAATCAGAAGGACAATAGCTTGCCTTACTAATGGCTGCCCTATTAATATTCCCCAATTGCTTTATTCGGTCTTCTACCACACATGATATATATAAGGGAGAGAAGAAATTGGAAAAGTATTACTAAAATACAATTTATAGTGGCATAATTATATAACAGATACCAAATCTCCCTTCTAATTCTGGACTGGGTATTTTCAAAATGGAATAATATTGTTGATTTTTTTCCCCATTGTTGTATGTACAGTTTTAAGCAGCACTTATTTATGTATTTCTACTTGACCAAGGAGCCATGCTTGAAAAATTATTACATAAATGGCTCAGAACATAATCAGATGTTTCTAAAGCTAAATTATATTTAACCTTAAAGCAGAACTTTAGCTGTGAGATTTCACGTTAGGATTTGTTACAACCAGTTTCCCTTTGAAGGAAAAGATACGTTGTCATTTAAAAAATAATTGAAATCAGGAGATAATGCTTGAAGCTATACTCACTGGTCAGTAATAATGAGAAGGCATTTTATTAAATGCTTGTCTGAGATCATACTTAATATTAACAGTTGTCGTTGACTTGCTTTTGATTATTAGAATACTTTAATAGAGTAACCATTAATTTGGGGATCTTAAACAATTTTTTTTTGGTTATACTTGTTCACAGGTGGCAAACTCTGGTCATATATCAGTAAGTTTCTAAACAGAAGTCCTGAAGAAAGCTTTGACACCGAAGAAGTGAAAAAATCTACACTTACTAAAGTTCCCCTTCAACAGCCAATTTGTAGTCTTCAGGACAGCAGCAGCTTTGAATCCAGAGGAAGTGATGGTGGAGCCACGCTTAAAGTTCTGCCTTTGAAGACGAGACTCACTCCAAGCTCTCAAGATGATAGCATCCAAGATGATGATGGCCAAGACAGCTCTCCAAAATGGCCAGATTCTGGCTCAAGTTCAGAAGAAGAATGTACTACTAGTTATTTGACATTATGCAATGAATATGGACAAGAAAAGATTGAACCAGGGTCATTGAATGAGGAGCCTTTCATGAAGGCGGAAGGGAATGGTGTTGATACCAAAGCTATCGAAAATTTCCCAGCACACCTTGTTGCTGACAGTGACAGCCCTAGCACACAGCTGATAGCCCACGAGCTGAAGTTCTTCCTTGGAGATGATGATCTAGAAGCAGGCAGTTCTCCAAGAACATCAGATTCCCTCAGTAGATCTAAAAACAGCCCCATGGAATTCTTTAGAATAGATAGTAAGGATAGCACTAGTGAACTCCTTGGACTTGATTTTGGAGAAAAACTGTATAGTTTAAAGTCAGAGCCTTTGAAACCATTTTTCACTCTTCCAGATAGGGACAGCACTCCTAGGAGTTTTAATGCTAGTGAAAGCAAGGTAGAGTTTATAGCTCAGGACACCATCAGCAGGGGCTCAGAGGACTCTGTCCCAGTTATTTCTTTTAAAGATGCTGCTTTCGATGATGTCAGTAGTACTGATGAAGGAAGGCCTGATCTTCTTGTAAATCTACCTGGTGAATTGGAGTCAACAAAAGATGGCCCAGCAGTGGGACCAACTAAGTTTACACAGACTAATATAGGCATCATAGAAAGTAAACTGTTGGAAGCCCCCGACGTTTTATGCCTCAGGCTTAGTACTGACCAGTGCCAAGCACATGAAGAAAAAGGCACAGAGGAGTTGAGTGATCCCTCTAGTCCTAAATCCCATGGTGTCACGGACAAACGCTGTGCACAGGGGGATCTTGGGATGTTATTTGTAGCAGCTGCTGGTCATAGCAGTACAGGAGACATGTCTTTGTTACACAGCTCAGATCCTAAGTTTCAAGGACCTGGGGTGGTTGAGTCAGCTGTGACTGCAGACAGCACAGAAGAAAGCTTATTCCATATTTCTAACAATGCACTCGCAGGTGCTAACGAATATAATGTCAACACAGACACTTTAAAAACTGAAGAAGTTTTGCTGTTTACAGATCAGACTGATGAGTTGGCTAAAGAGGAACTGGCTGTATTTCAGAGAGACTCCGAGACTAAGGGAGAGAGTGGGTTTGCCCTAGAAGGCGACAAGGAAATACATCAGATTTTTGAGGACCTTGATAAAAAATTAGCACTAAACTCCAGGTTTTACATCCCAGAGGGCTGCATTCAAAGATGGGCAGCTGAAATGGTGGTAGCCCTTGATGCTTTACATAGAGAGGGAATTGTGTGCCGCGATTTGAACCCAAACAACATCTTATTGAATGATAGAGGTCAGGAACTTTTGCAAATGCATTTCTTTTTATTCGCTGTTGCTTCCAATTAACTGAGTAGGCGTTTTATCTTGTAATTAGTATCTTCATTTCCTGTCTAGAGCTTCATTATCAGTGCAGCAAATTCACCCCCAGTAATAGCTTCTAGTACTTAATGATGCCATTATTCTTAATGATACTGTTTTTAGCTACAAAAGGAGTAATTACAGTTCACTTCTGCAGAAAATGGAAGAGAAAAATGTTTTGATTTCTCCTGTCGTTTTGTTTTTAGGACACATTCAGCTAACGTATTTTAGCAGGTGGAGTGAGGTTGAAGATTCCTGTGACAGCGATGCGGTAGAGAGAATGTACTGTGCCCCAGGTTAGAGCAATCGCCTAAAGGTTTCGCTCGAGAAAGTAGTTCCGCAGCTCTTACTTCCTTAGAGAAGCTATATTTTTCACTGGCAATTGATGTATGTGTTGGATTTGCTTATCTCTTTAACCCTTCAAAAAAGAAGATTTGAGGATAAAACATTATATAACCCATTGTGCATGCACGGCATATGTGTGTGTGTGTGTATTTGTTGTTGTTAAATCAGTTTATATTTCTGGAACTGAATTCTTTCTTGGAAATGTCTCGACTTCTTAGTGTTTAGAAGGACCCTTTAATACCCTGAACCTCTTTAAGTGGATGATCTTTATTAAGATGTAGCTGACTAACAGGGTAAAATTCCTAAGGCTAAAAATGGATAAAATGTGGAATTTTTTGACTGCATTTTTATAACGTCAGTGATGAGCCAAACTGGCATTTCAGAGCAGAATTTAAAGAGTTCTTCCTATATCGGAGAAATTTTAGGAAGCATGTTCTTCTTTTTTAAAAATAGCCTATTTAAGTATTTGACAACAGGTTTCTACTGTATTGTCTTTATTTTTTAAAAATTAGAGATTTATCTCTGGGGGGGTGTTAGATCCTTTGCTGATAATTACAGGTCACTTAAGCATATGAATTGGGTTTGAGTTTCTCTCTGTCATCAGTACAGATGGGCTATATTTGAATCCAAAGTTTGTTCACATTTTGCCTAGCATTCAGCCTTTTTGGATGGCCAGTCGCTTCACTCATCACCCACTGGCTTTCAAAGGAGGTTCAAGCTGATTATTTTGACATGATCTGCTTAGTTGTTGATTAATACAGTATTTAATGCTTCCTAGCTAACCAGCATATTATTGATGCTAACATTGTTTCTCTGCATAATGAGAAGTGATTATAATTAGGATTGAAAGAGCTGTATTGTTTTTAGTTACAACCATCATTGTTAAGAATTATTTCTGTATTGGGGAATAGCAAAGTTTTTCAACCCTGCAAAGTAAATATCCTAAAGCTATTTCCTGAAAATAATGATTTGGATTTTTTCTTACTGTTACATACTCTTTTCTTTCCTTTTTCTTCCCTCACATTAGGGCTGTTTGATATTATTTCTTCCTAGGGGCAATAGAGCATGCCTACATATTTTGTTTCACTCAAATAGATAATATTATGGTGTTTTTTTGAAACTTCATCTGTGTGATTTAGTTAATGGGATAACAAAAGGATATCATAATGAAATCTTTGGTATGGTTATCTGGTTGTCTTTTTACACACACCCTTTTTGTAGTTTGATAAGAAATAACATTTTAGGTACCAGTGTATGAAAGTACATATATTAATAATAATGAATTTGGAAGCTTTAGGATCGAAATTAAATATGGAAATTCTTTTAAATGAAAACCTATGAGGCTCTGAATAGAAAGAAGTGCAGTATTAACCTCATATCAAAACCAAATGTTTATGGGACATTCTTTAATATTTATAACTGGTTCCTTATTTCCTATTTTATTTGTCACTTTCTTATGGAAAGCTATAAGGATTGTTCTTGGGGATTTTAGTAGCTTATGTTTTCTTCTAAGTACAGTCATGTTTACTTTAATATCTGTAGCTTGTTGAAATCCTGAGAATTTTAATATATGTGGAAAAATCTATATACTACATTCATCAATAAATACATACTTTCAGTTTTGTGTGCTGAAATACTGAATCTAATACAGTTCAGTTTCCAAATTTTAATTTTTAAAAAGCCTTTTCCCAGAATTCACAGTTCTCATAGCTAACCAGCAGGTGGCAGTCTGCCATTAATGGATATTTGCTGTCATCTCCCAGGTTGTCCTTCACTAACATTTGAAAAAAGCTGTAGCCTTATGAAGGGCTTTGTTTTAATTATTTGCATAAAAGAATTGTACTTCCAAGCTTTGTGAGTTGCAAAAGTGTTCTAGCATTATGGCATGCATTAAACAATGTGGAAAGTCTCTTCATTCCTTAGGCTTATTCATTTGTTTTATCAACAGAAAAAAACAAAACCACTAATGGCCTTAACTAAAAAATAATGCTAGTGTTCTAATGTAGATGGTCTTAAACCTGGAGAGTTACAGAATTCAGTTAATGTGTGCTCCTGCCCCTCGCTTATAATGCAAGGGCAATTGGAGCAAAAATCTGTAAATTACTATTTGTCTCAAACCTGAATAGCAGTGCTTCTGATAAAAACCACAAGTACGCTTTCCTCTTCTCTTAAAAGGTGGGAGCAAGGATAATATGTCAATATTTCAGTGCTTGAAAATCACAAATCTCAATGACTACATGGAGCCATAGAGTACTTAGTAATCTTTTGGTCTACTTAGAAACAGTAAGGGTTGAAGTAATTTTCCTTTCACGTGCCCTCTGCCCTCCAGTTTTCTAACTCTAACCTTTATTGTTTATTGTTCAAGTAACTCCAAAGCCTGTTAAGCAGCTGATGTTTGGCTAGAAAGTAAAGTTGTCATAAGATTATGATGAGAATGATCCACTTCTGTTTAAACAGCGACCTCTACCCCTCCTCCCTCCTGGGAATCCTTATCACATATTTGTCCTAAAAACATTATCCACCTGCCCTGTACTCTATAATATCAGCAATGTATCTTTTTATCTTGTGGGTGATGTGCCTTTATATTTTCAGAAAAATTTCCAGTAACAGACTCGATTTACATGGACAGAAACTTGAGCAAATGCCAGACTAGCAGGGGGGCCATTATTCTGCTCTATAAATAAGTTTAAAAAAGAAAAAACACACAGAAACCTGTGAATCAACATGTTTTGGTCTAATTGAGGGGAAAAGCAAGATAGATAAATTTTGAAATGCAAATGATCACCTTCTGTTATTTAAGTATAGTTTCTGCCAACTTTGTGATCTTAGATTTAAGAAGTTATAGTCATTTCAACAGTGTATACTACCAAGGATATCTGATACTCACTAATTTCTACAACCAAACAGAGAACTTTGTAGAAAAGTTGCCACTTTTTTTTATATTAAAGAAAACAAATCCAACAACAAAAAGACAGAAACCGTGGAGCTTTCTCTGTCTACATCTGTGAAAAAGCCAGCAAATAAATGGCTGCAGCTGCAGGCCCATCAAGAGGGTCTTGAGAATACGAATTCAGTGATCAAACCCAGCCCTGTTTTCAAAGTAGAAGCCATTCCTTTTAGGTTCACTTTGTATCCTTAGATTATCTAGGATGATTTTCTAGAAAGGTTTTATTTTACATAAACATCATTCATGGTAAATGGGTTCCTTTCATACCAGAGAAACACAGAAAAGAGTTCAGGAAGAGAAAGAGCAAAGAAATAGTCCCCAAAGTAGGAATAGACTGTATAGCACAACAATATAAATATAACACTCTCTAGTTTCCTTATTAGGAGACTTTTAGATGTTTTAAGAGACTCTTAAAGAGGTTCTTCTATTTTTCATTGTGAAAAGTTACAGAATAAAAACTGGAGTAAATTGGTTGTTTTTCTGCAGAGGACTTCCTTCTTACCCTGATTTTGTTTCCATATTTACACACACACACACACACACGTAAAATATTTTATGTGCTTTATCACTGGAACTATTAATCGTAATACAGAATTTTTGTTACAGGTTTTTAAGCATAAAGGAAACATAAAATAAGAAAATATTGATTTTTTAATTTTATCACTATTTTCTACCAGTCTTGACTCTAATCATAAAAAAGCAGGTAGAAAATAGAACCTAGAGCATTAAGTATATAAAATACAAAAGACTATAAGATTAATACGCAATCTAAGACAAGTGAGTAAAATTGTTTATATGTTAGTTATTATGCTTATATAATCACTTAAGTTTCTCATTCTAGTCTTAACAAGTTGATATGGTATCCTATTAGTGTTTGTCCTTCCCCTTTATTTTCTGCTCCATTATGAGCCTTTATAGATGCTTGAAATTTACACTGATATTTCTCATTAAATACTTTTCAGACATAAGAGTTTATAGGTGAAAAATGTGTGTAAATTGAAGAAATCCAAAATGCTTTTTTTACCACAGCCAATCTCCATGCTCCCAGATGTCAAATGACAGCTTTGCTTCCTCTCTTAGGTGATTTCACACTTGTAAACAGCTTACAGCTGACAGTGAAAAGTGAAACATAGAAAAATCACACTGAAAACTATCTGCAAAATTCAGTTTTAGAGCATGACATTTGTTTGCTACCACCCTTTGCTCTTCTAGCTGACTTTATCAGATAATCCATGAATATATTTTTTGAGGGTAGTTTCCCCAGACCTTCTCCATAAACATGTTTTATGCACAATTTGTTAACTTTTTAAGCATGGTGTTGTGTGTGACAGTTATGTATCTCATAAGTAGATCTAGGACTCAGACCATAGATAGCTTAAAGTATCACAAGGCCATGATAAGTTTAAGACTTAACATGTTAAAATGGAGTTGAGAATTACCAACCCTTGCTGTTTCTCCCACATTAGCCATTAACTCATTGTGTGACCATAGGCATGTTATTTCAGACTTTGTAGGCCTTAATTTACCAGTAGTAAAATAGATTTGTTGAGTAGAAAAAAGATCATAGCTACCAAATCATATAATACTCCTATACAAAATTTAGTCCAAATTCACACTGATTTATTAAGACAAGAATTTTTTTTCCCTCAAGGATCAATACTGAATTCTTATTTAACTTTAGTAGGCTTAAAAAAATAATTTCACTTGGAGGACTTTCTAAATATATATTTTTACTCATTGGTTGAGTTTTTACATAATGTATGGGATGGAAAAGTGAGGGAATTAGGGAAAATATTTTCATTTTGAGGAAAAAAGCCAACTGTTGAGTAGGGTGAAATCTGAATGCCAAGTTTCTCAACAAACAAAATTATTTAAAGAAGAATCAATCATTTAGATTGAGAATTTGGGGGCCCCAGGTAATGTCACCATAGATGAGGAATTTAATTTTAGGAATCTGAAGTTGAGAGAGAAACCAAATGAATATAGATGTGTATTTTGAAATAATAATGATGTAACCAGGAAATATGACTATATCCCTGGTATAGTCTTCTGAAAATTTTTTTCTCAAGGAGAAAGAATTAAAAAGCCAGAGGGAGCTATAGAAATAATTTAAAGTAAGTAAAGTATTTGTGGTTAATATTAAACATTGTATTTCAACAATAAGTCTTTTGTTTGATTTACTCTTAACCGAAACCTCAACAGTAGCTCTCAAATACATAGTACTGGCAGGCAGGCATTCCTTGTTTTATTGCATTTTGCTTTAATATACTTCACAGTTAGCACATTTTTTTACCATTTGAAGGTTTGTGGCAGCCCTGCATTGAGCAGCCTAGTGGTGCCATTTTCCTAACAGCATTTGCTCACTTTGTGTCTCTGTGTCACATTTGGTAATCCTCATACTACTTCCAACTTTTCGTTATTTTTAATTTATTATGGTGATCCGTGATTAGTGATTATGGATCACTGAATGAACGCTCAGATGATGGTTAGCAGTAAAATATTTCTTAGTTAAGGTTTGTACATTATTTTTTCAGACATAATTCTATTGTACATGTAATAGATTACAGTATAGTGTAAACTAAAATTTTATGTGCACCAGGAAACCAAAAAGTTCATTTGATTCACTTTATTGTGATACTTGCTTTATTGAGGTCCTGTGGAACTTAACCCACAATATCTCCAAGGTAATGCCTGTGGATATTTTAATGTTCTTCTTGAGTATTAGCAAGTCCTTCTAATCCTTTGCCTTTAGTTCCTACTGTTGTGAAAACCAAATCTATATTCTAAAAGCAAACCACTATTTCCAGTTTGCCACAGAATAGTGAAAATTTTATAGTAAGGAAAATTGCCTGATGAACTTTACCTCTCTATACTGGTGGGGCTTGTCTCATGAGTATAGAGCCCATCTAGGATAAGCAAAGAGAATTTCAAGTCAACTCAAGCCTTACCTTGTCCAGGCAGGCCACTTCTGATGGAAGGAAGATAAAGGGTTGCTTTACATGGGTTTGAGGGTTTGAAGCCTTGGGAGCCATCCCTAGATAGGATGTGTCCTGGAGCCCTGACAAACCCCCTAAAAATGGGCCGGTCACCTTCACCTCTGTGGTAAGGTCACTCCATATTGAAATAGACCCATTCTGAAATCATACTTCTCATTAGGCCAGAATGTGATTTGTCTCTAGTGGTGAGAATGAGGCAGGGTAATGCCTTCCCTGTTATTTGGCACCTCAGTGAGTAACATTCTAGCCCATCTCAGGAGAAGGAAGTCCAGAGCTGTTAGAACTACAGTTTATGAGAGCCAGAGAATTGATAGTGTTTTCACACAGAAGTGGTGGAAAACAGGATCTCTAGATTTCAGAATAATACCTGATGTTAGGGAGTCTGGGGGTTACCTCAAGCTTTATATTATTAAAAGGAAGTTAATTTTAACCTCTTAATTACTCCAAATTTTTTCTTCATTATCTTGGACAAATCTCTTTTTTACAAGAGGAATATGAGGCTAGATACTAGTTTTATTTTATTTTATTTTTTATTTAAGTATTGTTAATATAAAATCTTACATTGGTTTTAAATGTACATCACAGTGGTTCAACAGTTCCTGTGATCGACTTACATTGGGATTGTGAATTATTGTGCCCCTTTACCTCTTCCCTGCACCTGCCTCCTGCTCTAGCCCTCCCCTTTGGTAACCACTAGTCCCTCCTTGGTGTCTATGATCTGCTGCTGTTTTGTTCCTTCTGTTCTGCTTTGTTTTTGTATTCCACAAATAAGTGAAATTGTATGGTGTTTGCCTTTCTCTGCCTGACTTATTTCACTGACCATAATACCCTCTAGATCCATCCATGTTGTTGCAAATGGCAGGATTTCTTTTCTTTTTATGGCAGAATAATAGTCCATTGTGTACATGTACCACACCTTTATCCATTCATCGATCAAAGAACACTTTGCTTCCATATCTTGGCTATTGTAAATAATGTGGCAATAATGTGGCAATAAACATAGGGGTGCATATATCTTTTCAAATCAGGATTTTGTTTCTAGGAACTTCAGGTAAGTTCCTAGAAGTGGAATTACTGGGTCAAATGGTATTTATAGTTTTAGTTTTTTGAGGAAGCTCCATACTGCTTTCCACAGTGGCTGTACCAATTTACATTCCTACCAACAGTGACTTGATTCTTGTTTTAAGTAATAGCTGCTGTGTAATGCTTCGTATACTAAATCAGGTCTAAATTCATTTTTGGCAAATATTCAGTTAATTGGCCTCATCACCATGTCATTATAAAGAAGAAAGTGAACTATCTTTTACTTTTGATACTTAACAAGGAAGATGTAATGCTTAAACGTTATGTACCAGAACTATTGGCTGGTTACTTTGATCATATTATGAGTTTCTATAACATCTAAAATCCTGTCAGTTTGAACCTCCATAAAGTATCCAGGCCTTACTCCTTCTCAGCAATTATTCACAAATACTTACATCAAATAAATGTTTAAAAATGATAAGGTTTTAAGAAGTGATGATAAAGCAAATAGAATTCCTTAAGCTCTTTTAATAGCAATGCATGGAGCTCTCTGACTGCCCAACACGGCAAGAGCAGTGGAGAGAGGGAGAGAGTGAACTATGCCTGTCATTTTCACAATTTTCAGTTAGTCTTTTTTCTCATCAATCAACTTTAATGGCTTTGGTTGGGTAACACTGTGACACCTGATGGCTATTCAGAATGGAGTTGTCGTGATATGATCAATGGAAAATGGAGCATGCTGTTGGTTTTTTTTCCTACTAGAAATACAGGATGAGAGAGCAAGCAAGATTGTATAGAGCTTATAATTATAATCAGTCAACCAGACGTCATATGGTAGTTATTCATTTCTTATTTTATCTCATAAGAAAACAGTATAGTAATGATACCTATAAACTCCCTTGAACAAGTAATTCTGGGCTCTGGAATGCTGAGTCCAGTTAAATCAAGGAGTTTTGATCCAAGTGGTACAGATAATTGCAGGAAAGCTCAGAACATGGTGGCCAGGTCATCACAACACCAAGAAATTCAGAGCCGGGTAGTCGGAGAAAAGCAGCATTAAGTATTTTGTCAAGCCTAGCCTGAATCAGCTGAGTGTGATGTGTACTTATTTCCAAGTCCCCACAATTCAGCAGACCCAGGGGTTCAGGTAATTAGATTACCTGAAAACCAACTGAATGAATAATGTGGTGTGATGGGAAGCAGGGCTAGAGGCTGGGATGAGCCAAGAAAGCAAGTGTGAGAAAGGTGGAGGAGCACCACACCAGTCCACCACCTTGAGGAGCTGTGGGAGGATCAGAGCCCCCCTGCCCTCTGGAGGGGACTCACCTCTGTCACTGGTTCCTCTGTGCAGCGGCTCACTGTCCTGTGATCCCAGCAACTTCTAAACAGCTCAGATACCTTACTTGACAAACATGGCATTTGAATCATTAAGGAGTTTATTGTCCTCAATGTTGGAGGACTTTATGGGATGGAGAATGGATAATTGGGCAGCCAACATTTTCTGAAACTGGGTAAGATAATGGAAAAGGAGCAAAATGTCCATTTGAAATGATGGGCTAGGAAATGCAAATTCCAGGCTCTAATTAGTCTGCCACCCTAAGAATTAAGATCTGCCTCAGAGACATTGTGAGGCCTTAGGCAGGTACATTTCTTCTGTCCTGATTACCTCATTTCATATAGTCTCTCTGAACAGTTGTGCACCTTCAGACTTCAAAACTTTAAACTTCTATACTTTAATATTTTTGTTTAGAGGTGTTAGAGGAACAATCCAAACCTGGAATTAAAATGAAATTTTATTCTCATAAATGATAGGGCTTTTAGCTTTGCTTTCACTTTAAAAATTTGTCCCCATATCTAAAATAATACCCTTGGGAAAACTAGGTAGTATAGTTGCCCTGTAATGTATGTAAGTGAATTAAAAAAAATTTTTTTTTCTAACTGGTATTAATTATCTTATCAGACCAGTAGCCAGATATTATAGCCAGCTTACACGTTGTGGTACATTTCATATAATTGTGTGCCTCGTTTTCTTACATTGAACAGCAGCAGGGGAAACCTTGAATTAATCTCCCAATTCTGTTTTCTTTCTTTTCCCAGGGCTTTTAAGCCTTTTTTCCTTGCCACATGCCATCTTTGCCAGAACACACTGGTGGTTATTGAACTCTGCAGAGGGGTACACTGGGAGGTGGCCACTCTGCCACCCCACTTTAAGCCACCATCATCTCTTGCCTGGACCACTGCAGTGACCAACTGACTGACCTCCGTTCTCATCCTACATTAATCCGTGTTTTATCCAGCAGCCAGAATATGCTTTAGAGAACGTTTGAAACTTTCTAGCTTACCACACGTAAAAAAGTGCAAAAGGGTTTGACAGAGATCTCTGTTCTCAGTGGGGCTTAAGGAAAATGAATGTGATGAGGCCTTTGTAGGTGCTTTGAATGCCTTGAATGAGCAGTGCCACGAAAAACAAGATGGATATATTTATTCAACAAACATTTATTAAGTGCCTCCTGTGTCCAGGCACTGTGCCTAGGAGCTAGAAATAAAAGACATAATTGGTATAATATTGACAGCAATTTTTGAAGATTTATGTAAAAAAAAGGGACTACCTAAACAAGACATATAATTGGTAAGTTGGACATTAATAGACCTTTATAGAGGAATAGTTCTACTTACAGAATTGTAATTTGCTAAGCTAACAAAAAATATGCTTTGCTGACCTTCTCACAAGCTTAGTTCCATATATTATTGGGTAGAAAAAATAAAGCTTTCTTCTGTGTTTCTTCCTCTTTGTTCTTTAGTCATCAGCTGTAGTGGAAGACTAATGCTCAGCCCCTGCATAGAAAATCTTTATACACAGCAAGAGCTGGTGAGAGAAATTGACTAGAATTTTGTAATTCTAGTCCCTTTCAATTAGCAACAGATGCTGCAGGGAAAGATTGTCTATGTAGGAACACAGTACTAATGTTTCCATGCTCTGGCTGACATGGAATGCTCATTGCAGAAGAAAGATGTTCTTTTCCTTGGTCCAAGTATGTCACTAATGACAGATCAGATATTTTTTTAAACTTATTTCTACTCCTAGCTAAGGCCATTAGTGAAATCTGACTCCCTTAGAAGAAAGTTAAATTCTTGACCACTTTAACAGCATTTTAAATCTTACTGAATACTTACAGAATTTATGGATACTCCAGCTTGCTTTTTGATACTATAAAAGTGTACATGATGCTTAATTTTAAGGTTTATAACAATGTGGCTCAATTTTTATATTGCGTTATTTGCCAACAATCACTGTTTTAGTCTAAAAGCCAATGTATTTTTGTTATTTTTTGTTCCTTTTCCTAAAGAGAGAGTTGGAATCCTTAAGGTCAGATATTTAAAGTCAAAAACTTTTTTGAAAAAAAAATCCTGTGGCATTAGAAAACTATATTTAACTCTCCCTTTCCCCTGCAATGTCTACTTATTGCTGAGAATAATTTTAATTTAATTTACTTTATAGGTCCACACCTTTAAAATTATTTGATCATTCTGATATCTGGATAAAGTGCTATATCATTTATGTGAAAAATTCTTTTGGCTTCTAACTGTTGGTTTACTTGACTATTACATAAATACTTTACTTGCAACAACTGTTGCTTTTTCACTGAGTTTTATATGACCTTTTAATAAGAGTCCCACAGTTACTGTAACTTAGAGAGTAAAAATAAATGAGGTGTCTAAGATTCCATTTATTAAAAAAAAGTGTAGTTAAGGAAAACATCTTGGGAAAGACATTTAAATACTTGTTCTAAATTAAAACAGACTGTTTCTCTATGTGAAATTTTCTTCAATGAAAATTCCAAATTTGCTGTATTTCCTACTGTATCCTGGAAGGAAGATAACAACAACAAAACCTACAGCCAAAGGGAGGCTGTAGAATGACTTCTGGAGAGTTCTGGAATGGGTATAGGCGACTGCTCTGTTAGCATCAGTGTAGGTGCAGGAGAAGGATGAAGTGACCTGTGTGGGTCCCCCTCAGTGGAAGAAACAGGGAACAGAATCAGGTGATGCAATCAGTCTGAAGTTGTGCCTTAACAAATCCACTGAAGAACTAAATGGAGAGTATCAGATTCCCTTCTTTATCAAGGGGTGTTAGCAGTAATGTCTCTTAAAGAAAAGCAAATTCTGAATTTGGAATGTTTAGGACCCCATGATTCCTTAAAATGCAAGGTGATTCATCTTTATAAAGCTTTGTAGAAAGGTTGGTCTTCATCTAAAGCTTGAGTTTGAGATGCATTTCTAGCTTTTAAAATTTTCTATGTAATTTCCAGCATGGTTTTTAGCTTATCTTTAAGTTGTGTCTTTTGACATGTCCATGAGGTTTAAAGTCTATCTTCCTAAAAGGCAGGACCCGGGCCTGTAGATAAGCATTTGTCACAATTTCAGTAATGCTGGGGTCACACGGTCTCTTTAGTGTCCTTCAGAGCCTCAGGTCTAAGAGTGTATACTTGGCTTCTTTTCCTTCGCCTTCACTTTAAAAATTTGTCCCAATATCTAAAATAATACCCTTGGGAAAACTAGGTAGTATAGTTGCCCTGTAATGTATGTAAGTGAATTAAAAAAGATTTTTTTTTTCTAACTGGTATTAATTATCTTACCAGACCGGTAGCCAGATATTATATCCAGCTTACACATTGTGGTACATTTCATATAATTGTGTGCCTGATTTTCTTACATTTCTTACTGAGTTAAAGCTTCCTGGTTTTTTGCTCCTTTACTTTTAAGGAGTGAGGTATATTATGGTTATGGTTTTGGGGTCAAGTTGACGTTATTACTTTTGGCTCTAAGAAGGAGACTTAGCAAACTTAGTAAATTCTGATTATCCTAAGGACTATAAAACTCTTATTCTGAGTTAGCAAGCTCTTTGACAGTCTGGGTTACCAAGACAACATTGTTTTTCTGGAAAATATCCTGGCTTGTTGAAGAGTATATTATAAGGTGTTAAACATGGGTAAAACAAAGGTCAGCAAAGCACATTTTATGTTGTGGTATCTTTATTAAACTTGTTTATTCACTTGTGAAATACGAGTTTGCATAAATAAGATACTATATTGTATTAGAATAAGAGAATTGGTAGTGTTAAAATGAGGGTTCTGGGATTTTGCTAAACTGTTCTTACATATTTGATGTCCTTAAAAAATTTGGAATGAGTTGGAATCTAATCTGGAACTGACTCTGTGACTCTGTTACATTAAGTGAGGGTAAGTTAGATTTAGTGACCTTGATTGCTTTTGCTTACCACCAGGTCTCTTAGGGAAAGGGAAGAGTATGTACAGAAGGAGAAAAGGAAGACTGAGGAATGCCAGCTCATGCTAGCATAATTCCACCCTTTGGGCATCTTAGGCTAATGGAGGGAGAAGAAGTTATGAGAAAGGCTCATGAGTGCTTTTGAAAACACTTTCAGGATCATAAAATTAGAGGGAGAAAGAATGCTAGAGGTCTGGCTGTCCTCATTTCAGAGAAGCTTAGTGACTTCCCCAGCCAGGCTCAAACAGTAGCCTAACAAAGCCCTGTCAATGCATATTTTTGACTCAAAAGACAAAAATCCAGAGTTCTTTGATACCACATCTCTATTTTGAGGATTTGTGGGGATAATCTGAAAATTTGTTTGTTAGGGAATAATTTATTTTTCCCCCTCATCTCATTTTGTGTAATGCATGTAGTGCTGTTGCCCTTGTAGATAAGAAGGAAATTATTTTACCTCCCTGGAAAGTATAATTGCTAGAAAATTGTGGTGAGGGGAGGGGCATGCACAGAACTTCACACATTGAATTTTTATAGGAAAAATATTTTGAAAATTGACAAAACAATGGTAGAATTTATTTTTTTAAATGTTTTTCTTTTTTTTTTCCCCCAGAGTTAAAAAATTCAAGGTAGGAGCTTAAGGGGATTTTGACATCTGCACTATGTTATACTTCTAAAATAGCCTCCTGAGTTTGCTATTTCTTTATAGTCTCTACTTTTGACATTAGACACATATACCTGACTACCACCTGTTGTTTGTAATAGCTACTGTTTAGCTTTATATATAAATCAGTACTCTTGGTTTATGCTTCAATTTTTTTGGGTAGCTTTTATAAGTAAAGCAGTTTTAGAGCAGTGGTTTTGATAGCCGTACAACCTTAGGCTTCTTTTTGGTAATGCACTTTCAGGGTACATCTTAAAAATTTTTAATCTAAGAATTATTGGTCCTTAAGGAATCTTAAAAAGACAACCAGAATCCTTCATTCTGATTATTAAACGAAAAGGAAGATTCTGTTTTAAGATCCTAAAGAAGAAATTCCATGAGTACTTGCTCCTGTTGTAAGTTTCCTAGCTTTAAGAAATTCTTCTTTGTATTTTGCCTAAATACAGAACTCTGTTGTAGTTTAGAGTCATCTGTGAAAATCAAGGACAGATCGTTTGGTTATTATGTCAGTTTCACATTAATTAATGACTCCCTGCCTAATAGAGAGTCATTTTGAAGTGTTTCAGGTGCCCTTATGAAGAAGATGGATTTAAAACATGTTCGGTGTCCTTTTTCCAGATTTCCATTGAAAAACGATTACCTTTTACCATACCTTTTCATTATCCTTCTTTCTGAGCTCAATTGGATTAAAGATGATGATCAGTCCCCTTCATGCCTTTAGGAAGCAGTTTTTCTTAGATTGGGATCAGCAAGCTCCTTAGACCTGACTGCCATTGGAGAGCTTAACTAATTGACATCTAAGAGAGAGAAGAAAGAGGAAATAAGGGGAAAGGAAAAGAAACAGGCAAGGGAGGATGGAAAAAGAAATGGGGAGGGAAAGAAGTAGCCTAAGATGGGCAGTGCTAGAGCGTCACCAGCGGTCACGGCCGCAGTGGCACCCTGGCCTGGGTAGTGAGCCAGCTGCCGAACGGGAAGGAGATTGGCAGTAGGGCCTACTTGGGCCTCTTGCTGCTGTCTGTGTGGCCTCATGGTCAGGTTGGGACTCAACAGACACCCGTGACCCACATCTGCAGTAGTGTGTGGGTCATTATCTACCTGCTAAGGACTCTGTCAGAAAGTTGCAGGGGATTTCAAAGCAGCATAAAACTAATGAGCCTAGCTTTCAGACTCCTTAGTTGAACGAGTTCACAGAAATCAATACAGGAATACACCTTGTCTGTCTCTTGAAGTGCCTCAAACTTTTCTGCCCAAGTACTATAACTGTGGAGTAATAGGAAAAGGGTAGTCCAGGGGCTACTGAAATGTGATATGAAGTTTCTTTGAACTCTTTTTATTTTCCAAATCCATGCAAACTTTATATTCTGTTCTATAGTAGATCTGTGTTCCTTTTAATAGTAAACAATATCCCACCCCCTCCCACACATATCAAAACCTTTGAGCATCGGGAAGATGCACTGTGCTTATCTGGTAGCTTCAAGAATCACCCCCCACCTCCCACCCCCCATGCACACATGGTGACACATTTTACCCAGTGCACGTTCCCAGCTGTGAAGTGGGAACCAGGCAGAACATGAGGCTTCTGATGGTCTAGGCTACACTGGTGATGGCACTTTGGATTTAAAAGGTACCTTTATAAATTATGTTAGCCACTGATTACATTACATAGGCTTATCTCAGCAGCCCTCTGCTCAATTCTAACCGAAAACCTTACCAAGCAGAGACTTGGGGTGTGGCTCTAGATTAGTGCTCCTGACAGCATGTTGTTAGACCAACCATCTCATTAATTTTCATAACTTTTCCCTGAGCTGGCTGGGTCAGACGGTCCTCTTCCCCTGGACACACAAATACAATATGCTTTCTCCTCCCAAGTCACCCTATCCAAATAAGTTCTCCATAGGTTGCTTGGAAATTTTGAATAATTGATGTAAAATGTGAAACACAGTTCCTTACATATAGTATCAGTCAATAGAAGTTAGCTGCTCTTTTATTGTGACTCTCATTGCTGCAGCCTGTGCCCACTATGCACAAAGCAAAATGTGTGTACACAGAAAGAGACCTGTTGATGGCACATTGAAAACAGATGGCTGATCAGTAATTGTGGGTCTTGAGCTTTGAATAGGTACCACCTTTATAAAAATTAAGAAATACTACTGGCTATATGATGAAAATGGAATACTTTAAATTCTTGAGCAAAAGATTTGAACAATAAAACCATTAGCTATGCTAGCGGGAAAACTGATTTTAGTTTCACGTGATTTAGCAGCGTGGCCAGCTAAGAGTTCTGTAGAAGAATCGTACTAGCATTGTGCCTAGTTTGTGCTACTTGTGTAGGTTGGTTGATTGAATCCGGTAGGTTGAGACCTCATATGGATGCCTGATTAAGCAAGACATCGGAATGTTATTTAATGGTCACTGAGAAGCCATTTCAGAATTTTGAACAGGGAAATGATGTAATCCATTGCCAGCTTTAGCCTGGAAATGTGCCGAAGGTTCTATGTGATGATGGTTGGGGGGCTGAGGTTGTTCTCGGTTCCTGTCCCCTCCACCAGAAAGAACTGAAGGGCAGAGACACGGTGAAGCAGGAAGAAAGTTCCATTTGAATATACTCTAAGGGAGGAATGGGCTAGAGTCAAAGTAGATAAAGGCAGGTTTACTTGCTTTTTGGAGTAGGACAGAGAGAATGAAGATTTGTGCTTGAAGTCCAGAAAATGGAACGGAATGGCGAAGTGACAGAGACACCACTGCAAGAGCACAGAGACCAAGGGTAGTAAGTTGAGCAGTAAAAAGTCTTTTGAAATACACACTCCAAGAAAGGGGAGTGCGGGCAACTTCAGAGAGGAGGAGGCTCACCCAAAGGCTGGGATTCTTCTTTTAAGGCTTTCAAAAATGGGGCAAAGGTGGAGGGTCGGGGGGTGTGGGCTTGTCAGGTGGTCTCATCTCATGATCCTATCTCTGGTGAGAGACAATATGTCACTGTCTGTAGCTAGTCCTCTAGGTAATTCTGCAGGCCAAGCCTTTTGTTTCTCTCTGAGGTAGTAGCCACTCCCAAGTACTGGGAACACCTTGCCTTGTCTTAAGATAAGTTCTTGGCTGATTACCAAAGAATCTAACTTCCCACTCTTTCAAAAGTGGAAACTTAGCCTTAAAGATAGGTCTCTCCTGTTCTTATTATGCTAATCTCGGCATTTTTAAGGAAACTTAAGCGTGATGCTTGTCGCATGTCTCTGCCCAACTCACCTGCTTTAGCTGGAGCAAGTCTCCAGGTCAGCCCAGATTCAGAGCCTGTGGAATGAACTCACACTACCAAGGGCATGAGTCCTTCCAGCTCTCAGGCTTAATCTGGTTAACTCCCTCGGTTCTTGGTGGGCTCCATCCTCTCATATCTGTCATCCTGCTCATATCTGTCTTTCTGCCTAAAAACAGGACTGTGGTAAATTTATTTTACTTTTCTAAAGTTTCTAAGAAAATGCAGCCTTTCTAAAGTTTCTAGAGCACCCTTCTGAAGGGGAGAGTGGCTCTCTGTGAGGAAGGTGGAACGGGGTGGGTCCAGTGTATTTGAAGTTGGGAGGGGTAGCCTAAGAATTCCCAAGGAACTGGCCTCCAAGACAATCAGTGTTTCAGGAAGTCCTCGAGTATCAAAACGAGAATTTAAGCTAACTTTAACCTAGAAGCCTTTCTATCTAACCATCATGTTATGGCTGAGATCAAATTAATTCCTCATGGCTCTCAACCCAGGACTCCTGCTTCCTAGTCCTTTGCTCTAATATGTGATACATTCAAGTTGCAAGGCAACTGCGTAGGCATACCGATTCTTAGGGAGGATTGGCCCACATAGTTTCATCTTCCTGCTCCAATGGGCCTGAGTCTTGTTTTCATGTCACCTTTCTGTACATTAAAAATAGTACCACGTAGATACTCTTGTAGTAGGTTAATAAGTATACAAATGAAAATAAAAATGGTACCACCCTGGAGGCTAATCCCTAAAACATTTTGTCATAGTTTCTCAGCAGTGTTTTTTTAAATACTACTTTAAGAATTTCAGATCTAGTGTCTATAGCTTATTTTTTTAATTTAATATATCTAGCTTTACTTATATACTTAAATGTTGCATGAATATACTATTTTAAATGCTCATGTAGTAGTAGTGTAGCGCACTGATGTGCCGCAGTGTATGTTATTAGACCTCTGTTAGATAGGTGGTTCTCAGTTTTTCAGAGCTGCTGTTTTATGAACTTAGGTGGCTCTAGGAGGACTAAGAGACTTGTCATTCACACAGTAATTAAACATTTTTGTTTTCCTTTTACCACCTAGCTTAGAGCACCTAGTTAGAGAAGGGAGGATATGCTTTGGGCCCGAAGTTCATTAGGGAGAGGAAGGCTGGGTAGGGGCTGTGGTGAAGGGGTGGACTTCCACCTAAGCCATTTGAAATCCAGAAGAAGAGGATGGGTGGAGGGGTGTGGAGGGTGGTTGCTGAAACGGAGTCCTTCCAGTGCTTTGCGTAGGAATGGCCTTTTGTTCTTTCTCTGGTCCACATAACTTTTGCTTTGAGACGTAAGGTTCAGGCTCTTGAGTTTTTTGGTTCTTGTGGGTTTACTAAGTATGGGCTAAAGGGCGGGGCACCCAAGTATCACTTCTGGTTCTTGTTTTCCAAGTTCCACCATAACTACTTAGAAACTTCTGAGTGGTATTGTTAGCAGTGGAGGGTTACCTGCAATCACATGGTAAATACGTTTTGTCAGTCAAGTGGAAACGAAAGAGCAGATATTGACAAGGCTTATGACTAGTTGGGTGTCATTAGGAAAGGGCAAGAAGATATCAAACATGAATTAAGGGCTGAAAGGCTCAGAAATGGTGAAATAGGGAATTGTTGCTGATTTGTGGAGAAATTCAAAGAAGACATCCGAAAACTCATATTAATTTCAGGAACTTGGGCTGGTGAGAGATCAGGATAGCACAGATAGAACTGTAATTTGTAGGTGTTCTAAAAGCCCTTGTCTTAGCCAGTAGTCTCAGTTGTGGCTTAAAGCAGCATATCTATCTGTGCTTTAAAATAACAAAATGGGTAAATCTGCATTTCACATGCTTCTTTAGTTGAAAACAGTTGGTTATATAGGAGAGGGATGATATGATAAACTAGATCTATAAACTGCAACAGATCTACCGTATGACAATGGACAAAGCATTTTACCTCTCTGGTTTTGAATCTTTAAAAGGATAATTAATACTGGTTTAAATAAATTTTGAAGTTCCTTTTAAACCTAAAGTCTTTATTTCTAAAACAAAAAATGGCCCCTAAGGTAGACTTGGCTATATTTTCTCAGATTTGAAAAATTAAGCAAAATGCTGATTCAACTTTTAAGTATAGCATCTTGAAGGTGTCCCTCTATCAACTAAAGAACAAATGTCTCCGTTTAATGTATGACTGCGTCAAAAAAAAAAATGCCACCACAGTAGGTGACCAAAAGGATACGTAACTTTCAGGAATTTTGAAAGCCCAGTAGTATTTAGTATATGCTCTCTCAGCATTAAAAAGGTCACCTTGCTAATACATGTTAATTTTGAAAGTTTAATTGACCTTTGGAATTTTAATATCAACCTTTTTTGGTGTGTTTAGAGGTTGGAGCAATCACGGAAGAAACTGAAGCCTGTGATTGGTGGAGTCTGGGCGCTGTCCTCTTTGAACTTCTCACTGGCAAGGTAAGCAGTGACCTGGATGTTTAATAAGTCTGCTCAGATGCTCCCTTGATTTCAAATTGAGAACGTTTAGCCTTTGCCTTCAGTTTTTAGATCAGGGACTCAGTAAGAAAATCTTTGATACCAGAAAGAAATAAAAGGGCAGAAAAATGCAAGTTTATCAAGGTTCCAGATTTTTAAAAAGTAGAATTGTCTTGCTTTGAATCAATTGATGGAAAAATCGTTATGTCACAATGTTAGCAGCCACATTAAACATTAAACAAGCAGCATTAAATCTATAAGGTTCATGTAAGAATGTTTTATAATTCTTTGGATGTTTTATTTAAACATCTTGTCTGGAATTCTCATTTTAGAAAATTACTGTAGATATTAAAGGTAATGTTATCTTTTTTCCCAATACTGTACATTTTTCCTATCTCTTCTAGCTTAAGGACAGAATTTATACTCTCTCTGATTGATAACTTTTAAGTAAGATGTGTGAGGTTAATGGACTTTAGTAGAGTATTGTGCAGATTGCCTCCTGGGAAGAAAACAGGAAATGAACAGTCATACTTTTGGAAGTAGTCATCTATCTTAAATATGTAGATAATACTGCAGTTCTAAGATTGTTGTGGAATTTACAAATCACTTATACTTACCCTTAAACCATAAAGTGCTGTATATACATAAAGTATTATTATTAACAAGTTCTAAATTTTAAAGGTTTTTAAGAACATTACAAAATTTCAGAGATACCAAGTCCCTTTTTAGTTTCTGTGTGCAATGCAAACTTTTCTATTGTGAGCTATTCTCGAACTAAGGTTAAAGGGTAAGTGGCCTAAACTTCTGATGTGATTCTGTCAATTGCCTTCAATTCAGTTAGATGTTCTGTAAGCTCATAACCCTTATCCTAATTTGCTTAGGTGGCACTGGGTGGGTCACTACACTCCAGTTAAGGTGGTTGTTGAGCTCTCTGTACTTGTTCGTAAATCTTGTGACCGAACAGAATGTGATGTTATTTGGGATAAGAAATGTATGTAACTGATCGTTTCAGACTCTGGTTGAGTGCCATCCAGCAGGAATAAATACTCACACCACTTTGAACATGCCTGAATGTGTCTCTGAAGAGGCTCGCTCACTCATTCAACAGGTAATTTAATTGACCTATTGGCTGAGTATACCAACCATGCAAATTAGCAGAGCCCACAGCTCTAAAACCTTAAGAAATTATTTCTGGGCAAGAAAGACTCAATACTAATAATAACAAATTCATAATTTATACTGTATATCTTTAGGCTTCTGCTCCTATTTATGTATTGGTAAGGTCAGAGAAAACAGTTAAAACTTACTGTTTTTTTTTTTTTTTTTTTAATCCAGACTAATGTTTAGTCGATTACACATATTTGTGTAAGTGTCAGATTGAAGTAAGGCTTTCAGCTTGTCTGGAGCTGCTCTGTTTTTGCTATTTTGTAGCCCAATATGAATGGTTGTTTTCAGTCTTTAATTCATATTTATAAGTTTAAGAATGGTCTACTCACATTGCTTAGGAGAGAAGTGGTAGTAGGAAATTTTGCCAAGTTAAATTACTCCTACCTTCATCATTTGATTGAACTTGGGCACTGGTACCAGTTAGTGCATTTCCAGTGGCTTTGAAAGAAGAGACTATTGATCTTTAAACTTCAGTATCCCAGAGGTAGGCCTGGAACTCTAGTGAGCTTCTTAAATTGGCTCCCCATATTTAAAATGCTCTAGATGTGAATAGTGGGTTTTTGTGTGTACACTGAGGATTGTCAGCTTTGTGGGATGATAGGTTCATGGCAAATTAGTAAGAAATGTTGGGCCTGGGGATCATTATACTTCTATGAAAAACATAAAGGGAGAGGTTATTTGAAAAAGATCAAGAACTAAAATGTTCATGTAATGAAACATGAATTATTTTTTTCATCAGGGAAAACAAATTTAAAAAGAAAAAGAAACAAAGGGGAAGGGAATGTTAAGAAGAGAATTATCTAGTATTCTCTTGAAAAGTGATTTTGATTCCATTCAACGAATATATGCAAGGCATATTGCTGTAAGCTACAAAGATAAGACTCACAAATAAGTATATCACAGATGCATTGATAAAGGCTGTGAAAAAATACATTAGCAAGTCAAGATAAGGAGGGATTTTGGTTGATGCAGTAGTAGTAATAAGGAAAGTTTTTGTATTCTGGCTGTTAGTTTTGTGGAGGCTTAGAATTTTGGCATGACAAGGTTAGATGAGGAGGAATAGCCAGGTGAAAGAATAGCTTTGACGAAGAAGGAGTCCAAAATATTCAGTCTGGAATATCAAAGGTATGGTTATCTAGAGTTGGAGGGATGAATATAGGGTTGAGTAATAGTAATAGATGAGTATGGAAAGATAAGTTGGGGTTCTTTTATGGGGTTCTGTTATCATGAACACCAGGGTAGAGTGGCAGGATTTAATTTGTTTAAAAAGAAAACAAGATTTGGAGTCTTTGTGCAGAAGTATGAAAGAATCAGAGTTGTACTTCAGGATGATTGATTTGCCCAGAGTAGGTAAAATATAAAGAAAAGAATGAGGTTGGAAATACTGAGATGAGAATACCCTCACCACTTTGCAAAAGGTTAGGAGGTAATGCAGAGATACAGAAAACATTTCATTCTAATGGGAAAAAGGAAGCTACTCATTTGATTTCATCTTATTTGCTCTGGCACACCAAAGGTAAATTCAGTGTTTTTTTGGTAAGTAATTTAAGGAAGGCTAGCAACTAATTTTTGTTTTTCTACCTTAAAGAAATATTTATAATTCCCTGCATTAATTATAAAGGCCTGCTGCTCCTATCTTTATTAGAAATTATGTTGTAAAGGAATGTAGACTTAAGTATGTTAAATCCCCAAGTACAGATAAGTATAGGCTATATAGTAAATCTGCATTCTGTCACTGGCCTGTCTAGAGAAACTACCACTCATGTTGAGGAAACGTCATCAGGAAAGGGAAAAGGGGTCTCTTGGCATGATTAGCAATTCGTCATTTTGACTTTCCTCTTCCACTACCTCACAGGTCATAAAGGTCTTTTTAAAAAAAATCACAAAATGATTTATATGGAAATAATTATTCTGTTTTGGGGAGATTTGTCTTTTAGCTCCTTGCTTTCTTCCTAGATTTCATAATCTCCCATAGTGTACCTATGGTTCACTTATATCAGTAAGTGACTGGCGCTTAACATACTTACATTTCAAATGCAAATTTCAGAAAAAGATACTTACATTTTACAAATCCTCAGAGCATATATGTTTATACTTACAGTGTAACTTTAATTATGACAGGTGCTTTGTCAGTTGAATGATATGTAAGAAAAAAGGCTCTCAAAACAAATTTTTGTGCCTTCATTGCTCTGGTGTATTGCCTGGTTTTTAGGAGAAAGGAGTTGATAATGAGTATCTTGGATTTACCATTGGCTGACATTCTCTTAAGCAATAGAATCTTTGTGTAATCTCTCTTGAGGCCTAGTATAGTATTTAAAATGGCAGAATAATAAACAAGATAGTCATGAGTAAAACAATCTTACTTTTGCCCATAGATTATACTTGCAAATTTGTAGAGGAGTCCATTAGCTAAGTAAATTGACTTTAGTAAATGTCAAAATATGAACCTTTGTTGGAATTTCTTAATAAGGTCATGTTTTGGGAAGAATGGGGTGGAAAAGTTAGTTGTAACAAAGAAGAGAAAACTTACATGTTTTTATATTTCCTGAAATATTAAAAAATATGCTATAGTTAATTCTTACTAATGTTATAAATTAGTAGATTTATATATAGAGATCTTAGATATATAGAAATCTTAGAATAGATTTATATATAACTGTCTGATGGCTTCCATATTTCCTGAGTCAACATGCTCTATTGACTTCTATAATTAGTAGACATGAATTGTCTGATTCTGAAAATGGATTTGATAAATATAGGATATTCTTATGTTTGTTTTATCATAGCTTTTCTCAACATAGTTTAGCGGCTCCTAATGTAATAATTCTTTGAGCAGTTAGCTTTAATAAACAGTCATTTTGAATGCTAGGTACAATAACCTCAAGTAAAAAGACTGTGAGTATAGTCTTTTGAAGTATATGCTTCACTCTCCTGGTGGATTTAGTAATATCAAAGTGAAATAATAGATTATTGGCATTTGCAGACCATGCACTCATGAATCAGTGTAATGTTTTAGTAAAGGGCATGGACTGTGGAGCCATAGTACCTGAATTCAAATCATGTCTTTGCTACTGACTACTTGCATGATCTTAAACAAGTTATTTATTTGTCTCTATTTTCTCATCTGTAAAATAGAGATAATAATAGTAGCTATTTATAGAGTGGTGAATTGAGTTAACTTATGTTAAACACTTAGAATAATGCCTGGTGTACAATAAATGTCACATAAGTGTTTTGGATTGTTATTACTGATAGGACAATATTGAAGGTTCA
Source organism: Manis pentadactyla (assembly GCF_030020395.1). Taxonomy (NCBI): domain Eukaryota; kingdom Metazoa; phylum Chordata; class Mammalia; order Pholidota; family Manidae; genus Manis; species Manis pentadactyla. The sequence continues at coordinate 116,055,884 of NC_080027.1, read as the reverse complement.
TGACGTATGATAATTTGTAATTTGATGAAATGTAGTTGCTTATAATATAAAAGTGAGGCAACAGCTGGTGATACAAGGGAAAAAGGTCTAAAAAAGTAGTGGACTGGCACACAGTATGAAATCAATTCATATTTTTCATACAGATAATTGAATCAATGAATCATGAATGAAAGAAAATTAAAAATTAGAGAAAAAAATAGTTTTGATTAAATTTGAATGATGGGATTTTTCTATATGTATAGAATAATTAATGTAAAGACATTATTTAAATATTTCAGTTGCAGATGGCTAAATTCTATGGGAAAAATTATTTGCTATAGAAATATTCTCATATTCGAATGGCTGTGGCCATGTGAGGAAGTTGGCAAATACTCTCCTTGAAAAAGGAAATTGTGAAGTTGGGCAGAATTTGCAAAACAACCACCTCTGTGTTCTGGAAATTGATCAAAGGGATACAACAATCTGGAGACTGTTTATGCTTGATAAACAGCTGAAGTTTGGGAAAGAACAGTGGGGCTCTATGGCATTTTTGCCTGGGGCAGCTCCCATTCTCTCTTCTCTGCCTAGTCAGGTGTGAAGTTTCTACCAGTTTAGGGAAGGCCATGAGCACCAACCCTGACGCTGCGTGCATGTGCATAGGAGCAGGGAAAGATCTCAGTGGAAAGTAAAAACTAGGGAAGACTTGAAGGTGGTCTCAGTTTGAATGTGTTCTCCCATCCATTGGCAGAGGATAGAAGCTTTAGTAGCTGAAGCATTTGAATTCAGTCTCTTTTCAGTCACCAGTGACCACTAAGCTATGCAGACACAGGGTGACCCCTATGAAGCCAAACTTAAAAATAAAAACAAGAAAAAAAATGAGCAGAGCTATCAACAGCTGCTTGGTCCAGTGGGGTGGGGGAAGTAGATTTACAGATTAGCTGAAACATGTTACTGAAGGTCAAACAAACCAACAGCAAGGACAAGAGTCTTTACAGGAGAAAAAAAAAAATCAGACTCCAGTGTCCTATCTATTTTCAGTAAAATAGTATTAGATACAGAAAAAAAAGTATGACCCATATGAAGGGCAAAAAAGCAGTCAGTAGAAATTGGCTCTTAGTGTCCCCAGAATTTGGGTTTAACAAAGACTTCAAAGTGGTTATTATAAAAATGTTCAAAGAACTAAAGGAACCGAAGTATAAAAAATTAAAGAAAACTATAACAAGAACAAACCAACAAATATAGGTTCTCAGTAAGGAGACAGAAATTATATTAAAAAAAAAAGGAAGAGCCAAAAAGAAATTCTCAAGTTGAAAAGTTCAGTAATTGAAATGAAGAATTAACTATGGGGGGAAAGTAATTCATTGTAGCATTCCAACAGCAAATTTGAGAAAGATAAAGGAAGAATCAGAGGTCTTGATAGAATCATAGAAATTAATCCTATCTGAGAAACAGACAAGAAAATTGGAAGAAAAATGAAAAGGGCTACAGAGACAATATCAAATATACCAATATACATATAATGGGGGTCCCAGAAGGAAAGAAAGAGGGGAAGGGACAGCAAAAATATTTGAAGAAATAATGGCTGAAAAACATCCCAAATTTGATGAAAAGCATTGGTACGTATCCAAGAAGCTCAAAGGACTCAAAGTAGAAAAACACAAAGAAATCCATACCTAGACATATTACAGTCAAAGTGCTGAAAGACAGAAACAAAGAGGAAGATTTTGAAAGCAGCTAAAGAAAAGCCATTCATTTGTACACAAGGAAACGTTAATGTCTGACATATCAAAAGCAGCAGAAGACAGAAGACAATGGAATGCCATATTCAAAGTGCTGACAGTATCAACCAAAAATTCTATATCCAGCAAAATTATCTTTCAAAAATGAAGATAAAGTCCCAAATAAAGACTGAGAAAATTAATTGCTAACAGACCTGCCTTACAAGAAATAATACAGGAAGTCCTTTAGACTGAGAGGAAATGACACCAGACAGTAACTCAAATCCATAGGAGGAAATAAAGATCACTGGGATGGTAAATATGAGTTAATAGAAAAGACTAAATATCTCTTTTCTCATTTCTCTTCTCAACTTCTTTTAGAAGACATGAGTATATGAAGCATTAATTACAACACTGTGCTCTTGGGTTTATCATACACATAGATGTAACATATAACATACCACATAATAATAGGCAAAGGAGGGCAGAAGGAATGGAGCTGTAGTGGAACAAAAGTTCTGCATTTCACAGGAATTATGTTTATGTTAACTTGAAGTAAATTAAGACGCATACTGTAATCTTTACAGCAACCATTAAAAAAATGGTAAAAGAAAATTGAGAGGAACAAATAAACCCGGTCGATGTAGAAAAGAAATCACAAAATGGCAAATGTAAACCCACTATATCAATAATTACATTCATTATTAATGTCTAAACATGCCAAACAAAAGGCAGAGATTATTAAACTGGATAAAAAAGTAAGATCCAACTATTTTCTATATATGAGAGACACCTTAAATTCAAAGACACAAATAGGTTGAAAGAAAAAGGATGGGAAAAGATAAGCCATGTAAACAGTAACCATAAGAGAGCCAGAGTCACTGTATTAAATACCAGACAAAACAGATGTGAAGACAAGAGACTTACTAGAGACTTAAGGCAGATGTTTCATAATGATAGAAAGGTCAATACATGGAAATATATAAGAATTATATATATACTTAGAATATAAGAATAAGCATTACATATTTATAGGAGTTATAAAGGTATATACTGTAATAGACTCAAAACGTGAAGCAAAATCAGAATGGAGGGAAAAAGAGACAATCGAATAATAATAAACGGATGTTTCAAAACCCCATTCTTGATAATCAATAGAAAATCAGCAAGGATATAGAGAAGACTTATACATTGCCAAACGACTCTAAGTGATTACAGAATACATTCTTATCATGTGCACATGGAACATTGTCCAAGATAAATCATATGCTATGTCATAAAACAAGTTTCAATATTTAAAAGAATTGAAATCATATAACATACTCTGACCGTAACAATTTAATTAGAAATCATCAACAGAAAGAGAGCTGGTGAATCCACAAATAAACAACACATTTGACAGTCTTCTCTGAGTCGCTGTGGTTTCCTGCTCCAGCAGTGCTTGGATGAAACCTGGTGCTGGTCCCCTACCCTGACTGGCCCCTGAGAGCCAGCCCTCTGTCTCCTCGCTTGTAGCTCTGCCTCCTCGGCCAGCCTCCCCCCGTGTAAACTCCCTGCTCCCCAAGGCTGCACCCACCTCTCTTCAGGAGCCTACCAGCACGACCTTGTCCCCCTTGTAGGTGCACCGCAACTACCACCAGGGCTTGGAGGCCACCATCAAGTGAGAGGTCAACCTTAAGTTCTGTGTCTCCTACATCTACCTGTCCATGTCTTATTACTTTTGACTGTGATGATGTGACTTTGAAGAACTTTGCCAGATATTTTGTTCTCCAATCTCATGAGGAAATATGCTGAGAAACTGATAAAACAGCAGAACCAATGAGATGGCCGAATCTTACTTTAGGAGATCAAGAAACCAGACCATGATGACTGGGAGAATGGACTGAATGCAATACAGTATGCATTACACTTGAAAAAAGCATGCATCAGTCACTACTGGAACTGTACAAACTGGCCACTCTCTAAAATGGTCCCCATTTGATGACTTCATTGAGACTCATTACCTGACTAAGCAGGTGAAATCCATCAAAGAACTGCATGATCACATAACCAACTTGTACAGAATGGGGGCCCTTAAGTCTGGCATGGCAGAGTATTTCTTCAACAAGCATACTGTGGGAGTCAGTGATAATGAGAGCTGAGCCGTAGGCTGGTTTCCCATAGCCACAAGGGTGGCTTCCCTGGTCACCAAAGCAGTGCCTGCATGCTGGGGTTACTTTTACCTTTTTATAAGTTGTTCTAAAATATCTACTTAAGTTCTTTCATTTGTGCCATCCCTTCAAATAAAGAAATTTGATACTCCCCAAGATAAAATAAATAACACACTTCTAAATAAAAATTGATTTTTCAAAAGGTGCCGAGATAAATTGATGGTGAAAAAATAGCCTTTTCAACAAATGATGAGTTAAAGAAGAAATCCCACGAGAAGCTAGAAAATGTTTTTTAATGGAATGAAAACAAACATACTACATGTCAAAATTTATATGATGCAGCTAAATCAGTTCTTGAGGAAAATTTATAGCTTTAAATACTTATATCAGAAAAGAAGAAAAGTCTCAAAAATCCTACTGAGCATCTTAGGAAACAAGAAAAACTACAAAAAGGAAAGTAAATCCAAAGCAAGCAGAAGAAAGGAAGCAGAAATCAGTGAAATAAAAAAGAGAAAAATCAAAGAAATCACAAGTACGTTCTTTGAAAAGCAGCAAAATTGGGAAACTGTTTGTTGACTCCAAAATGTATATGAAAAGGCAGGGAACCTAGATTATCCATAACAATTTTGAAAGAGAACAAAGTTGGAGTACTGATACTACCTGATTTCCACACTTAGTTTTAAATCCACAGGAATTACTTGGGTACTCTGTCATTAGAGCAAAAATAGGTAAGTGTCTATCAATAGAGTGGAATTGAGAGTCTGGAAGTAAACCCTCATATTTATGGTCAATTGATTTTTAAAAAGGTGCCAAGATAAATTGATGGTGAAAAAATAGCCTTTTCAACAAATGGTGATGGGAAAATAAAATATATGCTACAACCAAAACGAACTAAGACCATTACTTCATACTGTATGCCAAAAAATTAACTCAAAATACCTCATAGACCTATAATGAGAGGTAAAAACTACAAAAATTGTAGAAGAAGACATTGGAGAAAGTCTTCATGACTTTTGGTTAGGCAAGGAGTTATTAGATGTGACACCAAAACCAACAACAGTGATCTATAAAAGGAAAAAGTCAGTAACATGCACTTCATCAAAATTAAAACTTTTACACTTCAAAGACATCAGTAAGAAAATGAAAGACAAACCACAGACTGGGAGAAAATATTTGCAAGTTATGTAACTGATAAAGGACTTGTATTCAGGATATGTAAAGAACTCTTATACTCAAAAAGTGGACAACTCAGTATAAAAATGGGCAAAGATTCACCAGGAAAGCTGTATAAATGGCTAATAAGGACATGAAAAAATGCTCACTGTCTTTATTTAGGAAATATAAGTTGAAACCACAATGAAAAACCACTACTACCCAGTAGAAGGGCTGTAATAAAAAAGATAGACAGTATCAAGTGTTGATGAGGATGTAGAGAAACTGGAACCCTTACACATTGCTGGTGGGAATGTATAATGGCATTAGAAAAGTTGGGCAGTTTCTTAAAAAGCTAACTAAAAACTTAAAACATGACCCAGCAATTGTACTTCTAGGAATGTCCTTAAAAAAATGAAACATATGTCCTCACAAAGACATATATGCAAATGTTAGTAGCAATATTATTCATTATAGCCTCAGCTTGGAAAGTCCACCTGTCTATTAACTGGTGAATAGATTAACAAAATGTGTTATATCCAAGCAGTGGAATACTGCTTAGAAATAAAAAGGAAGGGATTGTTGACACCTGCTACACCATGTGTGAATCTAAAAACATTATGCTACCGTGAAGGAAGGCACTGCAAAAGACATCTTATTTTATGATCCTTTTTATATGAAATGTACAGAAAGGACAAGTTTGTATATAGAGAAAGCAGATCAGTGGTTGCCTAGAACTGGGGATGGAGGTAAGGATTAACTGCAAAAACCATGAAGAAACTTTTTAGGGTGATCAAAGGATTCTAAAACTGTATTGTATTGATGATGGTACAACTCTTTAAATTTACTAAGAATCATTGAGTTGTACACTTAAAATAGATACATTTTATGCTGTATAAATTATCCCTCAGAGAAGCTGTTAAAACACAAATTTGAGGATGCAGGACTATGTCAAGACATTCTTTGAGCATGCCCAGAATCTACTATAATTAGATATATGTCTCTTCTATTATTCTACACTTTTCTTAATTTTTTATACATATTTCTATTATTGAAAAAGTCAAAACACATTTCACTCATTGGATCAATGTGAATTATGTGAATCAGCTATTCCAAAGAAAGCAACTTTGGAATATGAATTAAGCTTATTCACACTTAAGGGAAAGTTTAGTTGCAGTGCATATATAATTCACTAGAGGTTGGAAGACTTACTGTGCCTCCCAAACTTTCTAATCGTGAAAGGAGTACCTGGATCTCTCAGAATTTACTGCAATATCCAATTAATGTCATGAAGTACTTTTGGAGTAGGAAATTGATAGATATAACTATCCTATTATACTTCCTGAGGATGAGACACAAAGTGAGTTACTCAAAGTCATGTTCCCTTCAGTTGAAAAACCATAAACTCAGACCCCCACCACCCCAACAGCTAGATGGTTTTAGACATAGCTCCTTTTCAAGCAAATGCAGTGATTTGCCTATTAATCAAGTCCATTTGTCCCTGGGGTTGAATTTAGAAGTCCTTTCATATGTTTTTGTTTTCCTTTGATTTGGCAGTTGGATCCTATCACTCACTGAATCCTTCTATTTTAGCTCTTGCAGTTCAACCCTGTGGAGCGTCTTGGTGCTGGAGTTGCTGGTGTTGAAGATATCAAATCTCATCCATTTTTTACCCCTGTGGATTGGGCAGCACTGATGAGACGAACATAGTACAGGATTAATGGCACACATTCTGATCTTTTCTGTGATGGGCGTCTCTGGCACAGAAGCCGCACAGCCATTTAAAGAGCACCAGTGCATTGGGATAAAGACCTTTAGAGGAAATGGGGGAAGAAAAAGACTGAAAGAGAAGAATTCCTTTACGATTAATGTCTGGACAAGATATTGGCTCCATTGGCAAGGGGCTGTTATGCACTAACGTTTAACCGAGATGTGGTCTTTACCTGCGGGAAGAAAAAGACTGAAAGAGAAGAATTCCTTTATGATTAATGTCTGGACAAGATATTGGCTCCATTGGCAAGGGGCTGTTATGCACTAACGTTTAACCGAGATGTGGTCTTTACCTGCACTTAGTGTTGCAGATGAGTTGTGAACCCAGCTGACGGACAAGTGCCCTTCAAGAACTTCCTGATTTTTGGCTCCAAGTGTAGAATTGTTACTCGAAAGGAGGACCTTTACATGGCAGCTAACAGTGCTTTCTGCTCACTAAGATTGATTTATATGATCAAATTAATCTTTGCTGAATAATATACTAACAGTGCTTCATGAACAATGTCATCTGTGGGGAATAAAAAGTGTGGAAAAAAAGCATACACACTTCATGTCTAATAGGAAACCTGTGCCACAATGCTATAGAATTAACGTATGTTGATTGCAGTCTGATACTGTTTTGTCCTTGCAGAAGTCCACGTGGGAAAAAAACACTTAACATTGTCAACTTTATACTTTGTTGATTTATTCTGCCTACAGAGGGGTTCGTATAAACCCTCATTGTCTCTCTCTTCAACTTCATCTTTCCATCTCCTATACCCTTTGCCTGTTCTTTCATATTCTGTTCTTCCTACTCCCACTAATACATAGGCAGCAAGAAAGGGAAGGGAGTATTTATTTTCCCCAATTGTATCAACCTAAGGACTAAAATCATGATGCAAAATAAATGGTAAAAATTTAAATTTCCTCTTCATTTAATTGCTTAAACTTCTCTTTTTGAAAGGTCTTTCTTCATTTTGTCATGTTAGGAATTTCTGCTGCTGCTTATGCTTGACTTCATTTTAGTTTTGGGTTTGGTATCCTGTGAACCGAAGGATCTCATTTAAATGGAATTGATTGGCAGTCCTCCTTCATTACTTAGCGATGGCATTTTCAGAGTTGACCTCCTTATCTCCTTGACTATCTATTGTATAGAAAGACCATGAGTATTTACACATCTCCAGACTTTGTATTTGGTATTTGTGTTGCTAAGATAGCTCTTGTAGTCATGCTTTGTTTACAATAATTTCCAAATGTTTTAAAAGTGTTCGTCTGTTTTTTTTTAAACTTTATCCAAAGAAGAAAGAGCAAGTCATGATTTGCAAGTTAGGATCTACCAGAAATAATGAAAGTTTCTGTCTGCTTTAATCCTTTGTATTTTTGAGATGTGTGTGAGAGCCCATTTCTACTCCAAGAGCATCTGTACAGCTTTCATTTGCCATCAGCCAGGCCCACCCATCAAATTAAATGGAAGCTGAAAATGCTTTAGTGAAACAAAGGAAATGTGTAAGCATTTTTCCCTTTTCTACTGTCTTACTCCCCCTTTTTCCTTTTGGTCCCCTTGTAAGCTGAACCCCAGCTGAAGGACTGTAACAACACCAGGATGGGGAGCAGGTCACCAGGATCATAGCTCAATCAAGTTGACATCACTCCCTGGAACTGGATTTCAGCTTACTAGCCCTCTGGCCGCATAACAGGAACTCATGCAGGTGAGACACAAGAATGACTTCCTGTGTAGGACTAGTAGGAAATCTGTAAGTACTTAGAACTGGCTGTTACAGAGCTTCCTTCCAGAAGTGCCCTTTGACATGAAAGCAGGACTTCACAACGAAGGTGAAGCTCCTAACCTTACCACATGATTCAGATCCCTTGGATTCAGAGGACAGTAATGTCAACAGATGGTTGCTGTTTCAATGTGTTGACATAATTCCATTGTTTCAATTTTTCTCTCTCTTTGTATGTTTGATTGGAATTTGCTCTTCATTTAAGTACATCCTTCACAATCATGGTGGACATGAATTATTTTAGTAATCAACACACAGGATAAATGGCTTTGGGGTAATGAGCTGAGGTCTGCTTTTATTTGATGACGTATATTAGAAACGTTAGTATAGCTAATGCTGTGGGTGATACTTTCGTTGGTCTGTTTTGAGCATATGTCATGTGGGTCAAAATCATAAAGGAACTTGCCACTTAGTATTTCTTATTTGATTTTTTTATTGTGGTAAAATATACATAACATGAATTTACCATTTTAACCACTTTTAAGTATACAATTTAGTGGCATTAAGTACATTTGTATTTTTATTGAACCTTCACCACTATGCATCTCAGAACTTCATCATCCCAAACTGAAACTCTGTACCCATTAAACAACCTCCCATTCCTCTGGCCCCCAAGTAACCACTATTCTACTTTCTGCCTCTATGAATTTGACTCTTCTAGGTCTCTTGTAGAAGTGGAATCATGAAGTATCTATTCTTTTGTTTCCAGCTTATTTCACTTAGCATAATGTTTTAAGGTTCATCCAGCTGTGGCATATACCAGAATTTCACTCCTTTTTAAGACTGAATAATATTCCATTGTATGTATATACCACATTTTGCTTAGTCATTTATCTGTCAGTGGACATTTGGGTCTACCTTCTGGCTGTTGTGAATAGTGTTGTTATGAACATTGATGTACAAACATCTGTTTGAGTCCCTGCTCTCATTTGATTTTATATTTTATGTGAAATTACCAATGTCATTGACTGTTGTTTTTCCGTGCTCTTTATGAGAGTTTTTCCAACAAGTTGCCAATCATTTTATTGTGTAGTGCGACCTATCTTATGATATGAAAGTCTACCATTTCTATTTTACAGATGTTAAACTCCCTAAGAGTATAAAAGAATGCCATCCTTTTAGCAACTTTACTATGATGTAAGGTAATATTTTTTGAGATATAGGCCTTTTTACTCATTTGTTATAGTAACTGAACTCTTGATAGCATATTTAAACCTGTCTTTTGAACACTTTTTAGCAGCTCCTATTCCTGTTATGTTTTGACCCTCTGGCTTCTTCTGTCTTATATCAGTGTCATTCTGAACCAAGATTGAGTTTTGCTTTCATATCATGTATATACTGAACAGTATAAAATTTATTAATAATATTCATGTTATGACCAATAACAGTATATTAGGACCCTTCATGTTGTGTGCCTTGGTTGAATTCACTTGCCATAATATATGAATCCAAACAGAAAGAAATCAGATGATAGCACTGAAGGGCTCTTTGCCTCTCAGGGGCCTTATAGCATCTTTATTGGACTCACTTAGGGATTACTTTATAGCAAAGGCCAAGGCATAAAACGGATTATCTTTCTTCCTAGAGTAGTTGATTTAACCTCTGGTATATCTAAATGCTCTGGGTAATGAAGCCTGTCTTTCAAGCTCTCTCTTTGAGGATTGTGAAATATAATGGAAGGTCTTGGTGGTGTTCTGGTCCTATGTAACAAACTAGCCTTTTAACCTAAACCAAGTAGCAATATTCTAGACTTGTTCCGAGTTTTAAGCCCTGTAAGCATATGATGGACTTCATCTTTTAGAGTGAACTAATTTGATAAACCAACATTGTAGAAAGACAAGGGTAATGACAATCTTAAATTGGTACTTCATTGTTTTCTTATAATTATTTTTCTGGTAAATACCCATTCAGAAGCATGTGCTTAGTGGCTATGTGGCTATAAAAATTATAAATAGAATGAAATATTTAAAGGTTATTTCTCAGTCAGCTCCACAGTGGAGAAGGAGAGTTAAAGGTCCAAATAGAAGTACATAGAGTTGAAAGGGGGTCAGGACACACCTAATTTGCTCACTCCTAGACCTTCCTCAGTAACTGGGGTGGTATTCCTACCCCAGGTGCCCTCATCTATCATATTTTATTTGCTTATTTTACTCAGCTATTCGGCATGCATAGTCAGAGCACAAAATTGATACTTTCTGTTCCTATTTAATGCAGAACATTGACCTCTACCAATCTAGGTAATTTGGACTTCTGAGTATTTGATGTCTATTCAGCTCATTTTAAGGATTTCATATTGTCCTTATGTTGAAGGGTTAACTAAATGGCAAAAACTGAAGTCAGCTGTTTCTTAATAAACTGTAAACATAATTTATAGTAGAGAAATGGGGAGCAGAATACTACAGATTTTGTGACTCGGCATCACTTACTCTCTCAAGGAAAGTAAATGGGAGACGGGAGAACAAGCTCCCTTTTTGGAAGATTGACGATAGTGGTGGTACATAGATAGTACGGCTTTGCAGTTTTTGTGTCTATCACGTGGCCTCCTCCCTTGATCCAGGTATCTCATCTCAGAGAAACAGAGGCAGAAGAAACTTGTGGAGATACAAGAGAGAAGGTGACTTGAGTGACGTGCTCTAGGGAAATGAAGCAAGGCACTTGAGGTGCGGCGGCCCAGGTCTCTGGAGCGATAGGGAGCCTGCTTTGTTGAGCTAGTTTCAAGTGCAATTCTTTGTTTTTCCCCCAGGAAGAGTTAGGCAGAAACTGAAACTATTCCTATTACCTCAGGAAAAGAGATGTTCCGCTCTCTTTTTGGAAGGGATTGAGTGCCATGCTTACCGGAGTCAGCTCTGTCTCCATCTGCTTGAAGACAGCTGGCGGGTGCTGGTAGCAAAGGAGGAGGGCATGAGTGTCTGTGAAGAGCCGCTGAGATTTCTTTTGGATGGGAATACCTTTTACTGATCGTGGTAAGGAAGAATGACAGATGACCCAGCTTTTGGTCATACTAGAGTTGCTGGCATCCTTCTTTTGTAAATACTCAAAAAAAATTTCATATTGGAGGTAACTCTCCTAATATTGATCAGATTCCTTCTAAAGGTGATCCACAAGGCAGGAGTTGGACCAACCCCACGGAAAGGGGCAAATGTCAAAGGGGTAGACCAGTGGGGAGAGATTTGAGTCTCTTTTAATGCCGAAGTACTGACTGCCGTGGGCCGTTGTGCTTATCAGGTGGGAGATGAGATACACGTAAAACTGACTCAATAGCAGCATGGATAGAAAACAAGAAGAAAGGAAGGTGTAGTGTTGGCAAAACAAAAAAAAATATGTACGGCTACTCAGTGTCTGATTGTTTTGGAAGGACAATGTGCTGCATGTTTGAAGGCTTTGTCTTCAGCAAAAGGATTCTGAATGACTAAGAATCTTTAAAACTGAGCTGTCCCCTCATCATGCTCTCCTATTGTTTTCTCACTTCTTCTCTTCTTCCTCTCTATCTTCTCTTCATCTGCTCCCCTCCCCTGTTGTGTACTTCTTGGTCACGGAACAAAAGACATGGTGACTATCTTCAAGGACCTTATAAAAACCCTGTGGGAAGAAAGCATACATGATAAGTAGGGCAGAATGTTTTAAGTGTTCTGAGGTTCACGCACAGTATGGTGAGCGTACAAAGGAGAGATCTGAGAAGCTGTGGGAAAGCAGCCTGTGTCGGAACAGCACCTTCAAGTATGAACAGTATTTTTAAACATAAGGACTTTTCTTTTAAGGATTTTGTTTTGGGAGAAGGAAAGTTTCCAGGGGAACAAAAAAACCCGAAACCCAAAAAACAGTTGTGTACCGAGACAGGGGTTTGGGAAAATGTAAACCTGTGCATATTTCTGTTTTGGCTGGTTTATAGGAACGTGAATCTGGATGGTTGGTTGGGGCCAGATTAAGTGCCTTGCTGAGGCATTTGGATTTCATTCTCTAGGCTGTAGGAAACTGGTGAGGATTCTTAACTGACATTGTGCATCCTGCTGTAGATGATAATTTTAGGATTAGAATGGAGAATAAATTGGGAAGAGAGTCATTACAGGCAGAGAGATGGGTTAGGAGTTACTGCAGACGTCGGGCAAGAGAGAAAGTCTGAGTTAAGGTGTGGAATAAAAAGGAGGGGTGTGTGATCATCCTCTTGTCCATGTCTCTGTGTACGAGTAGAGTTTCCATCAATAATTGCTTTCCTTTTTTCCTGAAGCCAGTTATACTAGGAGATCATAGATTCGGTGTTTGTAAAATCACCCCCCAGGAATCACCAGAGAGACAATCAGCTGATACACCTTCTCCCACTGGTTGATGATAATATTATTCAGAGCTTAAAACTCTTGGGTCCTGACTGTCATCATATTGTGGCACTCCTTCCCGCCTTTTGCTCTTAATAGTTGCTTTGCTTTCTACTTAGGTAATTTAGATACTGTTCCACTCTTGCTCTTAGGAGACATGACATCTGCTGGGTGATTGCTCTCTTTGTACCAGACCCCGGACATAAAATTTAGATTAGCTCAGTGGTTCTCAAAAAGTGGCCCCAATCTGGGTCAAGGGAATAGGGGATTTTTTTTCTCTTCTTTACGTTTGAAATTATTTCCAAATAAAAAAAAGTTTGGGAAAATGAAAAAAAAGGGAAAAGGTGATCCCCAGACCATCAACATCAGCATCACCTGGGACCTGGTTAGAAATGCATAATCTCCTACGCTATCCCAGATCTACTCAATCAGAACTCTGGAGGCACAGCAATCTGCTTTAACAGTCCTCCCAGACGACTCTAATGTACGATTGTTTGAGACCCACTGGCTTAGTTTAACACCAGCTTGTCATGTCTGCCTTGTATGATCATAAGCATACTTCCCTGTGATAGTGTTTTGAATTTGAAGACATTTGAAGGGTTTCCCATTTGAGACACTTAGCATATTTCCCAGGCGGCTGGCCCAGGAAGTTCTTGCATCAGTGGGAATCACCAGAAGTGACAAGAGAAGGTTGATAATGAGGATGAGGAGGAAGGGAAAAGGCACAAGAAGTAGCCAGTTGGATAAAGAAAAAATCAGAGGAGGCAGGCACAAGGAAGGAGCATGTGGCGGGGAGTGATTCAGTTCCCCAAGAGACTCAGCCACTCCTGTCACAGTTCTCTAAATTCAAATAACTCACCCTTTATAGATCGCTTCTGTTATCTCCAATCCATTTTAGAAATAGATAGAATAAACATCAAATTCTAATTACACTTCTTTTAATTACTTGTATGTTGTTGGGAATTACTTGTATGTTGTTGGGTTTTTGCTCCCTGTGAAGTAGAGCCACAGTGGGAATTTAGTATTCAGTCTCTGCACTGTTCAGAATCTGAATGTAAAGAATCCAAACCAAGTTTGGGAAAGACCCCTGAATATTCCCCTCAGATTCTGAAGTGTAGTATCGCTGCTCTGTATTCTTTTTTACTTTCTCGGAAGACTTGTTTTTTGTTTTTTTTTTTTTTGCCTTTTGGAAAATGGGCATCAAGCATGGCAGGAGTAAAGTGAAATGTGTTAGATGTTTGCTGAATGTTAAATGTGTGTGTATATGTGTGGCAGCGAAGGGAATGTGAGTGGCCCATTATCTTCTTCTTTTTCAATTTAAGGCTCTATTGTTTATAAGGTGCTAAGATTATTAGATGTGATTACTAATAAAGCATATTTTGACCAGATGTATATTTGACCCCTCATGAGCATCTGCAAAATGTTCAGATAATTTTGTGTTTTCAGTAGGTGGCATTTTGGGGTCAGCAGTGGCTTCATCTGCCTCCGTGCTCTTGCTGTGCCTGGACTCAGCCTCATGTGTCCTCCTGTTTAAAAAATGACCCTGTTGCCTAAACCATCATCAGTAGGGCATGCTTTGCACAATTTTTTCCAATGATAGGCAGAGGTTCCACTAATGCCCACCTCTCCCCACACCCCACTGCCGATTATGAACAGGGGAACATCCAGGTGGTTCTTGTTAGGGAATACAGCTTCTGGGGAGCAGAGAGACGCCTGGAAAGTCAACTCTTCAGCTGCTAAGTGACTTCTGGGTCTATTTCCCCAGCCCCTCTGACTATAGGAGCCCTGGACTCTTTCCACCATGTACTGTTGACCCTTGAACGATATGGGTTTGAATTGTGTGGGTCCACTTAATACATGGTTTTTTTCCAATAAATATATTGGAAAAATTTTTGGAGATTTGGAGCAATTTGAAAAACCATTTTCCTTCTCTAGCTTTTTTTAATTGTACAAATATAGTATATAATACATATAACGTACAAAATGTGTGTTATTTTGTTTCTGTTATTGGTAAGGCTTCTGGTCAACAGTAGGCTATTAGTAATGGTTTTGGGGAGTCAGAAGTTACACATGGACTTTCTTCTGTACTCTTAACCCCTGTGTTGTACAAGGGTTGACTGTGGTCTGTGTCTTATTCTCTGACTTCTGTAATCTGTCTTTCAAATGACAGGCCCTGAGCAATGTTTAATGGACATGCATGGGTAAGGGAGCTGCTGCATAGAATTTGGCATATTGAGAGAGAAGACCTGCTGCCTGCTTTTTGTTCTCTCACCTCTTACGTCAAATCCTAACCTTACTGCAGTTCAGCATGTCCCTCCTGGGCCACACCTCCACCTAAATGACCCCAGCAGGACCTGAAGGCTCACTCAGGCTGGTGTCGCCTTAGCATCGGAAGTCACCTGGAGGCACTGGGCCTCCTCTTGCCTGCACCCTTTTCCTCTGATCAAAACATCCCTGATCACACCTTTCTTGATTGTAAGATCCCCTGTGGATCCCAGTCTGGGTCTCACCCTCACCGTTTAGTTGGCCTCCCTGGCACTGGTAAATGTTGGCGCCCAGAAAGCAGAAAGCTGCGGCCACCCTGATATTGCCACTCTGTGTCCCTCTGCTGCAGAGTGAAGCCGTACCCAGTAGCTTATCTCCACTGCGGGCTGTTGTGGCGTGTGGGAGAGGAGCCCAGAGCAGTGGCTGCCTGCTGCAGCTGTCTCCTTTTGAAGCCACCGCCCCCACTCCCCAGGTGCCAGAACAGCTCCCTGCATCTAGAATGCTCCCATCTCTACCTCTCCCGCCCACTGCAGCACCGGTACAGCTTTCCAGTGAGTCTTTTGTCACGGAAGCTCTAAATCCATGGTAGAGAAACTACCAAGAGACTCTTTCCTAGTCTGCCCTCCCTCCCCTTGCTCTGTCTCTTTCTTCCCTTCCTTTGTCTCCTTAGATAGCTGGGGTCAGAATCCCTAGCCAGACTGAGAACATGGTTGCTATTCCAGGACCCAGATGCCAATATGTGGCAGCATCTGGCTTATTGGCAAGCGTCGCCGGCAGTTGTGCTGGCTGCTTCTAGGCCTGTCATGTGGCTGAGCCTGCTGATGGGGGCCCTGTCACAAAATGGAGTTTCTTTGAGAATATGGTTTCAACCAAGGAGCCCACCAGAAAACAATGAGCTGCAGCGCGAGGACATGAATTACTGGGCAGGGTGGCGGCTGACTACAGCTTTGATGCTGATCCTGGACCTGTTTTGCAAAAACTCCTGTTTCATGCTGTTGGAGTCTGCGCCTCGCGTACCCTTACCTTCTTGTGCTGCTAGTGTCTCAGGTGCCTTAAGGCATGGAGCTCCTTGAAAGAGAAACACAAATCACTATGAGATAAAATCCTGCTCCTCAGAGGCGCCTGCTTGGCACGGAGAGCACATGATAACAGCTTGCTTTAGAAAGGTGACATTTCTGCTGAAGGCTGAATAATAAAAAATGCATTTTAAAAACTCAGCTCTTCCGTGCCTTCTGATGGTTGACTTTTGGAGTGAAGGCCATTTCTTTGATGTGAAGGGTCTTTTTTGAGGCTAGCCTCTCCAGCCCCCAAACATGGGTATGTTAATTCTTGTCATTGATTTGATGAGGCTGAGGAGCTTTTTAAATTAACTATCCCGTAATAGGGCTGTTAGCCCTTTTTTCACGGTGCAGGCCCTGACTGCTCAGAAGGTACCAAGCACTGTTGGAGGCACTGAGGGGTAGAGACAGATGAACGCATGGTTCCTATCCCCAGGACGCAGGTTGTGGGCGACCAGAATACGTGTGCGCTTCCATTACTTCCTTTTCCCCCTGTAACCTGTGCAGTCAGACAGGGCAAGTGATGCGTTTTGTGTTATACAAGTGGAGAAACTATCCCAAGAGGTTGGCCGGCCCCAGTTGGCGTGGCAAGCCAGTAAGAGCTGTGACTGGAAGCCAGGTCGTTGGAGTTCTGCCTCACTGAACAGCTGTGGTGGGGTCCTCGGTTGTAAATTCCGAAGTGTGGCAACGGTGTCTTTTACCTTTCTGCAAGTCTGCCCCTAATTGGCAACCTCCACTCACCCATGTCCCCCTTTTCACATGTTTCCCAAACACAAACACACACAAATATATATATAAAATACAGGGGTTCTTTACAAACTGAGACCAGGTTCCTCCTGTGACCCGCTGAAGGAAGGAATCAAGAAGTACAGAGCAAATATTAGCTTGAATTAAAAGATGATGATGATCTCGGGAAAATGGTAGTGGTAATGGCGGTAACTTGCTACCCGCATAATGCCACAGAAGAGCCCGCAGGGCAACCCGATAGCAACATCAAAAATCCTGAGCATTTGTAGCATAATTAGGTGATGCCATGAATCCCCAAATGAAAGCATTTGGGAACAAAATACCAATAACCATAAGACTTGCATGAGATGGACATTCATTTGACAAAAAGAAGCCATTGTGTAGCTTCTGAGTGAATTTGTGAGCAGGAGAACCCCAAGTAGCCACCTGGCGTTGTTTAGGAACCTCAGTAGACTAATTTGAGAATAGCAGCTGGAAGTGAAGGCGTTTTGCCTGCTCTGACACCTGGTAAATGCACAGAGCTCGCAATAAGAGGGATTAAAGGCACTGGCCCTTTGAACTCTCAAAATTGAACTGCCAGAACCGTCTTCCAGTACAGAGCCCTACACTGAGGAGAAAATGGCTGAGAACGGAATCAAAATTGAGCAGGGTTAGGGACAAGAGAAAGGGCCAGTTCAAAGGAAGGAGGAGCAGCCAGGAAACCTCAAGACAGCAAGATGTCATACTGTTTTGTTTTTTTTTTAAGCACTTTAAAACAACAGAAGAGGGAGCTCTGTGAAGTAAGAGATTTTTTTAACTTGCTTCATTCTCATAATTTAGGAAAACTTATGTCACATAAAAACCCACATCAGAAAAGAGTCAAGACCCATACAAGTTATTATAAGAAAAAGAATTAGGAATTGAATAATATCCTTACATGAAAGCATTCTGGAAATATATGCCCACAAAACAGGTCAAAACTTATTTATGGTTTCAAAATGAACTGAAACACATGAAAAGATGCTCCACATCGCTATTCATCAGAGAAATGCAAATTAAAACCACAATGAGATATCACCTCACACCAGTAAGCATCGCCACCATCCAAAAGACAAACAACAAATAATGTTGGTGAGGGTGTGGAGAAAGGGGAACCCTCCTACACTGCTGGTGGGAATGTAAACTAGTTCAACCATTGTGGAAAGCAGTATGGAGGTTCCTCAAAATGCTCAAAATAGAAATACCATTTGACCCAGGAATCCCACTTCCAGGAATTTACCCTAAGAATGCAGCAGCCCAGTTCAAAAAAGACAGATGCACCTCTATGTTTATCGCAGCACTATTTACAATAGCCAAGAAATGGAAGCAACCTAAGAGTCCATCAGTAGATGAATGGATAAAGAAGATGTGGTCCATATACACAATGGAATATTATTCAGCCATAAGAAGAAAACATCCTACCATTTGCAACAACATGGATGGAGCTAGAGGGTATTACACTCAGTGAAATAAGCCAGGCGGAGAAAGACAAGTACCAAATGATTTCACTCATATGTGGAGTATAAGAACAAAGAAAAACTGAAGGAACAAAACAGCAGCAGAATCACAGAACCCAAGAATGGACTAACAGTTACCAAAGGGAAAGGGACTGAGGAGGCTGGGTGGGAAGGGAGGGATAAGGGCGGGGAAAAAGAAAGGGGACATTACGATTAGCATGTATAATGTGTGTGGGGCACGGACAGGGCTGTGCAACACAGAGAAGACAAGTAGTGATTCTACAGCATCTTACTCTGCTGATGGACAGTGACTGTAATGGGGTTTGTGGGGGGGACTTGGTGATGGGGGGAGTCTAGTAAACATAATGTTCCTCATGTAATTGTAGATTAATGATACAAAAAAAAAGTGAACAAAGAGACATTAAGAAAATTACCTAAGACATGAAAGAACACATCATAATTAGGAAACTCAGAAATAAGGAGACAACTCAGGAAAGAATGGGAAATAAAAGAAAAATTTATTTCAGAAATGAAGACTAAACTTGGACAAAAGAGTGAATGAACAAAATCAGATAATGCCATAAGAGAAACATAAAATGAAAAGAAAAAAATATTAAAGCTTCTAGAGCAGTTTAGGTTCACAGCAAAATTGAGGGGAAGGTACAGAAATTTTCCATATGCCCTTTGCCCCCCGACATGCATAGCCACCGACATTATCAACATACCCCATCAGAATGGTACATTTGTTACTATTGATGAACCTACTTTGGCACATAATAGTCACCCAAGGTCCATAGTTTGCATTACAGTTCACCTGATGATGTGTGTTCTGCCATTGTACCTGTTTGGACAAATGTATAATGACATGTATCCATCATGGTGTAAAGAGTGTTTTCATTGCTCAAAACCTTTGTGCGCTATCTGTTCATCCCTCTCTACCCACCCCCACCCCCTAACACTGGGCAACCACTGAACATTTTACTGTCTCCATAGTTTTGCTTTTTCCAGGAGGTCCTGTAGTTGGAATCATACATTATGTAGCCTTTTCAGATTGATATCTTTCAGTTAGTAATATGCATTTAAGGTTCTTCCATGTCTAAATGGCTTGATAGTTCATTTCTTTTTAGCGCTAAACAATAATCTATTGTCTGGATATACTACAGTTTATCCATTCACCTACTCAAGGATATCTTGGTTGCTTCCAAGTTTTGGTAATTATTAATAAAACTGCTGTAAACATCTGCATTCAGACTTGTGTGGACATAGTTCTCAACCCATTTGGGTAAATTCCAAGGAGCATGATCACTGGATTGTATGGTAAGAGTATGTTCATCTTGGTAAGAAAATGTCAAACTGTCTTCAGAAGTGACTGTACTATTTTTCATTCTTACAAGCAATGATTCAAAGTTCCTGGTGCTCCACCTTCTTGCCATAATTTGGTGGTGGTAATGTTCCAGATTTTGGCCATTCTAATAGGTGTGTAATGGTATCTCGTTTTAATTGCCCATCCCTTGTGACATATGATGTGGCACATCTTTTCATCTTTTCATATGCTTATTTGTCATCTGTATATGTTTTTCTGGTGAGATGCTTGTTAAGATCTTTGGACCATTTTTAAATTGGGATATTCATTTTCTTACTGTTGAGTTTTAAGAGTTCTGTGGGTATTTTGGTGAACAGTCTTTTATCAGATAAGTCTTTTGAAATATTTTCTCCAAGTCGGTGACTTGTCTTCTCATTCTCTTGACATTCTTTCACAGAGCAGAAGTTTAAAATTTTAATGATATACAGCTTATCAATTACTTAATTTCATGAATTGTACTTTTGGTGTTATGTCTAAAAAAGTCACTGCCATATGAAAATCCATCTAGGTTTTTCTATGTTAACTTCTAGGAGTTTTGTAGTTTTGCATTTTACATTTAGATCTGTGATCCATTTTGAGTTGATTTTTGGGAAGGATGTATCGTCTGTGTGTAAATTCATTTTTTAAAATTGTGTTTTGCTAGCAGATGTCTAGTTCCAGCACCACTTGTTTAAAAGACTTATCTTTTCTTCATTATATTGACATGGCTCCTTTATTAAATATCAATTAGTGGTATTTATATGGTTCTACTCCTGGACTTTTTATTCTGTTCCCTTCATCTATTTGTCTATTCTTGTGCCATTACCATACTGTCTTGGCTACTGTAGCTTTATTGTAAGTCTTCAAGTTGGGTGGTGTCAGGTGTCTAACTTGGTCCTTTTTCTTCAGTATTGTGCTAATTCTGGGTCTTTTGCCTTTCCAAATAAACTTTACAATCATTTCATTGATAATCCACAAAATAACTTGCTAAAATTCTGATTGGTATTTATTGAATCTATAGATTAAGGTGGGAATAATGACATCTTGACAGTTTTGTCTGCCTACCCATGAACATGGAACATCTCTCCATTTATTCAGTTCTTTGATATCATTCATCAGAGTTTTGTAGTTTTCCTTTTGTAAGTTTAGGCAAGGTATAGATCTTATCTTTTTTTTTGGATTGATTTATACCTAAATATTTCCTTTTTTGGGGGTGCTCATCTAAATGGTATTGTAGTTTTTAAATTTTAAATTGCATTATTCATTGCTGGTATATAGGAAACTGTATCCTGCAGCTTTGCTATAATCACTTATTAGTTACAAGAGTTTTTTGTTGAGTCTTTTGGTTTTTCTACGTAGATGATTGTGTCATCTACAAACGAATAGTTTTTATTTTCTCCTTTCCAATCTACATTACTTTTGTTTCCATTTTGTGTATTATAGCATTCACCAGAACTTCTAGAATGATGTTGAAAAGGTGTGATGAGAGGAGACATGCTTGCTTGGTAACTGATTGTAGTGGGAAAGCTTCCAGTTTCACACCATTAAGTATGAGGTTAGTCATTGGGTTTTTTTGGTAAATGTTTCTTTTCAAGCGAAGGAGGCTCTCTTTAGTCCTATTTCATTAAGAGTTTTTATCATGAATGGGGGTTGAATTTTGTTAAATGCTTTTTTTGCATTTACTGATATGATCATGTGATTTTTCTTTTTTAGCCTATTGATGTGATGTATTCATTAATTGATTTTTGAATGTTGAACCAGCCTTGTATACCTGAAGTAAATCCCACTTGGTTGTGGTGTATAGTTCTTTTTATACATTGTTGAATTCGCTTGCTAATATTTTGTTGAGAAATTTTGCATCTATGCTTGTGAAAAACACTGCTCTAACTCTTGTAAAAGCTTTGTCTGGTTTTACTATTGGGATATGTTGGCTTCATAGAATGAGTTAGGATATTCCCTCTACTTCTATCTTCTGAGAGAGACTGTTAGAATTGGCACAATTTCTTCCTAGATGCTTGGTAGAATTCACCAGTGAACACATCTGGACCTGGTAGTTTCTGTTTTGGAAAGTTATTAATTACTCATTCAATTTCTTTAATAGGTTTAGGCCTATTCAGACTTCTTGTGTGTTTTGGCAAATAGCATCTTCAAGGAATTGGTCCATTTCATCTAGGTTATCAAATTTCTAGGTGTAGAGTTGTTCATAGGCCTCCATTATCATTTTAATGTCCACAAGATCTGTAGTAATATCCCTAATATCCCCTCTTTGATTTCTAATATTAGTAATTCTTGTCCCCTCTCTTTTTTTCCTAGTTAGCCTAGTGAGAGGCATATAGATTTTATTGATGTTTTCAAAGAATCAGCTTTTGGTTTTTTCAGCTTCTTTCTCTTGTTTTCCTGTTTTCAATTCTATTGATTTCTGTTCTGATTTTTATTATTTTATTATTTCTGCTTACTTTGAATTTAATTTGTTCTTTTTCTAGTTCCCCAAGATAGAAACTTAGATGACTAATCTTTGATCTTCTTTTCTAATACATGAATTCAATACTATAAATTTCTCTGTAAGCACTTGTGCTGCATCTCACAAATTTTGATTTTGTTTTCATTTAGTTAGAAATATTTTAAAATTTCTTTTGAGATGCCCTCTTTGACCCATGTGTTACTTGGAAGTGTTTTTTGTTTGCTTGCTTATTTGTTTAATCTCTACTGTTTTTGGAATTTTCCAGTTACCTTCCTGTTATTCATTTCTAGTTTCATTACAGTGTGGTTTGAAAGCAGACATTGTATAATTTCTATTCCTTTAAATTTGTTTAGATGTGTTTACTTGCTCAGAATGTGGTCTATCCTGGTAAATGTTCTATGTGAGCTTGACATGAATGTATATTCCGCTGTTGGATGACGTAGTTACAGATGCCCATTATATCCAGTTGATGGGTGGTGGTGTTGAGTTCAACTATATCCTTACTGATTTTCTGCCTGCTGATTTTATTTCTGAGAAGGTGTTGAGTTCACCAACTATGTTAGTGGATTTACCTATTTTTCTTTGCAATTCTATTAGTTTTTGGCACACATAGTTTGACACTGTTGTTAGGCACACACACATTAAGGACTATTATGTCTTCTTGGAGAATTTAACATTTTATCATTATGTAATGCCTTTCTTTATCCCTGTTAACTTTCCTTGCTTGGAGGTCTGCTCTGCTGACATTGTTACAGCTACTCTTTATTTCTTTGAATGAGTGTTAGCATGGTATCTTTTTCGCTATCCACTTAATTTTAATCTATATATGTCCTTATGTTTAAGTGGGTTTTTTGTTGACAGTGTATAGTTGGTTCTTGTTTTGTGATTGATTCTGCCAATCTGTCTTTTAATTGGTATATTTAGACTATTTACATTCTAAGTAGTTACTGATATAATTGGATTCATATCTACCATATTCATTACTTTTTTCTATTTCTTCTTTGTTCCTATTTTTGTCTTCAATTTTTTTCTGCCTTTTGTGGTTTTAATGAGCTAAATTTTATGTGATTTGAATTTCTCTCCTTAGCATATTTGTTACTTTTTTTTAAAACCTATTTCAGTGATTGACCTAGAAGTTACAATACACATTTACAGTTAATCCAAGTCCACTTTCAGATAACACTGTGTCAATTCATGATAGTGTGAGCACCTTGCAATAACAAAATAATCCTAATTCTCTGTCCCCATATCATTGCTATCCTTGTGTGTGTGTATAAATAAGTAATACAAATATATATGATATATAAATAAGTATGCATAATTGAATACATTGTGGCATTATTTTGAATAAACTGTCAGATCGATTAAGAGTAAGAAAATAGTTTTTATTTTACCTTCACTTATTCATTCTTTGATGCTCTCTATTAATTTATATGGATCTGAGTTGCCTAGCCTGTATTATTTTCCTTTCTCTCTGAAGAACTCTGAAAATTTCTTCCATGGCAGGTCTACTGGCAACAATTTCTCTCAATTTTTGTCTGAAAAGTGTTTTTTTCTCCTTCACTTTTGGATGTTAATTTCTAAGGGTACAAAGTTTGAGGTTGGTGGTTTTATTCTTTCAACATTTTGAATATTTTATTCCACTTCCTTCTTGCTTACATGGTTTCTGAGAAGTTGGATGTGATTCTTATCTTTGTTTCTCCATAGGAGTTTTTCAGAATTTTTTCCTCTATGTTTGATTTTCGGTAGTTTACAATGGTATGCATAGGTGTATATACTGTTTTGTTTGTTTTTGCATTTATCCTTCTTGTTATTCTCTGAGGTTCCTGGATCTGTGGTTTGATGTCTATATTAATTTTATTATGGAAGGAAATCCTCAGGCATTATTATTTCAAATATTTCTTCTGCTCCTCTCCTTGCTTCTCCTTCTGGTATTCCCACTACATGTGTATAATACCTTTTGTACTTGCCCCACAGCCCTTGGATATTCTGGTCTGTTTTTTTCAATCTTTATTTTCTTTGTTTTTCAGTTTTCAAGGATTCTATTGATATATCAGAGATTCTTTGCTCAGCCATGTCTAGTTTACTAATAAGCCCATTGAAGACATTCTTCATTTATGACATAGTGTTTTTTTAAAAAAAAATCTTTTAGCATTTCTTTTTGTTTTTCTTAGGATTTCCATCTCTCTCCTTGCATTGCCCATCTGTCCTTGCACGCTGCCTACTTTATCTATTAGAGCATGTACTGTATTAATCATAGTTGTTTTAATTCCCAATCTGATCATTCTGTCATATCAAGTTCTGGTGCTTGCTCTGTGTCTTCAAATCGTGTTTCCTGCCTTTTGATATGCCTTGTAAGTTTTTCTTGATAGCTGGGCATGATGATGTACCAGGAAAAATGACCTGCTGTAAACAGGACTTGAGTAGCGTCCTGGTGAGGAGTCGGAGAAGAGGCAGCAGTCCGTAGTCCCATGGTTCGGTCTCACTCTCCTAGTGAGATTACGCCTCTGGACTGTGACCTTCCCAGGAGTTTCTCCATTCTTTTCAACCCCCTTAGGTAGGCCAGCTGGGCTAGAGGTGGCTGGAAACGGCTCCTTCACTGCTCTCAGGTTAGCTGGGCTCTGGTAATACCCCAAGTCTTGGTGAGAAGAACAGAGTGCGCTGGCGTGTTTCAAAGATGGTTCCTTTCCCCGTCCCTTGCTGCAAGCATGAGGGGATTTTTCTCCTGTATTTACCGTGGGAACCCAGTCGAGCTCCAGAGGTAAATCACTCAGTATTGTGGGGGTCATGACTGAGTCCCCTGAAGTTTTTAACTCTCAGACTCGTACACCCTGGATCTCCATCAATTCGTCAGTTACAGTTCAGGCTTCCTACCACGGCATCGGTCATTTTCCTACCACAGCATTTTCTATTTGTGAGTCTGTTCCGGTAAAGCCGTGACTCCCTGTATTGACCGGTTGTCTCTCAGTCTTGGGGGCCACGGTTTGCCTTGGGTCATCTACCCTCTCTTACAGATCCAGGAAGAGTGGTTTCTTCATTCTGTTCAGGGTTTTCCTGTTAGGATGGAATGGTGACTTCCAAGCTCCTTACATGTGGAACCAGAAACTGAAAGTCAGAAACTTTTAAAAACAGAAAAATTAAGAAAAAGAGAAAGAGATAAAAAGGATTCGAGGGAAAGTGACAAGTACTGAAGTAGGCAAATAAGAGCGGACATACTATTTTCGGGGAAAACCAGAACAAGGCAACTGAACTGTAAAAACTAACTGAAGAAAACTTTCCAGAATTTGAAAAATAATTGAGGCTACGTATGGAAAGAGCAGCTGAGAATGTTGACAGTATTTATTACTAACAACAAGCAAAGGAAAAAAGAAATACTTTGAGTTTCTTGGGAAAAATTGTATATGACTTAAAAGGGAGAAAAGTTAGTTTTATCATCACACTTCTGAACAGCAGTGCTTTACTGAGGGGAGGAAATGAAACAACATATTTAAAATAACGAAAGAAAGGATGATTTTTAAACCCAACAAAGCTGACTTTAAAGGGCATAAACAGTTACCAGCGTGCCCGTATTCCAGGAGTGTTGTTCCCCCAAGTCCTTCTCGGGGCTCTAGTAGAGAATGTGGGTGTCCGGAGGGATGAGAAAGGCACCAATATAAAAACTTAAGCATTACATAAATAGTTGCCTATTTGAACTAGGACTACGGGAGGGCTAAGGGGAGAGAGTATGTGTGGAGGCTCTTTTGCTCTGAGTGTAGATGCAGTAGAACTATTTTCCTTTTAAATGGGGGGGAGTAGAAAGAGCATATGCCAGACATTTTAATGTTTTCGAAAATCATATGGTGGTGATATAAGTGTTGTCCTTCTGAGACTGTTGCTATATAACTTGTGATAAAACAAGTAGTATTGCGATGTTGTAACTTGTCATCATTCCCTCTGCTTTTAAGAACCAGGATTCTCAGAATGGAAAAAAGGAGATTCCAATGTTACAGAGAAATGTAAAGTAAAACCTCTGTAATACTGAATTTGAATAGAACGTATCAATATATATTTATGAGATGTTTTTATCTTTGAATCAATATTTCCTAGTTCATTCCCCTAATAAATCCTGGAAACTGTCTCTAATTCAGCAAAGTGCGTATCTAGCACACAGATCGTGGTTTTGAAATACTATTTCTCCGTAAAAGAAATTAGGGCTTCTTGGAGAAGTATTAAGTTTGGGGAGGAAATTTACAAAATAAAGCGAAACATCTTAGATAACAAGGAAGCTATCAAAGACTTCTAAGATTATGTCAAAAGGACTCAGAGCCTCCTATTTGCCAAAGATAGGATAGTTTGACCTTCAGTAATGCTAAGAATTGAAACCCATCATATGTATATGTTTAAATTTATGATTTCATAATGATATTAAAAAGAATTGATCACCTTTAGAGAATTATAGGGAACCAATTCATTATCTTGAAAAGTGGAAAGTAAAGGGAAAGAATTAAGTGCTTACTCTGATTTTTATACAAATTCTATGATTGGGTTTCCAAATAGTAAATGAGGGGCAGAGTGCCTAATAAAAGCTATTCTAGCTACAGAATGAAAAAGAAGTGAGAGAATATCATTTTGCAAACCCCAATGGCTGGATACAGATCTTTAGCTTCAGGAGTGCTAAGACTACAAAGAGAGAGACAATCAAACATTATAAGCCTTCTCCAGTATGGCTGGACACCACCTATAGTCTTTTAAAGTGACCTGGGTCTGATCCAGACTAAGTTAAGTGGACCAAGCTTCTAATTTGTAGGAAATACAGAAGACATAAGAACTTGTTGAACTTCACTGTGAATATGCAGTCAGCAATATGAGGACACTGGGAAATTATAGATAAAATTGCCTGAGTTTTTCAACAGATAATTTGTAAAATGAAAGGGGTGAAGGGGAAATTCTATAGATTAAAAGAATGAAATGATACTGAACTTTTTAAGACGGGCAAGACCAAACAATATCCTCTAGAGATGCACAGATGGATGATAAAGTGATTTTAAAAATGCAAAGAAGAGATCATTGTTGCTGTGGGGGAAGTGAGGGGCTATGATTGGGAGAGTGCACATGGAGGAACTTCTGGGGTAGTTCCATAGTTGACCCTTGAGCAATGCAGGGGTTAGGGGCAATGACCCCCCATGCCGTTGAAGATACGTGAAGAACTATTGACTCCCTCAAAACTTAGCTGCTAATGGCTTACTGTCTATAAAGCGGGCCACTTAACTTCAGCTGCAACAAAGTAGCATCTGGGAGGGTTGTGGGGTCTAACAGAGAAAAGAGCAAGTAGAGGGTGAACTAGCTGCTCTGCTGGTCCCTGCCAGGGTTGACACCTGCCCGCAAGAGGATCAGGCCTGAGCTGGGAGGCACACACTTCAAATGGGCAAAGATTTCCTGTCTCCTGCCTCGACCTCTCTGCTCCCCTCATATTTCAGGGTTTATCCTGTACTCCAGATAGTGGCTGGTTAGCTCAGTTGATTAGATATAGTGCTAATAATGCCAGTGTCCCGGGCTCAGTTACCATATGGAGCACTACGTACATTTTTCAATTTTTATTGACCATATCACCCATGTGCTGCCTTACGTCCAATTATAAATACTATATATTTATTGATAAAAATCCAAGTAAAAGTAGACCTGCGTAGTTTAAATTCACTTTGTTCAAGGTTCAACACACACACACACACACACACACACACACACACACACACACACACACCCCTCCCACACACATGCAGATAAAAGAGGATGCTGGCCACTTGTGCTTTCACTAGGCAGAGGTTCCGCAGAGCTACTGCTAGCCACGTTTGGTATCTTCATGCAGTTCTGAAGAGAAAGCCTGTCCTCACTGCACTTACTGCTGTTGGTCAGTAAATACAAAAATCTGTAATGTCTATGATATGAAAGGCGTCTCTTTGATGGTGCCCTTCTGCAGTGTGCAACTTGCACAGTTTTATGAAATGGCCTTGAGTCTCTGTGTTGGTTCAAGCTCTTCAAGCTCATCTCCATTCAGTCATTAAGGAAAGGAATTTTTTTTGCAAGCACTATTTTGTGCTTTGAAGAATTTTACTTCAGTACAATTTAGCAGTCCAGTGAGACAGAGAAAGTGCTATTCTAGCAAATATCTCATTTTTGCATGCAGTATCCTGAAGTAGAATTAAGTACTTCCTGAGATGCTGTGTAGTATTATAAATATTTTAAAGGGCAGGCTGGCTGCTGAGGCAGTAAGTTCCATGGTATACACCTGCTGTGGCTAGCACAGTTTGGGTTCCAGACCCCATCTCGGCCAGGCCCAGAACTTGATTCATCGTAATTCATCAGGTCCAGGAGGATAGACCCACATTAACAAAAGTTCAGAAGACTGTGATACAGATCAGAATGTCAGTTTATTAGTTTCCCATGGTTATAGTAACTGCTAAATGAACGAGAATACTCACGTCAGCTCTTCTCTCCCTACTAGACGAGTACCTTGGAAGCCAGAAGGTTGTGTGGTTTGTAAAGGGAGGTGGATGATCTTAATGGTTGGTGACAGTCTCATCACGTTCTGATCCACCCATCTCCACTCCAGGGAGATACCTGCCAGCTGGACCAAAACACTCGTGTCAGCCGTGTCAACATCGTGCACAAGACACACTTCCAAATTCTTGCTTTCTAGCTTGTCTTTTCCCAGGCTCCACGTGGAGGGAGGGAGGGAGCACCTTCACAGTCAGCCAGAGCATCTGGGTCAACCCTGGTGATTAGTGACATGACGATGGAAGCAGCCAGCTCAACTCACATGCAAAGAATTTCAGATAAATGAATCTAACAGACATGGAGCCCCTTCCATAGACTAGACAAAAAGGAACTAGCAGCGGTTCCTGGTCTTAAGTAGCTTACAACCCGGTAGGGCCAGATTTAAAAATTCTTTGCCCACTTCTATAAGGTGATACATATGTCTATAGATAGAGGTACACGTAAAGTGACTGAGTCAGAGAAAGCATCAAAATAAACTTCAAAGTAAAAGTAGACCTGCGTAGTTCAAATTCATTTTGTTCAAGGTTCAACACACACACACACACACACACACACACACACACACACACACACACACACCCGTCCCACACACATGCAGATAAAAGAGGATGCTGGCTACGTTGTTCTCTCACTAGACGGAGGTTCCACAGAGCTACTGCTAGCCACGTTTGGTATCTTCATGCACTTTTGAAGAGAAAGCCTGTGTTTGAACTAACCAGAATTCAGATTACTGGGTTTTTGTCTAAATAGTTTTATTTGGTTTCTTTTCTTGGAATTTTGTGTAACAGGTCTGAACTGTATCTGAACCTAATGTGTGAATTTTATTAGATTGAATTAGATCTACTGGCCCCTATTGGATGCAGTCTTATCAGATGGAAGCCTGCTGTTTGGTTGTGTGTCTAGAGCAGCAGTGACGCGCTTTGAGGGTGGCAAAGTACTGAGAAATGGGGCCGTCTCTCTCCACCCAGCCTTCACTGCTGTAGGCCTGTGTGACTGGGTTGGGCATTTGTTTTTTAAATCCGGCCTAGAACATGGAACTACTGCTTCTACTCCAAGTTTCGGGGCTCATCCTGCTCTGAGCTCAGGCAGTCACGGTGTGTGGTGTTCCTCAAGCCCTGCAGCCACACAGGCACTGTATTATCTTCTCACATGCCTGACACCTGGTCTGGAAACACAGTAGCTAAAATTAAAGAATTCTTTCCATCCTGGAATTTCGAACTAACCTTTAGATTTCAAATGTAGACTTGGCAATGGCAGCAAGAGAATTAATCTGAAGAGTTGGATGCTCAAAAAGAAGACTTAAAGACCCCACCCCTTAAATATGTTGGGCCTGAAATGGAGGTGATTATGTATTATTTTAGATTTAAAAGAGTTTGGTAAAGAAAAAATGTTTTTCCCCGAGTTTTTGGTTTAATTGCCCTGGCAGGATGGGAAATCCCCACACAACAGTGTGGACCTGGGGCATGAAAAGCAGCAAGTGAAATGGATTTCTGAAGCCCGTAAATAAAAATGAAACTCATTTCATTGTCCAAATTGAGTGGAAAGGCACAATCTATCCCAATTCTGATAAATGGAAGAATGGGACACACAGAGGAGAAAGTTTTTTCCATCTTAATAAGGCAAGATAGTGGGTATGACATACTAAGGACTTTCAGAAAAAGGGACATTTCATTTTGCTGGACTTGTCCAAGGAGGTATGCTACCCACATCTACTTTGTCGGGGGAAATGCCCACTTGTCCAGAAAGAAGTACAGTCAGCCACATGTTTATAATCAGTGCCCAAATGAGCATTTTCCTATCAAGGCAACCACGTGAAAGAAATGACCAGCAAAGGCCAAGGTGACAGCCCCGGTAGGCAGGGCATTTTCATACAGCTGTGATTTGCGGGAATTGCA
Source organism: Manis pentadactyla (assembly GCF_030020395.1). Lineage (NCBI taxonomy): Eukaryota > Metazoa > Chordata > Mammalia > Pholidota > Manidae > Manis > Manis pentadactyla. The sequence continues at coordinate 116,025,265 of NC_080027.1, read as the reverse complement.
ACCTTTTCCTCTTCTCTGCGAGAAGCATATTGGTACTTAACTCCTCTTTGAAGCCTCTTTATTCCTGTTCAGGTGGATTAGATGAGACTGACAGGAGCGTCAACAATGAACAGCTGTACTTATAAAAAAATGGATGGTGTGGAGTGCCTAGGACTCGACTGGCAGGGTGTTCGTGCTCTGTGACTCCTCGATGGGGGTCGGGCCAATGTCCGCTTCCTACCCCACGCCAGCTTCCAGCCTCTCCTCTGATGTGTCCACCCAGCCTGTTCTCTTTCCAACTAAATTCCTCATTTTTTAAAGATTTTTGTTGGTTGTTCATTATTAGTCTCTTCCTGGCCCTCGTTGTGACAAGTGCAGTGTGCAAGTTGGGTCCAAATTAAGATCATAGTCACTAGTCAGGAGACTAGAGGGAAGCCAGTGGGTTTAGGAGGGAATTAAACTCAGGCTTGAACTTATCACTTTGACGTGGAACTAAAAACTCTTGTCATTCATTTAACAAATATTTTGAACACTTGCCTTATACTGCTCATCCTGCTAGGCACTGTACATAGTTTAAAGATAAATTAGACCTGGGACCCACCCTCAGTGATCCCACAGCAAATGGCAGTGTCTTTACTTCTTCCCTCCATTTTCATCAGCACCCCCAGACCAGATGAAGATTATTCTATCTAGACTTAAATGACATGTTTGCTTTGCAAATGTGGCTTCCAGATAAGTTCTCTAAACTGCTTCCAGCTGGATTTCTCCTATAATAAATAGAACTTCTGAAGCTACCACAGCCTCTCAAGTATATTCTGAAAATACATTCTGGCTACTAAAAGTTCACATAATTAAACCATCTCTTCATCCATCTCTTCATTCACGTGTAATTCAGGGCTCCGACTGAGGCTAAGAAGAAGGGTAGATTCCGTCCCACTTTTCTTCAGGTGAACTTCTGGAAGTATCCTGCTGCCCGTTCATACACTGAAGGGAGAGAGCCCCGCTCTGGGAGGTTGTGAGGTCTCTACCAGGGCCTCCTCCCACCCCTTAGCTTCAATAATCCATTGTATAGCAACTTAGCCAACTTGATTTAATATATGTCCAATGCAGAGTCCTAGAATTGGTCTTTCTTTTTGGTGTTCTATCCTTAGATCATTGGAGGCTGTGACTGTGAAGAGCTTCTCTTGTAAAGATTTGATTAATCAAATTACCACAACAGGAGGAACATTATAGTGAGATAAAGCAAAATATGTGTCAGCAAACGGGGGAGGAATCTGCACTGAACATTGGAGTCCAGAGACACCAAAGTTGGACTGTTCACAGCGCTGTTTTCTAAGTGCTGCCTGCCAGGGCCAGAGCGCTCTGACCACGAGAGAGAGGCCCCTGCTGTGTGGAGGGGACATTCCACTGGGCAGAACCCTCCCACACCATTCTGCTTCTCTGTTCTGATTTTTTGAGTTCACCAAGGAGACTTCTGATTAAATAACTTAGCTTCCTTTCCTAAACACACTGATATTGGAAAAGGGGTCACCTGGATAGGAAGCATGAGAATTCTAAGTTCTAGAAAGGGAATTTCTGAATGCCTCCATTATAAATTAGTAAATTTATATACTGATTTATCAGTCGATTGTATTAATTTGGTTAAAATAAGGTCATCACTGAAGAAAATATGCTTCATAGGGTTGAGGATCAATCTCTGGAACTTGTTGCCTTGAGGTACTTGAGAATCCCGTTCCTGTGACCAACCCCCCATGGGATCTTCTAGATGCCTCCCCAGATTCCAGCACAGTCCCCATCCCTTCCCTCAAGGATGACACCATCAGACTTTGCGCTGGTTAGTTAGGTTGTGGGTTTTAAAGATTTTATGCCTTTCTCCTCCTTACCACTTTATGATGACAATACTTTTTAAAAAGGAATTGAGATAGAAGGAATAGAAATATATGACTGTTGAGAAGCAAAGGAAGATCTGCAGGTGCTCTTCAGTCATGTTCGGATAGTTCTGATTTGCTGGTATAGACTTGAATGACACCTCTCTGGCCAAAGAGTGCTCCCCACAATACTCCCTACAAAAGGGGGAAAAAGAGAGAGAGAAACTCACCATTAAAATCAGGCTGTCCTTGTTTTTGAATAACTCTGACCTGGGTGAGGGAAAAAACCAGAAGAAAAAAAAAATTGGAAAAGTTTACTTGAGGTTGAGAATTTCTAATTCCACCACTTTTGTGTGTGTGTTGTTGTTTGATAGACATGACAGCATCTCCTCATTATTATGGAAAATATAGGGTTGGTGTTAATTACTATCTGAATATGAATGGGAGCAGAAGTGGGCATAGCCTGCACTGGCCTTTCTTTGACAAGGTATAACTTTCTTCTGAATTTCTGTGTTAATTAATGCTTATTTAAAAACCACTTTAATTGGTAGTAAACACCTCAACTTTTTGTACTCATTAAAATGCAGCCATTGATGTGTGATGGATTTTTTTTTAAAGCTTAATTAACTTTCCTTCTGTATATATAACCTATAATAATGACAAACATATTGGGAAAAAATTACTCCTGCTTTTTCCCCCTCTGTCCCTACCCTGATTATAAAGACATTTTTAGCTGTGGATGTCTCACTTTGCTAGGATCAGATGCCATTAATTTGGCATTTTGGAGAAGAATAGGTGGCAGGAAATCAAAGCTTTTTGAGATGTTGGTCATTTCTAAACCAAAAATTCATGTTTCTAGGGGAGAAACAGTCTGTATTTTTTAAAGAAAAAATTAAACCAATACCCCAGATGACTCAAGACTTGTTTTGAGTATCTTTATGGAAAACATTACATTCTTAAAATGTTTTTAGAGATCTTTTTCTTGGAGGGGTTATAACTGTATAAGAAACACTTAATGCACCCTTTTTATTAGGAGGTATAGTTACTATTAAGACACTGTAACTACTTCAGAGAAAATTTGGAAAATAGGAAACAATTCTTAAAAATCTCACTACCCTAACATAACAGGAGTTTTAAATTTTTCATAATTCCTTTGCATTCTTTGTCCACAGTGGGCACAAAAATAAGCAGTAAAACTGCAGCCAGCAGGTGCAGAAGGGAATTGGCCAGAGCACTGTTAAAGGGGGGACTGGAGGGATGAGGAGGAATTGATCTTGTGGTTTAACAGCCACTGGGTACTAAATTTGGATTTTATCAAGGGGTGGGAGCCACAGCTGCAGGGGTCCAGTTGGGGAAAACTTTCTGTCACTTAGAGTCTCTGACAGTCCCTCCTCTGGGTCAACAGGGAGACCAAGTCTCATCATTTGATCAGGTTCTGATTTATTCACTCCTTCAAATTACATAACTTGTGTCAGCTGCAGTCCCAGATGCAATGGTGAGGACTGCTATCAGATTTTCCTGTGACCTTTCCCTTTGTAGTTGAATTTCAGTCACTTTTTGAGCAAGTGGCTGACCGGAAAGCATTTAAGATTCTGGAGAGAGAACATGTACTAAAAGAGTTACCAGAAGGCTGTGGATATTGCTCATTAGCCCAGGTCCTGCCCACCTAGGATCAGCCCTGGGAACAGTTCTATCCCCAGCCCAAGGAGAATGGAGGTTTGGTATCAGTAAATTTGCCCAACACTTTGTGTATCTTCTTGATTTACCAAGGTTTAATCTGTGCCATCTGGAATAGCAGTATTAAGGGAAGGAATTTCCAGAATCTCATTTTGACAAAGTTTTGTTTTCTTTTTTTCAGTTTTAAACAAAGGAGGGAAAAGATAGTTATGAAAGGAAGGGATAAAAAGAGACAAGGGTACGGCAGTCGGTGGCTCCCTGTGTTCTGGAGTTTAGACCAGGAGATCAGGACTAAAGCTGTCCATGGCTAGCCATCTGTCGCTTGACCTGAGCATCTCGGAGAGGCTGTCTCCTTTGTGATGCCATTTTCTACAGAAGAATCCTGAGGGAGTCTCAGTTTTAGATCTCTTGTCAACATAGAAGTCCAAGATGTGAGTGTATGATATGCTGGGAATCATGAATCCAGTGGGAGTAATTCCTTAGAGTTTCACTGAAGTGTTTGTATTTAATGGTACCTGATAAGGTTCCTTCCAACAGGCGCCCTTCACATTTAAGACCACCAGCATAGAAAGTAGGCGAAGCCATTGTGATATCTTTATGTGGAGATCAGAGTAATCCCAGAAGGAGAGACAGTCTCTGAAATCAAGGTGGCCTCATTTTACAAGGCTGGATTTTTGATCACTCCATTTTGACATGCAGAATCTCAGGGAGTCCTTATTTTATATTTATGCTCTTTTTTTTATCCTTCCATGGTCAAATTTTTATCTGTATATTGGACTATTTCAATAATCTGGTAAATTGATAGAGACAAGGAGTCCCAGAATATATGTTCCAAGGACAATCCTTAATACTTCAGTGAACTTTCATCATCTCTTACTAGGGGTTGGGAAGTCCTTAACTAGATTATGCAAATCTAGTCTTGACCAAGGAGTCAAGTTGTAAACCTTAGGGGTGGTTTTCATCCCCACCTATGTTAAAGAACATTGTGAGGAGGTACTGTCCGATGAGAGGGGTGCGTTTAAGAAGACAAGCAGAGGAGAGGAAAGAAGGTCCTCTGAGGGTGGAGGAGAAGCAGCAGAACAAGAACAAGTAGGAAGTCAAGGTTCAGGAAAGAGGGAGGCCAGTAGGCAGTGTTTGTGTTTAATGGTACCCGATGAGGTTCCTCCTTAGGGGAGGGAGAGGGGAGTTTTAAATTTGGATTTTAGATCATCCAGGGTTTTATTAGCCTTTCCTAAGGGGTCCTTGAAAAGCAATTTTAGAATCTTCTTATCTTTCTGAGGCCTCTTTATACCAGTAAAAAATACTGACCATGGAGTATTTGAACTCTTTGAAGCCTTTGATTCTAAAGTGGGTTATTTTACTTATTCCAGATTTCACTAGAGTGGCCCCCAAAGTTCTAAATTGTCTTGGTAAGATTCCATCAGAGCTTTAAATCTTTGGTGCTATTTGCACTATGCTTGTACATTAAAGAAGTTGGATAAAGACCTGGAGGTTAATTGAATGGCTTGGGACTCCCTCAGCATCTCGGCAAGGCTTACCCATCTTTGTTGAGATCCCTGAGTCGTGAAATAAATCAAACAAAAGATTTTCACTAAGGATAATTAAGAGGGAAGAAAAAGGCTTAGGTGGTTCAACACAAATGGAGCTGAGTAATAGGGATGGGACTCACTCAACTGCATAGTCCCTGGGGCTCCTAGGAGGAGAGACACAAGAGGTCTGCATTCTCTTCCCTTATGGAATTGGTCTGGGCTGAGCGGCAGTGGGTCCAGGCAGTGATGAGTCTTTGCATCAGAGACTGTGGAAGATAATCAACAAGAGCACCATTAGCATAAGTCTTTGTTTAGAAAGCTTCTGAGAAGACTGTCAGAGTTCTGTCTTCAGGAAAAAAAGTAGTATTTCTATGGAGCTTAGTAAGATGAGACAAATGAAGCTCACTGGAGTAGATGGTCAGAGATGGTTCTCACAGTGGGAGGGATCATTTTTGTGGTTTGGCAGCCATTGGGTGATCAATTCAAGCTCCTCCAAAGGGATATGGGCTAAGGTTAAGTGAGGGTCACAGTGAAAAATACTTTAGTTCTTCAGAATCTCTTCTACAAAGGTGTTTGCTACAGAGACAAAAGAGATGATTACTGTAGTGCGATGGGAGAAGAGAAAGTGAAACCATAACATCTTCCAAGTGGCCCTCTGCTCAGCAGGCTGTTTTCTTTACAAAAGCAGGGAAGTTGTTGATTCTCCCTCCCTGGTGCTTCACCCCTTCTACCCTACATGTCCCGCAAGTCTACCAAAGCAGCAGGAAGAAGTGAACTACACAGCAGTGGATCATGGTATCATGCAAATTTCAAAGGGGATGCTATGGACTGAATGTTTGTGTCCTTCCAACTCCTGCCCCAGTGCCTATGTAACCCTGACTCCCAGAGTGATTCTGTTAGGGGTGGAGTCTTTGAGAGAGAATTAGGTCATGAATGGGGAGCCCTCTTTGATGGGATTAGTGCCCTTACTGGAAGAGGCAGAGAGAACTTGCTTCTTTCTTTTCTGTCCAAAGCAAAGTGTGAAGATACAAGGAGAATATATCTGGAGACTAAAAAGTGGGTCCTCATGTGATCTCCCAGCATGTTGATCTTGGAGTTCCCAGCTTCCAGAACTGGGAGAAATAAATGTTTTAAGTCACCCAGTCTATGGTAATTTGATATAGCAGTCTGAGCTGGAAGACATTGATATTGGACAGGGTCTCAAGTTTCCAGAATTCCGTAGTAATGATTAAGAACTGAAAGAGCCTGGGCTCTTGCACCCAGCTGACTGAACTCTTACAGACTGGTAATACAGTTTCACTTTCAAGGATCATTGAAATCGAGTCTCCATTGTTTAACCATACTATGAGGGCGATGTGAGAATTTGCTCGTGAAACATCCAGACGGGAGTAGGCCTGGTTTTGGAAACTGCCCTAATGTGTGAAAGGCCAGTTTATGGCTTCCATGGCCTCTCTAATATCGCTCTTGTCTAACCAGAACTGATGCCTCTGCTTACAATGTCTGAAACAGTCTCTTTCCCTGAGGACTTTATAAAGTAAAAAAGAAAGATTAGCTGGTGCCACCCAAGCCCACATTATGGAATGAACTGCATGCATTTAATGAATAGGTAGGTGGTTTAAGCCTAAATGTACATGCCTAGAAATAACTACATGTGGTTTGGTTCTGATGCTCATTGTCCATCCTTCGTCTGCTTTTGCCACTGCTTTTTGTGCTTTTGCATTACCCACTGATCTCCTCTGAACATCCTGGTCCCTGTCCCATGCTGAGCCCCCACTAACTGGCCACCTCAGAGTGAGTTCCAACTAGGCAAGAACCTCAACTGCCTTCAAGAGCTCAGTTCTCCAGAAATGCCTTCCCTGTCCTCCTGGGAATTCTTCTCTCTCTGCTGGGTTAGATCTCTGACTTCTGAATCCCCTGTCTTCCATCTTCCTTTTTCTGTTAACTTCCAGAGGAAGGGGGCAGAGGAGATGCATTTGTTTGTATGTTTTGCCTGAATGCTGAATGTATATAATTCCTTCCAATTTGACAGTTCAGCTAGGTATAGTTTAAGTTGGAGCCATTTCACTCAGAATTGTAAAGGCAGTTATCCTAGATTTTATTCCTATTTTTGACTCTCTAAGCAACACTTTTTCCCTCTTGAAAGCTTCAGGATCTTTTCTCAGTTCCTTTCATTCTGAATCGCCCAGTCATGTGCCCACAGTGAGCCTTTCATAGGATCTTCTGGTCTGGAAACTCATGTCCTTTAGCCTAGAAACTACTAACTGTATTTTCTTCTGTTTGCTGTTCTTAAAGGAATTCCTACTAGCTAAGTTGGGGTCTTTTTGAGTGATTTAAAAATTTTTTTCATTTCTTTTTTCTTTTTACTCTTGGAAATTTCTTCAACTGAATCTCCCTATTTTCTTTCCATGGTCATTGTAATTTTGAAGAATCTTTCTTGTTTTTTGGGTACACCTATTTTATAGCATCCTATTCTTATTTTATTAATGATATATTTATATATGTGTATCTCTCCAAAGAGCGAGGAATTACAGTTTCATTTTTTGCTTCCATTTTTCCTATTTCCAGCATGATTCCGATTCCCTCTGTGCTGGTTATCTAGTGCTGTGTAACAAGTTCCGCTCCCCTCCAATCTCGGTGGCTTATAATGACATTTATTTTGCTCATGGACCTTTAGTTTGAGCAGGTACAGCTCACCTGTAGTCCATTCAGTGTCAGCAAAGGCTGGAATCAATCATCTGAAGGCTCGCTCACTCAGATGGATGACATCTGGGTTGGGAGGAGTCAGACAGCTGGGGCATTTCTATCTGTGGCAACATGTGCTCCTTCCAGTGTGACGGCTTCTGGGGCATCAGACTGCTGTGTGAAAATTCAGAGATTCTAATGTTCAGGTCCCAAGAGGGTAACAGCTGAGTAGAAGCCGCATCCTTTTTATTACCTAGCCTCAAAAGTTACAAAGAGTCATTTCCCCTTTACTTACTGAAGTGCTGTCCAACTGAAATGTAAAGTCACATGTGTAATTTTAAGTTTTCAAGTAGCCACATTAAAAAAGTAAAAAGAAATACATATAATTAATTTTAATAATATATATAATTTAACCTAATATATTAAAATATCTTTGTAATATATAATCAATATGAAACTATTAATGAAATATTTTACACTCTCTTTTCATACTGCCTTCAAAATCCAGTTTATATTTTATTCTTACAGCATATCTCAATTCAGACACTAAATTTTTTTTGCCAGATGCTTCGTTTTCAACAGTTAATGTGAAAGACAGAGCTTGGAGTGATGGCTGGGAGTTCACTTAGATAGTGTCAGTGTTTCTGGTGTCTTAGGTAAGGCCTATGGATTATCTGGCCAAATGTATTATCACAAATTCCCTGGTAATGGATTACTCTGTCCATATTTCTTTCACCTTCCCAGCTTCTCTATGCTGAGTCCCCTGCCCTCTCCATCTCCACCTTTTTTCCTAGACCAGCTGCTTTCCTCTTCCAACAGCTGTTTTGACCCTATAACTTCTGAGAATCTGGTTGTGTCTCCTAAATTGCACTGGGCTGAGGCTGAGGGGGACAGGTATTTCATCAGCTGACAGACTTTGTTCATTACTGTATTAGTCAGGATAAGCTAGGTTATGCTACAGTAACAAGTAGCGATGAAATTTGTAATGCTTTTATGTAACCAAGTTTATCACTCAGGTAGCTGTCATCCAGTTGGGTGTGACTCAGTGATCCAGTCTGCTTAGAGATGTCCTTGATCTTAAGAGATGATTTCAGGAAGTCCATGCAAGTGGTGAGTGTGCAGAAAGTCGAGAATTGTCTTTTAAGGTCTTCAGCCTGGAAGCAGCGTACAGTTACATATAGCCTTTGGGTCAGAACTAAATACATGACCTCACATAATTGCCCGGGATCAGGAAAATGTGATTGTATCTAGGAAGGAAAGAGAACTGGAAATATTGGTAAACATTCTCATGTCTACCTGAATTACCAAAAAGATCTTAACAATACTCAAACACAGTAGCTAAAAAAAAAGTCAGTATTAAAAATGTGCAAGCAGCATTGATAAGTAGTGACTTATGAGAGCATGCATTATAGGCTTTATGTTTCAAACAGAATTGGTTGTTTACAAATATGTGAAGCTGGATGCCTCATGGTGCAAACAGCTGCGTCAAATTAACCTGGATGTCATGATGGATGGAGCTCGTGGTAACCCTATATTTTTTGACACAAATTGCCTCACTTAAGAAAAGAGTGTTATGATTTAGGTATTTGTGGGGGCATGGCAAGTAAGTTTCCCTTTGTGTGCCACAACTATTTGATAGGTCAGCTACTGCTCTAAGGCAGCATCCAGGCTCAGTGGGAAAGAATGCAGTGATACATTCATTCAACAGATATTCACAAAGCACTTACTAGGTGGTAGGCACTGTACCAAGTGCTGATGCTGGCACCGCTCATGGAACTTACTGCACCAGTATTGTTTGGCGAGGTCTGTCTCGGGATACCTGGCTGTGTGTGTGTGTGTGTGTTGGGCAAGGGAAGTGGAGGCACATTATTTTCTTCTTGTTTCCGTCTCTGAGTTAATGTGACTGTTCAGTTAGTGCCAGATTAATTCAAGCAATAGAAGTAATTGGCTGTCTCTCACATGCCCTGCCATAAGAAGGGTGTAGGTTTTGAAGTGTTTTCCTCTGGTCATGATGAGTCCTGCAGAACTAACCATATGCTTTATCCCTGTGACATGTGTTTTCAAGGAAACTAAAGGTGTTAATGGAGTACCCTTTCTTTTTATGTTTCTCTTTCCCTAGCCTATGCCTCTGGCTGCTGTGTAAAACTTATTAGGTCCCAGATTCCATTCCCTTTCAGTGAATTTTCTAGTTTTTTGAAAAGCTTAAACTAACAAATAGGAATGACGTGAATTCCCCCTCTGTTCCTCCAAGAACTCTTTTCCCAGAACCGAGCAGGAGGAATGCCACCTTTCTTCTTCAGTTGCTTCAGCAGAAGTGACGTAAAGACCAGCGAGATCTCCAAAGGGGCTGATTCTTGGCTGGGGCTCTGGGATGGCTACTCTACAGAATCTGTACCATGAAACTCAAGTGAAATGGCAGGTGGCGCTAAGAGAGTCTCAGCAGGACCACCATAGTCAGTTCTCTGGTTTCTTGTCCCCCTTTGTTATCAGCATGCCTCTCTAACCCCCCTAAGCTCCCTCATTCCAGAGAGCACAGGATTTGCTTGGGACCTTCCCATGGTTCGCAGTGGGCAAGTCAAGGGCTTTGCCAGCCTGGAGGAATAAAGGGCTATAAAATGTCATTGTGTTTTTGCCTAAATTAAAAAGAAAGAAGGAAAATGAATTTATTTCTAAAGGTAAATAGGAAACACATTATTAACAGAATTTTTCTTCTTCCTCATTATCTCTTTGTTTATGTAGTAAATATGATAAATCTAGGAACAGATTTTCCAAAATATTTTCTCTTTTGGGACTCATGGAATATTTAGTACTCATACTGATGTATATAAACAGATTTGGGACTAGATGTTGAAACACCATGCCTATCTGCTAAAAGACATTTCAGACCCACCATGGCAAACTTTCTGAAGCGGTTTCAGTGGTGTAAGGATTCTTTTGTTCTGTGAGCATTCATTATCCTGAGACCCCAGTTGCATATGGAAGGAAAAGTCATTGTAACAAGGAAATTCTTGGTAATAATGCAACCACTAATAAAATCAGTCTCTGCTCTGACATCCCTCCCTGCTTAACATTAGAGTTTTAATCCTGCCCGGGTCAGTTTCTTGAGCATTTTTGGCTTGGTCCATCTCAGCTAATTTCAGAGTACGGGAAGCACTGGACATGACTAATGCAAGGAAAATAGAAATAGATGGCAAAGGAAATCAGAAATCCTGCGGAAGGTCCAAGTTTTCCTGAAGTTGCTGACAGAGGTACGGAGAATTGCTCTAGTCACAAGCAAAGCCTCTGACAGCTGGACATCTGGCAGAGCCGGATTAATTAAAAATGGAAGAAGAATCAATTGAAATGCAGAGGACAGTACAGATGTTGGGAAAGACAGTTATTTGAACCTAGGACACTGAGGTAATACCTATTTAAAAAATGATCTGCTTTGTAATCTTACTTCATGCCAAAAAAGAAGTGAAAAATGTCCATGGGAACTTTAGAATTCTTTAGTCCAGCCTCCCTCTCACTTCAGAGACAAGGAGGCCCAGGGAGGTTCAAGAGACGGAAGGTCCCGCGCTGCGGCGGAGCAGGACTGGGCCGCGGATCCGCCTGTTTTGCCGGTTCTTCCGGTCACTCCGGCTGGTCATGTTCGACTCACCTTTCTCACCCCGCACATCCCCCCTATGAGCACACCCTGCTGGCCCCTCTCGCCAGTGCCTGGCCGTGTTATCTCATCCCCACGTCCCATCCTCCCAAGCCTGTCACCTGCATTGTTGCCAGAGCCTTCTACCAGACTCCCCTCCCCACCTTGTCCTTGTCTGTTTTCCACTTGGCAGTCGTCGTGATCCTTTACAACAGGTTAGGCCTTCCCCCTCCTCTGCTCAGAACCTCCAGCGGCTTCTCATCATCCCCCTCAGAGCAGAATCCCAAGTCCTCTCTGGGCTTCCAAGGCCCAACCGAGTCCGGCGCCTGTCGGCCTCCCCGAGTCAGCAGCCCCCTCGTCCCTCGCACCAGGCTCCTGGTCCCTGCGCTCCTTTTCCCCCTGCCTGGAAGGCTGTTCCCACGATACCTCCCTTCCTTTCCATTCTTTTCACACTCAGTCAGCACCTGCTTAAAAGAGTACTCCACCGTATCATCCTTTCCTACTTAATTTCTCTTCATAAGAAAAATGGTCATGTATATTTATATGTTTATTATTTGCTTTCCCATATCAGAATATAAGTTCCGTGTTCTTTGTTAAGCCATCTGTGTCTGTCTTGCTGGCAGGCTCGTTAGGACACTGACACTGTCAGTAGATGCTAAGGAAGTAAGTCTTGAAAAAAATAAATAACGTGAATGATGAGATGAATAAGTTTTATTAGAAAATTGTTTTAAAAGTCAGAGCATTTGGCCAACGGCGTTTCATCCTGCCTGCGTGTGTCTGTTCTGTGCACCACACCCTGTGCTCAGTGCCGGGGTGAAGCCTCGCCCCGGGGACCAGAGCATTCAGGCCCCTGCTTCTCCTTCAGTGTCTGGGGGACCTGATGGGGACAAGGGACTCATCAGAGTCTCAAGGTCCTGGGCTGGCAAGGGCACTGGTCTCGTTCACTAAGAGCCACTGGGGTTGGGAGGATGTTTTTTTTAACATGGATGAGAGACATTTTTAATTCTAAGGTTGGGGTTTAGGCAGCTCGCTCTAAGTCAGAGGTCACTTACGAGGTTCCCCAGCATCTGGCTCCTGTGTTCATACTCCTGTAATTTGGCCAGAAGGAAGGAAGAACATTCCACCCAGGTTTTCAGATTCGTATTGAGAAAAGAGGCTGACATTCCTGATCAAAGTCAGCTTTCTTGCTTTTTTGACTATGTTCAGGTGGGTGTGGGGTTGGAGGTAACTGGAGAGTTGGGCAGAAAGGGAGGCTTCTGTGTTAATGGGCACGTGCTGTTTGGAAACACTAGTTTTGAAAGTTTGGGAAACATATAAGGACAGGTTTTAAAATTTATTATCAGTTAGCGTAGGAGAGGAAATTTGGGGGATATGTGGGGTGAGGAGATGGGAGGACTCAGTGCAGAGTAAGAGCAATTATTACCCTCAGGGGAGTTGGGCCAAGCATCAGAAGAGGTATGTGTGACTTTACACACGAGGGGGTGTAGGGTGTATCACCCTGGAGCGGCTGAGCGGCCACATCTTAGGGAACAGTTGGAGCCCTCTCCTTACATGGAGCGCAGGTGTCTGGGGGCAGAAGATGGCCTGACGGGATCTGTTTGGCTTTTATAACCCTGATTCTGGGTTATTCCCCCAAATGTCAGGGTCAGAAGTACTTAACTCATTTTGCTGGCATTTGTTCTGGTAAATTGGCACCTGGAAGATCCTCAGAGTAGGAAAATTTTACCATATCTCCAGTCCCCCTGCCCCACATCAAAATCAATTTGGGAGATTGGAGAATGGGGCTAAAACTCCATCTCCTGCCCTGGGCTTTGCCCCCTAAACACTTGCCTATAATATTCTGCAGTGTGGCATTTCCCCTGTGCTACAGAATGAAAGCAAGCCTGGCCCTTTCCTCAGACCTCATCCTGATTGAAAGACGAATGAGCCTACTAACTGCCATCTCAAGCAGCTTCCCCAGCCCCGCAATGTGAGGGCAGGGTAATGATGTCCAATTTTGCACACTTCAGATCCATTAGTAGCAATTACCTTTCTCGAGGTGTTTTGAGTTAGTTTTAACATAGTATTCTTACAGTTGGTGGATAATGACAGTAATAATGTGCACAACATTTTCAAGTCGCTGTTTTTAGCTACAATAACACCATTAGTAGGTCTATTTAACAGATGCATTTCATGCTAAAAGTTAAGGTTCTCATGATTCCTTTCCCTTCCCCCATGCAAACTTACCTGCTACTTTATTCAATGGAGATTTATACTCCAAAGTTTCAGAGATATTTTTCTGATTCTGGGTCTTCCTATTGAAATGGGTTGGTTGTGTGACTGGTTTGATCTAGAATTATTGTTTAGCTGTTTTATTTCACCTTTTTTTTGACATGCAAGCTGACCTAGAAATCCAAAGCCCACAAAAATGGAAAATGCACGTGTTTTCTAAAACTCACTTGCGATGTCTTTAAGGGATTATTGGGTTTTACACGATACCTTCAAGGCAGGTAGATGATCACCGAGCTGCCTAGCGGGGAAAGCTCGCAGGAGGGAGGTGTCTATCTATTCTAGCAACTTGATCAGATTGTTTTTTAACACCCCCAATAATCCAGCAGATCTGTCTGCTCACTCCTTCCCACCTCCCTGCCACCTCTTGGAAGCTGTCTCTGAGCCCTCTGGCCATCAGAGAGCTCTTCTCCTCTCCAGCCTGTGTCTCTGTTGTCTGTACTCCCTTTGGACACTTTTCTACACCGCCTCCTCCTGTGCTTGCCTCTTGTGCTGTTATGTAGCCTCCATTCTGCATATGGTCATTCATGTGTCTCATCTTCCCAGCATCTTTCCTAGGGCAGCCTTAACAAAGTAACACAAACTGGGTGACTTGAAACAACAGTTATTCTGGAGGTTAGAAGCCTGAAATCGAGGAGGTGCCAGGCCGTGCCCCACCGGGGCCTCTGGAGCCCTGCCTTGCCTCTTCCAGTGTCTGGTGGTTCCCGGCTTCCTTGGCTTATGGCAACACACAGGTCTCTGCCTCTGTGTTCATGTGTCTTCTCCTTGGGTGTCTCGGTCTCTTCACATGGTGTTCTATTTGTAAGGATGCTAATCATACAGGGTTAGGGGCCCTCTCTGATGACTGGGCCGTAGCTTGATTACATCTGTGAAGACTTTATCGCCAAATAAGGTCATGTTCACAGATAACAGTGGTTAGGATTTCAATATGTCTTTTTAGGAGACACAATTCAACTCACAATATCCCTCAAATAAGTTGTAACCTTCATGAAGCCCAGAGTGTTTGATGTAACCCCTTAAACAGTATTTCCCAAAACCATGGCTATGGAACAGGAATCCTTAGGTTCTGGTTAAAAGTCTCCCCCTGTCAAACACACGAGAGAAATGCTGTATCTCTGTCTCTGATCTAGATGACTCTTAGCATATTAAAGGCTCTGAGAAATCTTGATGTAAAGACACTTGTTGAAGGCAACCATTTTTGCTAGCTTTTTGACCACAGAGACTTTTTTAAAACTCTGATTTTCCTCCATTACGAGCAGTGGAATATTCTTTGGGGGGAGTGTAGGCCCATTTAATGTTGTTTCTGCCATATGAATTACCAAATGAGGTAAGCAGAATAATATGACATTTAGCTGAATAATTTTTTTTGTATAGTATGAAAGGGGCACTGAAGAATAGGAGCAATTTTTAAGACTTCATTCTGATGGATACTCGGATTCAGCCAAAAGTTGGACAGAATGGCTGCGAGTTTCCCCCCTGCTCAGTCTACTCACCTGACCCCTGTATGATTTGAAAATGGGGAGAAGCATGTATCTTAAAAGTGTATAATGAATAATTACTATTTGAGTCCAGTAATTTAACCAGGAAAATCGGTAAGTCCTTAAGCTGTTCTGTGCTTTCAAGCATAATGATTTTAAATAGAGTGATAGAATGGTAAGCACCCCAGGGAAAACTTGATTTTCTGCTTTTTTTTTAAAGGAACGTAATGGTGATAATTTCCCAACACCAACAAATCCTCTTTGGGATCTTTCAACACCATGTGAGTTCTTTATGCATCTTTTCGGAAGAAGTTTGATCTCAAATGGGCTTTTCAGCACACTTGTGGTGGTTGTTTCCTGCCCCTTTCTGTCCATTGGTGTGATTTGGGGGGTACAAATCCATTTTGGTACTAGCCTGGGCAAAACCTAATTAGGAAGATTAATTTGGCAAAAATGTCACACGTTATATTGTAAAGCCAAATAAGAATGGGTTTTGAATGGTGTGTGTGTCCTGGTTTCAGATAAAGCACTGGTGTATTTCAGTTGAGATTTAATTTATGTATATCTGATTTCCATACAATTTTTCAGATTCTATCAGTAGACTTGTAGAATGGTTAAAACATAAGCTTTGAAATTAGGCAGACCTGTGTTCAAATCCTGACTTACCTCACACCTTGCTATCCCTGTAGGCTTGTGCAGATGATTTACTCTGGGAGCTTCAGTTTTCTTATCTGTAAAATGGGAGTAATAACACCTACTTCACATGCTTTATTGTAATGACTAAATGAGACAATATTATTTAAAGCTCTATTCCTGGTATGTAAAGAGTTTAGCTTAATGCCCAACATGTACACATATAAAAACTTAGCTCAACACTCAATAAATGTAGCTGTTATTATTATCTACTACCTTATAAACTTTTACATTTTTCATTCACTTAAGAAATACTTATTGAGTGTCTGCTGTGTGCCAGGCACTACTGAAATTACTTGAGATACAAGAAAGAACAATTTCCTACCCATGTGAAACTTGTATTTTAGGGAGTAGCAGGCAATTAACAAATAATAAAGATTTTAAATAGTGTGTCAGATGCTGAATATTGCTGTAGAGAAAAATCAGGATAAGGGAGGTAAAGCATGCAGTGTGTGTGTGTGTGTGTGTGTGTGTGTGTGTGTGTGTGTGTGTGTTTGCACATGCACATATGCATAGTCGCACAGTACATTGTGTGATGGGCTGTGGGTTGTCATTTTCTATGTAATGTTTAAGGAAGGCCTCACCAAAAACACACACCGGAGAAGAGAGAAAGGAAGTGAGGAAAGAACCTTCAGGCGTAAGGAGCACGTGCATGGCAATGTCTGGGAAGCTGCAGGAGGCTAGCAGGGCTGCGGCAGAGTGAACCAAAGGGAGGAGAGTGGGCGTAAGGTCAGAGTGTGAGCCTGGGCTGCCTCAGGGACGCCTTCCAGGCCCTGGTGTGCAGGGACCTGAGCGATTGGCAGGGTTAGAGCAGAGAAGTGATAAGGTCTGACTTTTGTTCCTAAAGGACCAGTCTAGCAATTGTGTTTAGAATATGTTATGCTGAAATATGAGTGTAACTCATAAATGGTGTACATGCATTTAAAGAGTGGGCTTTAAACCTAGCTTTCTGAAGAAAGCCTTCTCTCTTCATTTCCTGTCTTCTCCCTTCCCTAGCCCTGGTCTTCCCCACCCTGCCATGCATTCACTTTTTGCAGTGGTCCATTTCCCAGAATAACTAAATATTACTGATGTTAAGGGCATTAGTCTCAGCTCAGGCTGCTGTAACAAAATACCAAATAACAGAAGTTTATTTCTTACCATTCTGGAGGCTGGCAGTCCAAGATCAATGTCCTGGCAAAGTAGGTTTTGTCCTGAGGCCTCTTCTCTAGGTTTCTGAACAGCCTCCTTCTGTGTCCTCACAGGGTGGAGAGAGAGAGAGAGAGACCCCTGTGTCTTCTTTTAAGGACAGTAAACCTATCAGATCAGGGCCCCACCCTTAGGGAAGTTGGCTGTATCTCATTTTGGGTTTGTAATTTGAGTCCTATCCAAACCATCATCCCCAAGCATTAATGTGCTGCAACTACCCAGTGTCTTGAACTCTGTATTTTCCTGATTGTTATTTTAGTGCAAGTTTCCATTCAGGTCCCTTTAGAACTGAATGCACTCAAATCCTGAATTAATATAGGGGTTATGAATAGCAAAAGGCCCTTCCATGCAGAGATAATGTTCAGCATACAGGAGAGATGTTAAATGGTTTGAAACATATCCCCTCTAATGTCATGTTTTTGAGCACTATCTGAGCTTCTAGAATAGTTGGCCTATCTTAGTGGAAGAGGAGGGAAGGATTAGGGCCTGAGGGTGGGAGTTTTGGTGAGTAGAATAGGCTGATTTCACTATATTCCTAGGGATGTTGCAAAGCAAATAGAAGTGCATGAGCTTATCTTGTTGAAATACTTGGAAAAGCCCAGGGCTTCCATCTTGCCCACAACTCAGTGCCTTCCCTTGGTTACCTAAGGGAATCCACTTACAACTCTATTACCCGGTAAATTAGGAGAGTGATTCAGTCAGGTATATTTATCATGAAGAGAACTGAAGATAATTAATACACTGCATTGAATGCAAATTGCACCCACAGCACTTATCTCATTTTCAATTAGCACAAATGTTACAGCACTGCAGGCTTGTTATGGTTTTACCATGGGCTGGGTAATTAATTTCTGTGAGCCACATATCAGGCACCTGGTAATGCCGTTTATTAATAAATGTCACCCCAGGTATCGGTTTGTTAGAAGAGGTAAATAAATGGAATGCGCAGTTGTCTGCCCTGTGCAAATCTATTTTTACACCTCGCTGAATCTTTTCACTTGTTTGTTTATTGACTAGAATGACTACTGAGATTACAATTGCAAACAAAGGAAAATCCCACCTGCAAAGTGGTCTCAAAGGGGGAATTCCTTTTTCTTCTCCCTCAGGGATGGATGGTCAGGCCTGTGAGTGGAGTTCAACACAGGTGAATTTCTGTTGCTTCAAAGAGCATTTTTCCAGATGCAACCCCTGGGGGGATTCAGAAAGGGGAGATTCTCTTGGAGCACCTCCCCCATCTGACCACAGACTTGCCCGCTCAGGTAGCGCTGGTCTCTCCCCACCTGTGAATGTTCAGGGAACATGAGATCTTACAGACCCCCTTACTGGTGCCACTGTCCCATCTCATCCTGGCCTTTGCCCTGCTCTATGTCTCATCAGTACTCTTAGCTACACCAAAGGATTCTGGTCATCTATTCCAATGTCCATGTGTGGGTGTTTCCCCACACAACCAAGAATTTCTGTGACATGATCTGGGTATCTGATAATTCAACTCATCTACCTGGAGATAGCGTCTAATCCCATAGGTTAAGGGCTCAATCCCACAGGACTGCTCCCCTCTATTTCTGATGCCAATCTGAAGTCCAGGTTTTCACCTGTGCTTCTGACCACCTGGCTGTCAGGTTCCCATGATCTCCTCCCCCTTTGGATTTGATTAATTTTCTGGAGTGGCTCCCAGAACTCAGGGAAGCATTCCCTTATATTTACCATTTTATTATAAAAGGTTATGATAAAGGATATAGATGAACATGCAGATGGAACAGATGCACAGGGCAAGGTGTGGGGAAAGGGTGAGGACCTCCATGCTGTCCCGAGCGCACCACTCTCTCTGAATCTCCACGAGCCCGCCAACCTGGACGCTCCCCGAACCCTTCCCTTTTGGATTCTCATGGAGGATCACTATGTAGGCAGACTGATTAAATCACTGGCCACTGGTGATTTGTTCAGCCTCTAGCCCTCTCCCCTCCCAAGAGGTCAGGGGTGGGTCTGAGGATTCCCAGCCTCTATCACATTCTTTATTCTCTTGCCAACCAGCTCTCCTCCTTAGGTGCAGTCTGAAAGTCACCTCATTAATATAACAAGATACACCTTTATGGCTCTCATTACTTTGGAAATTCCAAGAGTTTTAGGAGTTTGGTGCCAGAAATGGTCAAAGACCAAATACAGGCATACCTTGGATATATTGTGGGTTTGGTCCTAAACTACCAGAATAAATATTGCAATATAGTGAGTCTAATGAATTTTGGATTATTTTTACACTATACTGTAGATAAGTGTTTAATAGCATTATGTCTAAAAACCAATGCATACCTTGATTAAAAAATATGTCATTGCTAAAAACTGCTAGCCATTATCTGAGCTTTCAGTGGATCATGATCTTTTTGCTGATGGAGGGTGTGGATAAAATGAAGGTTCCTGTGGCCAGGATTCTCATCTGGCCCTGGTTGGCTAGCTCACTACACACGTGTGGGCAATACATTGTTATTGACTCTATATAAAGAGCCCCGCCAGGGATCTGGGCAGAGGTGGAGATGCTAGTGCTCTACCTACTGTTGGGAGAACGAGCTGGGTAATAAACCCTTTCACCCCAAGAATGTTCTACTGTCATTTCTTTGGTCACACTGAATCCATAGTGAACTTGCCTGGGGCTGAAACCCATTGGCAAGACAATTGGCGACAGTTGGCAGGGTTCATTGTTGACCAAGGAAAAAGACAGGAGGCCCTTATGGGTGGGGTGCTCCAGCAGGCTGCCCCTATGAATGGGGGGACAGTGAATTGTCCCCTAATGGGTATGTGGTCTGAGGTGGCTTGCCTCCTAGAGGCCTGGGCCCCACCCGAGGACTGGAGGCAAGTGCAGGTGACACCTGAGGCAGTAGGGGTGGCCCTTGGTATGGTAAGTAGGTCTTTTGAGAGACAGAGTGCCCGAGAGGCAGTGGGAGCTGTGGGTTGGCTGCTTCTCACAGTATTAAAAACGTCTACAGAAGAGGACACACTCCTGGAAAAGGCCCAAGAAATGGCAGCATGAGAACAACCTGGTACCATGCAAACTTCTGTGGATTCCCTGAGGAAGGAAATGGCATCGATGCGAGAGGAGGTGGCACGAGAACACCGGCAGCAAGGTGCCATTGAAGAGGTAAAAGATTCCTTACAGAATGAGATGGCAGCCCTGCCAGGTTCTCTGAAGAAGGGAAAGGCCATCAAGGAAAAAGATGAACTCCTGAGGGAAGCACAGGCGGAGGCAGCACGAGAACGCCAGCTGAGGAACATCGAGGTGAAGGTAGGAGAGCTGCTGAAGACTGAGCTGGCATTGCTGCGGGGCACTCTAGAAAAGGTAAAGGATGTAGCAGAGGAGGCACTCGGGGGAGGGGAGAGAGAGGTGCCATCAGCCCCTTTGAAATGGAGGAGCTGGGGAAAGATGAAGGGGTGGTGCTGGGGGCACTGACCCCTCCTCTATTGAAAGCACGCCCAGTGGTTGTAAAGAAAATAAAGACGGAGCAGCCGAGGGTTCCCCAAGGAGAGGTGCAGCCCCCTCCCCAGGTCGTGGAGCACTCTATGCTCTGCCCCTATCCTCAGGCTGAGCTAGTGGTTTGTGCTCCCGGTTTAGGCAGAAGCCCTCGGAGTCAATATCAGCTTGGCTCCTGCATCTGTGGGACTGAGGGGTGGATGGAATTGTTCTGTCGGGATCAGAGATGGGAAAGCTGTCTTCCCTGACAGTGCAGCCCACCTTGAGCCAGCAGTTACAAAGGGCACATCAGAGCCCAGGAAATCACTCCCTCCTCGATTGGCTTATGGCTGCACTCTGTGCTGTGTGGCCCAGTCAGGGTGATCTGCCATCCTCCTGCTAGATGGCAGATGTATGCTGAGCTCCAACAGGTGTTACAGGAGCTAGACATAAGAAATGCCATCTAAAGTCCAGAGATTCAAGGCCCAGATGATGAGACTTTCACTACAGGAATGAGAAATATTGTGGTTCAAATGGCTCTCACATCCCTCTTTGGGTCTCTAGTGGCCATTCTTGGGCACTTAGGGCAGCCCATAAGTGAGGGGACACATACAGCAGCAGACTTAGGGGAGGCTGAGGCAATGAGAGCACGGAAAGAAATAAGGTCTGCTACTCACAAGAAGAATTTAAAGAGTCCCATGAAGGTTATGGGGACCCAGGCAGGAGCAGATGGAAGGAAATTAGATGGGACGTCAAATAGGATTTTACTAGAGTTATGGCAACAACTGAAACCAGAGCAGCAGTTCCAGCCATTACGACCAAAGAGGCAGAGGTCAGAGACGGAGCCACAAGTCTGGCCTGTGTGTTTACAAGACTTCCTGCTGGAGAGTGAGCCTACCTCCCTCAAGCCCACACAGGAAGATGACTGGGGAACATGTTAGACTGAGGGGAAGGTCGAGGTACCTGCCCTGAGGGGCTGGGGGGAACCGGAGGCCACATGTTGAAATAGCTATCCATTGGTCCCCAGTGAACATACAATGTGTCCTGGCCCTGGTGGACACAGGGTCTGAATGTTCACTGATTCATGGTAACCCTGAGCAGTTCCCCGGGAACCCCACTATCATAGATGGATATGGGGTTAAGGCTATCAGAGTGAAACAAGCCCAGATCCCTTTGGGAATAGGGCATCTACCCCCCAAAAGAGTATACTATGTATATATCTCCCATCCCTGAGTATATTTTGGGGATTGATGTCCTGCAGAGTCTATGGTTGCAGACCACTGCAGGTGAGTTCAGACTGAGTGTATGTGTGGTGAAGGCAGTTCTGAGGGGACATGCTAGGCACCCGCCCATACATTTGCCTGATCCTTGGTGGATGACTAACACAAAAGAATACAAACTGCCTGGAGGACGTAAAGAGATTGGAGAAACCCTCCAGGAACTGGAAAAGGTGGGTATTATAAAGCCCACCCATAGTCCTTTCAATTGCCCAGTGTGGCCAGTAAAAAAGCCAGATGCTTCCTGGCATGTGACCATGGATTACAGAGAATTGAATAAAGTCATATACCCTATGCATGCTGTTGTTCCCTCTATTGCAGACCTGTTGGATACCCTCAGCCACGAACTAGGAACATACCATTATATGGTAGATCTTGCTAATGCCTCCTTTTCCATTGACATTGGGCAGGAAAGTCAGGAACAGTTTGTTTGCCTTCATGTGGGAAGGATGGCAGTGGACTTTCACCATCCTTCCACAGGGATACCTCCACAGCCCCACCATCTGTCATGGACTTGTAGCCCAGAACTTGGCTACATGGGAGAAACTGCCAATGGCGTGGCTGTACCATTATATTGATGATGTCATACTCATGTCCGATTCTCTTTCAGATCTAGAAGGTGCAGCACCTAGACTGCTGCAACATTTACAGGAGAAAGGATGGGCTGTGAACAGTATTAAGGTTCAGGGACATGGTTTGTCAAATTCTTGGGGCTCGTCTGGTTGGGAAAGACCAGTTATACCAGAAGCAGTACAACTGTAGCATTGTTACAGGAGTTTTTGGGTCTTCTAGGCTACTGGAGAGTGTTTATCCCACACTTCACACAAATTCTGAAGCCCTTATACTGGTTGGTATGAAAGGGCATCAGGTGGGACTGGGATGAGACATGTGCATCTGCCTTTACTACAGCAAAACAGGCAGCCAAGGCCGTGCAGGCCTTGAGTGTGATATCCCCATCAAGGCCATGTGAACTGGATGTTCATGTGACTGAAGATGGTTATGGCTGGGGTCTCTGGCAGTGGCTTGAATGAACTTTCCCACCTATTGGATTCTGGTCACAACTCTGGAAAGGGGCAGTGGTATGATACACTTTGAGAGAAAAACAACTGGCTGCCGTGTATCACACCTTGCTGGCTACAGAATCCATCACTGGAATGGCCACGATAAAAGTAATAACCACCTATCCCATCTTGGGGTGGGTACGAGATTGGACCCAAAAGCCAAGGAGTGGTGAGGCACAAACGCCCACACTGGCCAAGTGGGGTGCTTACCTACAGCAGCATAGTGCCCTCTCTAGTAGCCCCTTGAGTGAAGAACTCCCAACACTTAATGGGGCCAGTGATATATACTAATGAAAAGCAGGAAGAACCATTGCTTTTGAGCCATTGGTAGCTGAGAGTCCTTATTGGGAGGGAAGAGCCCCTATGCCCAAAGATGCATGGTACACAGATGGCTCCAGCCATGGGCAGCACCCAAAGTGGAGGGCTGTAGCTTTCCATCCTAAGACAGAGACAATATGGATGGAAGATGGTGAGGGGGAAAAGCAGTCAGTGGGCAGAGTTGTGGGCCATGTGGCTTGTGATCAGCCAGGAGCCCTCCCCTATAGTTGTCTGCACTGACAGCTGGGCTGTCTATCGGGGCTTGACCCTGTGGCTACCAACCTGGTACCATGCCAACTGGTTCACCGACCCCTTTGGGGGCAAGAATTGTGGCAAGACTTATGGGCCTGTGGTCAGACTAAAATAATTACAGTATACCATGTGACAGGTCATTTGCCACTGGCATCCCCAGGAAATGATGAAGCAAATAAATTGGCCCAGATATGTTGGTAAGAAGGAAAACCTGCCTCTGATATAGCTCAGTGGTTACATCAGTGTTTGTTGCATGCAGGGCAAAAGACAATGTGGGCTGTAGCCCATCTGTGAGGCTGGCCTTTGACCTACCAAGTTCCACAGCAACATGGGACAATAGCTAAGGGGACTATACCCCTCATCAGGTGGCAGATGGACTGTATTGGGCCTCTTCCTGTGTCAGAAAGATATCAGTATGCCATGACTTGTGT
The DNA here is from genome assembly GCF_030020395.1 of Manis pentadactyla. Taxonomy (NCBI): domain Eukaryota; kingdom Metazoa; phylum Chordata; class Mammalia; order Pholidota; family Manidae; genus Manis; species Manis pentadactyla. The sequence goes on along the minus strand of NC_080027.1, from coordinate 116,001,500 downwards.
GGACACAGCTACAGGACTTCTGATTGCTTTTCCTACACCTTGCAGACCAGCAGATGACCCAAAGAGGCCTGGAGCATCTCTTTGCTGCCTATGGCTGACCACAGGTAATTGAGAGTGTTCACCCATTTTACTGGACACACACTACAAGAATGGGTGTGACAGCTGGGAATCAAATGGAAGTTTCATGTGTCATACAGTCCTACCGCAGCAGGCATGATAGAGAGGCACAATGGCTTGTTAAAATCCAGACCAAAGTCAGATACAAATAGTCTGTGGGGATGGTCAGTCTCCTAATGGACTGTGCTACAGTGCTGGAATGAGAGACCCCGAAAGGGAGCCCTGAGCCCTGTAGACATGTTAACACATATGGCTGCCTCCCCTGTACAACTGCAGGTACAAACCAAGGAAGAATCACTGAAGTTGAGGTTCGGCCCCCAGAATAATATCTTGCTGCCAGCACCAACTGCACTGAACTCTGGAGTCTCCATTGAGTGGATGTGGCCTTGGACTTTTCAACAAATGGAGCAGCGATGGCTGGCTCTCCTGGCACCTTGGGGACAAGGCCTGGAAGCTGGCCTCCTGTGTATTCCTGGAATCCCAGTAGAGTGTCCCCCAAAGGTCACAGTAGTATATCCTGAACAGCCAGAAGGTAGGAGCATCTTATTGGGGAGTTTTGTTTTATCATTATGGCCAGTGCATGCACCTCTAGTAGCACTGTATATAGACCCTTAAGTAACCCCCATGGGGAGAAGAATAAAAATATGGTATATACTAGACCTGGACAGGACCCCCTTCCTGCTGTAGTCCTATCACAGGACCACTCTCTTGCATGCATCCTACCTGATGGACAAGATTTGCCTTTGTTGGTGTCATTAAAACATGTGTCTTATTGCCCCTAAGGTCTTTGTGGATTGGGAACCTCCTCTGGCTTGAGGATTGTTACAATTTTTGTTCAAAGTCTTGTTGTATTTTAATTTTTGTTATTATCTCTAAGTTGTTATTCATTATCACCCCTAAGGTCTTTGTGGATTGGGAATCTCCTCTGACTTGAGGATTATTATAATTTTTGTTACCTGTATCAAAATCTTGTTGTATATTAATTTTTGTTATTATCTCTAAGTTGCTGTTATCCTCTGTTGCTGTTGTGGAATCTGGTTACAGTGCTCCAGCTTTCTTGCACAGGGACCACTGCGGAAGATTGAGAGCCTGTAGATTGTAAGGCAAGAATCCTGGAGGGGTGGAGTGTGGATAAAATGAAGGTTCCCATGGCCAGGATTCTCACCTGGCCCTGGTCCGCTAGCTCACTACACACATGTGGGCAATGCGTCGTTATCGACTCTATATAAAGAGCCCCGCCCAGTGCTATGGGTGGAGGCAGAGATGCTAGTGCTTGACCCACCGTTGGGAGAGCAAGCCAGGCAATAAATAATGCTTTCACCTCAAGAATGTTCTTCTGTCATTTCTTTGGTCACACTGAATCTGTAGTGAATTTTCCCGGGGCTGAAACCCATTGGCAAGACAGAGGGTCTTCCCTTCATGCTGATGGCTGCTGACTGCTCAGGGTGCTGGTTGCTGAAGGCTGGATTGGCTGCGGCAATTTTTTCAAATAAGACCTCAGTGAAGTTTGCCACATTGAGTGGCTCTTCCTTTCATGAATGATTTCTCTGTAGCATGCGATGGTGTTGGATAGCACAGCAGAACTTCCTGCACAATTGGAGTCAGTCCTCTCAAACCTTGCCATTGCTTTATCAACTAATTTTATGGAATTCTAAATCCTTTGTTGTCATTTCAACAATCTTCATAGCATGTTCACCAGAAGTAGATTCCATCTCAAGAAACCACTTTGTACTTTGTTGCTTCTTAGAAGCAACTACTTGTCCCTGAAAGTTTTATCATGAAATTTCAGCAGTTCAACCATGTCTTCAGGTTCCACTTATAATTCTAGTTCTTTTGCTACTTCTGTACCACATCTGCGGGTACTTCCTCTGCTCAAGTCTTGAACTCCTCAGTCATCCTTGAGGGTTGGAATCAACTTCTTCCAAACTCCCGTTAGTGTTGATATTTTTGACCCCTTCTCATGAATCCCAAACATCCTCAATGGCATCTACAATGGAGAATTCTTTCCAGAAGGTTTTCAATTCACCCAGATCCATCAGAGGAATTGCTGCCTATGGCAGCCATAGCCTTACAAAACGTAAGCCTTCAGTAAGAAGACTGACGGTCAAAATGACTCCTTGTTTCATGGGCTACAGAATGGATGTTGTGTTAGCAGGCATCAAAACATTAATCTGGTCGTGCATCTCCATCAGAGCTTTTGGGTGACCAGGTACATTGTCAAAGGGCAGTAATATTTTGAAAGGAATCTTTTTTATTGGAGCAGTAGGTCTCCACAATGGACTTAAAATATTCAATAAGCCATGTTGTAAACAGGTGTGCTGTCATCTGAGGCTTTGTTGTTCCATCTCTAGAGCACAGGCAGAATAGATTTAGCATCATTCTTAATGGCCCTAGGATTTTCAGAATGGTCAGCTTCAACCTCAGGTCACCAGCTGCATTAGCCCCTAAGAGGTGAATCAGCATGTCCCTTGCAGCTTTGAAACCAGGCATTGGCTTCTCCTGTGCAGCGATCAAAGCCGTAGGTGGCATTTTTCAATAAAAGGCTATTTCATTTCCCCTGAAAATCTGTTGTTTTCATTAATGATCTTAGCTACCTCTTCTGAATAACTTGCTGCAGTTTCTCCATCAGCACTTGCTGCCTCACCCGCACTTCAATGTCAAGGAGACGGCTTCTGTCCTTAAGCCTCGTGAACCAACTGCTTCTATCTTCACTTACCTTCTGCAGCTTCCTTCCCTCTCTCAGCCTTCTTAGAATTGAAGGGAGAATTGAATCCAGCTTCGCTCTGGATTAGGCTCTGGCTTAAGGGAACATTGTGGTTGCTTGGATTTTCTCTCCAGGCACTAAAACTTTTCTCCATATCAGCAATAAGGCTGTTTAGCTTTCTTATCATTCATGTGTTCACTGGAATAGCACTTTTAATTTCCTTCAGGTAACCTTTCCTTTTGTGTTCATGACTAGGCTAGCTGGCACAAGACGCCTGGCTTCCAGCCTGTCTAGGCTTTCAGCATGCCTCCCTCACTAAGCTTAGTCATCTCTAGCTTTTGATTTAAAGTGGGAAACGTGACTTTTTCTTGCACTTGAACACTTAGAAGCCATTGTGAAGTTATTAATTGGTCTACTTTTAATATTGTTATGTCTCAGGGAATAGGGAGGCCCAAGGAGAGGGTGAGAGATGAGGGAAATGGCTGGTCAGTGGAGTAGTTAGACCACATACAACATTTATTGATTAAGTTTGCCGTATTGTATGGACATAATTCATGGTCTTCCCCAAACAATTGCAATCGTAACATCAAAGATCACTGATCACAGATCACCATAGCAAACACAATAATAATGAAAATGTTTGAAAAATTGAGAGAATTACAAAAATGTGACACAGAGACACAAAGTGAGCAAATCTTGCTGGAAAAATGGCTCCAGTAGATTGAAGGGTTGCCTCAGACCTTCAATATGTAAAAAACACAGTATCTGTGAAGCACAGTAAAGCAAAGTGCGATAAAAAGAAGTGTGCTTGTAAATATTTCTTATTTTAATTCACAGTGTTAGAGCTAACTGACCTGTGACATTTGGCCTCTGACCTAAGCTGGTGGGTAGCATATGGAGGCTTTTGACAAGAGTGGGTAGTTGAACAGAAGTTCCATATTTCTGTGAGCAATTCCAGACTTCCGAATTTGTGTCTTTTTTCTCCATATTTGCAGGTGACAATAGATTTATTTTTGTAAAAAAACGATCTAATTATCAGATTCTGACTACAAACCTGCTATGGGTCAGACACTTTGTAGAGCTGGAGGGTTATGGGCTTAAACTCCATTTTATCAAAGCTGTTGTGATGACATCAGCTTTGCCCTTTCAACAGTTCCCCCTCTTTTCCTTTTACCAGCTGGAACCTTAATCAGAAATCACCAGTTCCCACCCTGCATTTTGAGTTTTGTTGCTTTCCTTGGGGAACCCATGTGAAGAGCCACCCTGACTTGACCAAATTAATATATGTCAAGCACTTACCAGAATGCCTGGCACTAGTAAGTACCCAATAACTTGGCTAGACCAGTACGATTGTTGTTATTAGCCCTGGTCGTATTGTTTCAACTCCCACAGGGAAGGACTGGCAGAGAGGGGTCATCTGTGTAACCAATATTTATTGAGTACCTACCTCGTGCCAGGCATTGTTTTGGTGCTGCAGATAAAACAGATAAAAATCCTGATGAAATATACATTCTATTAGAGACAGGTAATATATAAGCAAATAGGTAAAATATATAGTAGTCAGAGCTTGAGGGCTATAGAAAAACATGGGGTAGGGAGAGAAGACCAGCAATGGGAGGGAATCACTGTCTGATCAGGGCCCTCAAGGAAGGTCTGAAAAGGTGCCATTTGAGCAAAGACATGGAGGGGTCAGAAGCTAGCTTTGGATGTGGGAATGGAGCCTTCTAGACCGAGTGCACAGCCCTGAGACAGGAGTTTGCCAGGAGCGCCAGGGAGGCCAGTAAGTCTAGAGTGGAATGAGTAGGAGGAGATGGTAGAAAAGGAGGCCTCAGGCGGTATGATGGCTAGGGCAGGCAGGACCTTGCGGGTGAGGTCAAGAACTTCGTATTTTACTCTGGGATACGTGCCATGGCGAGATATTGAGCTGAGGAAGAATGTGATCTGACCTAGGTTTTTTAAGGATTGCTCTGGCCTTTGTGTTTAGAAACAGACCCTAGAAGGACAAGGGCAGAAACAGAGTGGAGGAGGCATTAGTCTCTGATTGCTGCTGTAACAAATTAGCACGAATGTAGTGGCTTAAAACAACATGAGTTTATCATTTTATAGTTTGAGAGGTCAGAGTCCTAAACCAAGGCATTAGCAGGGCTGTGTCCCCTCTGGAGGTCCCAGAGGCAAAGCCGTCTCCTTGAGTTTTCCAGCTTCTCAAATCTGCCTGCTGTCCCTGACTGACGGCCCCTTCCTCCACCTCAGATCCCTTTCTGACATCTTCCATTGTCACATTTCCTTCTTTGATTCTGACCCTCCTCTTTCCCATATAAGGACGCTTGTGATTAAATCGGGCCCCATTTGTATAATTTAGGGTGATCTCCCTATTCTCAAGATCCTTTACTTAATCACACTGCGAAGCCCCTTACTCCTATGTAAGGTAACACGTTCACAAGTTGCAGGGAGTAGGATGTGTTCATCTTTGGAAGACTGTTAGTCTTGACTACTACAGAGGTTGGTGCTTTAATGTAGATGAGGATGAAGGTGGCTGGGGCAAAGGTGATGAGAGGCAGTTGGACTGGGGACGTACCCTGCCTCATATCTTGGGCCGATTTCAGCATGGAAGTTTCCTTGGGGCATGGGCCTGTGAAGTAGGTGTCTACCTTTTCATTATCATTTCAGCTGACTTGAGGTCTATTCTCAGCCCAACAGTGTGCCTACAAACTAAGGAACTGTTGTAGTGGGAAGGGATTTGGGAAGATGCAATCTCTCTGGAAAAAATCAGAGAACAATTTTAGAGCCAAACGTGAATGAGTGAAGAATGAAGTGCAAGATATATCCATCAGTGACAAAAGAGTGAGGAATGTGAAGAGGCTTCTTGGAAGAAGTACAGGTCATGGATTTTTATTTTTCAATTGAGGACCAGTCAGAGAATTGCCAGCATTGATTTTTGCTAAGAATTGGACATTAGAAAAAGTCTTAGCATCTCTTACTGGCATTGTTTCATAATAGGTAGGACATGTAAGCATCTAAGATAGAAAAAGGACCTGATCTCAGAATAAAGAGGGAGTCCTTTGAATTAAACATATTTAGCTTTATAAAGACTGATGCTTTATTTTTCTCATTTCACTGAGGGTCATTGGGGATTGGCACAGGTTTCTAATTCTCAGCCTAGAGATGAAAGGCTGTTTGGTTGTTTGTAGTTTGGATTTCTGACCTTATGAAACATGATTATCTTGCTGGATTTCTTTGGGCTCTGACTTCAGATCGCTGGAACCAGATGACTCTGACCTGGTATCTTGCTTTGTGGATATTCTTGAACCTTGTCAGTGCTATTTGCTCCTTCACCAGAGAGAGGTTTGGGAGGCAAAGGAAGTAAAAGAAATGCAGCCCAGTTTGCAGTGGGGTGTCCGTGGTCACCTTGTGGTGACCAAGCGGTTGGCTAGAGTGCTAATCTAATTCCACAGTGAGATTTGGGGATGTTCTATGACTTTCCATCATTATGCATATATTAGTTTCTAGTGGCTGCTCTAACAAAAGACTGCAAACTAGATTGCTTGAAACAACAGAAACTTTACCCTCTCCCCATTCTGGAGGCTGAAGTCTGAAATCCAGGTGTCAGCAGGGCCCTTCCCCTTCTGAAGGTTCAAGGGAAGAAGCCTTCCTCACCTCTTCCTAGCTTGGGTGGTCTGCCCACAATCCTCGCAGCTGCACCACCCCAGTTTCCACCTCTGCCATCAAACGGCATGCTCCCCGTGTGACTGCATTTGTGTTTGTCTCTCCTGCTCATAAGAAAGCCACTCATTGAGTTATGGTCCTTGTGAATCCAGCAACACCTCCTCTTAACTTAGTACACCTGCCAAGGCTGTATTTCCAAATGAGGCACAGTCTGTGGTTCTGGTGGATATGAATTTGTGGGGGTGGGGTCGGGGGTGCACACTGTGTGGGCTGGCTTGTGTTCCCTCGAAAGTCAGATGTTGAAGCCCTGATGTGTCTTTCGAGAGAGGGCCTTTAAAGAGGGAATTAAAATGAAGCCAGTGGAGTGGACCCTCATCCAGTCTGCCTGTTGTCCTATCAGAAGAGGCGATCACGACACACAGAGATACCATGGATGCTCACACACGAGGAAAGTCCACGGGAGACACAGTGAGACGGCAGCCTTTGGTCGGCAAGCCCAGGAGAGGCATCAGGGGAAACCAAGCCTGCCAGCACCTTGATCTTGGTCCTCCGGCCTCCAGACCTGTGAGAAATACACTTCTGTTATCTAGGCCACCCAGTCTTTGGTATTTTGTTATGGCAGCCTGAGCTGATGAATGAGCTCTTGAACCCAGTATAATGCCTGATACCCTTTATTTTTAGCTTGGACAACCAGTGGATAAGGGAGGGATGCCAAAATGGATTTTAGGATGTCTGTGTTATTCCCGTACCTTTTGTTACCATTTGCTCCATGTCTCTTCCTGCATCTGGAACAGATAAGCTGCACTTAGAGGACAGGCTTGGGGGTCAGAGGTTGGGGTGACCACTTCCACACAGCCCCCAGATGGACACTGGCAGGCCATAGGCGCTGGGGACTTTCTGCTGAGGTAGATCGTGGGTTTGCCATGTTGGGAGTTCTCTTTTGCTGCAGGTCAGCAGGCACATGCGGCTGTTGGGTGCAGGTGTGTGTGCTGAGGCTGGAGGCGGGGCTCTAACAGCCCATTTCCCTGCTCCCAGCTTCATTAGACTCTCCAAGGGACTTGGTCTCACCCAGACCAGCCCTGTCCCCTTTCTGCACCCAGGAAACATTGCAGGTTTGCTTTCTCATGAATATGGATTTCCATCAGCCCTCACTGTAGGGATGGATGTTGGGGGCAGAGCTGTTGATTGCATTTCTAGCCAATCATGCCCATTAGCAGGAAGAGCGGTGGGCATTATGCCTCTTCAGTGAGGGGCCATTTGCATTTGGTTGGGCTGCTTGCTTTCTGAGCATCTACGGACCCTCAGCGTACTCAATTACTCTGCATCCGGCTCTTCCTCTGTGATGCTCTTTTGCTTTCTAAGTGTCTTGATTGGATTCGCCAAATAGCTTGGTGCTAACTACAGCTGTTTAGCATGTCCCTGGGTGGAGGGTGATAAGGACACGGGGCTTGGGGTGGCTGTAACCAGTGCGGAATAAATATCCTTCCTTCTTCTTTCTGCCCACAGCTCCCTCCTCCCCAGAAGAATCCTGGCATTTGGAGTCAGTAGCCCTAGCAAGCCATAGCGTACCCACTTGTACATTTTGCCTCTTTTTGGGGGGACCTGGAGGTCCTTCATTCCAGAGCTCTCTGTCTAGTGCCCTCACCCCGTGGATGTTCGTATCCTGGTGGCTCTGCGGGGGGTGTCTGTGGGGCCTGGCAGGAGCGGATGCTGAGTTTTCCTCACCACTTCCTTTTCTGAGGAATGTAGTCAGTGGGTCTGGGGAGAGCCCGTGGGGCAAGCCGCCTCCCCTCCTCTCCCGGATATTCCAGCGGAGTCACCGGGCCATATGGGAAAAATGGAGGCTTGACCTGGAAGACAGGCATTTTCACATCCTGTTCACATATCCTCATAATAACGTGTGAAGACAACTGGGGATGACAGAGGGTCTCTTTCTTTTGCAGGGGCATGTTATTTTTAACCCCCTTCTGCTGTCCGTGGTCCTCTGGAAAGCCCTTCTCCAGAGTCACAAACATTCGTTCACTCTTGCTAAGGCTGGAGCCTTCCTCCCTCCCTCCCCTGGGCATCACCTGGGCCCGCCAGCCCCCCTCTGCTGTGTCACTAGGGATGCTGTTTTGCTTTCTTTCCCTCCTTTGTTTTGCCTCCTCAAGAAAATGAAAGTGAGCACCTGAGAAAGAGAGAGAGAGAGGCAGAGAGGGAAGAGACGGTGTACACTAAATGATCTGAAAATGATAAAGGGAGGTTACCTGTGTGTTTGTCAACAAGACAAAATAAATAAGAGCAAAGAAAAAAAAGAAAAAAGGACAGCAGTCAAAGGCAATCAAATATGTATTTAATTAAAGCAAACATAAAATAAAAGTTACATGTTGAATCAATAAACTGCACTTTTTTCTACATGCATTTTGAACAAGACGGATCAGAATCTTGCATGATGAAGACATAATGTGTCATAATAATTAGGAACACAGACAAAAGAACAGCTAATCAGCATGCAAATGTATGCAGTTCTGGTGATTCAGATGAGGCAGATTTCTACCTCTTTTTTGCTTGATTCATCTTCATTGCTAATCATCTGAAGGCTGCCAAATGTTCACTGACACTAATGTATTATAGGTCAAGAGAGGCAGGTCTTCACCTATTACCCCTCCAAACAATATGCTTCCCTTCCCTGTTTCCTCTTCAGGGTTTGCAGCAATCACTGCCAGATGCAATCAGACTCCTTGAATAGGAGCAACTGAGGCTTGTTTGTGGCTCGGATTCATTAGAATCAGGAGGCTGAAGAAAGGAATAAATTACTTAATTGCACAAAAAAGTTGCAGCCAAAGTGGTGGTGAGAGAAACTGATTGTGTAGATACGCATCAGACCACTCTTGGAATGGGGCGTCTTAGAATAGCTGGTAGTTTGGCCTCACAGATTCAGACAGATTTGGGTGTCCTCCAAAACAGATGGCTCCACATACCATCTATTCTTCTCTTTGTCAGGTTTTACCATTTATTTGATCTTGGTCCTTCTCTGATGCTGGTCGTATTAGTTGTAACACAAATACGTATTCAGACCATTTCCATCCCGTCTGGCCTTTCCCAGCGTTTGTTCATCTTTTTTCTTTTACTTTCTTTCTTCTCTTTCTCTCGCTGTCTTTTCTGAGGAGATGGTTAAGTTGAATAAACCCCTTGCTGCCCGCCTCCTGAATGCTCCTTTGCGTGCAATGCAGGACACGGGAAGGATGCGTTCGCCTGCAGTGCTGGGACCGAGCCCTGGCCTGAACCGAGGAGGAGGGAGGGAGGCCACGTGGGGAAGGGAAGAAAGAGAGAAGTCACTCCATTCTCCACCCTCTGCAATACCTTTCTTGCCTCAGACTAACTCTTAATCTGTAAGAAAAAAAAAAAGCCCAGTAGTACCCAGTGCTCTTCATATAGAACCAGGGAGGAAGAAACAAACCCATGGGGCCCTCCTGACAGGTGCCCCCTCCCTTCCTCTGACCCTCGGCCACGGGATGTTCCCCTCAGGGTTTTGGGCATGTGCCCGACTTGCAGGTGGTCTTCGGGTCATGAAGAAGGACCTTCGTTTTCTCTTTGAAGGCCCTGTATTGCCAGTCATCGTGTGTCTCTTTCTGTGTCCATGTGTGTGTATGTGGTGGACGGTGTCAGGGGGAGGGGTTGATGAAAGACAGGAGACCCTGCAGGGAAGAAATTAGGAAGGAAATCGTTATGATTGATTTCTATTGGGACAAAAAGAAGCATTCAGACAGAGGGGGACTTTTCTGAAAACTGTGGAAAAAATAATGGGCTAAGCTTACCCAGGTTTGCTCTGACACGTCCTCCCCCTGCCCTCGTTTGCTCTTGCCCGTGTTCCCTCTGCCTGAGGGTCCCTCCTCCCAGGATTTCCTAAGATTGGGGCATCCCATCATTTGGGTCTCAGCAGCAATCCCACATCCTCAAAGGGGCCAGTTCTGGCCTCATCTCTACCTTATTACCGTGTTTCTATTTCCATTATAACTTTTACTACTCTCTGAAGTTTATTTGTATAAGCATTCTTTATGTATTTAATTTTATTTACATGTGTATTACCTGTTGCTCCTATTAAAGGGACAGTGTTAGTATTAGCTGTCTATTTTAGTCCTGCATCCCCGTTGTCGACACCTGGGTCTGGCCTTCAGAAGCTGTGCAACACGTATTTGTTGTTTAAATGCATGGTTTCTGAAAATGAATGCTTCCTAGTGGTCAAGTCACATTAACTGTCGACTCTGAAAGGCTGCCCAGGTATTTACAGAGCTGTGGTACTAGAGCAAAACTTGCTGGAGGCTGCAATTTGGGCCACTGATCTTTCCAGAGAGACATTTTACCCAATTCACCTTTTTAAGTCTGGGGCCCATTTGATGGGCAGTAGCTTCTTGGAAAGGAAAGACATTTGTTTTCCTAAATTCATGGTCTACAATGTGCCCTTCTGGTGTGAGCCGAAGTCGGCCATCTCTAGAGGTTTGTGCGGACCTCTGGTGTGAGTCAGAACCACTCAGGGGCCTGGGCAATGTGAGGAAAGTGGGGAGGTGGAAGAGGAGAGAAGAGACAGGGAGATGAGAGAAGAAAGACTTTCTAGAAAGGGCCAATTACAAGTCTCCTCCGCGGCTTGACATTGCAAACATCAGACACCTGGCCAATATACCCCACGGCGGCAGAAATGCTGACGGAGGTGCCAGGTCGATCCCTATTAAATGAGGGGACACGGCTACCTGCTTTTTTCCAGAAGCTGACTAAGCCACGAGGGTCACAGGAAAGGTGTTTCCTCTGCTGGATTCATTGACCCCTGTTAAGTTTCCTAGTACTTAGGCCAAGATTTCTGTTGCCAGGAGTTCCATCTCCCAACCTTGAGCCCTTCCCAAAGCTGGGTGTTAGTTGTAGATTTTTGTGGCGAATTGAAGGACTCCTTCCCTGCTGTGTTAGTGTATCACTTGGGCCATTAAAAGTGAAATAAAGCAAGTTCTTCTTTTTCTGGAACATGCCATGACTGATATGAATTGAAATAAAATTCATTTTGGGGCTTGTCTTTCTTTCTCCATCTTACAGTCAGAATGATTCCTCTCTCCCAGCAAGCCCAGTGAGGCATCTCCCGATGGCCTTGATCTCCTTTCCAACTTCTGGGGACTTGTGGGAATCATGGATTTATTAGGAGCGGGGTGTGAAGTGGGGGAAAGGTCTCGAGTGAGCAGCTCAGCTCCAGGCATTTTAATTCCATGTGGAGTTGGCAGGGAGAAGGCCCGAGTAGGCCCCAGACCATCTAATCCCTTATCGCAAGGGCCCCAGCTCTATGCCAAGGACTCGACTTGGGGAGAATGGCAGTCGTCTTGAGGGAGGCTCTCATCTCCGCAGGAAGCCAGCCGGCAGAATGGACACCACCAGATAGAGCCTTCTGTAGCCAGTCCAGAGGCATCTGATTATTCAGTGGATGTTTTTTGTTTTTTTTTTTTTCTGGTCCAAATAAGCCTCACATCCCTTCAGCAGAACAAAGCTGGACTTTCCCACTCTCTGGCTGGCAGAGAGAGCTGTCTTAGGCTCCTTGGAAAAAGCTCCATGGTTACCTTTCTTCCCATTTTCCTTAGATCTTTTTGTTTGTTTGTTTGTTTTCTCTCTCATAAAGTAAGAAAGACATTCTTCTGTGCCTGGGCAGACAGCTGTCTGAGGTCCTTCCTCTGTTGGGCTTCTCACCGTTGGACCCCCGGCCCCTCCCAGTCACGCAGGCTACAGAAGCTCCCCTGGCCTGCCTTTCATATACCGTGTCTGAGGAAGGAGCTGAGCTCCCTGCCAGCAAGTGAAACCTTGGCACCCTCTCAAAGAAACCTGAAGTGAGAAGGGTTCAAGAGGGAGGTCGCTTTGTGAGGAAAAGCTCTCCTCCAGCCTGTCTGAGGGCCTCCCGTGGGGGCCCTGGGGAGATGGGAACCCATTCACCCTGGGCATTGTGTCCACCCTGGCTCCTTTAGCCAGTACTGAGAGCAGACGGAAGACAAAGATTCCCATGGGATATAGGAGAAACCTAACCCCACTCCTCTCCCATCCATGTCTCGTCTGCATTTGGGATTTTAATTTCAAATGCCTCCTTTTCCTTAACCACCGAGTGAGTTCACGGACCATCTACCTGGGAATGCCCTGACCAACTGGCCTCTCTGTTCATGTCTCAGGTTACTGTGTCTTTAGTACAAATACTCACTGCCGGACACTGGGAACTTAGGTAATCAAATCACTGTCCCGTTGGAGTCCAGTAGGCAAGAGAGACATGAAATAACTAACTTACAGTGTGTGTGATAGGTGGCTGGATGTCTGTGGCTCAGCCTAGAAGTTTTTCCTGCGGAGAGAAGCTCTCCTTGCATTGCACCTGGTCCCTGGGCAAGCTGGGCTGTTAAAGGCTCATTGAACCTGGTGACTGATGGCCCCCCACCCCCGCCCCCGGTAGGGAAATGGGTGATGTTAAGACTCAGTTGGTTGTGACCATTGGAAGAACAGAGAAGCACTTTGAACCCCTTCTCATTTCCCTCATACAGGGTGGTGTGATCAGTTTGGAGGTGGAGAAGGACATTTCCGTGATGTCATGGGGGCATGGTCTATTTTCCTCCCCGTGACTGCTCCCTTTCTTGGGAAAATGACCAGGAAGGACTCCATGATTTCAGTGTCCAGCTCTTGGGTTTGAATGTTTTCATTTTCTCCTGGGAAGAGAACTGCTCATGGCATCAGGAACAACTTTCAGAAGAAGTAACAACTACAGCCAGAGGAGCTCACACCTCTGCTGAGCAGTTCACAAGTCAGGGAAACCGCTGGAAAAGTAGAATCAGAAAGTGACATTTTATCTTGGCACGTGGCAGAAGGAACAGAGAAGAGGTGGTGGTTGGCTTTTGTGTCATTTCAAGAAAAAAATGAAGGGAAATGAGCATTTAGCTGTTGCTTTGTCCACTGTAGGAGGTGAACAAGTGTCCCTCTGTGGGCGCTAATGTCCTGGCACAGGACGTCCATGAACAAACGTTTTAATGATGTAGGGAGGATGCATGTCTAAGAGGAAGGTCGGACTTAATGAGCGCTGGGTCCTCCTCCAACTCTTAAAGCTCAGATTGCCCATGAGTTAATCCACGGCATCACCTGCATGTCCACGCTGGGTGGGAGGGTCCTGCTGGTGCTGCCCTCTTGGCTGTGGGTGGCTACTTTGCTCTAGTTGGAATTGGAAACTTGGACCGGGAAGGGCTTGGTATGGCAAGAGTATTGGGTGGTGGGGTCAAAGCCATTTCAAACTCAGTTTGGTCAACTATTACTTGAGCAGCTATGTATTATGGGCCTGGCCCAGTGCTAGTGTGGGAACATGGGGGTGAAGGAGATGACTGAGGGGGTGTAGAGGGCCTCTGTGACGAGGCTGGGTGAGGTTGGGACAAAGCTCCTGCACCCGAGCCCCCACAGTGGGGCTGCCCTGCCCTGTCTGTTAATGCCTGGGGCTGGTAGGCCCAGACAGGCAGGGTTAGCCGCCTCCGTACCGAAGTTGGTGGGGGTGCTATTATTTAGTTTTGAAAGAGGACATGACTTTTGTGTAGAACAGAGGTGACAGGCTGTGATCCTGTTGTGTGCACATGGCCCTACATCACCCGGCCATTCTCTGCAGACTCCCGAGGCACTTGTGCCGGGAGCTGACCTCCTGGCCTCTCTCCTGGCCTCCTCCCTCACTGCCTGCCCAGGCCACCTTTGTTTTGACATCCTTTACTTTCCCCTCCGTGTTTCCTGTTTTCATGGATCTTCCCCTTCTGCTGTATTTTTCCTGTGTCTATTTGGTCTCCCAGATGTTGCAGTCACTGGTTATTTTGGTAGCTATCTGGGCGTCACAAGATTTAAAAAAAAAAACCACAATGGAAAAAACCTATACTAGAAAAAAAATTTCCATACATGTGTCCCAGGTTGCATAATGGGTCACCTCGGTGTTTGAAATGCATAGCTCGGGTGGTATGATGACAGAGCCAACCGACTGAGATGAACTCAGTTAAAACCCCACAATTCCTTCATGTTATGCCGCTTCCTTGGAGCATATCACATAGCACCCTGCAACATAGATGCTCTCATTACATGCCGGTGGAATTAAGTTTATTAAGCTTTGGACCCTCTGTGGACATATATTTTTAGATATGACAGTCCAGAGTCTTTTTAAACATCTTTTTCCACTAGTTGTCACACAAAAAGTCCGTCGGTACGGCAATCCACGCAAATGGCAGTGGAAGCTATGCCTATCTACATTTGGAAAATAGAAGAAATGCCACAGAAGACATACGCTGCTCCGATGATGGGCCTCTAATAGATCTCTGGCACCGGGATGGCCTGCAGTTCCTGGGGATTTGGCCTGAGAAAGGCCTGTAGGAAGAGTCTCAGTTAATTCCGTGTGGGCCAGATCCTGCAGGCAGGGGAACTGCTTCCTCAGACCCCGTTACCAGCTCCTCTGCGGGTGGCTGCGGCCACATGGCTGGGCAATGAATTCCTCCCGGGGTGGAGGGGATGCCTTCTCTCCACCCTGATGGATGGCTGACCTCAGTGATGTAGCAGGACAGCTTGTCCTTACACCACTCTCTTGAGCTCACCATGGGACACGGGTCCGGTGTAACCGTGGACCTGTAACAATTGACAGAAAGACAGTTTCTGGGTGGGTTTTCCCACCCTCTGTGGATTGGGTGGAGGTGGCATTCTTGTGTTGCTTGGCTGAAAAGAAACCAAGGGCTCCACAGGCCAAGTGGTCCCCCTGAAGGAGCAGGGGCTGAGGTCGGGGCAGGACACCCTGGCTGGGTCTCCTTCTGTTCGTGAAGCCCTTGCCTCACAATCAGTTAGTGGAAAAGTCTTGATTCTACCTCCCAAACATTCTCAAATCCATTTCTTTCTTCTCTTCCCAGAATCGTAGGTGATTCCTAGGTTGATAGTTACGTATTTAAAGAGAAATAGCTCTTCCAGCATTATTCTCGTGAAAGGGTGTAGACCCATCTCCATAAGACGACTGCCAGCCAATACTACATGTTTCTTGTCGTATATGTGACCAAAATTCTTGGTATTTCTTTCATTACACGGAGATCTACATTTTCTAAAAGTGAAATGCTGAATTTGGTGGAGGGAATGTCATGAACTAAGGGAAAAGCCAGATGCTTCACCTGCGTTAAAGATAGAGGACTTAACGTCTCGGTGCTTGTCTCATGGTTAGTGAAAACATCCTCGCCCATCATCTCCATGTACACAGGAGGCTTAAGTTCGTCTGCAGGGTAATCAACCCCAATGATCTGTCCAACTGTGCTGAACTGTCTTGTGAGGTGCTCAGGGTGAGATTTTGGGCCGTGTGTGTGTTTTGGTTGATTTTCTGCAGCTTTATGAAAGTGTAGCTGTAAGAATATTCCTGAACCCTATTCCCTTGTCCCTGGGATTCTCCATATAGCAGATCAGGGACATTTGGGTAACAAGAAGGACTGGCATTTTAATGGTGACTAGGAGACAGGTGCTAGAAAACTTCAGGAGCAGGATTGTGACCTCCTGAGCTTCAAAGGGGAAGCAGACAGAAAGCTTCTAATTTCATGGTGACAATAATAATAGCAGTAGCATCTACTGAGGTCAGGCCCTATTCAAAGTGCTTCATATGAATTAAATCCTTTAATCTTGACAATCATGCCATGAGGTAGACTCTGTACTCTTCATTTAATGGATGAGGAAACTGAGGCACAGAGAGGTCGCTCAGCTTGCCCAAAGTCACATAAGTGGTTCCAAATTTTGTCAAATTTGGGAGCACCTCTGTTATGTTTTTCTCATACACCATTCTCAGCTACTCTCTGAATTGATGAAATTAGAGGAGTATTCCTGGAAGTCATTCCTACATTAGGACCACAAGTAATAAGTAAAGAAGGGATTGGAAACCACACAAATACACCCTCAAAACCCAAATTAAACATATCACCAACTCAGCTTTACCTTAGCTGAGTCCCCCAAATACCTGTAACCATTCCTTTGCCACCTGAGTGAAAGAGTATAAGTCAGAGTGGAAAGGGAGAAGTCTTAACTGACTGTGGAAAAAATATTTAACTTTTGCAGACTTTATAAAAACATATGATCATGTGAACACATTGCAAGGGCCTCTCCTGGCATCTTTGGAGTGGCCTTCATGAGAGAGGGGTCCTGCCACTCATGCTCATTAGATATTTACAGGGTTTATATGTATGTACATGGTAATGGGATGGACCTCTGAAGGTGCTGGATGGCTGTCTTCTGCCACCGATCTTATTGGATACTGCTGTGATGGGGATAATACCTCACTTGGAGATAATATAAAAAGGCTATATTGAAACCCTTTGTGAAGCTGAGGCTTGGATCAAATGACTTTCCCACCGCACCTCTTCCTACAACAGCCCTCGTAGACAGGAAATATTACCCGCATGTTGCATATGTGGGAGCTGAGGCTCAGAGAAGTGCGCCGGATGAAGAACCAGCTCTGACAGTTACTTTTTTACTCATGTGACCTAATGATGACCTCTGTAACAAGCACAAATAAGATCACATTTCATGGCCTCAAGGGTATGGGTTGGCAGAGAGCTTATTGCTGTTTAGGGGAACTTAAGTACATAATGATAGGTTCTTGTATTAGTTAGGATTAGTTTTGCCTGCGAGTGGCAGAAATCCCTAAATAACAGTGGTTTAAATCAGATGAATATTTATTTTTCACTCATATAAAGGTGCAGTAGGTGGTCCACCATCGCCAAGGGTCAAGTTCCTTCTATTTTACTGCTCTGTCATCTTCAACCTGTATCCTCGTTGGTCCGAAGTGGCTGCTGTAGCTCCAACCAAGGGGTCTACCTTCTAGCCAGAAGGAAAAGAGTAAAGGGCAGAAGGAAGACAGACCTCTTAGGTACCCTTAGTGATAAGTTTGTACATACACATACATGCATACAACGTCTACCCCTCTCCACAATGTCATGGGCTGGAACTTGGTTATACAGCCACACCAAAATGCAAGGGAAACTGGGAAATGTAGGTTTTATTTTGGGCCAACATATATTCAGATAACCCTCTGGGGAAAGGGCAGAAATGGTGTCAGGAACAGGTAGCACATTTGTCTTGTGCTGTATTTCATCATGTTTTGCATTTTGTCTTCTCAAGAAGATTTCATTCTCTTTGAAGGTAGGAATTCTGTCCTATATTCATCCACAGAATCAGAAATTTCTCAGAGTGTGAAAGGGCCATAGAAATCATCCAGTTTTGTGATTTTCAGACTTCTTTTTATATTTCCTTTTTTGAAAGAAATTCTTTAAGGGACCCCAATATGTAAGACATAAAAGCAATGTATTATTCAAATAAATTTCTTAATTCAAAGTTTTTACATTTTCTTATTTAAAAATCAACAGGAACTGAAATTCAAGCATGAGAGGTAACACATGTGCTCGTATTTGATACATGATACACTTGAGTGTGTGTTTTCCACTGGTTTATAGTTTTAAAATTACTTTTAATAATGAGATTCAATAGAACATTTTCAGAACCCCTTCAAACTTGAGCTTGAAAATGATCAATCTAGGCCAAACTTCTCATGCAGCACGTTTTGTGAGGCTCAAAATGGTGAAGTGAGCTGGTAGCATCCTGGAGCTAGGCAGTGACAGAACTTGGCTAAAATGAAGTTTTTAAGTCAAAAAGTATGGGCTGTGGTTCCAACACGGTGCCAGGAACCAAGTTCCTCTTATAAATCTCTCTAAGTTGCCTAGGAGACTGTTGGGCACATAGGCTATGCGATCCCTATCTTCTGCAAGGGAAAGATCTTTTCTTAATGTTGGGGTACACCCAATCGAGGAGACCCCTTTAGGGTAACAGAGTCATTTATTTGATATGGACAGAATGATAATACCTAACATTTGTTTGGCTCTTTACATGTTTACAAAGTGCTTTCACAGTACCTTACCTCATTTAATCCTTTCAAAAACCTTTTTGACAGTCAGGGCAGATATTATTTCTATTTTATAGATGATGAAACTGAGGCTCAGGCTGTTGATTGACTGGCCCAAGAACACAGGGCAAATGAGTGATGGAGCCAGGAGTCACACCCACATTTTCTGACTCCACATTCAAATTTCTATTCCTAGTTATCACCTTGCTTGTTGAGTTTTTCATATACTTACTCTCTTTTCCCATGCTGCCCATCTCTGGGGGGATACCATTCCCACTGTAGTCTAGGGAGTTATGTTCCAGTCTATTTACATGGACTACACTGTGAATGGTGTCCTTACAAGGGACGAGGCGAAAACCTTCCCCACCCCCCAAGTTAAGTCCTGCCCTCCTCATTGTCCCTGGCTTAATATGGGGTAAGGCTGAGGACTCTAACTTAGTCAGCCCATATATGTAGTGGCAAGTATAGGAGGGAGCTAAGTTCTGATCTGAAGCCAAAAGTACCAGGTTTTAGAATCACCTTCATTGTGAATGAACTGTGTGGCCTTGGATAAGTCCCATAGTCTTTCTGCACCAGTTTTCTCCTCAGTAAAAGATGGAGATGCTCTGCCACCATTTATGGTTATGCTAATGTATGCATCCAGCATTGTTTACATGCTGTGTGTACCCCAGCACCCTGCCAGCTTCCGGAGGACACAGGCGGTAGGAGCAGTGAGTGCAGAGGGACACAGGTTGGTGACGTTGGCTGATTTGCCCTCCATGTAAATCACTCAGGAGTGATTATTAAATACCATGCCATTTCTCCCAGTCTCTCATGATCACCACGGTTATTGACCTTGATACTCTTCTTGGTGAAGACTGGACCCAGCTGATTTGGTTCCAACATACAGTGTATATTCCTTGAATTGTTCATTCATTTAATAGATATTTATTAACGATCTGCTATGTGGTAGGTCTATTCCAGGGCCAGGGGATGATATAGCTCTGTACAAAATGGATCAAGTCCTTGCCCTCATGCGGCTTACAATCTTGTGGGGTTGGGCGGGGGAGGCGGCCAGATAGACAAGAAGCAAAGAAACACAAAAGTATGTAGTATAACTTAAGGTAGTGAGAATTTATTTGATGACAATGAAGTGTTAGTGAGGGGCAAAGCTGTGTGTATGTGTCTGAGTGGTACGTGTGTGTGTGTGCCTGTGGGTGACTGTGTGTGGAATCGTTGGAAACCATATGGGTATCTTGGGGGCAGGGGCAGCTGAATTTCTAGGCTTTTGGGAAATGTTTGCTTAATGTTAAATAATTATTCATGGTATTGGGGCCACTCCCCCACATCAGTCCAGATGCCTCCCAAGAACTCTTGTCTTCCTCTGATTGTCCCACTGCTGCTTATGCAGCGAGTCTACTGTGACCAGCCTCCTTTGGCCTGGCCTGTGACTGTCTCCTTGCCTTGCCAGCCCGGTTCTGCCCGCCGGGAAGCCCTCTCTTATTGCGCCACTGGTCCCATCTTTCTGGGCCCTCTTACTGAGAGCTTGCACCTCACGGTTTGCAGATACTTGTTGGTTTTGCTTCCTCACCTGTGACTCAGTGTTCTAGAAACGAGCTGTGTTAGACTTCTTCTGGATCCCCTGTGGGGTCTCCCAAGGGCAAAGTCCATAGCAGGTGCCCAGTAAGTACTTGATTACTGGTTCAGTGAAGAATTATTTTCTTCTCAGAAAGAATAAGTTGGAGGTGAGCCTGGTGTGACAAATTCCTCCCACCAGGTTATGGTGTCTGTTTCACCATCCCTTGAACCTGGGCTGGTCTTGGGAGGCGTTTTGACCACTAGAATGTGGTGGAAGTGACACTGTGAAGATTCTGGGTCTAGAAGCCTTGTAGCTTTTGATCTTGGGTTGGAAATGCTTCCAACAGTGAACATGCCGAGGCTAGCCTGATAGGGGCCAAAAGGCCGCATGGAGAGGGGTCCCAGCCAGCCCAGCTGTGGCCCTGGACGTGGGAGCGAGCCTGGCCAAGAACAGCTGAGCCTGGTTCAGACCAGAAAGATCACCCAGCTGAGCCTGGCCCAAATTGTCCATCCACCCAATTATGAACTAAATAACACAGTGGTTGTTTTAAGCCACTGAGTTTGGGGTGGTTTGCTCTGCAGCACTGAATAAACACTACATTCTGTGAGACTACTCTGGTAGCAAGACAACGTGGTTCTAGAAATAATCCGAGTACTCATAATATGCATTCATTATATACTTCAAACTTTTTTCCTGCCCATTTATTTATTGCAGAACTCTGAGAGGATGCAGACAGTTGTCGCTGCACCTATTTTACAGATTAGGAATTCAAGACTTAGAGAGGTTGCGTCAGACATGCTAACTGGAAGAGGATGTAGGACTAGTCCTCAGCCTGCTGTTATGCAGAAGACCCAGGACACATGGGGGCACTTCCCTGTTGAGGAAGGTTAACCCTGAGTTGGATGAAGAAAGTTGGGACCTGAGGGCCTCACTCAGAGGCTGCCTGTTCTAATGAGCTCTGCCACCACGCGCTTCTCTCACCTCCGAGCAGGAAGGTCGCATAATGAGAAACTCATAACGAGGCTTAGCAAGTCCTTGTTTTTTTCCAGAGTAGCTCTGAGCCTCTGCTTTGCTACTGGATTAGGCTGCTTGTGAAGGTTTCTAATTCGGGGTCTTAATTTTTGTAAAGCGTGAATTACAAGAAGTCAGAAGAATGATGCAAAGAGCATTTAATAATGCACATTCACAAAAGAAGTGGTGTAACTACATTAATTAGGCAAGTCTTGCGTAAAGATGCAATGTAATTATATATTTGAGACTTAATTAGGGAGCTACTTGGAAATTTCAGTGAATATTAAGGTAATTATACATAAATACTATAACCATTAAGACTGCACCCATAATGAAAGCAATAACTAATTACATAAATAACAGCATACTTATGATTTTACATTACCAACACCTAACAATGCTTCCTCTCTCCCACCTCCCTTCACCATGCACATGACAAATCTTCCATTTTTAACTCAGATATTCTTGCAAATGGTTGAGAACAATGACCTTTCCTTTTTTCCCCCCTCTATTTTAACAAATCTGGGCCTGCTATGGAAGCTTCCAGTGAATGGTCAGAAATGTGGGATGTGAGGGCTGGTTGGCCTTGCCTGACCTACCTGAGTGGTTGTGGACAGGAAGAAACCAGGACCAAACCATGCAGTGGCTGGAGAGGGGTGAGGCAGCACCATGGACAGGTCAAGGTGTGGGCTGGGACAACTGGACTCAAGTCCCAGCCCTGCCCTTCATCGGTTGAACCACCTCAGAGAAGTCACCTAGTGTCTCTGAGCCTCAGTTTCTTCCTTAAATCTAATGAGGATAATAGCAATCTGTGCCTCCCAGAGCTATGACAGAGGGAAAATATAAACCTGTCAAATACCATCCTGTGTGACTGGTGGAGGTTTGCCTTTGATGCCCCTGGTCACTGACCTCTGTGCCTTTTACTCCTTTAGCATGCCCCCCTCACCTTCAGAGCTCTCAGCTACCCACCAAGCTGTCTATACCACACTCCCAATGGATGCTTTTGTGAGAGCATCTGGAGCTCATTCACACTCGGGTGTGACTGGCTGATGACTTAAGGTGTTGGGAGGGCCTGGGAAGGAGGGAGTCTATTCATATTTTAACAGGAAACAAAGTCTTCAGGTACTGCCTTGTAGAGTGCCCAGTCAACAGGTAGCTCATGAGGTGTTTGGGGAGGAGCACTTCTGGGTACCCCTGCTGTCTCACCGTGGAGGCATTTGCTGTGTCATGTGAGAGGGGTCACATAGAGTGATGGGTAGGAGCATGGATGGATTGAGGGGTCTCCCAGACATATCTGGGGTTGACATCTTGGCTTTCCCATTAGCAAGCTACTAAGCCCCTCTTATAAAAATACTGGCATTTATTGACCAGTTACCATGTGGCAGGCACTGTTTTATGGCACTATTTTACATGCATCAATTAATCTTCACAACAACCCCACAGGTACTTGCTGTTACTGTCCTTGTCTTATAGGTGAGGAGAGTGAGGCACAGAGGTGTTAAGCAACTTGCCCTGGGTCACATCCTAGGAATCAGAGGAGGCTGGATTGAATCTCAGCTCTTGGCTCTGCAGCCTGAATTCTTTGGCCCTATGATATACTTTTTCTCTTCAAATGCAAGATGGTGGCAATCATCACACCTGCTGCGTGGGGTGGTTGTGTTACATCAGATGGTATGGGCAGTGCACTTAGCTCAGTGCCAGGGAACTGTAAATATTCTATGTTGGCAAAGTTTTCCTTTTGCCCCAAATGTCAGCAAATGTTCATTTCTGTTTGACCCTTCTCTTGGCAAGTCAGAGCCTGGCCCATGCTCCCTGTTTCCCACTCTGTTTCATTATTTGCAGCTCAGTCGCTTTCTCACCCAGTGGTCTTGTAGGGTGTGGATGTGAGGGGCGAGTCTGATTCCACCTGTTCCACCAGATGAATGTTGACTGTTCAAAGAGGTCAAAAGGGAAGCCACACGCTCGATCCAACATTGCTTCCATGGCCCAAAGTCTGACTGGATCCTGTCTTCCTGTCACAGTTTGCCAATTATTTGGAAATCACACATAATTTTTACTGGGAAAGTTTTAACAGTCATGTATTGACCAGATTTAGATACGAATTATTTTTAACTCTTAAGAAAAGCAAATCTTCTCCCTCTGGAGTGATCAGCAGCAGTAGTATTTGGTACATAGAGACTTGTTCTTGAAAGAAACATGAATGGTATATCTGGAATAGGAAAAGGCTCTTAGTTTGAATCTTGGTAGCCTTTCTTAATTTGGCAAAGATTGGGAACCAGCCTGTTTCCATGCTCCCACCCATGTACCCTAACATAAGTCCAGTCAGTTGCCCGCCTTTCTGTTCACAGCTTGCAGACGGTCTTTTCATCCAGAGGAGAGGCATATTGAGAGAAGCACTTACACAATTGCAGAGGAATGTTGTACCATTTACCTATACTGATCAACCTTCATTCACAAGTGTAAATCAGTCCTTTATTCATAAGTATGATAGACACCAGATGATCTCTGGACATACAGTAAAAAATATAAAGCACAAAAGAGAAGAACTAACAAACAGAGCAAATCCCAGAGAAAACAGATAATTTAGAGAACAAAAGAGGACTTACATATATGTAGCTGGTATCCTCAGAGGAATTCAAGATAATATTGGATTTGTAAAATAACTTCTGCTCTAAACAGAAACCGAATAAAAATAATTTTTGAAATTAAAGAAATGTGAATACTGAAATAAGTATTTCAATGAAAGTCTCAGAAGTTAACTTTGATAAAATTTCCTTGCTTATGGAACAAAAAGACAAGAAGATTTAAGGTACAAATAAAAATTTAAGAGACAGGAGAGATCAAACCAAGATATAATGTCCCATCCAATAAAAATTCCAGGAAGAGACCACAGAAAAGTGGAGAAATGGAAAGAATCAAATTTCTCAAAGTTCAGGAAAGATAATCTTTTTTTTTTTTTTACTATTCTAAAGGAACCATTAACTGTCAGTAAATGGCTAAAAAATATCCATGCCTAGATATTTGTTCATCAAATTTCAGAACAAGAGGATGAAGAGAAGATTCTAAAAGCTTTTGGAGGGGAAAAAACAAATCAGCAATCAAAGAAAAAGAATCAGATTTCTATACAATCCTCTTTAGCAGCACTGGTTTCTAGAAGAGAATGGAGCAATACCTTTCAACTTCAAGGGGAAAATGATTTTGAACTTCAATTTCTATACCCAAGCAAATTATCATTCAAGTGTGAGGTCTAAGGAGACTTTTCAAACATGGAAGGATTCAGAAATTTTACTCGCATATTGCTTTTCCATATAAAGGAAAACAAGACCAAAGCAAACAAAAAACCTGAGCATGAAGTCCAACAAAATAAGGAAACAAGAAGGGGGAAGACATAGGATCCAATATTCAGAGAGTATTAGAAAGAAATCCCATTCTAACAGCTGTTCAGCAGGCTAAAAATACAATTGGGCCAAGTTAGAAGAGGATGCCAGATAACTCCAAGAACATTGTTTTTAAGGAAAAAGTGGTTTTCATTCAGTAAATATTATGACTATGATCTCTCAATATCTTACAGATATGATTTTAAAAATATGCACTTCCCTTCATTACAAGAAAAAGAAAAATTTAGAAATTCAGGAAAAAATAGGAGCTATATCAAAAATTATGGCCCAAATATGAAGTCAGCTAAAATATGGCTTTTGAGTAATACTGATTTTGAGTAATTCTATGAATAACTTTCTCATAACACTTAGCACCTTTTAACACTCCTTATAATTTATCTTCTTATTTGTTTCTTGTTTTTAATACCTCCTCTAGAAAGTAAGCTCCATGAGGGCAGAGAATTTTGTGTATTACATTGACTGCTGTATTTCCGGCACCTGCAAGAGTGCTTAGTACATGGTAGGCACTTAATGTTTGTGAAATAATTGAATGAGTTATGAAAATACAAATCCTTTTGATCCTGACTTTTAGTGTATTTGTTTCAAGTTATATAGGTTTAGTGACAGAAAGTCATCTACACTCCTTTGTGTTCAATAACACTGTTTGGTTATGGTGAATAATATTTATATAAACAATGTTATAAATACTATTTACTTTTTCAAGAATACATTATTGAAGTATAATCTATAACCACAAATTGAAGGGTACAGCTTGATGAATATTATTATTCACATCAAGAAACAAGACACACCAGCATCGTAGAAATGTCCCTATTACTCTCTCAGTTTGATGAAATTATCAACCTTTTCTTGAACATAATAACTGTAGTTATTTCAGAGTTCTTATCTGAAACTGAAATATTTGGATTATCTTTGGGTCTTTCTTTTTTAATTTATTTTTTATAGACTATTTTTTTGATCAATTTTAGGTTCATAGTAAAATTGAATGGAAAATACAGAGAGTAGTTCCCTTATACCATTTCTCCCCACAATAACCACAGTCTTCTCTACCATCAGCATTTCCAGAGTGGTGCATTTGTTATATTCAGTCAACCAACATCGACATGTCATTATCACCAAAGTCCATAGTTTACATTAAGATTTGTTTTTGTTGAACTTTATGGGTTCATTCTATGAGTTTTGACAAATGTATAGTGACACGTATCCACCGTTATAGTATCATACAGGAGAGTTTCACTGCCTATCTATTCAACCGTCCCTCCCTCCCTTCAAGCCCCTGGCAACCACTGATCTTTTTACTATCTCATAGTTTTGCCTTTTCCAGAAAATTATATAGTTGGAATCATGCATTATGTAGCTTTTTCAGATTGGCTTCTCTCACCTAGTGATATGCATTTAAGGTTCCTCCATGTCTTTTCATGTCTTGATAGCTCATTTCTTTTTAGTGCTAAATAATATTCCATCATATAGATGTACCACAGTTTCATCCATTCACCTACTGGAGGACATTTGATTGCTTCCAGATTTTGGCAATTATAAATAAAGATGCTTTAAACATCAATGTGTAGGGTTTTGTATGGATATAAATTTTCAGCTCCTTTGGATTAATACCAAGGAGCATGATTACCGGAGCTTATTGTTCATTTGGTGAGAAAATGTCAAACTGTCTCCCAGAGCGGCTGTACCATTTGCATTCCCACCAGCAGTGAATGAGAATTCCTGTTGCTCTTCATCCTTGCCAGCATTTAGTGGTGTTAGTGTTTTAGATTTTAGCTGTTCTAATAGGTATGTACTGCTATTTCCTTTGTTGTTTTAATTTGCATTTCTCTGATGATATTTGATGTGGAGCATCTTTTCATATGCTTATTTTCCATCTGTACATCTTCTTTGGTGAGGTATCTATTAAGATCTTTGGCCCATTTTTAAATTGGGTTGTTTCTTTTCTTATTGTTGACTTCTAAGAGTTCTTTGTATGTTTTGGATAACTATCCTTTATCAGATATGTCTTTTGAAAATTTTTTCTCCCAGTCTGTGGCTTATCTTCTCATTGTCTTGGTGGAACTGTTTTTATTGATATATTCCTTTTTTGGTTATTTGGTCTTCCCTGTTATTATACCATGTAATTTTTTATTGAATTAGGAATGTTGCAAAATAAAAACTGTACAGATGATCTGAAGCTGTGAATGACGTTTTCTTCTGGAGGTGGCGGGCAGTACACGGAATCAAGTCTAGGATTAAGTTTATTTGAAGCTGGGCTTCAGTCTTGGTTAAGACTGGTCTATTTTGGTTTGCCTTTACTTCAAGGGTGTTGTCCTTCTAGGGAACGACTGGGATGTTTTCCAGGGCGACTTCATCTTAATGGACCCTAAACTCCAATTTTGATTTTTCTAGCTATGTGAGGTTGCCTAGGATTTGCCTAGCCTCTTAGGAGTTAAGGCTGTCACTTTTTTTTTCCTGCATCTCTGATACTCTGCTGTTTGGCCTCTTATCTGCAGGTTTAAGAACTGGCAAATGCTTGGAGGCTAAAAAACGACATGGATAGCTGACTTTGTTCTGTACTTACATCTCTTTGATATCTTGACACTCCCAAATCCTCCTGTCTCGGCAGCTTTTCAGTGCCTTCAAGGGCTTTTTTTTTTCTTTTAATAAATGTTTTATTGTGGCGTAATTTTAGATTTCTAAAGTTGCTAAAATAGTATAGAGTTTCTGTATGTATCTCACCAGCATCCCCTAATGTAACATCTTACATTACCATAATATACTTGTCAAAACTGAGAAATCAACATTGATATATTATTAACAAAATTTCAGACTTCATTCTGATTTCACCAATTTTTCTAATAATGTCCTTTTAAAAAATTACTCAACCCAATCTAGGCTATCACAATGCATTTAGCAAACACATTTTTTAAGTCCAACTCTTTAGTTATTCTTGGCAGGAGAGTGGATCTGTTATAGGCTAACATAGCATAACTAGAAGCACAACTTCTATTTATTGGTTTTTAATTTTTTATAATTATCCTGTAGAAAAGGCACAGAAGACTTCATATTGGATATTCATCATGATAAAAGTAACTAATAGAGCATTGGTAAAATATAACCAGTACAACTCTGGGGATAGTCATGAGGTAGGAGGTAGTATTAGAGTTAAAATTTCTCATTTTTAATAGAGGAGAGCTTAGCTTACACCATGAAGTTCCTAAGTCATGACACAGAAGTATAAGAATTATGATGAAAAATATTAGAAAAACAAAAAATAGAAAGAATTGGTTATCTCTGAGTAATGGAAGAGAAAGTTGTGAATGTACAAGAATCTTCCTTTTCTTTAATCAAGCAGACATACTTGACTTTTGTTTTAACCATATGAAGTAGAATCTATGTGTATTGACATAGCATAATGGCTGTTACACAGTTTAAGTAGGAGAAAAATAGACAATACGGCATGTATAATTATGACTCTTTACATGAAAACTGTACATGCATATGTACATAGTATGATTTTACAAACATAAATGTACTCTTGTGTGTCTTTAATTCTCAAGGGAAGAACATGACCAGGTTAGCCTGTTGGTCACAAGAGAAGGATGCAGACACATGGAACAGAGCCCACGTATAAACTTCTTTTCAGGAAAATTTGGTTTGAAACTGAATTACCTGGTCTTCTGTTACTCATAGTGGAAGTCAAGAATGACCGATATAGTCATTATAAATTTCTTATAACTAACAATAAATACAAAGAAAGGAATAATGTCTTCAAGTGCTGAGTGACAACAGGCATTAACCCAGATTTCATAGCCAAAAATAAAACCCCTAATATTTAAGATTCATGATGACACACAGACCTTTTCATACATAGAAAAACCAAGAGATTAACCCTCCAATACCTTTCCAGAATAAGTTAATAAAGTACGTATTTCAAAAAAAGAAAAGTCATCCCAGAAGGCAGGGGTTAGATTTAAAAAAGGTGGTGAAAAATGATATTAGTGTTGGTAATAAGATTAATTATTGTTAAGAACTTTTTTTCTCCCTCTGTTTTTCCTATTTAACAAGACAAGGTTATTGATTCTCAGGAGACATACAGTTCTTGCTTTATTTTGGAGGAGATGAGAGACATTAAACAACTTTAGAATTAGAAAAATACATAGTTACATATGTATACTAAAACGTACGGGTAATTAGGATAATAGAAATAAAAGTCTAGCTTTGAAAAATCCACAGGAGAAAAGTAAAGGAGTAAAGAAAACTTTATCAATCCTGTAGTGGGTAGAAAATGGGAAAGAAACAAAGGAAAATGTGACTTACTCACAGGGCAAAGACCCTTACCATATTCGCGGGCTCTGGGGATAGAGATGCACATCTTTGGGAAGCTGTGATTCAACCTACCCCAGGACAGAAATGCAAAGGCCCTGAGATGGGAGTGATTGGCAGGAGAGCTCTAGGAGGTCAGTGTGGCTGGAGGGAGGATGGGACAGTGAGGAGGGAGGGTGGGAGCAGCTCGTAAAGGGCCTGCCTCACCTCTTCGTAGGGTCTAAGGGTGGGTTTTAATATTCTCAAAGTCACTGAAGATGAGAAATGAACTGGAGAGCTTGTCAAAATACACCTCTTTGGGCCTAAGAGATTCTGATTCAGTAGTGCAGAAGAAAAGTTCCAGAGACTGATATTTTCTACAGCATCTCAGATGATTTCAAGGATGAAGCTGTAGTCCATAACTACTTGTCCCTGATGAAAACAACACAAAGGGGGGTGATGATAAACACCCTCTGTCTATGTCTTCCACTCCGTCTTCATCTTCATTGTTGTTTTTGTTCCGTTTGCCAGTGGTGGTTTTGGAATGCTCATGTCCCCTGATTCTGGCCTTTGAGACCCGGGGAGAAGTCTTCCAAAGATGCTTCTACAGAAATCATCTTTGCTCTTAAAAACTATTTGGATATGGCAGCCATCATCCTGTCATCTCGAGGATGATGCCAACACCAGGGATGGCAAAAAAGAGACGTAAAAAGAACACGCGACTTGGTGTTATTAAGCTACTGAGCCCACCCATCCTGAGCTCACCCTGTGTTTGGATCTTCTTCTGAGAGAAACAATAAATTCTCATGTTATTTAGGGCAATTGAAGTTGGTATTTCTGCAGCTTGCAGCTGAAATAGTCCTAACTGATGTAGCAAGAGTGGACTATAGCTTTTCTAAGCTGCTTCAGTAGTTCTGGGTAGAATAGAAAAGCTGTAACTCCTTGCTTGTCTCTCTCCTCTCTGTAACAACAAATCCTAGCAGGTAAGACTGTGAAAGGGGGAAAGGAGATAATGTCTGTAAAACACTTAGTACAGTGTCTGGCATGGTAAGTGCTCAATAAGCACTCCTTGAATGGAATGAATGAGTGAATAGGTGATTGAATTTGTCAAAGGGCAGAAAGAAAACATAGCAGTAACACAGCCATACACAGGTTTCATTCCTAGGCTCCTTTTCTGAAATCAGATTGAAAATTTCTTTGGCTTTCTTGGGCAACTTTCCTGGTGTATTCATTACTCTTTTCTAACAAGTTTCCTAAGTTTTGGAAAGGCTAAATATTAAAAAAAAAAAGTTTGCATATTTTATTCACCAGATGCAGGTCTTGTGAATTTTTTCCCCTCTTTTACCCCTAACGTTTTTCCCATACCCTAAGCCATTAATCACCATCAGGGCGGCCCCGTAGGAGGGTATCACATGACCACTGGGATGGTTTTAGCTGTATGATACTTGGGTGCATTGTAAAGATGTTCATGTGACAAGCCTGCTTTCCCCACCCCAGGTTCCTCAGGTTTCTGGACACTTTGCCGTCTTACAATATTTGCATCTGGCATGACTCAGCCTGCAGTCAAGTGCTAAAGTTCATCAGACCCTGAAGAGGATCCTAAAGGAGGTATATTTGACAAGCTCCCCAGTTCATTCTCAAGTTCACAATCCTAAAGTTCATCAGACCCTAAGGAGGACCCTAAATAGGTCCTAAAGACAGAAGGGGCATCTCCAGGGAATTTACTTCTTGATTGAACCCAAATTGTAAAACCTGAAAACCTTCTCAAACCCGAAAGCACAGACCACCTGGGCAACAAAACAGTATTATACTTAAGTATTTCAAAAACAGAATTGGAAAGCAGACCTTCTGTCTTTACATGAAGTTGCTGAGGCTTAGTGGTACTACTGGATGTGGCAGTGATGCTCAAACTTGCCAGGTCATTGATCAAGCATGTGATAAAATATTATTAACATTTCTGTTCCCAGTGACAGAGAAATCTCATCATGGGAAATATAAACATTTATGTCGATGATTGTCAGACTGTTTTCGTATTGAAGTCTGTGACACTATACCCCACCTTTCCCCAAATCTTCACCCAACTCCTGGCCGACCTCTGGGTCTGAATTCTCTCATAAGTCCACAGGTATTTGAGAACTTGGGAGGACTTGGGGGGTGTGTATTTAGACCCCAAGAAAAAGTTGTGGGATGGCATGTTGCTTCATTTTGCCTGGCTAAACCTTGATCCTGAAGTCTGTTCCCTTGCAGAAAGCTTGGGGATAGCATGACCACTCGGAAAGTTTTCCTTGTTCTCTCTCTCTTCTCTCCTTCCTCTTCCCGCACCTTAACCCCCTCCCTATTCTCCTTCCCTAATTAAAGCCCTACATCTCTAGGGTCACATGTGGGTGGAAAACAAATTGGAGACCAGTCTTAGAGCTTTGTGCTCAGAACTGACCTGTTCTTTCTGTCATGTGCATGTGCAGCTAGATGGTTATTATGATATTTTGATCTGGGTGCAAGCAGAGCATTCATTTTATCAGCAAAAGAACAGGTAAGAGTCCTGGTAAATAGGGTGGATCCTTCTGGGGCAGATGTGGCTCTGTGTGCGTGAGAGAGAGACAGGGCGAGAGAGCACTGCCTCTGAGAGTTAGTAATCAGATTTCCCAAAAGTGGACACCTGGAAAATCCTGGACCATATTGACTATTGCTTCTTAAGAATGACATAATGGGGCTGGAGAAGGGCCAGGAAAGGACAGCTGAATTAATTAAAGAGTTGGAATGGTTTTTAAAAACACATTTCTTTTCAGATTATAAAAGTAATACGTATTCATTATAGGAAATTTGGAAAATGTTCAAGACAAAAAGAAAATAGAATTACATATTATCCTATCACCCAGAGGTGACAGTGTTTAACATTTTTTATGTATTTCCTGTATGTCTTTTTTTCTCTGTGCACAAACATACATATAACACAAATTTGTATCCTGTCTGGTATGTTTCTCTGTCATTAAATATTTTTTGAAACATTTTCATGGCTGCATAATATAGCCATTGATGGCGCTACAAAATTGTACTAGATTATTCCTATATTATTTAGATTTAGTTTATTTTTGGATTATATTTAATAAATTAATTGCATATCTACTTTTATAATGAACACTGCAATGAAATGTTTTCTACCAGACCTTCATGGGCAGCTCTGATCATTTTCGTTAGAATACATTTTTAGAAGTAGAATTATGGGGCCAAAAGTTTTGAATATTTTAAAGGTTATTGCCAGCTTGCAGTAGAGACAGATGAAATGAATTTAGAAGTGGAGGACTTATCAGCAGGAAAAGTTAAACGCCAAATGTTGATATGGATAAAGTCCATAAAGGCACATAGGGTTTCAAATGATCAAGTGTAGATTTGCTAACCAAATCCTTAAATACTGCAAATATGCAGCAATTTTTGGAATCCAGTGAGAGTGGCTTTGGAGCCGCCAGGAGAAAAAAAGGTATGATTTGCCTGGTAGAGGAGGATCTGTGTAATTCTTTGTCTTGAAAATACAGCCTTTGTAAGACGTCAGGTGGTTATGGGGATGAAAGGGTGTTCTGGTGGGTTTGTCATTTTGAGGTAGTATCGTCAAGTGCCTAGAACTGAGTGACACGGTCAGGAAACGGCTGTGAAAATGCATTTTGACTGTGTGGCCTGGTGCTGAGTGAGCAAAGGGATCATGGGATCTCTGTAGCCTTGATGCCTGCAAACCGTGACAAAGGGCCCTGCTTAACTGCCAGAAATGGGTTCTGGAGCTCTGAGGGTGAAGGCCGGGACTGAGCTGTGGGAAAGACTCTTATGTTACTTTGGGAGGGGGTCACTGGTGTGAATCTTTTTAGCCACTCAGATCAGATTCAAGAATCTACCCTATCTTCTTAGGGAGAAATGATTGAAATGCAGCTATTGGCATGTTAAACGTTCTGTTCATTTACATCAAATGTGATCCCAGGGTGGGGCTTGTGGCAGGACACTTGAGAGTTCTTTAAAATGGGAAGAGATGGTGGTTTTCTCTTGTGGGCGAGGAGAGAGAGTTCTGGGGGGAAAGGCTGTGAAGGAAGAAGCAAGTCAGGAATCAACTCCAGATTTGGTGAAACTGCTTCAGCACTGGACGTGAACTTCCTTCTTTCCTCCCCCCTCTTTACTTCTTTCCCCTCTTGCTCTCTTTCTTTTTTCTCCCTTCCTTCCTTCCTTCCTTCTTCTCTCTCGCTCCCTCCCTCCCTCAGGTGCAAGAAGACTTTTCAGTGTAATGAGCAATGTGTGGAGGGACGAGCAAAACAGAATGAGCATGGAAGTGCTGACAGTGAACTTAGGTTTTCTTCAACATACTCTACTGCTAATAAGAATGCTATTTTAAAAATAAAATACTATAAAAGCTGCACAGTACAAATTACTAGTTGAAACATGCAAATGGTGAAAGATTAAATATGTTCACTTTGAGTTGCTATAATCTCCAAGTGTTCTTATCGAGAGAGGGGAGTGCTGGTGGTAAGACTGGGGCTCTGGAGAGAGAGGGGTCAAAATGTGATGGGTATCAAGGGGAGGGAAGGTCCTTTTTCTAAAGAAATTAGATGAAAAGTCACAGAAACCAAAGGAAACTCACCTTGCAACCACAGGCTCTTGGACGCTCCTCGGTGGGGAAGAGGCTTCTGTAGTTCCTGGCTGAAGACAGATCCAGAAGGTGACTGGATGTGACTTTAATGCAGCTGGGTTTGACTGTCATGTCTTCTATGATTAATATTGTCTCTCTTGCCTGAAACCACCCACCTTAATGCCCACCATTTGGTGCTGCTGTCAGGAACAGACAGCTCACCAGGGTGACCAAAAGGACAAGAACAACAGCAAGCTAACTCTGGGCTGGTCCTGCTACTCAGATGGGCATAGGCAAATGCAATTCTGGATTTCTGGAAGCTTCCATGTGAGATCAACATCCAAGGCACTGACAAGGTAAGCAAAGTATGTACTGTTGGGTACTTACACTATCTGCCTAAAAATCAGTCAATCAGTTTCCATTTACTGTGCACCTTTAGGTTCAGGACCCTAGAGTGACTTCACTGGGGGAAATAAGAGTGGTGAAAGGGGCGAAGTGGGTGAAGGGAGGTTCACATTTCCAGTTATAAAATAAGTAAGTCCTTTGGATGTAGTGTACAGCATGGTGCCTATAGTTAACAGTACTGTATTGTATATTCGAAAATTGCTAAGACAGATTTTAGAAGTTCTTATCAAAAGGAAAAAAGTTGTAATCACATATGGTGACAGATGTTATGTAGTGGTCATTTTGTGTAAAAAAAAAAAAAGAGCGGTATGAAATGAGATGGTTGTCCTCAGGCACTTAGAAAATGATATGTTTGAGTTCCTAAAGTAAAGAATGTGCTCTTTGTTGTACTGTAGGATCTACTTATTTCCTGTGTTATCTGTCTCCTCCTGCTAGAACATAAGTTCTTCAGGATAAAGATGCTTGTTGTGTTTTACCCAGAGTCTTGAGCAATGCGTGGCATGGAGATGACGCTCAGTATCTATTGAAAAAATGAACACTTTGCTATGCTTCTCCGATAATGCTGCATCCATTCATATACTGATAAAAATACACTTAAATCTCACTCAAAATGTGCCAGACACACTGTTTCAGCCCTGAACATATGATAACTTGTTTGATCAGTCCTCTGGGTAGGTGCGAATATTCTCATCCTAATTTTGCAGGTGAGGAAACTGAGGCAAAGCAGAGGAAGTAACTTACCCAAGGTCACTCGGCCAGTAAGTGCTGAAACAGCAGCTCTAACCCAGGCCGTCTGCCTCCTGCATCCACCTCTTTACTCTGCGTCTTCCTTCTCAGTGTCCTGGGTCCAGGCTTTCTTGCCAGCTGCAGAGGCGCATTCTGCGGCTGTGAAGTAGAGGGAAACGAACAGGCCAAGTCCTTTCTGATGCTTCCTTCTGAGGAGGTTGCCCTTGAAGTTCATTTCGGCCTCACTGAAGTGTTAGCGTCTCTCAGGGTTGAGCTGTTGTTCTGAGTCAGGCATAAAGACTAGCTTTCATGTTGTAGATAAAACAATAAGCAAAAAAAGAAAGTAAGCAATGTTTTGCAACATGTAGAAAATGGAGTCACCATGAGAGGGACAGTAAGAAATGTTATGGAAGTTCAGAGGGTGGTGGGGTTCCCTCCATGTATGTTGGGTTCGGTGATGGAACAACGCGATGGAAGGCGTTCTGGGCGGAGGGGCAGCAGAAGCACGGATGTGGAGGCCGTCCCAGAAGGTCTCTTTTTAGTTGGCACTCAGGGTCCCTCACAGCTGGAATCCTTCCTCTCAGGGGACAACAGATGTCCCACTGAGACCTGCAGTGGCTGCTTTTTCAGCCAGCTAAGGAGGCGGTCCAGGGCACTGGCTAAGAGACTCTCAGCTGTTGCTTCTGTTTCCATCTCGGGCCTGTTGATCAACTGCTCTGAGCCTCAGTTTCTTCACCTATAAAACGGAAGCTAATAGGACCTACCTCAGTTGCTTGTTGGAAGGGTCGAAGGTCATGTGTGTGAAGCTCTTAGTGTCAGTTGGCGCTGTGACTCTGCAATGACCTTGCTGCTGGTATCCGCATGCTCATGGGTGATAACTCCCTGCGCTTATGTGGGGCTCAGGAACTAGAATCTCCTCACGTGCCTGAAGGCACTGAAACCCCCACGATTGTGCTCCTGACCCGACCTGGGAAAATCACCTTGTTGCTTCCTTTCCCAGCAGGCATTTCAATTCTGCTGAATTACTTTGAAGAGTATGGGCAAACTGGTAGATAAAAGGAAGTCAGAAAGTTGTGGCTGAGGAGGCCAGGAGGAGAAGGCTGGGTAAGATGTACAGGTTGGTGTCATTTCCAGCACCAGATGGCAGGGCCTGTTCTAGCTACTCAAACCCCGCCTGGGGGCACAGCCTGCCCCTCATGGTCCCAGGAACTGGGTGACTGCTTGGAATCACTGACTCTAAATAGAGATCCACAGCCTACCACAGGCATGGGGCAATTAATTGGTGGGTTCCCACAGTCTGTGATGCTCACTTCTCAGGGAGATTTATAAGTCATGGTTTGTGGGAAGCAAGTTTCATAGCATTTTGCAAAAATCATGCTCTGGAGTATATTTGCATAAATGAACGTATTGTATTTTTTTAGAAACCATGAAAGCTTTAATTACCTAAACTCTAATTAAGCTTGTCTCTTGCAGAAAACACAGGATATTAGCTTATTTTGTACTTGGCTCGACTTTTTTGTTTTCATATATTGGTGATCTCCTAAATAACTCTCAGTTAAACTCGGTGGAAACACTTCAGAGATGTTTTTAATCCAACAAATATTTTATTGAACACCTACTATGTGCCAACATGGCTTAATACTTAAGAGCAGAGGCCCTAAAGTTGATCTGCCTGGGTCCATTGCCACTTACTAGTTGTGTGATCCTGGACAAATTATTTAACTGCCTTCTGCCTCAGTTTTCCCATCTGCAAAATAGGTATTACAAAGGTACCTCTCTTGTAAGGTTGTTATGAGAATTAAATGAGATAACATGAGTTAAGCATTTAGAACAGTGCACCCAGTAAATACTAGATTCAGATCAGCTGTTGTTATGAACAGGACTCATGGCCAGCAGCTGGAGAGAGCGCTGTGCTAAATGATGCCCCTGAGTTCTTAGAGCTTGCAGTGTAGTGGAGAAGCCAGGCCGCGAGCCATGAAATCAGCAAGGAGTGATGTGTGGTATAGCAGGGGCAGAAAAGGTGTTTTGGGAGGTATTATAGGCCTCTGTAGACACTCTGGATGTTTTGCTTTCCTATTTTGTTATCATAGGCTGATTTGTTTAGCATCAGAAGTCCTCAGGGTTGAAAGGTGCTTTCAAAGGTCACTTGTCCATTTCAGTTGCTCAGTTAAAACCTCCCCTCATGCAACACCATGATCACGTCTGCTTCCTTCTGCTCTATTGCTGCACCAGGAGCTGCTGTCCCATGTTCACTGACCCAACCTGGGATGGCCTGCTTCCAGGCACTCCCTCTACACGGACTCAGAGCCTGCCTGGGCCAGGTGCTCCCACCACTTGTCATTAAGACAGATTGGCACCTCTGCCTGTGGTCACCAGGGCTATTGTGGGCAGTAGGACAGGAGTGGGCAAAAAGCAGGGGCCAGCACCAGGGGCCCCCGCCAGTGCCTCTCAGCCTGTCCTCTGTGGGCCACCTGCATCGAGATCACCTGGGGTAATGTGTACAATGAACATTTCTTGGTCTCAGATCCAGTGGGCTCCAGGAGTACACATACTTAAATAAACTTCCCAGGTGATTCTTGGGAGACCACTGTCCAAAAGCTGAACCCCTGGGCCTGCTTGGAGCCCTCTGGGGGATGCTGGTTGCCAAGTGCTTCACCTGTCCTGGTCTCCCTCCTGCTGGGTGTTCGTTGCTCAGAGCCCCTTGTGTAGTCCTGCTGGCTTCCGGGCCTCCCTAGATGCACGAAGGAAGGGGAGGATGCCGGAATGACTGGCCCTGGACATGGGTTCTGTGGATCACAGAATCAGGAACTATGGGAACTGGAGAGCATCTTAGAGACGGGCTAGTCTAGTTTTTATTTTGTGGGTGAGACATCATACCTGGAGCAGTCAGGGGTGCAGGGGCTGGGTCAAGGCTAAAAGGCAGGCCCCTGGCTCCTTGTCCAAACACAGTGGCTTTCTCATGAGGGCCAACTCTGGTCTGACTTACTTAACTTGTGGAGACCAAAGAAAGTGCCATCATTGCCATCTGTTGGGCTTGAGCTTTGAATTCTTTTGCCAACATCTGGAGGGGTCGCATCGAGTTTGTTCCCATTTGCCGATAAGAGCAAGTTAGGGAGAAGGGTGAACCAGGCCAGGGTTCAGGCTGGAGTCCAGAAACAACCCGGCTGGCTCTGGGTGTGGGCGACTTCCTCCTCCAGGGCTCGCAGGGCTGGTGCTGAGGGGTGCAGCCCAGCATGAGACACACCAGTGAGCCGCCCTGTGGTTGTGACTCACATCTGTGGTCATTCTTACTACCCATTCAGCCACACACATAAAGACACTCCCACCTTACAAGACACGCTCCAGGAAGTGGGAAGGAGAGGACCTTTTCTTCTGTGCTCTTTGCTGCTGCTCTGTTACTTTTATCAAAAAAACAAAAACAAAACACACACACACACAGAGGCTTTCATGGGTGTGTCTCTTATAGGTCAAGCTTTGGTTGTGAATGGCAGTGAATGTCCCCTGCATCATGTCCGCATGCATGGTGCCTGTGTGTGTGTGTGTGTGTGTGTGTGTGTGTGTGTATGCATGCACATACACACGCTTGGGGCTGTGCATGTGTTGGACATTTGCACCAAAATGATTGACAGATGGTAAATTATTTTAAAAGCTTCTTTTCCCCTTTTGTGTATAACCTTCACCTTCAGCTTGTTGTAAGCCAAGGTACCAGGCCTGGGTCAGAGAGATACCAAGTTTAAGAACTGGAATCTGTACAAAGAGAGCTATGTGTGCAGAGAAAGAGGGAGAAGAACAGCAAAAGGGACGATGGACGTGGGCACCTAGACATTTGCTAAAGGTTCCAGCACTGATTGGAATACGGCAGTGAGGGATTCACGCTCTACTCGGCAGAACATCATGAAGAGGTAAAAGAAATTTTGCACATTCTGCCTGCAGCTTCCTGATGTCTTCACATTTCCAGCTGTAAGATAGGCTCAGGCACACTGAGTCCCATGGAGATTTTAAAATCCTTTTCTAGCATTGCATCCCTCAGGGTTAGACCTGAAGATGTCAGTTGGTCCAGCATCCTGTCTTCATGCAAAGAAGACCCCAAAAACACCCAGGATAAGTAGCCTGAACCCTGCTTTTTAAGACTTACAGGCATGTAAGCAATTTAATTTCTGTTAGTGAGGGTGTTATCACTTGCAGGTGACAGAAACCCAACTCAAACCTGCTTAGCTGTTAAAGGGAATGGAGTGTGGCTCCTGTGCATGGAGGACAGTAGGCAGCCTGCATAACTGAAGGCAGGTAGGTGGGGCCTCAGTTACTCAGCGTTGCTCTCTCCCTTTCTGGTGTCTGTGAAATCTCTTTGCCTCAGCTAGTTTTTGCCCCTTGTTGTAGCCTAGCTTCCACATAGCTCAGAAGGTGGTGGCCCCACCCTAGACAAGAAAGGCCGCAGTATGCTATCCTTAATTTTTAAATTAAAGTTAGCTTAGGTGGATTCTTCCCTGTGGTGACTGAGATGATGTGTTATTCTCTCCATGTTTAGGACCCAAGGGAGACCAGGGAATGGCACAATTCATACAATCACAAGTATAGTAAAATGCCACTTAAAAGTTTACACTTAATAAAAGGATCAATAATAATTGTACTAAAAAAATGTAGATTCAAGTCACAAGTAAGTAGTAGGCACTGCGTGTGGGCTGTGTATGGACTCCAGGACAGGTAGGATGGTTCCTAGCGTTTGAGAATCATGATACACTAGAGAGATTAAATAAGTAGTACTGTAATGCCAGGTACTGTGTGGTCAACATCACAGGAAAGGTCCCAAGTCCCCCAAGAGTTCAGAGGAAGGAGTGATTATATAAGTCCTATTAGAGGCTCTTTGTGTGTACCAGAGGAATTTCATCTGGCAGCTAGGAAGGGACCTGACGACAGTGGCTAAACAACTTCTGAGGCGCATCTCATGAAGCTCCAGCAAAGTCATCTGGGAGTCAGGCTTCTTGCTTTTTGCTCTGATACCCTTAGCATTGGTTTCCATCCTCAGGATCACCTGATGATTGCTAAAATTCCAGCCATCTCATCTGCATTCCAGAAAGTGGGAGGAGGAAGGGGAGAAGGCAAAAGGACTCTCTTAGCAACTTTTGAGCAACTTTTGTACTTGTCTCATGCAGCA
This sequence comes from Manis pentadactyla, assembly GCF_030020395.1. Lineage (NCBI taxonomy): Eukaryota > Metazoa > Chordata > Mammalia > Pholidota > Manidae > Manis > Manis pentadactyla. The sequence continues at coordinate 115,961,962 of NC_080027.1, read as the reverse complement.
CTTTCACTTTCATCTTCTTGACTGGAACATAGTTACACGCCTGTACCTAACTACAAGGAAGGATGAACAACACTGTCTGTTATCCTTTGATATAAAATCTGTCTTTTGTTACCAAGGAAGAAGAGAAGAATGAAGATCTGGGACTGATTGGCAATGTCTGCCAATCCCATATGTGTTGTAGGATATAGTGCTTTTATGTGATTATTTATTAGTGTATGATTCAGTCATTTATCCATTTAAGAACATTAAGTAAGCACTTTTTTATGTAGCAAGAGCTCTATACATGTTGACAGAGATGCAGTGGAGGGCACAGTTCTTTCCCCAACTAGTGTATAGTTTGTCAGGAGCAGAGAAACCACGCACAGTGGCTGGAGCACAGTTTCTACAGCCACGCTCTTTGCTGTATCAGTGGAATGATAAGGGAGTTTGAGAGCAGAGATAAACCAGTTCATAATTTTATGGAGCAGAAATACTTACAATAGCCCAGGCAGAGTGTGTTGATCCGAGATGACCAGGGCAGTCTCTTCTACCCTGCCTGCCCTTCTGCAGTAGACCTTGCCACTCCATCAGGAGGTGGAGTCTGATTCTTCTCCCTGTGAATTAAGTGGGCTTGTGATTGTGATGATGAGATTGTGTTGACCGGTAGAGTGGGCACAGGGGACGCGTGATTTCTGATCCTGCGTAAAGGCCATGCAGCTTTCACCTTGCTCGTTGTAACGCTTGTGCTCGGAGCCCTGAGCTGCCCCCATGAGTGTCTGATTTCCCTGAGGCTACCATGCTTCAAAGAAACCAAGCCACACGGAGAGGCCACATGCAAATGCTTTTGCCCGGTCTTTTGAGTCACTCCAGCGCAGCTGCTGGACATGTGAGTGAATAAGCCTTCCTACCAGTCCAGCTTCCAGCTGTCAAGCTGCCGCCAGCCTTGGAGTCTTCCTAGATGAGGTTCCAGACATCACGGAGCAGGAATAAGCCATCCCTGCTATGCCTTGTTCAAAGTCTTGACCCACAAACATCACAGGCATAGTGAGATGTTTATTTCAGGACACTTAGTTTTGGGGTAATTAGTTTTACAGCAATAGTAACTGGAAAAATAGCTACTGCTTATATTTTATATACCATATAGTAGGCACTGTTCTAAAGGCTTTAACTCATGTACTCTTTACAGTAACTGTATTAGGTAAGTGCTATTGTTATCTCTCTTTTACAGATGAAGAAACTGAGGCACAGAGAAGTTAAGTAATTCACCTGAAGTCACACAGCTAGGTGTCATAGGTCCTAAGCACTCTGGCCCCAGAGTCTGCATGCTTTTCTGCTCCACTCAACTGTCATGCTGTAGGTGAACATGTGGTCAGGAGGCCAATAAGATCACATACATAGTTGAATCTTGGTGGGTACAACTGGTTCCCAACCTCTGTAGAGCCAGGTCATCACAGTGTTGTACCACATTTACCAGCAGCCTTACCTTGGGGACTGACATCTCATTCCTTGGAATTCTAGCCTTCAGAGATACAACTCCACTTCCTCAATTGGCCAATTAATCTCTCTCTCACTCTTACTCCTGTTCAAATTCTACCTTTACATCATCATCCAACTTGTTGGGCTCCAATACCACTTTCTATATATCCCCTTGACCAGTTAGGATTCAGTCCAGTTGTGAGTAGTTGAGAACCCTTATAGAGCAACTAAATAAGGAAGGAGGTTAATTTTTCTCACAGAACAAGGAGTCTGGAGGTAATGAGAACATAATCCAGTGCTGGGCACCAACTCATGGATGTTAACAAGGACCAACTCCTCTGTCTTCCAGGTCTACCGTGATTAGGGATGACTTTTGTCTTCATGGTTGCAAGATGGCTGCTGCATCTCCAGCTGTTGTGTTTGTGTTCCAGGCAGAGGGCATCTGGCAGAGAAGGTAGAAGTAAGAATGGCAAGATGCAAAATGCTTCCTTTTATATAGCCTTTGCCCTTTTCTGTGGGGGAGAGAGGGCATTCATGGAGAGAACGTCTACAACAGGGACTTCTACCTACATCTCATTGGCCAGAACAGGTTCACACTGTCTCTCCAGCCATGGAGGAAGCTGACATTTAATATTTTGCTTTTTGGCTTCTATCATAGAGGAAATCAAAGCACAGGTGGGTCAGAATCTGGGTGTTTAGCAGGGAGCTCAGTAAACTTCTTGGTAAAGGGTAAGATAGTAAACATTTTAGGCTTTGTGAGCCATATGGTTTCTGTTGCTCCTGGTTGTCTCTACCTTTGTAGCATGAAAGCCATGACAGGTAATATATAAATGAATGAGTGTGGCTGTGTTTCAATACAACTTTGTTTACCAAAACCAGCAATGGACTGGATTTGGCCCATGGGCCATAGTGGCCAACCCCTGGTTTAGTGATTCAATTTGCAGTATCTGCCAGTGGACCCAAGTATTTCAGCCAAAATGTTATTCTCACAAATTTGGTGATCCCAGGGTCGACTGTGATGGCTGACAGCTTTGTGAAATGGCTCATTCCTGCTCTGTTACTCACTGCGTGTCCCTCCCCAAACCACAGGTCTGGTCAAAAAGGACCAAGGGGCACCCCAGCTGGGGAAGAGTAAATGGGTTGGATGGTCACATAGGAGTCATTAAGCATCGTAAATATCTGTTTCCATGTATTCTTGAGAGCTTTGGTACCCAGAGAATGAACTAACGACAGATGTTTGGAGTGGGGGTTAGAGAAAGCTTCTCTAATTTTCCCAGCCTCACAAAATTTCACATTTGTATCTGGCTTCACCTTTGCTAGAGTAGAACCAGCACTGAGATGGTATGTGTTATATAATCTCACATCAAACCTTTGTGTTTATCATTAAAAATATGGCAACATCATTGCGGTTATAAAGAGTTACCAAGGAAACCAGTTTATCATAATTAGCTATTTATTCGCTCTTCTTTCTCTCTCTCTCTCCCTTCCACCTGAGCTTTCTTGGGCTGAAAGGTATGATAAGCTGTTATCAGCCTGGGCTCAGTGGCTAATTAGGTCCTAATATTGATTCAAAGAATTGCATTGCTCTTTTTCATAACCATGTTGCAGTGCTTATTACAAATAGACACAGTGATGGAACAATTGGTTTATTATGTATGTTTTAAATAGTCCTAATAGCTATGCCCTATGGCAGTGGTATATCAAAACCCAACAGACAGAAGATAAAACTTTTGTTCTGTGAAAGACTTGCGGCCCTTTCTCTTGCATTAGTAAATGGTTGTGTAAGGAATTGCTTCCTGGATAGGGTTTCCCAGTCCTGCAAGATTTTTCTTATGTTTGTTGTCCATTACAGTCAAGCACATTAACTAGATCCATATTTCCACATTGATGTCCTAGAGCAAGGGTTGGCAACCTTTTTCTGTAAAGGATCAGACAGTAAATGTTTTAGGTTTTGTGGGCCAAATGCCCTCTGTTGCAACTACAGAACTCTGCCTATATAGCAGGAAAATAGCCATAGATGATATGTAATGAATAGGCAAGGATGTGTTGCAACAAAACTTTATTTGCATGAACAGGTGGCAGACCAGATTTGGCCCACTGGTCATAGTTTGCCAACACCTACCTGGAGCCTTCATTCCTAATATAGGAAATGAACTTGCAGTTGGGCCTTTTAAAGTGGGAGCCAATGGCTCCTGCTCAGCTGTCCCCTCTGGGGGGTCCTGCTCCTCTGTGGGGGGTCTCCTCCTGTTGGTTTGTCAATCTCTCATCAAGAGGGAAATTTCTCTTGGTGATCCTTCCCTGACTGATGGGCTGGGGATCAAGTGACCTGAGGCAAGTCCTGACTTGGATGCTTAACTGGATGGCATTTTCTCATCTGCAGTCTATTCTGTCTACCCCAGAGAGCTGTGAGAGTCAATGGAGACAATGAATGGGAAAGGGCTTTTTGGACAGGAAGCCGTCAAGCCATATGACCACATGAGACGTGGCTGTTAAGTGTTGCTGTAGAACAGAGATCACAGAGTTGCAGGAAGGGCGTGACTCTAGCTGGAGGTTTTAGCCCAACTATCATCTGGCCCTTGACCCTGCCCTGTGCCACAGGGAAGCTCCTCCAGCCTGGTTTTCATTCCCCGGTGGCTGAGTTCATGACCTTCTAAGATAGCCCACTCCATCTAGAGACAGTTTTGGTTGTCAGAACTTTCTTGCTGATACTGAGCCTAAATCTTTCTTTGTAGATCTTCTACCCATTGGTCGTGGTTCTGTGCCCTAGCATTTCCCAGAACAAGATTAATCTCTTCTTTACTTGACAACTCTTTGCATATTTGAAGATAGAGGTCACGGTCTCCAAGTCTTCTCATGGGGCTAAACATCACCAGTTCATTGAACTGTTTCTATATGACATGGTTTTGAATCTTTTCACTGTTGAGGTTGCTTTCCTCTGCACGAGGTCCAGTTCCCCAACACTCCTCCTGATGGGTGTACTCACAACTGGACACAATATTCCATGCATGTAATGACTAGTACAGAGTAGAGTAGGATCATTATCTCCTTTGTTCTAAATTGAATGCTCCTATTAATGCAGCCTAAAATTACATGTTACTGTGACACAGTGTTGGACTTCATGAGTTACAGCCGACTAACACCTTTAAGTCTTTTTGACACATGCTACTAAGTATGGCTGCCCCATCTTGACCAGAGCAGAGTAAGGTTTACCTGGATTTCCCATAACATTTTTTTGGGCTGGATTTGGCTCCTTTATATACATGATCAAAGTCCTTTTAAATCATGATTGCCTATCTCTTTCCATTTAGATTGTATGTTTTAACGAGAACGCCCCCTGTAATTTCAACCATATGTTTTCACTGTGAGTTCTCGAAGGTACAGCTTCTAAATCAGTGCTACTCAATTTTTACTGGTCTGTGATAAGGTCTAAGATAAGGAGCTTACTCCAGAATACAAATAAAAGCATTGCATCGAGGAAGTCTAAGCTGAACTAAACACTACTTAGCGACATTGTTGATTCGTAGTTTGCAGATTGGCAGCAGTCCTTAGACCACACGTCGACGAGTATGGCTCTAAATGGCACTCTAAGATCTTGATTGGAACGCTAGAAGCTGGTTTAAGGAGGGTAGATGAGAAGAAAAAACATCTTCAGAAAGAATAAAGAGGATCATGGTGATTAGGTGAAAATTATCCTTGAAATACTGTCTAAGTTAGGGTCCTAATGGAAAACCTCTTCAGTCTGGATTTCAGTGATTATTCTATGCATATTTGTTGATTTCTTAATCTGTGAGAGGCATTGTGGTAGGCATTGGGGAGTTACAAATTTAAATAAAATGTGGGCTGAGCTGTGATTGGGGAGCCTTAAATGCAAACAAATAACAAATTGTGGCATAGTTTGCTAGTGGCTTCCTCCAATATCATTCTCCCCTTTCACCCTAGTAACAGAATCCTGAATTTTTTTTCTGTAGCAGTGATCTCAGATGAAAGACTACATATCCGAGCATCCCTTGCAGTTAGGCTTGGTCATGTGATTTTTAGCAATCACGTCGTATCATGAGGGGACCTTAATGATGGGAGTTTCACGCTATAGGCATCTTGGAGCAGAACGATGCAAGGAGCCTACATCTCTGGTGTTTTTGTGGAGGTTCCAGCCCTGCCTAAATGTGGACTTCTTTTACATGAGAGAATAAATCCTTGTGTTCTAACTTCCATTACATGGAGCTGAGCCTCGTCCAAAGTGATAAGAGAATTTGATACTTGGAAGGCGGTTGCTCTAAGAAACAAGATTGTCAGTTTGGGTGGTCTGTTTTAATGAGAATGCTGGCTGTGATGTCAGCCACATGTCTTCCCATAGCCTACCATGAGTTCTGGCAGTTGTTGAAGGTATAGCCTCTACATCAGTGTTTAGAGGCAAGGATGCCAAAGAGCCTTGTCCCTCGGGGCCACGCTCCAGCGAGTGAGGTAGAATTACCTGGGAGGGGAACGGCCCCTCAGTTAAAGGAGGGGGTGTCACAGAGAAATGGAGCCAAGCTGACAATCCTGCTGGAGGCCGCTTCAGCCAGGGATGCCGGGACACTGGGACATATTTTTCCATCAAACCCATTCTCAAGGCTGAACCTTTACTGTGCCAGTGAAGTGGAATTTGATCCATGTAGACAGCTGATCTGGACATTTTTGGCCTGGATTATTTGTTTGACTGTCTCCACTGATCAAATTAACTGGATGATTGCCAAATCTCTCCTCAGTTGTGCTCCCTTAGGCAGCTGGCGTGGCCAGCAGGATGGGGTGGCCCTCCAAGGACAAGCCAGATTAGAGAATTAGCATATGCTTGATACCTGGTCGACCCAGGGAACCGGCCACTTGATCGGGGGTGAGAAATGAGGGTCTGGGTGGGCGTCGGCTCTCCTGACTTCACAAGCAAGAAGATGTAACAGGGATGCAGCCTGCATTTCCCCAGTAACCCTTCGGACCAGCAGATAAGATGGTGCCTAAATAGAATTAGAGAGCTGCTCTACTGCCCCTACTCACTGTGGTGTATGTCCTATCTCTAAGGAATTGTTGTGCAGGGAGATGAGTTTTTTTACTCTAGGGCCAAGAAAAGCATAAAGGAGGCTGTGAAAGGACAGGAAAGAGGTCTTCTTTCTCTTACCCCTTCTTGGTGCGGTTGGGGTCCTGGGCTGTAGCTCACACCAGCATGCTTTGGAGCTCCACTGTTCGTGACTGTTTTGCACGTGTCTGTTTCCCCCACCAGGATATGTCTTCTTTAAAAGTATGATTCTTTGTGGCCTCCTTAGTGCCTAATAGAGTGTCTGGCACATAAGCAGTGCTAAAGGAGCTGGTTGGTGTATTGTTTAATTCAATAAGATTAACTGAGCTCTCATTATGTGTTTGTATACTCTGGACAGAACAAGGATGGTTCACCCTAATTTATGAGGAGCCCCAGTTTCATGGGTTGACATAAGATCACAGTGCAGTAAAGGAAGAGAGGAGAGCAGTTTTGAACAGAAGCACTTTGGGTGCATAGCATGGAGTTGGAGGCCGACGTACTCTTCCTGAGCCAGAGCTCTGAGAGGGCTGAGGAAACAAGGGAAGTATTATTAGCCCCATAAGAAAACAGGAGCAGGGAGATTAAATGACATGCTCAAGGTCATGCACTAGCAAGAGTCAGAGCATGAACTCAGGTTTGCTGACTTCCTTTGCATCTCTCGGCTGGTGCTCTTTCAGTTGATTACATCTTGGCCTTCAGAGAGGGAGACAGGGCAGAGCACTGGGTATCCAAACGAGACAGAGATTTCAACTGGGGCCCTGCAGCATGAAGCAGTCTGCAGATGGGTGTGTTGGGTTCAGATGGCGTTTTGTTATTTTAAATCAAACCGATTTTTGAAAATCAGGTTAGTGCACATAAAGATTCAGATCGCTGGGTTCTCCTACATAACAACAGTTTGCTGGTGTCCAGCCATGGCTGCTTGCCCTGAAATGGGGGCATGGGCTTCCCCGTTAGCTGTAGTACACACTTATCTCCTCCACCCCTGGCCTGACCTTTTCAGATTTTTAAATCTGTGAGCCTGGGGTCAAGGGACCAGAATGCTGAGCCCTCCCCCAGCTCTTATACCTTGGATGGTCGAAGTATGCAAAGCAATTGACTGGGAGGCAGGAGTCTTGGACTGTCAGTCCAGCTTTGTGATTCTGGCAGATCACTCTCCCTCTTCCTCACTGCAGATGAAATCCTCCTGTGGACTCCGCGTCGCTCTTGGTGTGTCTGACTAATGGAGAGAGGCAGTGGAGGTGAAAACTCTTGTTGACCAAAAATAAAGGCCAGGCAGGTGGTAGTGCTGAGTGGATGGTTGTGGTCTGTGAAGAAGCATGCTGCAGAGAGAGGTGGGGACCTCCAGCCTGCCTTCAGATAGGGCACCTGGAAGTGGGTGTCCACACAGCTCGGCCCAGGCCCTGGTCAGATCACCCAAATGTTTGCTTTCAGATCCATTGAGAAGCCACAGGCCAGGTGGGGAGGTGGGTGCAGGTGGCTCCTGGAGGCCATTTATGCTAGAATCCTCAGTCCCTGTGCAAGTGGTCTGGCCCCAGGGCTGGGTACCTCTGCCCATGGCCCATCCTGGCAGGGAGAGCAGGCTGGGTGCCTGCCTGTCTGTCTGAGCTCTGTGGCTTGAGATCCACAGCAATCACCCTCAGACCATTTCTGTTGGACTCCCTCTCCCGGGAACTTCTGCTTTGTCATTTAAAATAGTTTGGGAACTTCAGATTTAGCCGAGTTTCAGAGCAGTTTATTTGGTCTGTAGGCGTTTTTGTTTTTAAAATTCATGACAAGTTCCTTGCAACATGTTTTATTATATTTTCACCACCTGTTCTACCTTGGGGGTGGTTTTAAAATCTGGGACTATCTATCTATCTGTCTTTCTGTTTTTTTTAAGTTTCCTTATTTGCCATTTATATGTGTCTTGCGAACATGCACACATGCACACACACACAATGTGAATTTAAATATGGGTATGGATATATGTATATATACATGCATACATACATACATATATAAAACCTTCCCCTCTGTGGATTGACTGACTTTAAACTGTGGCTGTAATGTGGAAGATGTATGTTTTGCCAGGCTAATTATGGAGTCTTAAATGATAAATTTGTAAAACAAATAAGTACTTGTAAAATGCTTTGCCAATGTAAAGTGTTATCTCCCTGAACATTAATAGCAAAAAAAAAAATCACACTATTTAGTCCTCTAAGGAAAAGAAGCCTTTGAAAGCTTTACATCTTCCAGCTTCCACTGAAGTGGAAAAGGAGATGTGGTGTGCCCATTTTTACAGACGGTAAAATCAAATCTCAACAAGGGTAGCTGGCAGGCCAGTGGTAGAAATGAGGGTTCATCCCCAAACTCCTGACACCCGTGTAATTAGTTTCAGTGTCTCTCTATGTCAACCAGAACAAGGGGCTAAGTCAGACTTACAATACTATATTCTATTGCCCTTCTCAAAAAATACAAGTACCATGCATTCAGGTTTATGATAGTCTCATTTGCACACCTGGATCCAACTGTGCCTGAAGCCTGAACTTTAAGTTATGTGTAAGCCAATAAATTACCTTTTCGGTTTCTATTTGAAGCTAAGGAAGAAAACAAAAAACAAACAAAAACCCTATGCTATCAATGTTAAGCTTTTAACATGTTATGTTGTTAAATTCAATATAAATATATGAGGTGGGTATTATGTCCATTTTTGGATGAAACAAAAACCCAGATAGGCAACATGGAATGCCCTGTTGCTCTTAAAACTAGGTCAACAGGTCTTATAAGACTCCAAAGAAGTCAAACTTCTTTTAGAAGAAATAACAAAGTGGTCTACTGTATTTTCCATAGTATCATTGGAAAATATGTATTAGGGTCCCTGCCATGGTGCTCTATCATGACCATTTTGCTGAGACTTTCAAAAAGGATTTTGTCTGTGGAATTGAGACATTGGCCCCTACTCCCAAGGAAACTGAAGCTTCCCCAGGGCAGTCAGATAAGCCCTTTGTAGCCACAGGGAGACGATGTGTAGTACTGCATAACTGGTAATATGGGAAACAAGTAGAGTAATGTGCATAAGTTACATAATTTATGCAAGTTGAATTTGCAGAGTAATTTCCAGGAACAAATATAAAGCTGGGATCTTGTGTACTAGTTAAGAACATGGACTTAGGTGTCATCTATACATAACTAAACAAGTTATTTGACCTATTTAAGCCAATACTGTGATTGATAGTGTGTGCTCAGTAAATAAATGGTAGCTCGTATTATTATTTCCCCAAAATCTGATCAAATAAATCTGTGATCCACTGCATGCAGAAATCTCACCTTTAAGACTCCTAATGTTCATTAGCATGTCAAAGACTTAGAAGAGCTCATCAACAAAGAAAAATGATTGCTTTTATTTATCCCAGTGTTTTCGGAGTTAATTTAAACACAAGATACTTTTATTCTCTGCTGCTTTCCTGCAGATCTGGGGGTTCCGTGGAACACCCTTTGGGAAACCCCTGCCGTGCATTTCCCTGCAGTAATTGAGGGGGATTCATTGGGCTACCACTAGGGGGTGTGCCAGCCAAGTTTTCTGATTCTCAGTCAGAAAAGAGGGTTTGCTCTCAGCTTCTGTAAGAGTAGAGCTTTCGAAGGCTTCACTGGGGAGGGAGGAAAGGCTGTAATGACCTTGGTTTTGGGGAGCAAGGGCAGTAAGAAGTGGTCACACCACGCGGGAAGATGGAAGGACTTTTCCTGCCCTTCGTTTAAGATAAGCGAGTGGCTGACCTTTCGATAATGAATCAGTGGAGAGAGACCTCAGACTGAAATTGGAGGCATGACTTGGAGGCCAGGCCCAGGCAGGGGTGGGGACAGTAAAGGCAGCCCCACAGCAGCAGAGGCTCCTGGGAAGGGGAATGTCAAACAGATGCATGCTTTCCTGGCTACTGGTTTCCATGTCTAATAGAAATATATATATATATATATAATCTTCATATTAGACATCAAATATATATGTCATAAATGTATATTTGGCATTAAAGTTTTCCCTTAACCTTGTTCCAAGTTTGTTTGTGTGTAAGCAAATTAGGGTGGTGGATATAGAGATGGACACTCAACATCAGATGATAAAGACACTCAGAGTAGGGAATTTGGGAAGTGCAGAAAAGCAACAATAAATCACTTGCAATAACATTTTGAAGTTTGTGGGGAGATGTGTAAGATATATTTGAGGGAGCACATATTGGTTAGGATTCTTTTGGTTACAAGTGACCAAAATCCAATTCAAATGACTTAGGTAAAAAGGAGGCTTTATCATAAGGATCTGGGCTTGTCTGTCTCCTGGACTCAGGCAGGAACGCAGCCAGGCCCGCGGCACAGCAAGAGTGGCAGGGACTCACGTGCTGTCAAGACGCTTTCCCTGGCTCATGTTTTTTCCTGTGAGTCTGTCTCCTCCTGCGTCTTCTCTCTGTGGATTGGCTGCTGGGGTCCGTGGCCCACAGGACAGGGCGTGGGGCCACTTCTGCAATTCCTGCCACTCTGTCCTATCATTTCTATGGCTGGAAAGAGACAGAGCCCCTCAATTCCAATTCCAGAATTACTGAGGGAGGAGAGGATTGTTCCTGTTGGGGTCAGATGTCCACCCTGGACCAGTCAGCTATGGCCAGAGGCCAGCCTACTGTGCATAATGTCACCTCTGCAGCAACTGTATGTGTGCGTGCATGCGTGTGTGCATATGTGTGTGTATAAAGTTCCCAGAAAAGCTGGTGTTGGGGAGGGGTGAAGGGGATACTGGCAGACAAATCAAGATCTAGTAGTGTATGTATTTTCTATATTTATATAGTTGAGATTAAGCAGCATATAAATGTATCCTGTATCCTGTTTTTAATCAAACTTTATGTCATCAGCATGTCCTCAGTTTTCAAAATCTTTGTAAACAGCATTTTAAATTATTGCATTGTATTCAGTTATTTGGGTTTACTTAACAAATGTCTAATTGTTAGATATTTAGATTGTTTCCTTAAAGAAACTTTTTTGGCTACATTAGTAATGCCATGATGGAAGGAAACTTCCCCGACTGCATGCGAGGATTAGGTGCATTATTATGAATATAAATAAGATCTGGTCCTATAGTCCCCCACCCCATTTCACAGTTAATACAAACCATTCTGAATCTCACCTCCTGCTCGGCTTCACATGTCCCTTCCCCCCTTGCCCAAGGTCAAAAAATGGCATTGAGAGTTGACGGTCGAGCAACATGGAAGAGAGTGGGTACAAGTCGGCGCAGCGGCCCCCAGGGCCTCAGGTCCTCCTTGTCCCCGCCTGTTTTCCTTCTGGAAACAGGCCTAGGTTAAGTGAGTCATCTGTGAATAAACCCTTCCACCTAGGAACCAAGGAGGTCTACATCCCCAAAGGCAGACATCTCAGGAAGGAGGCTCCGTTCCGATCAGGCTGGGTGGGTGTGTTACTGCCGGAGGATCCAGGAAGGGAGGCAGTCAGGGCCCTTGCGCGAAGGCTGGCTCCTCCTTCTGGGAGGAATTCACAGCACCTGCTGTGGGGACCAGCCTCTAACCTGCCACATTCTCCTCTGGGAAGGGCAGTCTTGGAATGTTTGTGGTTTTCAACATCCTGTGATTTTTCCCAAGTCTGAGTTAAACATTTGCTCAGGTTGAAATGTGGCTTTAAAGGCTCTTTTTGGAATGAGATTTCCTGGATGTGAGGGTAACTGGATATTTTCTGGTAGAGAACAAAGAATTCCTAATGTGATGCCTTAGCTGGAAAGCTTAGACTAACTGAAGCAAACTCCACTGGATGACCCAGAAAGGGAAGGGAAAGAAAAACGGTGGCCTATTGTGTGCCAGGCTCTGTGCTGGGCACTTCACGTTTTGCCCTCTGAGGTTTTCAGTGGGGTCACCCTGAACAGCACTCTCTGTGTCAGCTCCACTGGACATTTATTGCTGTTCTATTATTTCAGGTGATCTCTGTTTGGGGGGAAGGTTCAGAATGTCCTCTGTCATTGTTTTTCTGCATTTTCTAACACTTTCTATTTGTGGAGTACTATGGTTTTTATTAGATATTCCAGTTCCTTCTGTCCTGGAGTGGCTCCAACTGATGTTTTATCATTCTTATTTGTTTTGAATAATAATAATCATTGAATAATAATATTAAATGCTGTGACTCCAGGAGGTGGAACATTTCTCAAGCGAGCACTGGATTTAATTTTGTTTTGGAAATTGCTGAAATCATTCCATGCAAGAGGGCCAAAAGGCATTGCGTTTGTGATTGGGGGCACAGAAACAAGAAATACAAATTTTCTTGTTTTATTTGAGAGGAAGGGAGTCTGATCACTGAATATCATGTTTACCTCTGTGGTGAGGTCATACTTCTAGACTTGCGAACATCTTAGAAAATGTTGAATATAGAGGAAAATCCCATTCATTTGGACTTTCTACTAAAACTTGGAATTTGGGGCATTGATTTATATTTTTACACTATCAAGGGAAGAAGCATTTTTGCAAGAACAGACCTAATAGAATAGTAGGAGCAGTGTTTCACTCTCATAAAAGAGCTATATTCACAGCTCATGTTTGGATAGGTCTGCCAGGCCCTCTGTCAGGTTACTGAGGGGTCCCTCCCCGAGGTTGACTGAGGTGTGTTGTTTCTACCCAATAAAGCCACATTTCCTACAAGACAGCCACACCAGGACTTTTCCCTAATTTAGATCTCCTTCTGGGTACATAAAGCTCTAGTAGGTAAAATAATAACGGAGTTCTGTATGTTAATTGGCTTTGCCCAAGGAATTATAGCAAATCACTTAGCCTTTTTGTTCTCAGTTTCCTCATTGATAAAATAAGGATAATAATGGCTCCTCCTTCCCAGAGGATTAATTGAGCTAATTAATGTAAATTGGTTGAACTATGGCTGTCATGAAGTGATCAATAAATGCTGTTTGTTTATTTATTTCGGCGATGATCAGGTACATAGCAGTTGCCTGTTGAATTGCACTGGGTTTTGTTCTCATCAGCAGAACAGTGAGCTTATGTTCCCTGAGCAGACAGTAGTGACGGTGGGGAGAGAAAGTTTGGAGGCATGTTGAAAGAGGAAATGGGAAAGTGACATTTATTGCACGCAACTAGGTGGCATGTACTGCTCCACCATTATTTATTATTTACAAATAATAAATGAATATTGAATGCGACTTGAATGAATGATAATGAAGTACACAGTATCCTGTCTCCTTTAGAGCCAGGAGAAGAGAAGAATGTTGTCAAGCAGGGGTAGCATGTGAATAAGAAAGCCAGGTTACAGCCAACACACCCTGCCTTCCATACCCATCCAAGGGTCTGTACCTGCAGACCACCTGGCACATTGACACTGGAGGAAACACAGCTTTGTGAGTGATTTATCTTGGAATCTTGAAGAACCAAGAGATTCTAGAACAGACTACTCTAGACAAAGAGAAGGCTGAGGGGGAGACAGACCCATCATGAGTCCTAGGCAGATGTGTGGCCCTGGCACACTTCTTAACAAAGGATGGATTGTTACATTCAGGTAGATCCTCCTGTCAAAGTCCCTTGACCTTTCTGAGCCCTACTTTCATTCTGTGTAAAACGGGGATGATAATACTCACCTGGCAGAATTGTTAAAGGGTTAGAATATAATGACATACTAGGTACCCGTCTGTTACAGACTGAACTGTGCCCTCCCCCCCATTCATACATTGAAATCCTAACCTGTAGTACCTCAGATGTGACCTGATTTGGAAGTAGGGTTGCTGCAGATATAATTATTTAAGATGAGGTCATATTGAGCAGGCTGGGGCCCCTAATCCAGTGTGACTGGTGTCCTTACATAAAAAGGAAATTTGAACACAGGGCCAAGCACAAACATGAGGAGAATGCCATGTGAGTATGAAGGCAGGGATTGAGTTTTGCTTCTTCAAGTCAAGGTTAACTCCAAAGATTGTCAACCAACTGCCAGAAGCCAGGGGAGAGGCATGAGACAGATAGATAGTCCTCACACTCTCCGGAAGGAACCAGTCCTGCTGACATTTGGATCTTGGAGTTGTAGCCTAGAGAACTATGAGACAGTAAGTTGCTGTTGTTTAAGGCACTCAGTTTACAGTACTTGGTTACAGCCGCCCAAGAAGACTAATATGCCACCCAATAGGGGCCCATCATCACCCTTGAGAATCACACGGCTTCTTCTCTCTGCCTGCCTTCGTGGTGGCTTCCTCCAAAGCATCCAGCAGGCAAGCAGAGCCACCATTCGGAGGAAGGCACAAAGGGAATGCACTGTGTGTGTTGGGTGGGACCAGTGGTCAGACCAGAGAAGTGATGATTCTCCCTCTGTGTCCAAATGTCGCCACCACGTACAGCTCAGCTGGGGCAGAGTGTCTACCCAACCTCTCCTACCTCTTGCGTCCCTGCAGCCATCCTGGGCTCCTCCTTTGCCCGCATGTTCGCTTCATGCCCATCGGTGCTGCGGGGTCTTAGAGAAGACTATTTCTCTAGGTCCCAGCAAGACTCCTGGATCCCGGAAACAAGGATGCCTGGGATCACAGAGAATTGTCGTAACAACTCCTTAGGCTTGGGAAGCGCTTCTGCAAAGTGCTTTTTTAGCTCTTGGCCCTTGGAAGAGTCACACAGAGCAGGCACGTACTTGGAGCAAACTGTTCCAGGGTAGGTGGGACTGGAGGAGGGGGTGGTTGGCAAGCAGGGAATAACTTTAGAGTTAAGAGCAGGCGGTAAGATGGTAGCATTCTGATTTCTCTGAAATTCTGAAAGCATGGGCTGAGTGTCCTGGCAAGGCTTGGGAGGGGTTCTGGAGCACAGTGTCTATTTTTCTCTCCTCTTTCCCCCTTTCCTCTCCTTCCCTCCCTAGCTGGGTGCTTAAGAGGCCAACCTTATGTTACACCCACCGAGTCCTCCCATCAGTCTGGTCTGGTTCCCAACATGTGATTTAGTGGTGTTATGTGCCTTGAAAGTGAGCAGAGGGGTGGCAGAGGGGAGAGAGAGACAGGGAGTTATGGGGGGACTGCTTGATCTACTAAAACGCACCTTAAGAGCAAACCCATCCACATTACTGAAGGTATCAGCTGGGTCCTGCCTACAGTTATGTCAAACAAAGTGTGCCGTGAAGTGCCAACTCTCCCTTTGTGCTGTGACACCAAGAGCTGCCAAAAGATATTAAAAAGCTTGCATGAACTAGGTGATGGCAGCTGTAACTATCTAAGTTATTGCCTGGCAGCTGCAGCGCTGCCTCACTGCTGCTGGCCGCCTTTAGAGTTGGTTCTCCATTTGTTTGCCCTTTCTCTAGCAACAGAGAGCACCAAGCCCGCAGGGGGCGAGGCGCCGCCCCTGCCCCCTCGTTCCGGCTTGGGAGGAGGCTTGCAGCAGGCGGCTGCAGAGAGACACCCATGTGTGGCTCCTGGGACAAGCTGTGTTTCTCTTGGCCCAGCCCCAAGCTTCATTTTGCATCGGTCAGCTCGACTCCAAGGGACCTTGGACGAGTGGATGGCACAGGAGCACGCACGCACACCCAGGAGCATACACCAAGTGCAGCTTTGTGTGTGTGTGTGCATGTGTGTGCGTGTGTGGCTTTTTTCCTTCCCTGTTGGCTCTGACTGAGCTAGAACAATATCGCCAGCTCCAAGCCCTGCCAGTCCTACATCTGCTCTCTAAAACCTCCAGCAAATAAGAATACGGTGGGGTTGTTTAACCAACACTTACAATATACACACTTTTCAGCTTCTCTCCCCCTGGGTTGCCCAGGCTCAGAGATCTGGATGCTGGTGGCAAAGGGTTGAGAGATAAGGGGCTAATGGTCCCTATGCGTGTCTGTCTCCGAAGCCTCCTTCTCTGGCATGTTGATCTGTGGCATAAAATACATTTCATTGTCAGGGGCTTTAGGGAAGGTGTCTGTACTGAGCTGGTTTTTGTATTCTTCTGTTGAGTTTGGTCTTTTCAGCTGTCTGTTAAATAATTCATACAGCTCATGAAAGTAATATTTCTGGGATGTAGGGGGTTCCATTTTTCCAATTCCCTTTCACTCCATCTTTTTTTTTTTGAAGCGGTTGTGGGGAGAACTTGGCAGGCGTGGCCTGGGTGGTATAATAAAACCTTCTGTCTTTTCCTCTCACCTCTCCAGCTCAGGCTGGGAGGGCAGGAGACATTGCTGACCTTCAGGAGGCCAAGTCAAGGTCAAGGCCGAGGTATGAGTTTGGTTGTAATCTCAGAGTTCAGCCGTCAAAGGGACCCAAAGGCGCGGGCCTGTTTTATCGCCCTCAGAGCCATTCTCCTGCTGGGAGTGCCTTTCTTTTCTGTAGTCTCCCAGATGCTTGCCCAGTGCCTGGCGTGGGGCTTTGCCTCTGGGAGGTAGTTAGCACGTGTCTAGCAAAATGGATTGAATTGAGGCCGTTCTGGAGGAAGGCAGGACTCGGCATTTTTAACCTCTGTTATGTTCAAGTCAATTGTATAACTGCCCTGGCCGTTTTGTTTATCTTCATGATGCAGGTTGGTGTTCAGGCTTTGTCAGCAGCGCCAAGGCAAAGCTGCTTGTTCTAGAATGAGTGAGCCTCCTCAGCCTAGCTCTGCAGGTCAACAAAGCTGGGGTATGTGTCCCACTGAGCCCTGGCCCCATTTCCACACCGGGTTGTGGCTGCCTGTTTGCCCATAACTGCCAAGGGCACTGAAAGTCACCAGAGAGCAGGGACCCGGTCTCTTTTGTTCACTGGATGCCTAGTATCCAAAACCATGTTGGACACGCAGCAGGTGTTCTCTGAGTATTTGTTGAATGAATATGTGAAAAGATATTTTCTGTAAGTAAAATGGGCTTTTACTGTGTCATGTATAACCTCCCTGAAAGTCTGAGGTGGGAGGAAGGTTTCTTGGAGCCCTTCCGTCTCCCCCCAGCCCCTGTGCTGCATCTCCTTGGCCCCTGAGGGCCCTTGTGGAGCTCCACGTCCAGCGCTGTGGCTTCTGTGAGGCCCTGCTCTGGAGTGCGGACCTCTGGGAAGGCTATAAGGCTTGGGCTCTGAGGGCGGATGACTGCCCACTAACTGGCTGTGTGACCCAGGGGGAGACTCCATACCCTCATCAATAAGTTCTATACCTCCTTTGTAGAATTATTGGGATGTGCTATGGACAGAAAGTTTGTATCTTTCCCAAATCCATAGGTTGGAGCCACAACTTCCATGAGGTGACAGGGCCCCCCAGAAGGCATGTGGGTTAAATGAGGTCATAGGGTGGGGCCCTAATCTGTAAAGGTTTGTGCCCCTGTAAGAAGAGGCAGCAGAGAGTGCTCTCTCTCTCTGTGTGCTCAGAAGAGAGTCCATGTGAGGACATTGTGAGAAGCTGGCCAGCTACCAGCCCAGGAGAGGGCTCTCACCAGAACTGCACCAGCCGGAACCTTGATCTTGGACTTCCTGCTTCCAGAACTGTGAGAAAATAGCTGTTGTTTAAGCCCTCTGGTCTGTGGTGTTTTGTTACGGCTGCCCAGGCCGATTAATACAGGGGGATTAAATATATAAGAATAGAAATTTTAACGGAGTGTTTGGTACATAGTAAGGAAAATAGTATAATGTAGAAGTTTTTCTCAAGTATTTCTGGTCTATGAGGTTGAGGACACAGGCTGAGTTTGGGAGAGGGGGACAAAGGCTGAGGAGTGTCCATGTCCACACTAGGAAAGGGCCGCTGGGAAAGGGAAGTCCGCACTGGATGGGTCCTGAAGGGCTTGCGGAGGAGGCGGGATTTTAGTGGGTGTGAGTGATGGGTAAGAGGGCTTTGGAGGTAGAGGCAAAATGAGGCCTTTCTCATCTGAGGTACAGACGTGGGAAGGGAAGGGAACTCATTCATTTAGGCTGACTCTGCGTCAGACCTGTGCTCTGCATGTCACATGTCACCTGAAGCTACTGTTCACTTGCCCCAACCCCAGTAGGTCCTGCCCCCCACCCCCAGCACACACACAAACATTCTACAGACAAGGAAGTGATGAGAAGAGCTGTATTTACTGCATATTCACAGATGTCCTGGCTCGGCTGCCTTCTCCCTGGGTCCCCACAGCAGTCCCACAAGGTACACTGTGATACTGTCCCCACTGTACACATGAGGCCACAGGCAGAGCTCCATTGAGTAACTTGCTTAGGGCCACACTGTGAGCGGTGCTAATATGGGGACTGAAACCAGGCAGGCAGACATCTGAGCCTGTGCTCTAGGCCACACGCTTCCCTTCCTGGTCAGACTTTACGCTTCCTGGGAGCTAGTAATGGGCCCAGATCCCACATTGGCGGGACTGAAACTTCAGCTGGGTCCCACCTAGAATACAAACCTTTCCACTCTATTACACTGACTTGGAGGCAGGAACATCATGTTTAAATAGTGGGGGTCTGCTGAAACAGCAGCACAGCAGTCATATTAAAAATAGGCCAGGAGAGATGAGGAATGACTTACCAGAGACAGGACAGTATCTGAGCCCTGGGGGTTGGGTTGGGTGGGGTGGAGCATGGGAGACCAGCGGTGGTGTCTGCAGGATGAGGTGGTAGGCTCATCTTTACAACATTCCTGGGAGATTGGTGCTGTTATTATCCCCACTTTATAGATGACAAAAGAGGGACAGAAAGGCTAAGGACCCAGCACCATACATCTACTGAACAGCAAAGCCAGGACCTGAACTCAGGTGACTGGGCTCCTGGGCCATCCCCTAGCCATCATACCATGCTGCCTTCGATGGAGATCGGATGGTATCTGATAGCATTGGCCTCGTGGAGGATTTTATGGGAAAAATTAGACAGGGAGAGCATTGCATCTCTCCCACTGGCTGAGGACTTGGGAGAGTGGGGGGTCTGTAGATGCATGTGTCCCCTGTGTCAGGGAACCTGGTGGCATGATGGGCCTGGGTACTGCCCCGGGAGTAGTCTCCTTGTCTCAGTGCAGAACAAATACATTTAAACTGATGATAGTGACCCTCTGAGGACGTGTGCACCACGTGGTGCCGTTGGGTGTCCCCACGGGGCCCCTACTTCACATGCTCAGCCTGAGGGGCTCTGTGTGGTGCAGGGGGAAGTGGCCCTGCCCCTGCCCTCCCCGGGGCAGACCTCTGCCAGGGGCCTTCTGCAGACCACCGTTTCAGAGCAGAGGCTCGGAACCCAGCTGCCTGCTGACTAGCTGCCCAAGCATGGGCAGGTCACTACTCCCTCTGCGTCTCGGTTTCCTCATCTCGCAGTGCGGATCATCATGGCACCCCCTGGCAGGGCTGTGGTGAGGACGGTGTGAGCCAGGGGCTTCACACACGGCGCCCGCCCTCACTCTTCTCGCCAGTCTCCCCCCCAGACTTGCTCTGGTGTTGTCTGCGTGTTTACGGCCAACTCACTGTTGTGGTGTGTGGGCTCCTCACCCGGCCTCCCCATTGCTGATGTTCAGGGGCTGGGCAGGGATTCTGAAAGCACTGGGTGAACTCCCTGAGTCTCCTCCGTGGCTCGGTGGAGCTGAGATCTGAGCAGCTGAGTGCTGGGTGGCTGATCCTCATAGGTAAGGGCTGAGTTCAGAGCCCCCTGGCTCTGCCCTTTGCTTCCACCTGATTCTTAGTGACTTGAATTGCTTTGTTTTCTCTGGTGTCAGAAGGTATCACTGTTTTTTTTTTTTTTATTTAACCATCTCTGTAGATGTTACAAGTTAAGTCATCAAGGCCTTCAGATAAAATGAGGGGAAGGGACCTGAGGGCAATCAGTTTTTATATCTTTTTCCCCAGACCACCTTAGTATGAAATGACTATTACTGAACAGCTTTTGTGCAGGGCTCCATGAATCCAACACGGACAAGCTGGACACAGTCTCAGCCCACAAAAAGCTTGCAGCCCAGGAGGGAGGCCGGTAAGTATGAAGTGGCTCTGGTATTGGGATGTCCCTGCTGAGGGGACTTCTCTAGAGCAAGGCTGCTGGAGGGAGCTGTCCCCATTATGCCAGCCTGACGAATGTTTGAGGGACTCCTGGAGCATTTTTTGCCTTGTCTTAGTAAGTACATTGCAAGGTTTAGTAAAACACATAGATTTAGGTTTTTCACTTTTATTATAATTGCCTGGCTTCTAATAGCTACAGGTAGATAATCTACTTTTCAAATTGCCATGCCAGTTTTTAATCTCAGACTGACCTATGCTTTCCATTTTGGTTTTCTCAAGGCACTTGTGCTGCTTTCCCGGGGACCTGCTATACATATCAAATTTGTCTCCTTGATAAACATCCATAATGCGTTGACCATGTGCCACCGTTGTGCTGGGCCTGGAACTCAAGCTGAAGGAGGCACAAGTGAATCAAGTCTGAGTTAGTTCAAAGAACTTACAATCATTTTCTGAAAAGTTGAGCATGAACCGATTTTTGTAACTCTGACATCAAATGTATTACGAGAATTTACTTCTTAAAGGAAACTTCAGATTAGTGTTTGAATCTGTACATCCAGTGTCTCAAAGGTGGGGCATTCCTGAACTGTAGCTAAAGATAAAGAAAATTAAGAAGGCAGTGATATAGACTTACAGAACTGAAGGGCCGCAGGCAACTGTCCATCCCAACTTCTGGATTTTATAGCTGAGACAGTTCAGACCCAGAGACATGACATGAGCATCTCTGGTGGCTGGGCTGGCCAGGGCCACAGCTGGGGCTCATTGTCCAGTGCCCCATCCTGGTGCCTGCTGCTTTCTTATGCTCCTAAAACAGTTATCTGAGCTTTCTGGGTTATCTGCTGGTTTACACTCTGTTCCAGACTCCTTCTGTCAGTGTAAAGAACTGGCTGTACAACATTGCCATGAAACCAAATGGGACTTTTTAGTCTCTGGCCAAATTGTCCCCCTACAGCCCTGGTCCTTCCGGGCCCAGGTTTGGGCACTCCCTTCCACTTGGAGCTGATGTGCAGAATTTCAGCCCTGCTGCTGCATTTGGCTACTTGAATTCACTCCACTCCCAGAGCATGTGTGTGATGCTGACAGACCTTCTTGTGCTCAGAAACCCCACTAAAGGAGCAAGGACAGATGCAGCCACCACTGCCCTTGATGGGGGAGGCCACTGAACAGAAGGGCAGGAGAGCAGGGACATGGCACACATAGCCTATGGCCTCGGCCACTGCAGCCCTGGGCACATCACCGCCTGTTCTCCTGGGCGGCTACCGCTTGAGGCAGGCGGAGCGCAGGCGGAGGCTGGGCCTGTGGCCCTGGGGCTCCCTCTGCCAGCAGTGGCTCTTGTGGGCATGGGGCGCAGGAAAGGGCCTTGCACCTTCTGCATGCAGTTCGTCATCTATTTTGAGCCGCAGAGTATTGACTTTGAGGGTTTGACGCCTCTTGCAAATGAAAACCTGAGGGCTTTGGTGAGATGAGAGGTGGGCTAAGATCAAGAGCTTTTGTTCATGGTGGCCCCCATCTGTAGGTGACAACTTGGATCTTGGCACCCTCAAGTTGTCTCCCTGGCTGGGATCCTAAGCTAGTCTTGGGAAAGATGACATTTTCACTGCACGCATTCAGAGCAGAAGTCGGGGGTCGCTCTGGGAAAAGCTCACGGTCATCTGGAAGGTGCCAGTCTTCAGCCCAGTGCCTGTAAAATGATAACCAGCCTGGGAAGGGAAAGGAGATAAAACCAGATAAAAGACAAGACCCACACAAAGAGCATTCATTTTAGCTTCTCACCTTCTTTTAGAGGAAGACTAGCTACATGGCTGTTGTGAACTAGAGTTAGGATGGAGGGAACTGGAACATTCTCTGCTTATTTTCTTTCTTTTTTTTTCTGGAGGGGTGTATAAAAGAAATAGTGGGGTGACAAGAAACTTGTTGAAGAGAGCTGTGCAAACAATGGCTGGTGAATGCCAAAGCTGGCAGTCAGTGGTTCTTAATGTTTGAATGGAAAGTGGCTGGAGCTTGCTTTTTTTCTCCCCCCCTCCACAGTCAGTGTTGCCAAGAAAACAAGGAGTAGCTGTTTTAAGCATTTACAAATGGTAATGTACCAACAGCTGGTCTCAGTCCAACCGAGCTATTGTAGGGGTATTAAAAAGACAGGCCAGAGTTGGAGATGTACTGCCAACCTCCCTTGCAGAGTTGGGGAACATTTTCCTTGGAAAAAAAAGGTCTTATATTCCTGCAGAGATCGACAGGACGGTTCTCCCGTGGAGTCAGTGCCTTGCTTGGCAGAGGAGGCCGCGCGGGCAGGCGAGCCAAATGCTTCGGCGACAGGGAAGCGTGGAGTCAGGGGGCTTGCGGCAGATCTATCAGCGCAGCCAAGCCGCCTCCCTGCCCGCGAAGGGCGCGTGCGCGTGGGTGCGGCTGTCCGGCGAGCGCGGCCGTGTGTCCCCTGACCGCCGGCTCGTGCACGGCAGTGGCGCAGCTGGACCCCTGTCCCCCTCCTGCGCAGGGTCGCCTTGTCTTTCCTCTTTCCTCAGGCCGAGAGGCCAAGAGGAGGAGGAGAAACATCTCATGAAATTTCTCTCTTCCTCATCCTGTGCTTCCGGATAGCGGAGGGAGCCGCCTGGGAAAAGGGCAGCCCACGGCCCCCCACCCGCCCCGCTCTTCCTTACCCCCCAGTCTGGGGCGTTCTTCAGGGTTTTGTGCATCTCAGGAAATTGTAATACACAGAGCATGCTTCTTCGCTAGATGTAATTACCAGCGGCCCTGTGTTTATGGATGAGGCATGGTGGAAAGTAATAGAAAATGATTATTTTTCGTTCTGAAGGCCTTCTTTATTAGTGGTGCGGTAGGGACGTCAGCTGCCTTCTCTGAATGGCAATGCAATGTTTTGCTTTCCCCAGCAAGATAAACGATCTTATTTGTTGATGTTTGGTGCTTGAGATGACATTTATGTGAAATAAAAGGGACCAAATTAATAATAAAAAAAAATGATTAGCCAGACACAAATGAAAAATGTACATCTCTCCCCACCCCAGTTAAGTTGTTTGTATTTACATGCTATTCACAAATAATGGCAAAATGCCCAATAGTTGGATGGCGAGGATTTTTTTCTTTTACAATCATATGGCCTGATTCCGTTTTCCAGATCTTGTCTGAGAGCTGCTATTTGAAATAAAAATGTTTGCATCCGTTTCCTCATTAATCCTTCCGTTGTAATACAACCTGCTGCAGAGAAATGGCAAAACAGATGCAACAATGAAAATTAAAAGGGATGGACACTTATCTTGGGCTATAAAAGCTGCTAACCATGTAGGAACTAGAGAGGCTTTTGGACAGAAAATATGGCAAATGATAGGAACAATCATCGGACTAAGAGTTTGCTATTTGGAAAACTCTGGTGGGATATTTTTCTGCTCGTAACGGCTGGAGGATCACTCCTGAGTTTAGTGGGCACCAGAGAGAGTGTTTGTCGGCTCTGCCTTGAGGCCTGTCCTTAATATTTGGTTCATCTACCCATCTGGTTCCTCACTGGGCTGGAATTTTCTCGACACAAGCACTTTGCAAAGAATCTATGGACCTCATATTTTGAGGGCTCCATAGTTTGCTTGGAAATACTGCTTCCTGCCCTTCTGGGAATCACAGGCTGAGAGCAAAGCTGCATTGACCTTGATCTTTATTTTTGCAACCAAATACATCGTATAGGGGAGGAGAAAGGGTTTATAGCATGTGTGGGAGTGAAGGATCATGATCCCATACTGCTTAGACAACTTGGTAAAAATGTTATAAGAAGATTCAAATGTACCTTTTGGGGGAGGTGATACCAATTTATGTATCAGTCTAGGGTTGTCTTTTTTTCTCATATAGTTGCCTGATGTTACCTCATGCAGTCAACTACTGAATTCATTGGGATTTGGGGTCATACATAGTTTCAGCCTTTTTGTGTGTACGTATTGGCATCACCTGTTTGCTGTCTGGAAGTAATAGACACAGAGAACGGCAGGAACATGGACTTTGCCCTTGTACAGATTATAAACCTCTTGGCGGAGCCTGGATTGGCACAATTAAATACACATAAAGACAAACTGCGAACCAGAGCTATGCTCATGGGGGCTGATGTGTGGGATGAGAGATGAGAACATGGCTTGGGGTGGGAGGTTTATTGTGGTGGAGTCTCTTCATGCAGTGCTGAAAGCATGAGCACTACTAGCTGATGGGCTGATCAAAGCCTACCAAGGGAACTGAGCAAACAGAAAAGATAGAAGCCCATGCATGCACAGTGTTTGTCCAAATGTGTCAGAACTCCTGTGACTATCCCCTGGCTTGAGTGACACAATGGAATGAGTTTTTGGCCAGGACAGAGGTGCATTTCCTATATTTCTAGTAAAAGACTAGTGGTAAAGGTTCTGGAGCTGAATCTTGGCTGTCCCACTTACTAGCCAAGCATCCTTGCCCTTAACCTTTTAGTGCCTTAGTTCTCAAATCTGTGAAATGGGTAGAATCACAGTGCCTACTTCATGGTTAACAGTATGAGGATTAAATGACAGAATAGAGCACAGTGCTTAGTACCAAGTATGTGTCCAATAAATGTTATCATAAACAAGGAATTGATTTCATTCTGTCCCTATATATACATTTGTTTTGTTTTCTTTTTATTCTTGCCTAAGATGCAAGGCTAAGTGTGTACTAACTGTTCTACTTAGGATCATCAGCTGACAAGGAAGATTCTTACCTTTCCACTAAAAAGGAAGCTCACTCCAGGCTATGAGCTGAAGGCCAGGAGCTGGGCTGTATGACTTCTCATAGTCACATCTAGGAATTTGGTTCTTGGATCTTCTGGATTCTGCTTCAAAAGCATTAGGAAGGCTTGACCACAGAGAAGTATGCCTTGTGGCGAGTGAGTGGGCGGGCAGAAGTTAATCTGTCATGGCCCCCTGTACAGAAAATGTCCCACTCATGATGTAGTTGGGAGTATGGTTCTGTTGAGCCACTGCATCTAGGTTTTGAAAGCAGTTTCATGAGCAGGACCAGTGATCTGCTTCTGGTGTTGCTAAGACTTGCCACTACTAGGCAGACAACCCTGCATATGCACAGCTGCTGAAGGGGGTGAGCAGGGAAGGCAGGAGAAATAATAACACAGTACCTGAAGCCTGGTTTCAAGGCGTGCAGGCTGGCCAACAGTGCCGCAGAAGGACCAGGCTGGCACAGTGCAAGCAGAGGCGGCTTAGAGGGTGGGTGGAGAGGGGTCAGTGCGGGGGAGGCAGTGCTTATCAAACTAACACTTAGGGTAGTTCTCAGGGAAGGGACCTGGGTAATGTCCTCATCGGTCACTAACTTGGACAGGAACATCAGCTGGTTCCCCCCGAATCAGAACCCCTAAATGCCGATAGGCATTCACTGATGAGCTCCTCAAGGGCAAAAGCCACATCTTACGCAACTTTGTATTTATTTCAATGCCACTTGCAGTCCCTGGCTCTGAGTAGGCTTTTGCTGTATGTTAGTAAACGACTGATGTGCGAGTATTCATACATGTAGCGTGCAAAGGAAAACTGTTTCCTCAAACTAACATTTCCTTGCTCAGTTTGATACAGTACTAGTGTTGGTAGCTCCCTCCACTATAGGAAGGAAATTTGGGGATTCTGATTTGGCTTTCATTTCTTTGGTCAAGTGAATCATTTGCAGGGCAAGTTTCTGTGCCTGAAGAAGTGTGTCTGTCAGTGTGTGAAAGGGCCGGCCAGATCTTTCTTTTCCTTTCTGGAAAGGGAAAGATTTGTGAAATTCAATGACATCTGCTGAAATTCAAACATATTTTTATTTATTCATGACCATGATCAGGGCAGAACCTCTAATTTCAACCAATAATTAGGCTTGACAATAGATGTGCAAATAAAACATTTTTGCTGAATTCACTTGTCATTCCTCCCTGCTGTAGCTGGTGTAACCCAGATGTCAGCTGTCCCCTTATTTTTCTGTTTGAGCTCCTCCTCCCTCAGTCCATTCATACTAATGCGTGAGTGAGCCTTGTGGCATTTACTGAGGGTTTCGTGGGGGAGACAGAGAGAAGACTGACATTGCATACTTCATAGTCACCCACTCAGGTATCTCCTGAGGCCCAAGAACAGTTTTCTAAAGGCATTTTTTATTGCCACTCCACCAAGAATCCCCTTTTTTCTCTCCCCACATAACCATAGCAATAGGTTTCAGCCCTGCACCCTCTCTCCTTCCACTCCCAACCTGAAATTCCTCCTCTAACTATTTGGCAGTCTTTTATTTCCTTCTCAATTGAATACCACCCTGCAGGCTGCTGTTAATGGCCTATGTAAAGAACTTCTGAGCAAGAAGGCTCATTGGCCTTTGCAACTTGACCAGCATTCCTTCTGGAAGAACCTGGATAACTACCATTTTCTGTGCTGGTGATGCACGTGGTTGTTGATGCTTTTTGCTACTTGATCCCTGAAACTACGGGCAGGACTGTGAGATGGCCATAACTGCAGGAAGTTCTTGCTGGCTTCCGTGTACTTTCCAGGGAGTGACACAGCGGGAGCCAGAAGACAGGGAAGTGGGGAGTGGGTGGCAGGTGAGGAAGGAGACGGCAGAGCAGACAATACTTCCGGGAAGTTTGCTTGTGAAGGAGAAGAGAGGGGTGGGGTGGGATAAAGGGTCAGGAGAAGTTTGTTTAATGGGAGAGGAAGATACCAATGTGTGTTTAGATGCTAACAGGAAGGAGAAAGTAGGGAGGGAGAGGTTGAGGATTAGGAAGGAAGAGGGCACATTGTGGAGAAATGTCCCTGAGAAGGTGGGAGGGCACAGGCTTCAGAGCACCGAGTAGGCACTGACCACAGCAGAAGACAGATGCCATGGGAGGAGGGAGCACATAGTGTGCGGGGCTGTGGACAGGTAGCCAGGGCATATGGATGAGGCTGGCTGGCGTCCTCACGGTAGGTGATCTGAGTTCAGTCTGAGACTCTCCCCAGGTAGGGGCTATGCTGTCAGTTGTTATCTACCATGTGTGTTCCTGAAGCCCACCTACAAACCTGGTCTGCAAGCTCTCTGTGGACAAGTGTCTTTTCCGTGGTCTGCTGGATCTGATCACGCTGGTGCTGATTATCAAACCTTCAGGAAGTTTGCAAGCCAGTTGTTAAACCATTGGTAGCTTGGACTCAGCCATGGTGAGAGAGGGTGTGCACTACGGAAATCAGCAACAGCTCTAAGTCAGGGACCTTTCTTCTCCTGGAAAGCTGCTTGTTGGACATTCGGCAGCAACCACTGCTTTTTCGTCTTGCTCCCCACCTTGCTCCAGTTGGTGCACTGTTTGTCCTGGTCTGCTGTTTGCTGACTGCCCTGCACCTCGTAGGGTGCACATGGTGGCTTGGCTCTGCTATGCTCAACTTCCTTCTCTGTCCCTGGGTTTTTGCAGCCTTGGAGGCTGGGTAGAAATGGGTCATCTGCAGAGTGGAGTGTGGTTTCTGAGAGGTGTGGCAGCTCTTCTGCAAGAGCTGATCCCCTGCGGAGATGCTGTTATTCTCTCCACTCACTGGCAAGTCTGGCAAACTTTGGCTTTAATTATTTATTTCTGTGCCTGCCTGCCTGCGGAAGAGGGATTTTCCCATCCCTTCCAGCTCCATAAAACACACACACACAGAAGCAGCAGTGCAGCTGCCCGCCTGCAGAGGATGAGGGCACTGGCAGTGTAGTGGCAGCCTGTAACTCACCAGCAGAGCAGCTGGCACGGGCCCCCGGGAGTGGCTCTTTTCTTCCCAGTTCTCTAGCTGAGCGCCTGTGCCCGTCTCCCCACCTCGTCCCTCGCCGCAGCTTCTCACAGCTGCTCCCGCCCTGGCTGCCACTGGCCAATAGTGAATGTTGGGGAATCTGGAATCCAGGACCTGAAATGTCAGAGCTCTGTAGCCCTGGGAATATGATGAAGTGCAGAGAACCCCAGCTTTGGGGCCCTACAGATGTGGGGTTGGGTTTGGGGTCTGACAGGTCATCTCCCAGTGATCTAGGGTAAGGTATTAAACTGTCCAGCCTCACAGTTCTCCTCTGTGGAGGGTTTAATGTGATCGTGCTTGTAAAGAGTCTGGAAAGATGTGGTGGGATCTCAAAGAATTGGTTGAAGAGACAGTGTAGGACTGAGGAAGATTAATTATGGATTCAGTATTCCCTCCCTCCAGGACACCTTCCTGGACTGTGGTTCGCCTCCTCTGGGCACTAGTCACTGACATTCCTGATGATGCCCCATGACTATATGCTTCTGTCACATGCTGACACGCAGTGCAATGGTGAACACATTTTATGGTACAAGAAGTGGGCTGGGAGTGAGGTGGAGAGCCAGAGGAAGAAGGAGGGATGTGCTGTTGACTGTTCAAAAGCCAGCATTCTGGGTGGAAAAAACTCTTATTTGGAGCTGTTGCTGATTTCCGTAGTGCACACCCTCTCTCACCATGGCTGAGTCCAAGCTACCAATGGTTTAACAACTGGCTTGCAAACGTCCTAACGATTTCACAATCAGCAGCAGCGTGATTGGATCCAGCAGACCACGGAAAAGACACCTGTCTACAGGGAGCTTGCAGACCGGGTTTGTAGGCGGGCTCCAGGAACACACCTGGTAAATAACAACAACTGATTGCAAAGCATTCAAGAGTGGTTATAAGGTGGCACAAAGCTGCACAAAGAAACCATTTACACAGGAGGATAATCCATAAAAGGAAGGGTCAGAGTCAGCTCAGCACTGGTGTTCTAGATGAGTAAGGCTACACCTACCTAAAGAAGGAAGGTAGATCGTTCAGTGTCTGCAAATGGCATTGGTAAGTGTTTGAAGGCAGAATCTAGACTGTCAGGCTCAGGGGTAAGATTGGCACAGCACAGAGAAAGAACACACAGTGAGTCAGTGGCTTAGATCTTGGGGTCTGCAGTCTGAGAAAGGTGGGTTTGAATCTTGGCTCCACTGCCCACATAGGTTTTATGATGCTAATCCATCTATGTTTTAGTGAGGTTGCATGGATTACATGAGATAACACTGGTAAAATGTTGGCGCAGTGCCTGGAGTTGGTGAAGGCTCAGTGAATGGCAGCCATTTCTATTGCTGTTTGTCTTGTCCCTTTCTTCATGCCCCAGTGTCCCTGAGAACAGAAATCTTCTTCTCCATACCCAGCACAGGGCGTGGCACATCCTGGGTGCCCAGCTCAAGTATTCTGACTGATGGCACGTCTCTGGGCCAAGGCAGGACACCAGGGCATTTGTAGGTTGCTTCTCCCCGCGCCCTTTCTGTCTGGAGTCATGGGGCAGCTTCGAGAAGCTTCGGGATCATTACCTTCTTTTGGGCCGTGCAGCCTGTGACCTTGACATTTCCAGAGGGGCTGCTGCTTCCTGGCCCTTTCATATCTTCTCACCCTGTCCTCTGGATGCATCAAGAAAGATGCTGGCCTGTGGGGATCCTTTGGCTCGTTCCATACATGCTTATCAAGCACCTGGGCTTGGCACTCTGCTAGCCGCTGGGAAGCAAGATGAGTAAGACATAGTCCTGTGCTCAAGGTCTCACTGCTGGTGGGTGAGGGCACTCAGCTATAAGTCAGTGCTTAGGTGCTGTGACAGAGGACAGCGTCCCTACCATGGCGGGCCTCAGCAAAGGCTCTGCCTCACCTGCACATTAGGCCTGTGCATGTGACATGCCAAGGTCCCCAGAAACTCTAGAGGCTTCCACAAAGCCCTTTCAAAATCCTCAAAACACAAATCCTATAAAGCAACGCAATGTAAAATATATCTTCATCTTTTGGGAAGGGGGTGTTAAACATGTCCAGCACATTAACTAAGATGTTGGCGTTATTATGGTTGAGAATTGCCTTGGTACACCCTGCACCCCCTGCACCCCCATCTCTGCTGTGCTGCATGTGAGCTGTGCTGCATGTGTGCTGCATGTCAGCCCATTGCTCGGATGGTCCAATTCTGACATCACTTAGCGTTTGATAGAAGACTGTACCTTACTCTTTCTCCTCCTCTCTCCTGCTTTTCTCATTTTTCTGCTTATTCCCCTTGTTTTATTTAACTATTCACCTCTCAAACCTTCAAAGAACTCTTACAGGTTCACAATGGTCCTAGGGGTACAGCAATTGCTCACTCTCAGCTAAATTTTTTTGTACTGTTTTTCAGTCTGTAGAACAAAGTATTGATTCCAGGTTACAAGCATTCCACTGAGAGGGATGTTCTGTCAGCACCAAAGGCAGTCATGGAAAGACAGAGAATCTAGCTGTGTGTGTGCATGCCTGCACGCGCACATGCACACACACACACACACACACACACACACACTCTGAGGCAGGCAAGTCAGGACCCAGGTAGGCCAGCAGATGACCTGAAATCCTAGAAAGGGAGAGAAGGAAACATGAAGGAATCTAAGAACCAAATAGACCCAAGCAAATGATCAGGCAGGGTGGCTAGTAATGGGTAGTTAGGTGCCAAAGAGGGAAGGGTCAGGGGAAGGAGAGGCCATGATGGGGAGCACAGGCTTTGGGGAGACTTTCTTACTCGACCAGCTCCAAACATAAAAGGGTTGCTCTGTGTTTCCCGCTGGAGTGAATCTGCTCACGGCCATGGACAGTGCCAGGAGATCAGACTTACGGATGAACACGATGGCAAAAATTGACGGGAGTGCAGGGAAACTTTCATCAGCTTTGACTTTTATTTCTGACTCACTTTTCAGGTGGTGAGTGACTGAACATTTTTGTAGTGACCTGCCAGGCTTTAAACAGGAATACGGCCTTACCTATCTCCTCTGTTGGCAAGGACATGGCCTCTGACCTGTGTTTTCAAGGGTGGGAGTGGGTTTTGCTGAGCCACTCACACTGTCTCCTCAGCTGGGTTCTGGCCTGAGATGCATGTTGTGACCAGTTTCAAAGGACATCCTTAGTGTATTAATTTTTAAAGACTTTTAGACTTTGAAATTCATGTAATTGTTCATGATTTCTTCTTTCCTTGGCAATTCAGAACCAAATTACAATCCATTTCTGAAAGTCTGCCTATCAGATCACCATTTTCTTTATAATTCACCCTTGGCCTCATCCTGTTTTCCTCATCCTAGTTGCCTCACTTATTTTTCTTAATCTCTCTGTGCATATAATCTACCTCAGTTCTTTTATAAATAAGCCTTAGAGTTAAATAAGAGTGATCTCTCTAGTATTCTGCCTCTACATTGAATAAATATATATTGACAGTCCATTGAAAGGCTTGTGGATTATTACTTGAAATCTCAACAAACAATATTGGGCCCTTTAGGGCTAGATATTTAGGCAAACACCAGAGGCTGCCCTCAAGGAGATTCTAGGCCCAAATCAGACAAAAGAAATATATAACAAAATTAAAGAGGTATTATGGATAGAAAGGTTTCACTTGCTCCTTCATGCATTTCAGAAACATTACTGAGGACCTGAAATGTATTATTATTGAATCATTTCTTGTGGACAAGCTGTTGGTCCACACAGACAGTGTGCACCTCTGTCGTGGTGAGGCCGTGGGCTGGGCTGGCTCTCGGGAGGAGGTCATGTGTGACTCAAGCAGAACAAGAGTAGAGCGGAGTAGAGCCTTGGCACCTTCCTGCGGGATGCGAGCGTAAGCCAATCCAGCATTCCTTCCTCACTTACCACAGATGCCTTCTTGTCTGGGTTAAGGAGGTGAATGTTTCCTCCAAAGGTTGCTTAAACTCCCAGACTTCTCTGCCTGTAGGCGGTGTGGCTTTCCCAAGCTGCTCTGCTAGCCTTCCCCGGCTCCTCCCACCTCTTCTTAAACAGTGTCCAGAGCTTGAGCCAGACAGCCTGCAGGCCAGTGGGTGCACGAGGCAGCCAGCTCTCACCTGCCCAGTGCCACAGAGGCCCAGCTCTGAACGGCTCTCAGATACTCAGGCTGTCGGGAGGAGGGGAGCCAGGGCAGGCCAGGATGGCAGATGGCTCAGGGTGGCATGCTGTTTTCAGACGCCCTCTACCTTTGCTGCCGGTGCCATCGGAAGCTGTCGGTCACTGTTTTTAGCTTGGCTGCCCATGGGCTGGAGGAGAGAGCTTTTGTAGTCACTCGGGAATGCGGGGTATTTTTAGCGACGAGATTCAGCTTCAGGCATGTGCACCGCGCTCTTCCAGTCACAGGCATGGCAGGGGAGGGCTGGGCCAAAGGCTTGAGGGCTCAGCTGCCTCAGCTGAGAAGTTCATAGAAAAAAGGGGGGTGTGGGATGTATAAGCGGGACCTTCTGGTCCCATGGGACTTTGTTTTCTATAAAAGTCGTGTCACCTCATTCCTTCTCAGAAGCTGCTGCCCAGGTGAAATGGAGGAGGGCCCCAGGAAGGAAGGGAGGTGGGAGAGAAACGGGGCTGACGTCAAAGATCTCACCCAAGACGAACTCCTGGGCCATGGGAATCACGTGTATGGGGCCTGACCCAGAGAGGAGGGGTGGTTGTGAAACGAAGACTCATTGAAACCCTTTTCTTGAGCTTGAAATCAATTTGTGGTTATTTATTTTTTTATTGATGCACAAGAAAGAATGAATGAACAAATATTTGCTCATTCATTTATTCACTCATGCTAGAGTGACATACAGTTTTTAGTCTAGAAGATTTACAAATTACTGAGCTTAATCCATTCTTTTGCTTCTCTTCATTGCCTGACTCTCCTGCCCTCCTCCCCGGCCCCCTCCTTTCAAAGGTGAGGAAACTGAAGCCCAGAGAGGTTAAGTGACTCACCCAAGGCCATACTAATTAGCAGCAGGTTTGGGACTGGGCTCCAGGTGTCCTGACACCCAATTCCCTGTTTTCTATATTGTCTATATATATTATATTTTGGAAACATCTCTGCGGCCTTTTGTTCTTATTTTAATGTATTTTAATGTAAGATTAAATAACTTAAAATACTGCCTGCAGTAGTGGTGGGCAGGGGTTATGCTAGAGTCTTGGAACTATGAGGATTGAAAAATTTCTTTCTTGGCTACCTTTGTTTGGTTTCCATCAGCTCAAATACAGCTCCCATTTATTGAGCACCTGCTACACAGAAGGCACTGTGCCTGGTACATTCACATAGACTATGGGGCAAACTCAACAGCCTTCAACGCAAGCATCAGACCCACGTTTTCAGATCTGAAAACAGAGATATAGAGGGGATAAGTGATTGCTCAAGATCAAATACCAGCAAGTGACGGAGCCAGAATTTAAAATCAGGTCTGTCTGCCAGAAAGACCAGTGTTCTTTCCCCTGACCCCCAGCTGTTTTCATAATGCCTTGGGAACTGCGTTGCTCTGTGTCTTGGGGGTGATGGTGGGCTCTCTGATCAGTGGAATGTGCTATATATACACTTGCAATGTGGATTTTCATGGAAGTATAGATGTAGTCTGTTCCTTCACACTCTTACATCACTAATAAATGAAATGTCTCTTCTCCCTTGAGAATTCTCTCTAGCCTGTTTCCTTAGACCCTCAGCTTTGTTTTATAGCTGCTAACAGTATCCCTGGCCTCTTACCCTTGTTTTAGAGTTGTTTTTGTGTATGTTTTGTCTCTCCAGTGAATTGAAAAAATACAATTTAGTGTAATTGAATGAGGGATTATCGAATGCCTCCCAAGGAGCTAGGAGCTGGGTCACAGAGGTAGCACTGTACTTGGGATCTCCTGACAGGACTGGGCCTTGAGCCACTCATTTATTCTTTTAACAAACATGATGCCAGGCAGCCTCCAGGTGTGAACAGTCTAGTAGGGAGAAGACAAGTACACAAGAAAACCTGAACATCCCAGACACCTCCAACATTGTGGGTCAAAGGAGCGCACACTGATGTTGGTTGCTCAGTGGGCCCCAGTCGCCAGCAATTCACTGGTGTCTCTGAGTGTCCAGGAGAGAGCTCACTGCCTTCCCTGGACCTTCTCAGATGAAACAGGCTTCCTGTACCTTTAGCTTATCATTGCACAAAGGTTTCAACATCCCATTTGGAATACTGAGGATACCAAAGGTCCTAAAATGACATGGGGAATCATGAGGAGAACAGGGGGTCTGCTTTTTCTCAGGTAGTGAGGTTCCCGGGTTGGATGGGGGAGGAGAGCCATCAGCTTACTGTCTCATTAGGATGGCATGGCCTACTATAGCAGGTAATGTGTGAGCCAACATGTGGCTCAGATAAACATACCCTAGGAGTTTAGAGAAAGTTGTGATCAGTACGTATTGGGATCATCAGAGAGGACTTAAAGGTGAAACCCCAGGTCCAGAGCCACCTGTGAACTGATTGCTGCCAAAGTGGCACCCCAGGTCTCCCATTCCCCCACCCCCCATCTCCCTGGCTCGCTCTTCTCAGGCGATAGCAATGGAGAACAAGTGCTGTGTTCAGTTCACCTCCCTACTTAATTCAGTTCCTTTTAGACCACACAGTTTCTGTTTTAAGAAAGGCCTCCATAGGGGCGGCTCTGCGGATTCCCTCTTGTTCTGCCCTGCAACAATGGGATGGCGGCAGATTGTGGCAGACGGAGGTGGCCGCTGGGGCCGCTCTGCCCGAAAGGCGCAAATGCTGCCTTTCAAGTCTGTGGCCGTAACTCAATCTCCCTTTCACTTCTATCTGTGGGATGAAGCCAGGTGGGAAAGTGAGCGGGGAGAAGGTGGGGGCAGTGGTGACCTATTCAGGGTGTGTGAAGAAGGATTCTTTCTTCACCTGGGAAATCAATGTGCACTTTTGATGTTGCCCATGTCTATCTCTGTCTATCTCTTCCTTTAGGGCCACCCCATGTGGGCACTAGGTCTCGAGCCAGGTTGATAAGAATTGGAAGATGGAGGACAAAACCCTTCTGCAAGGCAACAGGACTTTCTCCAGGTTGTCTGGCTCAGTTCCGCTGAGCCTGTCATCAGCATCTCCGAGTCACAAAATGTCGGGCTGGAGCTGCTGTCCTTGGAAAGAAGGGAAGTTGGCATTCGTTCTTGTCCATGGCAATGATCCCGAAAGGTTTCCTGTTTAACATTTTATTTGTATTAAAGAAAAAGTAGCATCTCCAAACTGGAGAGGATTCAGTGTGTGTGTGTGCGTGTGTGTGTGTGTGAGTGTGTGAGTGTGTGAGTGATCAGAATCGACTCTTCAGTAGCAGCCATTTTCAACATGATCCTTGTGTTTGCTTGGCAAAATCCAGGACTGGAAAAACAAAAGGTTTTCCTGCCAGATTCCCTTAATTTCAGTAGCAGCAGGAGCAGTGGGAACCTGGTTCCCTCGGATGCATGTTTGATGAGGATGGCCAGGGGTGAGGCTGGGAGTCTTGTGGGGTGTTTTCCAGTGAACGTGTCGGCTTTCTCTGCCCTTCTTTTCTCTTGTATAAGAACACGTGGCCAGACAGAGTGAAGGACAAATGAACTGGCAGTGTACCAGGAGTAGGGAGGGACAGGAGGGCTCAGAGAGGGGGCAAGGGTATGGGAGAAATGGACACTGTGGGGTCGCAGGGGAGAGGTCAAGGGTCACCCCTCACCTGCTGGATCTGGAGAGCGTCCAAGGAGCCTGGTGCTGGAATGTGAGACCGAAGGATGAGTCCCGAGGTGCCTGCCCTGTGGGGTCGCAGCACACTGCCTGGAAAACAGAGGCTGCCTAGTTACAGGGGATGATACAGACGGAGGGGCCAGCAGCCCAGACTGAGCAGGAGCAGCTGGGGAATTTCCACTGGCTCCACGGTGAGGTCGGCTTGTGTGTGAACCCCCTGGAGCTTTTTAGGAGTCCCGAGAGCAGCCTGGAGGGGGCATGGGATCCTGTGGCGGCCTGCTCGTGGGGATGATCCTGAAATCTGGACCTGTAGTCTGAGGGACCTGACAAAGAGTGGATAAAGAGCTGTTAGCTCAGTTATTTATTAGTTGTATTCTTTCTCACCCCTTTCTCAGACTTTATGATCTGGGAAGAAACTTCATAGAACTGAGAGGGTCAGTGAGTATGTGACCAGCACAGTGAGCTCACTAGAAGGTCACCGGCTTCCACATGAGGTCAGAGGAAAGGTGGATGGTGGTCCCTAAGGAGTTGGAACCCCTCATCTCCGGAGTAAAGATCTGCTTATCACCTCAGGAACTGGGGCACCACTGGATCAGATCACTCCCCTGAATTATCTGGTTAATCACAGCTCTCCTGTACAGACTCCAAAGTGTCCAAGGGGTTACTTAAAGACAAACAGCAACAGCTACACCCTCCCCCTCCACCCACCAAATACCTCCAGCCCTTTTGCAAAGCACTAAGTCTCCTGATAGTGATGACTTAGGTGGATGACAAAGCGGCTTCACTCCCTAAGTCCTTGCTGTGGCTCGCTGCCATCCTGTGGTGCCACAGCTAGTCCTCTGAAGGAATGGTTATCTTCATTTTACAAATGGGGAAACAGACTTGCAGACCTTCACTTGCCCACAGACACATAGAGCTGTGACTTGAACTTGGGTGTGTGTACCTGCAAGGCCTGGCTGGAGCACCCCCAAGGGTGAGGCAGTCCTGGTGCTGGAGCTCCTCCGCTTGCCCAGGTGAGCGAGAAAAGAATGGGAGTCTGGGCCCCCAGGGTCCTCCTTGCAGGCCTGGGACAGCCGAGAGGAGAGCTCAGCTTTGCCAGGGTCATGTCAGTACGTCAAGTTGAAGACTGCATCTGGATTCCTCTTGTTGACTGGGGTCTTCCAGGATAGATTTGTGTGTGTGTGTGTGTGTGTGTGTGTGTGTGTGCATGTGCATGTGTATGCTTGCACACATGCACAGGCATGACAGAGAGGCAGAGACAGAGACAGACTGCAAAGGAAGGCAAGATTCTTTGTAGCAGATTACCTGGGAAGCCCCTATGGAATGGATTTTGCTCATTCTCTCCATGTAAGTGTGAAAGTGAAGGACTAAAAAAGGGATAGAATAGGACAGAGGCTGAGCGTGAACCAGCCCTCGCAGGCATGACTATCATCTGGAATTCTAAGGCCTAAGAAATAGCTCGTCTGTTGTCCAACGCTTGGACAAGCATCCAACATGGAAGCAGACCATTGAAAACCTACTTTTTTCTGAGATACTGAAGATGCCCTTTGATCAACTGACTGACTACTTAAGATTATGGCAAACATGTTGCCCATTTAATGTTGCCCCTTTTAAATACATTTTTGTTACAGGGTTTTAGAGTATTCTCTGTGGACATCGCTTTTTCTAAGTAGGAGGCTCTTCTTGCCTTGAGTTTGTTTGTGTGAACTTGACACTTCAAGATGAGTGAAAAATCCTGTGGGCTGCGTGGAAGAGATACATATTGTACCTGAACTATCCGTGTGAACTGATGCATTTTCCAGCACTCCCTGTTAGGCAGGGACATGGGATGAATTCTGGTCAATGGACTCTAGCAGAAGTAATAGATGTCAAGTCTCAGTCAAAGCACAGAAGGGATATGAGTCCTCCCTTGCTGCATTCAATCTGGAAGCCACATGTTGAGATGTTGGTGTCACAGATGGACATCAGACCCACTGATCTGCAACAGACATGGGAGGAGCAAGAAATAATGTATTAAACCACTGAGATTTTAGGATTTGTTACCATAGTATAGTTTAGCCTGACTTTCTGGAAGAAAATTCAGCACTGGGTTTTTATCCATCTTATTTTATTTTCATGAAGGTGGGAAAGAGTATTAAAATAAGAAAATGGAAAGGAACACATTGGGGATGTTCCATTTGTTTGGCATTGATCTCACCTTTCGCCAATGAGTTGATAAGTTTCCTGTCACCAGTGAAAGTGTAGGATTTATGCTTCTTTGCATCTTCCAGGTGCACAATACATGCTTGATAAATGGTGGTTGAACTGAGATGAGTGGAACTTGGCCCATTAAAATACAATCTCCATGGGAAGCAATGTTTCAGTTTTGTTCATGGCTGTATATCTGGCCTGTAGAGTAGTGCCTAACATATAGTAGATGCTTAATAAAAAGTTATTGACTGAATCCCATCACTACAGACCTATAAGCTCCCTTGATGACCTGAACCAGAGTCCTTGAAGACTTTCCCTTACTTCTGGAAGTACCTGGAGAAACCTATGGCATCCATTCTCCGACCAGCTGCTATGAGAGCTGTGAGGTTCTTTTTTAAACTTGAGAGTCTTTCCCAAATCCAGGCACAAGACTGCTGGGTAACTGACAGCCAGAAGCTGCAGATTAGAGTCGCACTTTATAACCTGCATTCCAGGAAAGATGGGTGCACCTGTGAAGACAGCCACGATGTGGGATCTCACACCCCTTCACTGCTGATGGACAAGGTTGGAGGCATATCCCTATACCCTTATGGATGTTTCCACCGATTGCGTCATGTCCTCCATGGAGCGAGGGTCAATTTTATATGTCAACTTGGCTATGGTACCCAGTTATTATTCAAATATTAATCTAGGTTTTGTTGTGAAAGTATTTTGTAGGTGTGGGTCTCATCTGATCAGCTGAAGATGAGCCTAAGAGCCAAAATTGAGATTTTTGGGGAGAATTCTGCTTCAAGACTGAAACTACTGACCTCCCCCTTGTTGACCTGCTGGTTAACTCAGTCCTATTTTTATTGAAAGCATTTTTATACGAGAGTAAGGCCAGATTGCGGAGGGCCCAGGAAAGTGGTGGAGGGAATGTCAAGGCAGGTGCCTACCAGAAGTGAAGGATCACCTGGCTGAGAGGGAGGAGCTGTGGTGGGAAGGTGTTTTTGAGTTGCTCCAGGACCCTGAGAAGATGACACCCCTTGTCTCTTGTGGCATAGTGGGCCACCGGGCTTTTGCTGAAGGTTTCAGAGGGAAAATTAGAAATGTTGCTGAGGGTCTTCATAGAGCTCAGACTTGCCCAGCTGGAGGGGTTATTGTGCCCTGAATCAGGATGGAAGACACTGGGACACTTGGCTCTCTTGGCCAAGGTCTTTCCTGAGCCAAAAGGGAGGATGAAATTGCTTGTGCCCTGATGGGAGAGGTGGGCACTCCTGGCTTCGAGGCTGGTAGGGGTTGGCCCCAAGTGACTGAATGAGCTCATTGATAATGCAGCAAACCAAGGTGGCAGGTAATCAATTGGTGAGGCTGGTGGCACAGATGGAAAGTGCATTGGGATATCAGGCTGAAGTGGTCAATGAGGAGTTCCTGGAGGGTCAGGTCATTACAAATTGATGCATTTCTACATTTCTACTGGGGGTGTTGGAAGTGGGTTGAGCCCAGCAGTGGGGAGGGGGCTTCTGAGAGGTCACAGATTGGTCGAATGTAAGGGCCACTCAGTCCTCTGTTTGTCTTCTGGCAGCTACACCAGTGGGCCTGGTGGGAGAGAGTGTGGCAGGGGCTAGCAGTGGGCTTGGTGAGTTGGTTACTCAGCACATTGGCACAGCCCATCGTATTGGCTGCCTTGCATTTTGTGGGTGTTCAGAAGTCTTGTTGCTCAATCCCAAATGTTCCCACTTGTTTTCCTAGCAGGTACAGGATGGCTGCTAACCAGCCCCCTCTGAAGCCTGGGTAGGCAGGACAATGAGCCTGGGCTGCTTCCTGTGAATTTGTTTGCATCCTTGGTCCCTGCCTCTGAGACTAGTCCCTTTGGTGTATGCTGGGCAGACTGTCTATCAGGGAAGTCCTCCTTAAGTTCTGTCTGCAGAAACCAATTCTATTCTAGGCCATCCATCCTTAGACCAGCTGAGCAAGTGTCAGATGGGATGGGATCGGGGTGAGGGTAGAGGAGAGAGATGGCTTCACAATTATGGTGAGGAAGTTGATAAGGAGGGAGGGAGAAGAGACCTCCATGCCATTTCTTTGATGGGGACACTGAGTATGATACACTGTGGCCTGAGAAAGCAGAGGGATGAGGTCCTGTTCCCCTTATGTTGTGCTTTTCCTTTGCCCCAAATGACCTCTGCCCTCTCTACAGAGACGTCTCAGCATCCTAGTATGTTTTCTGTTGGAAGCAATTCCCACATTGTGTACAAGTCCCTGTTTCCCCCCTCAGAAGCTGAGTGGAGCAGCCATGCCCTGTCCTGCTCCCTGGTGTCTGGTCAGCATGCAGATGCTGTGGTCTTGGATGACTGGATGCTTCCATCTACCTGGTGCTGGAAGCGGGATCCAGCAGGGGCAGTGTGCGTGCCTGACAGGACTGGTACCTGGGATTGCAGACGGGGCTGTGCCTGGGGGCAGTCTGGCTGGCCCTCAGTTCCCTGGCCTGCTTGCTCTGCCTGTTGGCTGCTTCTCCTGTATTCCCATCACCTCTGTGAGCAATCAGTTATCCTTCCGATAAATCTCTCTTCTACTGAAGTTGGAGTTGCTTTCTGAGTTGACAACTGAGAATCATGACTGAGAGCGCTCCTGGAGCCCACAGAGCTCTCTCTACCTTTTCTTAAGCCCTTGGTATACATGCTGCTCTTTGGGTTTAAAAATCTTGTCTTCCTTTGTTACACGCTCCTTGGGAGAAGGGATTATGTTAAATGTTTCTTTCCCAAGAGTACCTCATTTTGTTTGCTCTGTAAATATTTATTGAATAATGAACAAATTAATGACCATGTGACTAAGTATGGGTCTTAGCTATCTACTGAGGCACAATGAATGACATTAGGAAGGTGGAGTCAGTTGAATAGTACCCCTCTTAAATTCCTGTCCATCTGGAAACTCAGATTGGGACCTTATTTGGAAATAGGGTCTTTATACATGTAGTTAAAGCGAGGGTTGAGACAAGAACATGCTGGTGTAGTATGGACTCTAATTCCAGGGAAAGTGTCCTTCTAACTGATGGGAAAGGACAGAGAGAGACACAGAGAAGGAGGCGATGTGAAGATGGAGGCAGAGATCAGAGTGATGTATCTATAACCAGGGGATGTCCAGGACTGTCGGCTAGGAGAGAGGCATGGGACATTTCTCCCTCAGAGCCTCCGAAGGAAGCAGTCCCCCCAACAGCTTGCTGTCTGACTTTCGGCCTCCTACACTGTGTGAGAATACATTTCTCTTGTTTCAAGCCACCCAAATTTATGGTGATTTGTTACAGCAGTCCCAGGAAACTAACACACTAGCAGAGAGAAAATACAGGCATGCCTCATTTTATTGCACTTTGGTTTATTGCATTTTGTAGATGAGGTTTTTTCTTTTTTATAAATGGAAGGTCTGTGGCAACCCTGTGTTGAACAAGTCTACTGGCACCATTTTTTCCAATTGCATTTGCTCACTTTGTGTGTCCGTGTCACATTTTGGTAATCCTCACAATCTTTCAAACTTTTTCATTACTATTATATTTGTTATGGTGATCTGTGTTCAGTGAGGTAGTATTACTATTGTCATTTTGGGGTAGGGGGGCACCATGAACTGTGCCCATATAAGAAGGCAAACGTAATTGACAAACGTTGTGAGTGTCTTGACGGCTCCACCGATCAGCCAGAAATTCCCCCAGCTCTCTCCCTCTCCTCAAACCTCCCTGTTCTCCGAGACACAGCAATGTTGAAATTAGGCCATTTAATAACCCTGCCATAGCTTCTAAGTGTTCAGCTGAGAGAAGGAGTCACATGTCTCTCACCTTGAATGAAAAGCTATAAATGATTAAATTTAGTGAAGAAGGCATGTCAAAGTCAAGATAAGCCAAAAGCTAGGTCCCTTGTGCCAAAATTGTGAATGTAAAGGAAAAGTTCTTCAAGGAAATTAAAAGCGCTACTCCAGTGAACACGCAAAAGAAAGGGAAGCAGCCTATTGCTGATATGTAGAAAGTTCTAGTGTCTGGATAGAAGATCAAATGAGCCACATTATTCCCTTAAGCTAAAGCCTAATCCAGAGCAAGGCTCTAACTCTCTTCAAGTCTATGAAGGCTGAGAGTGGTGAGGAAGCTTCAGAAGATTAAGTTTGAAGATAGCAGAGGTTGGTTCAGGATGTTTAAGGAAAGAAGCTGTCTCTATCTCAGCAAAGTGCAGGTGAGGTGGCAGGTGTTGTTGGTCAAGCTGCAGCAAGTTATCTGGAAGATGTAGCTAAGATCATTCATGAACATGGCTACACTAACCAACAGAGTTTCAATGGAGATGACATCAGCTTTCATTAAAAGGAGATGCCATCTAAGACTTTGATAGAGAGGAGAAGTCAATGCCTGCCTTCAAAGCTTCAAAGACTGGCTGACTGTCTTGTTAGGGGCTAATGCAGCTGGTACCTGAAGTTGAAGCCAGTGTTCACGGACCATTCTGACAGTCCTAGGGCCCTTAGGAATGATGCCAAATCTACTCTGCCTGTGCTTTAGAAATGGAACAACAAAGCCTGGATAACAGCATATCTGTTTACAACATGGTTTGCTGAATATCTCAAGCCTACTATTGAGACCTACTGCTCATAAAAAAAAGATTCCTTTCAAAATTGTGCTCATTGACAATGCACCTGGTCACCCAAGAGCTCTGATGGAGATGGACACTGATGCAGCATCCATTCTGCAGCCCATTGATCAAGGAGTCATTTTGACTTTCCAGTCTTCTTATTGAAGAAATACATTTCTTAAGGCTATAGCTGCCATAGATGGTGATTCCTCTGATGGATCTGGGTAATGTCAATTCACAACCTTCTGGAAAGGATTCACCATACTAGATACCATTAAGAACATTCATGAGTCATGGGAAGAGGCCAAAATACCAACATTCACAGGAATTTAGAAGCAGTGAATTCCAACTATCATGGATATAAAGAGTTTGAAAATGTCAGAGGAGGAAGCAATGGTAAATGTGGTAGAAATTGCAGGAGAACCAGACTTAGAGGTGGAGCCTGAGAATCGAAGTGTTGCCATCTCATGAAACTTGAATGGGTGAGGAGTTGTTTCTTATGGCTGAGCAAGGAAAGTGGTTTTTTGAGATGGAATCTATTCTTGGTGAGGATGATATGAAGATTGTTAAAAGGACAACAAAGGATTTAGAATATTCCATAAGGTTCATTGAGAAAGCTGTGGCAGGTTTCGAGAGGACTGATTCCAATTTTGAAAGAAGTTCTACTGTGGGTAAAATGCTATCGAACAGCATTACATGCTAGAGAGAAATCGTTCATGAAAGGAAAACTCAATCAACGTGGCAAACTTCATTGTCTTTGTTCAAGAAATTACCACAGCCACCCCAACCTTCAGCAGCCTTCATCCTGACCAGTTAGCAGCTGTCAACACTGAGGCAAGACCCTCCACCAGCAGTAAGATCATGACTCATTGAAAGTTCAGATGTTGGTTAGCAGTTTTCAGCAATAAAATATTTTAAAATTAAGGTATGTACATTGTTTTTTCAGACATAATGCTATTACACACTTACTAGACTACAGTAGAGTGAAAACTCA
The DNA here is from genome assembly GCF_030020395.1 of Manis pentadactyla. Taxonomy (NCBI): domain Eukaryota; kingdom Metazoa; phylum Chordata; class Mammalia; order Pholidota; family Manidae; genus Manis; species Manis pentadactyla. The sequence continues at coordinate 115,918,394 of NC_080027.1, read as the reverse complement.
ACTTTTATATGTGCTGGGAAACCATGAAATTCATTTGACTTGCCTTACTGGGCTATTTGCCTTATCGCAGTGGTCTGGAACCTAACCTGCAGTATGTCCCAGATATGCCTGTACGATCTTTGAAAGACCTTCTAAGACTGACTATGGCTCAGAATGAGTAACTGGAAGCAGAAGAGGAGTTTAGGCAGATGCTCTGGGGAGAAGAAGGGTCTCTCTTCATACTCTGGAAAGCCTCAGGACAACTTGTTCACCTCTGGCTTTAGGGAGAACACCTTCCCCTGCCTCCCTATGTCCAGTGATCCTCTGCCCAGCCAGGTTGGGACTGTGACACTTTGGGCTGGAGTTAGGGCTGGCGGGGTCTTACATTGGCTTGCTCCAAATGAAAATGTAGAATGTCAAAATGGGATCCAGTGGCCCATTCGTTGACTCAATCAACAATTCATGGCTTGACTAATTAATTAACTAAATTATGAATTCAAAGTTGACTGTGAGCGAAGCTGTGCAGTTATTTCTTCCCTCACCTCTGAAGTTTATTCCTGTATTGCACACAGGAATCAAATGCTTTTCCTATAGCTGAAAACCTTCCAGGGAAATAGAAAGGATCCACTATACTAATTTGTACCAAGTTAATCATACTAATCTTAGTGATCTAATGGATTTTTTCCTCCACAGTGTATTTGCTTTTTCAAAGTGAGATCCGGAAAACTCAATAACTGCTCTCTAGTGCTGGACGCTCACCTTGTGTTGTCATCAAGGTAAGACTTCCTCTATCCTATTTCTCATCCTGGAGCAATGATGCTGCCTGATTCTGTCAGTGACAAGCCTCTGTGCAGTCTGGGGTGGGACAGGACTGGGTCGGGACAGGAGAAATCGAAGGAAACTCTCTGCCCTTGGGCAGCTTTACTCCCAGGAAATGCTCAGCCCAGGGCTTCCTCCTCGGGGTGGGGTTGACCTTGAGAGGGACATCACTTTCCCGCATCCCTTCCTCTGGGGCTCTTTCATGCCAGTCTGAACAGTCTGGAAATGGAATCCCTGGACCCCTCCCCACTGCCGTTGTTATAATAAACTCCAGGATTGTATCTGTGGAGCCTCGGGCTTCAGGAATGCAGCCTGTAATTACCTCGCTTCTAAATGCTCGTGGTAATGGATGGTGAGGCCTCGTGCATCAGACCAGTTAAATTGCTGTGCGACTCGGCCACAATTTAACTTGGCAGACAACACACTTAAACTTGGCAAATAGAGATAATGTGCACTATTTGGGGACTGTTAAACTTTTCAAACAACCTGGGAAGTGCCAGGGAAGTTCCTGGGAGGGAGAAGTTAAGTTGGTAAAGTCTGGACCATGAGTTGATTGAGCATAACCATTTTGCTGCTCGCCTTGTCCCCTGTCCTGGGGATTAGAGCCTGGGGGACACAGGGATGACCAGTGCTTCAGTTGGGCTGCACACAGCACAGGCACTCTGCTGGACACTGGGGATGACAGTGCAGGGGACAGGAGCACACAGGGTCTCTGTCCTCCTGGAGTTCACGTCTGGAGGGGGAGAGCCGCACATGTTTTGTGGGTCACGCTGGAGACGTTTTGCCGAGATCCAGACTGAAGATGTGGGGCTTGATGGTGGCTGAGTGATCTTCCACAGGGTGGGGGGATTATGGAAGATGTTATAGGGAAGACGGTATCTGAACTGGGTATTGACGAATGCACAGAATTTGGACAGGCTGGCAGGAACAGTTAGGGGGTGACCAAGGTGCCGGCTTAGCCAGAGAAAGGAGGCTGTGAGCAGGGCAGCAAATGGTTAGGTGCATGGGGAGGAGACAGGGGAGATAAAAATGAGAGGGTGGCACTGTTTCCAGTAAGCTGGGGCCTGCTGTGAAGCAGATTCATTCCCTTCCCCAGGGGAACATACTTGTGCAGGCCTCACCGGCAACAACCTGGCCACCACACCCAACCCCTGGGATCACGCGCTCAGCTGGGCTGGAACACACGCTGGTCAAACCATGGTGTGGCATAATAGGCAAGGGGCCTGAGTTAACTCAGTGCAAACTGGGTAGCACTACAAACGGGCTGGATGGCTTCAGAGCGCCCAGGCTCGGCCCCTCCACTCCCCCTCTTGTCATGTCCTTGAAGACGGACTGGGCTTTGCACATGGTCATTCCTACGCCAATGTGGTCCTCTCCTCCCCAAACCCCTCTCCTAGCTTACATTCTGAAAGGGTCAGCCCCAGCTCCAGAGAACTTGACCTTGTGATGAAGACCCTGTGGCAGAGACCGCACAGGCAGACTGCAGCTGGCTTCGTGCAGGTCTGGGGCAGAGTGCTCCCCAGGGCCTGTTCTGTCTGCCTGGAATGGATATGCGGTGTGGCACTTCCCGCCACCCGGGGACGGGCTGCTGTCCCCGCTCAGAGGGACCATAGGGCTCTGCCGACCTCACATCGACTGTCTTTCCCTTTCTCCCGGCTGCCTTTCTTTCATTCAGCAGGCCCCTACTGCTTCCAGCGCTCCTTATACATTTGCTACGAATCTTTATTTCCAGATTAGCCACCATGCACACAAAATGGAGCGTCCCTGATTTGAGGAGCAAAAACAGTGATTACTAGATTGGTTCTCTCTCGCAGAATGTGGAGGAACAAACAATGCCACACAATTTTAGTTTGTATAGCGTCTTTCAAACCACGCGATGCCCCGGGCACAGCGCAGAGTTGCTGTAAATAATACAGTCGCCGAGTTAAACATTCTAAACATCTTTGCATCGAGCTTCATTTTGTCCTGCCATACTGGGCCGGGGAGGCTGGAAAGGAAGAGATGGGGCGGGTCTGGGGGAAAGCCAACAGGGGTGTGGCTGGGGGGGTGGCAGGGAGATGGGGGACTGTGGTTGGGAACTTCTGCTTTTAAAGGGAATGCAGTGGGGACAGGTGGGCACAGGTGGTCCTGAGAGGGAGCAGGCATCCACAAAAAGTAGGCCTGCTTCGGTAGCCTCCTGCCCTTTGCACAGGAAGGGAGAGGTAGGGAGAAGCAGCCCAGGGGGATTGTTCCTTTTCTGGAAGTCTTTAGGGCATCCCAGAATGAACACGGGTGGGCAGAGTTGGGTCCTGGCAGTTTGACTCACATAACCATCTGTGGGACTCAGTGTTGTGTCCCTGAACCTTGGGTTTTCCATGAGGGTGTGGGATGGGTCAGTAAACGCCCCTCCAGACCTGCCGGTTTCAGAGTCACTGATTCTGGGGCCCCCACAAATCCGCCTGGTGTGAAGCCATCAGGGGTTCTGGCCTCTGGCCCCCTGTCCCCTGACTGAGGGGAAAGGGCAGAGCCTCCCGCCCCCCTTGCTGGCAGGAGAACCTCCCTTCAGCTTCCACAGCTCTCCCCTGCCTCCCACCTCCCAGGCCAGCTCTGGAGAAGGGGCGGATGAGCCTGAGGAACTAGATAAGCAACCTGCCTCTGAAGCTTCCTGTGTGAACTTGGGCAAAAGACAACCTCTCTGACGCTCAGTGTTGCCAACTTTAAATAGGCATAAAGATACCTAGTCACAGGGTTTTGGTGAGGATTCACTGAAATAATATGTGCAATGTACGTGGTATATGGCCTGGCACACAGTGAGGGTACAGTAAATGGTGGTTATTGTTGTTATTTTAATTGTTGGTGATGGTGACCACGTCTGCTGAGAGGGAACCCCCTGTGCCGGGAGGAGCACTTGGGGACTGAGGGACCTCGGGGCCCCTGCCTGGCTGTAGCTGCCTGGGGCGCCCAGCTGGGGCTGCCCCCAGGCTGGGCCCCTGAAGCTCCCTCTCATTTTCAACTTGGCGGAGTTTTGTTCATGAGCTCCTCCTAATTTGGGTGAAGTGCGCCATATGGAGAGCAGGGAACAGTGTTAAAAAAGCTTTCACACATAGATAGCGCAGCCCTGTCTCTGCTAAATGAGGACTGTCTTCCCCAGAGCAGATTTCACACGCCGATCTCCAGAGTGTTGAGTTCCCTCGTCAACAGGGGTGGAGTTGTTGAGGATCTCGCAGCCATTGTCTCTGGCCGGTGGGGGCCTGTTCCGACCCCAAGAGAAATCCCATCTTCTTTTTCCTCCCCAGGGGTGAGGGTTTTCCAGCCCTTTCAGGTGAGCCAACTGTGCTTCCCAGCCCGGACAGAGCAGGCACGGCGCCCCCCAGCTGCAGGCAGCTGGGTCTCCTGGGGACCCCTCTGGGTGCTGCTGGCGTGTCACATCTGTGAGGGAGCTGGGCTGTTCTGAATGGAGCCCAAGCCCCCTGTTCCCCAGCCCACGGCATATTCTCTAGAACGTTCCTCCCAGCCGAGACATCTGCCGCAGTGTGACTCCCCACCCCTCCCCGCTACTTCTTCCTGGCCTGACGCAGCGCGCCTATTTTGGTTGTTGAAAATAAGTCTCTTCATTTGTCTGTTGGAGGCTGAAGTGTGCCGGCCTTTAGCTCCCAAGGTGGCACTCTCCCTGCAGGGCTGCTGAGCACCTCCCTTAGCCAACGGACAGTGACCCCTTCCCACTTGTCACGTTATCTGGCTTTGTCTGCCTCGGTGGGGCTGTAGTTAGCTGGGGATCAGTGGGGAACTTGTTTGGCCTCACTGCTTCCTAGTGATAAAAATGATAGTGGTAATCAGCCATTTAGTGAACATTTACTATGTGCTGGGCCCTATATCTTATCTCATTTCCTACTTAGAATAACCAGAGAGGATCTGTGTGACTATCTGATTTTAAAGAGGAGGAACCTGAGATTCAGAGAGGTTAAGTGACTGATGCAAAGTTGCACAGCTAAGGGGAGAGCTGATGTTCAGACCCAGATTTACTGATGACCCTAAATCTTGTGCAGTTTCAATCAGTCTGCTCTGTTCACCCTTGTCTTAGTGCCAAACCTTATTGCATCCAAAGATGGCCCCACAATGGGGTCAGGGGCAAAAACTGCCCAGAAATAGGTGCTATGGGAAGGGAATTAGCGTCTTTCCAGGCTGGCTGCCTTCATAGAATGGGGTCCTGTGTTCGGATAGAGAAGTGAGATGCAGCCTGTCAGAGTCTGTGACTTTTTTCTGGTGGAACTCTGCCACCCACATGCATTTGGCTTTCCTAGGGCCTCCTGCACAGCACTGTGGGGTCTGACTTTACCACCCCACTGGAGGAAGAGGAGCTTGAAATTGTTTTTGAGATGTTTTCATTGATTTTCTTTAATGCACAAGAACATTTCCATTCACACATGGGCTTAGTTGTGGGGGACAAAAGGAAGGATTTGACACAAATTTAGGGGGCTGGGTGGAGCTCAGGGAGGGAGCCTGAGTGCCTTGTCGATTACTCTTTAATTTATCAGTATTTTCCTGGAGTTCCTTTGCAAAGCCGTCTGCTTAATCTCACTGCTGGGTGGGGGTACTGCAAGAAGAAACGTGGCTTTCCGGGTCCCTTGGCTTCCAAACTGGTTTATGCCGGCAGCTCTACCCCTGCCCTGTTTAAACCATAACCCCAGAGCTGCTCTGTTTTTTTTTTCAGAGAGCACCTGGCCTTCAGGTTAGAGTTCTAGGTCACCAAAAGAAAAAAGTGCGAGAACGAGGTGCCTCCTGTGCCCCAGGTGGGGTGCAGAAGGTGATAGGCCCAGCTGGGAGCACGCCGATGCGTTTGCACCTGTAGTTTATGAGGAAAACAACCCCACACTGTGAAACAGCGTCAGGAGTGTGATAAAGTCCAACAATGCTTACAGATGCTGCAAAAGTAAAAATAAAAGCAAAACATCGTGTATTGAGTTCTTAAAGAGAGCTGCCAGGATGGGTGAGCAGGAGCAGGGGGTGCTAAGAGGGAGGAAAACAGGGATCCCAGCTCTCCGCTTGCTGTCCCCCTCCTCCCGAGGGCCGGCAGGCTTCCCAGGGCTCTTAAGGAACGTTCTCCAAGACGTCTAAGTAACCTCCTCCCTGGCTTCCTCGGTCGGCTTCTGTTTTAGGTTCGTAAGGGCTGCCGGTAAGTATCACAAACTGGGTGGCTTAGAAAAATGGAACTTTATCGATAGTCTCTCAGTTCTGGAGGCTTGAAGTCCGAGTTCAAGGTGCGGCCGGCGCTCTACCCCCTCCGAAGGCACTAGGGGAGCGTCTGTTGCGGGTCCCTGTCCTGGGTGCTGGCAGCTCCTCGCCCGCGGGGGCGTGATGCCTGTCTTCCCACGGCGCTCTCCGCGTGCGCGTCTCTGTCTCTTCCACATTTCCTCCTTTCTCTAAAGACGATAGTCGTATTGGAGTAGGACCCTCCCTGATCATCTCATTTTAACTTGATTACCTCTCCAAAGACCCTATTTCCAAATAAGGTCACATTCTGAGGTACTAGGGGTTAGGACTCCAACATACCTTTTTGGGGGGACACAAATTGTAGTAGCCCTTCTTTTCCCCAGACCTGTTTTGTTTTATTTAGCTCACCCCTAAATTTGAATGAGACTTTACCATCCACAAACTACTAATATAATGAGAAAAACGTGGGCTGGAAATTCATGTAGGTCTGTGTTCAAACCCTGGCCTCCGGTTTACTATTTGTGTGGCTGTGGAGCATCCATCAGTCTTGTAACCCTGTTTACCTATTGCAAATCAGCGGACATGTTCTATTTTATTGGCCAAATGTGAGATTTGATGAATTAAAGGGCCTGGCATGGTGCCTGATATGTGGTAGGCGCTCAGTGAATGGAAACCTGCAACCAAGAGGAAGGCCGTTATTATCCTCATTTGTGGATGAGGAAACTGAGGCTCAGACCTAACCTGCTCTAGGACAGCATGACACCCATCTGCAGACTCTGGACCCCCTCCCCTTGGACCCTGCTTTATGTTGTGCCTCGTGTGGTCATGGTCCTCGCCACCTGTATAGGACTTACTGATAATCGAAAATACATAATTTTTTTAAGCCTGTCTTCTCTTGACTCCAAGTTCCTTGAGGACTGGGACAACCTTAGTCACTTTTCTTTTGTATTTGTTTTTTATTATGGCAAAATATACATGACATTGACCGTTTTATCCATTTTTAAGCACAGAGTTTAGTGGCATGACATACATTGCCATTATTTATGCAGCCATCACCGCCATCCAGCTCCAGATTTTTTTCAGCCTCCCAAACTGAAACTCTGTACCCATTACACACGAACTCCCCCTTTCCCCCTCCCCTAACCCCTTCCTCTATGAGTCTGACTACTCCAGGCACCTCATGTACATAGAATCATGTAATATTTGTCCTTTTGCATCTGGCTTATTTACCTAGCGTAATGTTTTCAAGCTTCCTCCGTGTTGTAGCTTGTATCAGAACTCCCTTTCTAAGGCTGAATCATACCCTTTAAAATGTATATACCACATTTTGTTTATCCATTCCTCCACTGACGGACATTTGGGTTGTTTCCACCTTTTGGCTATTGTGAATAATGCCGCTGTGCATACGGGTTTACAAATATCTCTTCTAGTCCCTGCTTTCAATTCTCTTGGGTATATGCCCAGAAGTGAAATTACTGGATTTAACCTTATTCATCTTTGTATTCTCAGGGTCGAGAATAGAACCTTATTACTTAGTATTTGTTGAATGAATACACTAAGGAATGAATGGAGAAGTGAATGAAACAAGGAACAGGAACCTGGCAAGGAAAGAGTGGGTCATTCTAACAGTGAGAGGATCCACAGACGAGAGAGCAGATTAGAAGGAAGGAGAAGGGAATGCTCAGATTTTACAAGAACTGTCCAGCACATCACTGGTACTGGCTCTGTGCTGCAACAGAAAGGATTCAACCAACACACTTGCCTAATGATTTCCTCAAAAATTTCTTTCTGAAGTAATGAAAGTACCAATAGGTTGATGTTCTTGATTAATGACTGTGCTCTAGGACATACTGGAAAGCAGTCTGGAATTTTGGACTTGCAAGGAGCAGCTTTCTAGCCCCCTCACCCACAGACACATTAGGAGTCTCACCGGCAAGGACTCCCTTATGGCTTCTCCAGGCACCTATTTCTAGGACGGCTCCAGACCCTACTTCTGTTTCATGCATCTGCTCTTTGCCTCCTGCAACTGGTTACCTGTGTTGCCTGCGTGACCTGCTTCCTTTCCATCTGACATGAATGTCATGCAGCTGAATGTGACTTTATTTGTTTTTCTTTTGTTTGGAGCTGAGGACAAGCTGCCCATCTCCCTCCTAGCCCTGGATGCTGGGAGCCCGTGATTGGCAGCAACCCAGGATGAAAGAGAAATGTGCCTCAGGTAGAGGATCTGCCAGAAAAATTCTGGCTGGTCTGAGCTCATCTCACCCCATTCTTGATGGCACGAGTTTTGTATTTCTCTGGGCAACTCCCTCCTCTCATCCCTCAACCAGCCCCCAAGAAACTCAAACCCCAGGGGCAGCAGCTTTGAATCTGAAGGTTTCTTCTCATTTTGTCAGTTCATCACTTGGATTCAGCCACCAGTTTGACAAGGAGAGTCCCCGGGAGGGTGGCGTGCAGGGCTGTGGGGGGCTGAGGATGGCGGCTGTGAGTGGCTCAGCCAAGGTCTCTGTGGCAAACTTTATTTAAAAACTGTGGTATCTCTCTGACCTTCTCTCTCTAGGTAGATAAATGAGAAGCCATGAGAGGAAGGACATTTTTCGACACCAGACCTCCGTCGCATCCAACTGAAAGCCAACTCCCATCTTGAGGCCCAGTTTCTGGTCTTATTTTGCTGTAAAAGTGAGAGAATTGGTGGGGGAGCAGCAGGGGCCTGGGGAGGGGGAAGGCAGCCCCAAGGGGAGCAGACGGGAGGGGAGAATGAGCTGGGTGAATAGCGAGCTCAAGAGCTCTTCTGCACAACGAGATTAGCGTGATGTGAGCATTTCCATGCCAAGGTGCTAACGCAATAATACACTCGAGTTTGCCAACTTTTCAAATTGAATGTATTTGATTATTTGCTTTTAATTAGTGTGAGTTTTGGAGTATGTACAGGATTGTCAGGGATACACGCAAAGCCTCCTACAGCCCGTGAAGCCTCCCCTCGGTAAAGACGGTCTGTGATTGTTCTTTTTTAGCTGTGGAGAATGAGATTTAACAGCTCTGTTAAATGTTTTAGCCCATTTCCATTGTGCCTCTGTTTCAACCTATTGGCAAGACCAATTGAAGTGAGAAAGTAAACCTCTTATCTGATCTGAATGCTGAGAGCCGCTCCTAAGAAGAATTTTCCTGCTCAACTTCGGCTCTCTGCGAACATCCTTGCTCGGGTCTGTTTTGTTTTTTTTCCTTGCTGTTTCTTTCCAGAGTTGGCTATTCAGCTGGCTTTTTCTCCCTCCCTCCCCTGTTAGTATGTTTTAGGAAATATCTATACACATGAAAAGAAAAAGAGACCAAGAGGGAGGGAAAAGGACAATAAATTTGTTGATACAACAGAAGTGTGTAGAGAACTCTCTCTCTTTCTGCCAGAGACTTGAGAATCCTGGATCTGGAGGCTGCCCACGGGGAAGGTACTGGTCAGGGTGATTCTCGGCCCCTGCTATCCTGGGGGACACCGAGGCCATGGCATGGCTGGGCTCCCTTGGCCAGTGAGGATTGAGCTGGGTTTGAGCCTTAGTGCCTGAGCTCCTGTCTGCACCTTGGGGGACAGCGCTACCCTGGCCGGTATACCAGCTTTCTTCTTGTTGGTGTTTTTTAGCCAGGAAGCCCCGCTCCTTCCCATGGGAGTTCTGCAGGCAACAGCCCTTTTCAAAAAAAAAAAAACCACACAAGTCCTTCTTTAGACCTAGACTTAGAGAGGCAGGATGCTCTGGAGAACTCAGTGTGGCAGCTCCATTGCCTCTCTCCTTTCCATCTTTTTATATTTGCTAAAGAGGAGAAGGATGTGGCCTGAGGCATTTTTCCACCAGCACCGCTTTCCTTCCAGCCTCCTTAGGTCTGTTGCTCTGCTCGCCTCTGCCCCAGGACCCTGGGGACACAGACAGAGACGGACGCCTATGCTCACATGGCTGGCCACTTTGTCCCTTCCTGTCCCAAGCTCACAGCGCTGTCCCAGCAACTAACTTACTAGGGCCGCAGAGGAGCCGCCCTGCAGCAGAGAAGCAAGATCCTCATACACATTCTGAGGATGGCCGCCCACTCACCCATTACCTACACAATCTCTCAGTTACATTAAAAAAAAAAATCTTTCCCCCTCTTAACAATAGAGAGGAACAAATGGTTGACAAATAACAACAGCAGCGGCTCTCCAACAAAAGCACGCAATTATTACAATTATACTATCCTTGATTAGGCTGCCATGCATTGCATTTCAATATAATTGATGTTGTAGGTTGACACATCGGACACCAAATATTCTCGCCTGTCCCTTCTCTCTTTTGTTTCAGAAGCTGATTTGCATTTTCTATGCTTTTAGTAATGAAGACTTAGCACTTTTCCTCCATTAGAAAAAAAAAGAGAGATACAATAATCTGCAACTCGGCACTTGTTTAAGGATTCTGACCCTCGAAAATACCACTTTGCTTCACACATTAGCTGCTTACAAAGAAGGAAGCTAATGTATCATCTAATTGGGCAAACCACTGCATCTGATTTCTCTCAATCAGACTATTAGCTTCGTAATTACCCATCTGCCTCGTGTGGAAAAACGGCAAGGCGCACACCCAGCTAATAACGTTCTCAAGAGCTCTCCACCACAATGAGAGGAGGCGACGTGGAGGGATATGGTCTCTAACCATTTCGGTGCCAAGGTGGTCACACAATGCAGGGGGGCTCTGCCAACTGTCCCCGCCTGAATGTGTTTAATTATTCGCCTCTAATTAGTCGGAGTTTTGGGGTCCATGGGGGTGGTTGTCACTGCTCGGGGGTGGTTGTCACTGCTCGGCGGTGGCTCGGCGGATGCAGAAGGACGCTGACCAGCGGGAAGGCGAGGGGGAGGCCTCTCGTGGCCTCTGCAGGAGGAGCTTGGGTTGAGGGAGGCACGGCGCCCGGCCTGGTGGGTGGCCTCTGGGGGAATAAAGGCTCACCCAAGAGCAGAGCGTTACCCTTCTCTTTGTGTTCCTTCTCTTCGTCCGGGACTGGGCTCCCCCGCTTTCCCACGTGGGAGAGACGGCGCCCGCGGCACTCCTGCCAGGTGTACCCGAGGACAGAGGCGTCAGGAAGGGGCCCGGGCCTCCAGCCGAGTGCGTACTCTGCCCGCCACCGCGACCTCTATCTTCTCGTCGTTTCTTCTGGCTCACTTTTGTCTGCTATCATGCTCTAGAACCTTCCATTCACTTTGGGGCTGCAGGGCTTTTCCAGGGTCCGAAGATGGTGTGATATTTGGGCAAGTCACAAAACTGAATGTGTCCACTTCTCCTCCATAACCCGGAGAGGAGGCCAGCCCGTGTCTTTGGGGTCTGGAGTGGCTGGCATGTGGGTGTGTTTGGGAGGGCACGTGGGGCTGATTTTGGTGCCAAATGGAGTGAGTGATCGGGGTCCCCTACCCCCTCAACTACAGTGGGTCAGCTATCATTGGTATATTCTTCTATGTCAATTTTATATGAACAAACATTTCTGGCTAAAAATTTTGAGACCCACTGGGCACCCGTGGCCTGGCTAGTAATAATGTCTAATGACTGAATGTGTATTTCAAGTCGGTAAACTGCACCTGGGCTGATAGCAGTATTCAGCTAACGGTTGGTTGATTTAGACCATAGCTGCTGCCATTTAAATAGGAGGTTAGATATCAAAATGGAGTCTTTTAAGGCTGATGCAATAATGAATTTTGTTTTTGTGTATTTTTTTTTATAGCCGAAGTTTAATTATGGTATGACTTTAAAGGCTTACTGAGAGCTAATACTAAAGTATCAGGTCAGAAATTTATGTATTCAGTCCCTCACCCAGGGAAACATTTTTTAAAACCTTATTATGTGTGTGTTATTGCTGAGAAGCCCTATAGGTATTTACAATGGGCACAGTCCCTGCTTCGTGTAACTCTGTGTGGTAAATAAAGGATATGTTTGCACCTTACCCAAGTAAGAGACAAAGTCTCAGGATTCATCTGGTCTTGCTAAGTGACCCATCAAGCTGTCCAGGGTTTTGCATGGCAGAGGCATGACACATTCTTTCATGAGCTCACTTCAACCAAATTAGTTCCATCTCCCAGAGCTCAGACTTCCAGCAATCAGTTCTTTTCAACTTCACGATATCCCATTGAAAGAGTTTGACTGAACGATGATATCTTTCTTATTCTATCTGTAAAGAAATTAGGGACCTTAACAGTTACATGTACCTCTTAGGGTTTAGGAATTTCATGGAAGATGCTGTCATTGCTTCATATGGAGTCTTATTTATGAAGATCTTCTAAAAATTCCTTCCAGGCCTCGATCAAGGAAAGGTTTGGCTTTCCCTGCCTCATATATACACCCTGTATTTTAGAACTGTTCATCTTTTCCTCTTTGCTTTGGCTGGAAGGAAGCTCAGTGGCCTCATTTTAGTCAATCTGCATTGGCTTCATAGAACCAGATGTCATATATTTTGTGTGCGAATGCCACTAAAACTTTATTATTTTCCCATCTTTATAGTCATGTTTTTCCTTTGCTCTCACTCCTGCAAATATTTTTTCTAAATCCTTTGTATTATGTGCATTTTTATACAATATCTAGATATTTGGTGGAAAAAGGTTCTGCTGTAAATGGTCCAGAGAAGTTAAATAATTTGTCTCAAGTTAAACAAGACTGAATGCAGTCAAGAAATCTTTCTTGTGCCCAGAATAGGTTGTCCCAGATGTTTTGAGAGTAGTTGTGATATCAGCCAAAATCAGGTTACATGTGACTTGCTACAACTTCTTAATTTCTCTTTGGTGAGTTCTCATAATTGGTTAGCTTCCATTACAGCTTTCTAACCCTTCCCTGAAAATCTGGGATGCTAAGCAGGCTGCATCCATCAAGCCACATCCAGGGACAGAGGTAAGAGAAAAGATGCTTTCAAGGCCTTCTGGGCCGCAGGGTTGAGTTCCTAATCTGCACAGTTAGGGTACCCACCACCACTGCTCATACTCCAGGCTGCCTCGTCAGGGCTCCTCCTCTTCCGAGAAGTCGTCAGTGCTTGCCTCAGTGTCTGCCTGGCTCTGAGGTCAAGGTGTGAAGAGACTTGTGTTATCACTCCGGGGAGTGAGTGCAGGGGAGCAGAGAACAGGTGTTCTGCCTCAGACTCTCAGGAGCCTCACGTAGGTCACAAACCACGTTATGACAGAATCTGGAATTTGAGAGACATGCTGCCTGCGACGTGCTCTCCATTTCATCTCCAAACGAGAACCATCTGTTTGGCAATGCCGTTATTTTTCACTCGCCTCCAAGCATAGTCACTGTTCTCTGGTGGCCGATAGAGGGTCTGTCCTCCAGGGCCTCTCCCAGGGAAGGAGCTCCTGAATGCAGCAATTCCTAAACTTTCTTGAGTGGAGACATCCTAGCCGTTGTTTTTGACATTGCCCTTTTCCTCCCTACCTATTCTATTGAAAAATGTCATAAGACCTACTGATCTTATTTATTGTAAGTCTTTTGAGAATTTGATTATCATAACCTCTTCAACACCAACATAGACGTGGGAAAAACTGGACATGTAGGCCAGGTGGTACAAAATAAGACCCAAGCAGGAACTCTATAATGTGTGCTAGTTTGAATAAAAAAAAAAAAATTCTCAGGAAGTTCTTCTCTATCTCTAGCTGTTATCCCACTTACTGCATTTTATCTCATTTCCTCTAGGTCTTTCTTTGGAGGAGATGAGCGTCATTGTTGATACTCAGGTAACTGGAAATGAATCCACCTTTGTATTGATTATAAGTAGATTATTTTGCAGTTTATCTCTGGCAAAGCTTGTTTTCATCTCTTTGTTAACATCTCTGTTACTTAATTTCTCTATTGCTTTTATAACCATGGCCATCTGCTACTGAAATTGGAGTTCAACAGAAACTAGAAGATTGAAATGTTCAAAATGAAAATAATGATACTGAGGCCAATGAGACTGGGAAAGCCAGTGGTCTTAGATGTAGGGTGAGGTATGCTTAAACTGGCCACAGGACACTATGAGTCAGGTTGGCCTTAACAATCATCTGATCATCTCCCACTAGGTTTATTAATGAGGAAATCAAGACCTTGACCAGGAGGAGGATCTGATACTAAGATCCAGGTCTGGGTATCTTTCCAGTCTATCATGATTTTTTAAAAAAATTGAGGTATCATCATAATTGACATACAACATTGTATTCGTTTCATGTGTACAACATAATGATTCAATATTTATATATATTGCAAAATGATCAACACAGTAAGTCTGGTTAACATCAGTTCCCCTACATAGTTACAAATTTATTTTTCTCTGTGATGAGGATGTTTAAGATCTCCTCTCTGACTCGGGATTCTTATTTATGAGTCTGAAAGGTAGGACTGCCCATTTGCAACGTGGAGTGTATGGTTGGGCAGAATTACGGGTTGGGACAGAGCTGAAAAATGAGATAGTTCCTAGTTTTCTTGTACCCCTGGAATTTTGTCTTCATGGTGCAGCTTCACGATTTTGTGTGCCGTATCATGAATAACTAGGACATCAGCTTTCCCCATAAGAAAAAGCAAGCAGAACCACACACTGCAACACATAGACTTCAAAATAATTTGACATACAAAAGTTATTTCCTTTTTATCTACTGTTCAGGTTACTTCCTCAAGGACATTCTCCCTTTTCTGTGGTTGATGAGGAATTGGTGATATTTATGCCTTCATGTAGGAGTCAGAATATGTGCAACATCCTCAGCATCTGGACCAAGTCCAGTCTGTGTTTTTCTCCCCCATCTGCTCCTGGTATTTTAAGTAAAAATGTTTGTATCTGCATCCCCCAAGCCCTGTTGTAAATTGTAAATCATGCCATTATATCTGGTAAAACCACAATGTCAAGCAACAATTCACAAAGCCACAAAGATTCTCCGGAGTAATTTTCTTGTTCTCGTTGATCAATTTTATATTTTCCCCTTGGCCATATGCACACATTAAACGACCCTAATTCAGTGAGAAAACTCGTAAGGGATAATATTTCAAGTGGCACGAATGGCAGCAATGCCTTTACAAGTATCTGTTTTATAATTGCCCCTGCACTCTACCTGAATCTGCTGTCCTCTGTGGTTTCAGTTGAATGAAGTGGATGCAGACGTGGGGTGGGGGCTGAGGAGTAAGGGAAGGGGGGAGAGGATGTTTCAGTAAAATTAGGTGTAGAAAAAGCAAAATCTCAAGTCAAAAATGGTGTGGCTGCGATTATTTCTTTCTTCTGGTGAGGATATTAATTATCTGATCTGGAGAGATGACAGGTGGGGCGAGCAGGCTCCTGCCATCTAGTCAGGCTGGGTGCTTACATTTAAGCATCTCCTACCTATGACTTGATGTAGGACTTTAATCTAGGTCGTTGATTTCGTCTTTCAAATTTTTTAAATGAGAATTTTTTGGTAAACTTTTAAATTCAAGTATAGCATATGTACATACACATATTTAATTCAAACACAACATATATACATAATTCATAGTTATACTAGATGACAATTTTTTTTTTTTACAAAGTGAACACCACAAAATTATGTAACCACCACACATATCATCAAGAGACAGAACCTCATTAGCTGCCCAGAACATTCCCTCCTGCCCAGAACATTCTGGTTATTACTCTTTCCCAAAGATAACTACTGTTCTGACTTGGTTCACCATTCATTATTCCGTATGTACTCTTTGGGTTCTGGTTTTTTTATTCAATGAACGCTATGTTTGTGAGATTCATTCCAGTCTGAGAGTATGGCAGTATTTTGTTGATTTTCATTACTCTATAGTATTCCATTGTGTGTGTTTATGTGTCCATATATTGTCTACTATTTATCTGTTCTATTACTGACAGACATTTGAATTGTTTCAAGTTTTCGCTTTTATGAAAAATAGTGTTATAAATATTTTTATGCATGTCTTTTGATGCACATTATATGTGTTATGTTGGGCATATATACCAAGTGTGGAATTACTGATTTATAGAGACTATATATGTTCAGTTAGTACAGACTGCCAGGTTTTCTAAGTGTTTGCACCAATGTACACTCCCAAGAGTAATTTAAGAGAATTCCAATTGCTCCACACCTGATAGTAACATTTAATATTGCCAACTCTATTTTATATTTCAACCATTCTGTCAGGTGTATACTGTATCTCATGGAAGCTTTAATTTTCATTTCCCTGATGACTAATGATAATAACCACTTTTTCATTTGATCACTGGCCATTCGAATATTCTCTTTGAGAAGTGCTTGTATAAATCTTTTGCCCATTTAAAAAAATTTGGGTTCTTTTTTGATTTGTTCTTTGTGTATTGTGGATACAAGTCCTATAACCATACACACACATATTTATAATATTTATATAGCAAATATCTTTCCCCATTCTGTGACTTGCTTTCTCACCCTCTCAATGCTATACTTTGGTAAGCTTTAATTCTTAATTTTAATGAAGTACAATTTATCAATCATTACTTTTACAGTTATTGCTCCTAAGGAATCTTTAAGTATATGCAACATCATGCATGTGTCCTAGAGCTGCATTACCCAATGCAGTAACCACTAGCCCCATATTGTTTTTTTTTAGATTTCTTTTATTATGTAGCTATGAATAATGATGGTTTAATATCTTCTTTTCATGTCTTTATGTCATATATTCCTCTTGCCTTCTTATGCTAGCTAGGACCTCCAGGGGTCTGTTGCTAACCAGTAGTGGTCATACTCGTGGACATCTTATCATGTTCCTTATCTCAGGGTAAAAACTTTCAAAACTTCACCATTAAGTATGATGCATGACAGATTTTTTTTGGTCGATACCCTTTACCATATTAAGGAAGTTCCCTTTTTATTTCTTGCTTGATTAAAAATTTTTTTTTATTTCTAGCATAATTTTTGAAACCAGGAACAGGTGTTGGATGTTCCTAAATTTTTATCTTGCATCTATTGAGATGATTACATGTTTCGATCTTTATTTGTCAAGGTGATAAATTACACTGATTGATGTTCAAATTCTGAATCAACATTTTATTCTTGGATTAAAAGAAATTGTTCATGATGTATTTTCCTTTTCCAAATATCACTGAATTCTATTTGTCTATGCTTCAGCTGAGTAAGACTTTAAGACTTAAAAAAGACTTCTGAATTTATGTTTATTAGAGATATTGGCCTGTATTTTTCTTCTTATGATATACTTATCTGGTTTTACTATCAATATTATACTGGTTTCATAAAATGAGCTTGGAAATGTTGGTATGAGGATTGGTATTATTTTTTTCAAATGTGTTGAAAAATTAACTGATAAAGCTATCTGGGCCTGGAATTTTCCTTGTCTATTTTTAATTATGAATTCAATTTACTAAATATATGTCCGCTATTCAGATATTTTATTTGTCCTTGTGTCAGTTTTGCTAAATTGTATTTTCAATTAATTTGTCCATTTTGTTTAAATTTTCTTCTTTTATTCTTTTTGTGCTAAATTTGCTATTTTTCTAGCTTTATAAGCTGGATACTTACGTAATTGTAAGTTGTAATAATGTATTACCTTTCATTTCAAAATATTTTCTGATTTTCAGTTTGATGTCTACGTTGACCCATGTGTTATTTATAAAAATTTCCCCCTCTGTGCGCCTGTCTTTATGTTTTCCGCTGTTCTGTGTTACAGTTGAATAACCGAATGTTCCAGATGTACCAGTCTTCTGTTTAAATCCATGTCTTTAGTCCACGATATCTGTAATCGCATTTTTTTTTCTGTTAGAAGTTACATTTCATTCTTTTAAAAAGAAATCATTGGTGAAATTTCCCTTTTCCCATATATTTTCTTGGAAACATTCATCAGATTCGCTTTAAGTTCTATGTCTCATAATTCAAATATCTGGATCATCTGTGTCTCTATTTTTTCTTTTTCTCTCTAGATTTTTGAGTATTTGGTCCTGTCTCCTGGCATATTTCATAATTTTTGATTAAATGCTGGACATTGTATTTGAAAAATTCTAAGGGCTTGATGATGTTATCTATTTCTGGAGAAAATTTCTTCTTCCCTCCCTCCCTCCCTTCCTCTCTCTCTCTCTCTCTCCCTTGCTCTATCTTTTCTTTTCTTACTATCTTGCTCTTTCTTTCCCAGTAATTAGACTAAGGGTAGATTATTTTGAATTAGTCAGGCATTGAGATGGTTCAAGGCAATTTTGTTTGGCTCTCTGTGGGCTGCTCAATCTCTCCGTTTGATGTATTAACTTAAAGTCTGGTGTGTAATTGAGGCTAGTCCTCCTTGGTGGGCCCATATTCTAATTTTAGTTTTAGACTCCATACATCTGATAATTTTCTTTTTTTTTTCATCTGTAGCCACTTAGCAGCTATTTTCTACTTGGTTTCCCAGCCTCTCATTCAGGGCTGCTTTAAGATTCAGCACATACTTAAGAACAAAAGCTACCCAGAATTTAGGCTTATTTCGCCAAAGCACTTTTTTCTGTAGGATCTTGGTTTCTTAAGCCATAACCACCTCTATTCCCTAGTTCCGCCCAGCTGCACACAGAGATTATTAGGATTTTTTTTTGAATGATGAGCTTTGTAAATTGTTCAAACAGCTTTGCTGTTGCTTCAGGAACGTGACCAGTTAATGCTGGTGTTTGAGCTCTTCGTGAAGTGGTAGTAACCCCTTCCCCCCAGGCCTGGAATACCTCACCGAGGCTGTGTCAGCAGGGCCAGGCCACTCCGGAAGAGACCAAGCCTATGCATTTTGCCTGCACAGAAATGTTCAGTGGCTTTCCCTGCCCTTGGGAGACTGGCTGGGACAGTTGTCAGGCTGAGGTGAGCTGTGAGGAGTTTTATGGCTTCGCCTTTGCCTCTTGTATGAGTTTGCTCAGGCTGAGGCTGCCCTGCAAAGCACCGCACACTGGATGGCTTAACCCAGACATTTACAGTCTCGCAGTTCTGAAGGCTGGAAGTCCAAGATCAAGGTGCAGGCAGGGGTGGTTCCTTCTGAGGGCTGTGGGAGAACCTGTTCCATGGCATTCCCTGTGGTTTGCTGGCCATATTTGCTGTCCCATGGCTTATTCAGCATAACTTTGGTCTTCACAGGCATTCTCCCATGTCTCCACATCGTCCTCCCTCTATGTCTGTCTATCTCCACATCTAAATTCCTCTTTTTTAAGGACACCAAATCACATTGGAGTAGAGTCTATCCTAAAATGCCTTCATTTTAACTTGATGATCTCTGTAGAGATCCTATCTCCAAATAAAGTCATATTCACAGGCACTGGGAATTAGGACTTCACTAACTTTTTAGAGGACATAATTCAACCCATAATACCTCCCCTGAGATGTTCCTTCTTTGAGGCCTGGGGCGATGGGCCCAGTTAAGCCAGTTTCCATATCACCATTTGTGCAACATTCTAGAATTGCATATGCCTCAGAGGCAAACACATTAGCAATTGTGTCTCTTTTGTTTTGGGTATGGGTATTCAAAATATGGGTGAGTTTTCTTTCTAATGAGGTTGGCCCACTGTGGGGCTCACTCATGTGTCTATTTTTCAGTGCAACCCTCATGTAATATTTGGGGCCTGGTGGAGGCTCTGGTCTGATGTAAGTGATCAAGCTCTTCCCAAGAAAGGAGAGTTTATAGAGCAGAACTAGGAGAAACCTAGTTTTCTCTCTGCATCTGCAGAAATGAGAGACATGGGCTCAGAGTGGCAAAAAAGACAGTGTGCACCTATAAATTCTAAGGAGTTGTGTTTTTGCCAAGTGGGAGCTGACATGGGCCAGGAAATTCCCAGGTGGAACTCTTCAGTCTGGTACTGTTTGTTGTAGGTATGTCTTTCTTATCTTTAATGTGTTTGCTGGTTGCTCTGTATATGATGGAAGAGGAGGTTCTTGACTCAGCCCTCAAATATGTGCTTTTGCCATTTTGATAACAAATATCATACTGAGACTATTGTCTTCCACTTGTGAAGTCTCCAAAGACTTATCTGAATCCTCCAATAGCTCTATGAGTAGGGACATTATCCTCTTGCTGAAAAGCAGGATGGTCTGGTGGTCAAAGGCACGGGCTTTGGTGCCCCAGAGCGTTGGTCCAACTTCATGCCACTATTTACCAGCTGTAAAGACTTTTGGCTTTAACCTCTCTGTGTCCCATTTCCTCTTCTATAAAATGGGACTAATCATATGGCTTAACTCATTGGGTGATTGTGAACCTGCAGTGAGCGAACATTTGTAAAGTACTTCAAACAGTCGTTCATGGCAGCATAAGGTAAGTGCTACACGTTAGCTCTTACCTCATTGACAGCTGAGCAGACTGATGCTCGGAGAAGTTAGGAGAATTCTCCAAAGCCATGCGTATCTGTATGCTGCAGGGCCCGATCCCAAGCTCTGATGGAATGACCCGAAGCCAAGTGGGCTTTCACCTCCACCACGTTTACTCAGTTCTGAGCATGTTCTGTAGCTCAATGTCTTTGGCAAAGATGTTCTTGCCTGTTTCTACCTGGCTGCCTCCCACTCCTGTATGAGTCCAACATCTACCCTTGTGTTCCCAGCCCTGCTCTGGCCTATGACTGTCTGCTGGTCTCTGATCCCCCAGCTTGCATGTCCTGGAGGGCCTAATAAGTGCTTGCTGAATGACTAGATAAAGACGCCCTGTTCCTGTGAGATGAGGGAGCACTCCCTCAGGTCACAGATTTTGGCCATGGACAGAAGTGCTAGTTTTCACAGGGAGCAAGGTTTTGATGTCCTATGAGTAGCATGGGAAAAAGTTAGAATTAAGTGTAAAGAAATACTGACCTATGTTTAAGGACAATAAGCTGGTTAGAAGTGACCTTAAAGATGTCTTTAACCTACCAGTGAAATTGACATCATGGAAGCAGGAGCCCCACCCTTTTGGAAACTATTCCCTGCTGCCCATTCAGCCATTCCTGATAGAAGAGGGGAGTATGGCATTTCCTAGTCTTCTCTGGGTTGGGGGCAGCTAATGGCCTCGCAGTGGCGCGTGGTGTTTTGAAATTCTCCCCTCATGTGAAAATCATTGGCATTAAGTAGGATGATATCCCCAACATGGTTGGCTTCAGTAGCTGATGTTTACAACGTGCCTAGACTAGTGTCTGGTGTATAGTGGATGCTCACTAATTGTTGAATGAATGAATGAAGTACCATGTTCAAAATGCTCAGCTGTGTGTGTTGGCCCTAGATCTGAGTATAGGGTCTCCCATTTTGCACATGAGGAAATGGAGATCTAGAGAAGAAAAGGCTCCTGCTGAGTTAAAGCCGGGTGATGATTGGGACTCCCTTTCTCTGTCCATAAACCGTCACTGCCCGTGCCCCCTCCAGTATGACTCCACTGTTGTGTGGGACTCTCTCTCTGTGGGAAGCTGAACCCAGGAAAGGAGTGGATATTTGCCCGCTCTGGGGTTAATGGGATGAGCACAGCCTTGTGAAAGACACACCGTGAACAAACTCATCGAGGCTGTAAGAACCAGAATCTCATCGCTACTCCTGAGGCTAATCATTCCACACTCCGCCCAGTTTGGTATATTTTTCTCTGTGGAACTGTCCTTTTTGTTTTATGTGTCACTGATGTGTCTGGGGAGGGCCGTCCAGGGAGAAATGCTGATGGGTTGCAGGCTCCTGCAGGAGGGAAGGGCAGCGGACCAGTGCGCAGGCAAGTGCTCAGCAGGTCAGGTGGCTGCCAGTCTTGAGGGACAGACTCCCTGGAGGGAAGGGCAGCCTGTGCTTTACCAGGAAAACAGAACATAGCAAGCAGGAATCTGGGCCTAGGATGCCACACTCTGGTTATTGTGGCTCACACTTTCTCCTGGGAAAGCAGGACTGAAAAGTGACAGAAGGCAGAATTCTGCTGCAGGCTGGCTGCGGAGGGGCCTGTTTCTGGCTCTGAGTGCCCAGTAGCCCCTCACATTCACGGTGCACAAAGCCTTCCCAAGCCTTTCCTAATGGGAGGTGTTATCTCCCTTTTCCAGACTGAGAAGCCTTGTGCGGAGGGGAAGCTGGGCCTTTCCACCCCAACGCCTCCTCCCACCCTTGGCGGGCAGAGGGTGAGCCAGAAGTGGCACAGACGCCATCCAGGTCTTCTGCTTCCAAACTCAAGCTTTATCTCTCAGACCCTGCTGCCTCTTGGAGCCTTCTGGAGAGGCGCGTGCTGTGGAAATGAGCCTCACTCCAAACTTGGGAGCCCGGGCTTCAAGGGCCTGCACGACTTTCCGCGGCAGCTTCCAGCCACCACATTCCACTCGCCTTCCCCTCACGGGTCTCCACTGCTGCCCAGGGAGCCTGCTGGCCGTCAGCTTGCTCCTCTGCCTCCGGGCAGGCCTTTGCCCACACCCCAGATTTTCCTTTTCTCCCTACTTTATTCTCCACTTGGAGTTCTTTAAGTGAAAGTATATGGATTGTAGATAAAATGTGGGGTGATTTTTCTTTTATGCTTACATGTTTTGCGTATAGTATTGGTCATCTGGATAGCCTCTTCATTCATACACTCCTTGATCTTTCCTTTGATGTACATTTATTGAGCTTCTATTATGTGCAGAGCACTGTGCTACATCCGAAGGACTCCTGCCATTCATAGACAATAGGAATTCAGAAGGATGGGCCAAGTATTTCTCCAGAACATACAAATCCAGAGGATAGTCAAGGACCAAAATATTGACAAACCTCTTATGCCATAGCTCAGGCCCGTTAGATGCAGGAGCCCTGGTCTCCACCAGTGCCCTACCATGGAGGTGGCAGGATTTGGACCCTGTCCCCTTCTGTATTCTAGGTAGCCTCCTGGCTTCCTGGGCACAGCAAGATGTCCAAGCCCTCCTTCTAGATCAGGTGTTTACATTGACTCTTGCCGCCCCACGAGGGTCCTGACTGGGCTTTTTGGGGCACTTCTCACTGACACCTGCAAGGGTTTCTCTCCTCTGACCAGCTTTGGTTCCGGGCCCTGAGGCTGAGTCTCTGGAATGGCACAACATTGTCTAACCCACAGCAGACATGCTCCTGTGCAGTGAGATGCCCAGCCAGGGCCGTGGCCAGCGCTGTGTCCCACTGCCTGGGGCAGCTTCCGTGGACAGTCCTCAGTGTCCCATGGTCGTGCCCCTCGTGTCCACTGCCGTCCCGCTGGGATCATGTGAACATAGCAGGTGAAAACATGGGATTCAAATCAGACGGATGGGTCCCAAGCCTAGCTCGGCCACAGACTGGCTGTGAGATAGTTGGCAAATTCACGAAATCTCAACTATACAATGGAAAAAAACAATGCCTCCCCAGGGTTCTGCAGAGGAATAGAACTGAGGGGAAACGTATATTCATTTTAATGAATCAACTGACAATTTATTTCAAGGAATATGAAATAATTTAAATTGGCTACAATTTATTTTAAGGAATTGGCTGACACAAGTGTGGGAGCAGCCACGTCCAAAGTCTGTCGGGCAGGTCAGCAGGCTGAAAACAGAGGCAGGAACTGACACTGCAGCCTTGAAGCAGAATTTGTTTTTTGGGAAACTTCAGTTTTTAACTCTTAAGACCTTCTGTTTATTGGATGAGGCCCACCCACATAACCTAGGGTAATTTTTACTTAAAGTCAACTGATTGTAGATGTCATAGCAGCACCTAGATTAGTGTTTGACTAAGTAACTAGGTACAATAGCTTATAAAACTGACCATCATGCTATCTCATGCAGAAATTATGAGGGATAAAGTAAGTCATGTATACAAAGTCCTAAGCATAGAACCTGGCACATGGCAAGCATTTATTCATTATTGATATTATTACTTGCACTATTATTTTTATTTTCTGCCTACTTTTTGGTGTGCTGCTGATTCAACGTTATTTGGTACTCGGATACGTCACATACAAGGTGCTGTTTGTTAACAGAGCAGGATGCTCACTGTGGGAACTCAGAGACGGGAGTGTACTAGTCAGCAAGCTCCCAGACGGCAAGCGTATGTCTGGTTTACACATAGCTCAGAGCAAATGCTCCATATATATGAAGAAGAGAGGTCACAGGAGAAAACAAGGCCCTTATAAGCATGGCTGTCCAGTACACATATAATACAATCCTCATAAGCAATTAAAAATTTTCTAGTAGCCATATTTAAAAAAGGAACAGGTACTAATATCCAAAATATCATTTCAAAATATAATCAAAATGAAAATTATTAGATGTTTTACATTCTTTGTTTTTCCCACTAAGTCTTTGAAACCTAGCCTATGTGTTATACTTATGGCCTGTCTCCATCTGCACTGCCCCCCTTTCAAGTGCCCAGGAGCCACATGTGGCTAGTGGCTACTGTACTGGCCAGCATAGGCTTAGCGGGCAGGGTGTGGAGTGGGTGGCATGTTGATAACAGGCCGTCCTCTGGAACAAACTCTGAATGTGATTCTCTGACTTATGGCTGCCGGCTCCTAGACTCTTTATGACCAGTCCTCAACAAGAGAACAGACATTAAGGGCAAGTATTTAGAAACTTTTATATCAGTTTGGCAGAGTGATTTTACATCCATCGAATCTGATATGAAACAAATTAGGGGTTGTATTATGTGTTCTTTAAAATTTAACTTTTCTGAAAGTTCATTTGTATTGTATTTTACAAAAGTATCTGTCTAACGATGGAGTCAAAATAAAAACTGACCGTTCACCAGAGATAGCTCGAGAAGCGCTCCCCTGGATCACTAGAGCCGAGCCTCTCGGGGCGGATACCAGGGATTTGTGTTTTCAGCAGACCCCACGATGATTCCTAGGCATGTGGAAGTTTGAACCTTCTGAAACTAGGCCAGGAACCACAAGAAGTGTAGGCCTCATGTTATTTTTGTTTTTATTTCCCCCCCTACAAGTTGCTGTGTCCTGAGACAGAGCCTCAGGCCTGGGGTGGGTCCCCATAGCGGGGGCAGCTCTGCTGACCTCAGAGACACTGTCCCGGTACCTGCGGGGAGCCTTGTGCCACCCTGACGTCCACACAGGCCAGAACACGCGTCCCTGCTTCTTCTTGAGACTCTTTGTGAATCCTCTAGGATACTGGGATTTTCAAGGTTTTCTCTTATCCTTCACACAGAGAATGTGACTTTTCAATCTCCATCTCTTGGAAAGAAAATAAAAAACTCTAGACCCAAAGGAACTCTATTTTTTCTTGTCCTTGCTCAAAGCTTTTATAGAACATCTTGAGCTTTCAAAGGCACTGCGTGTATTGATTTTCGTCCCTGACCCCCAGGGTTCATTGCTGCTGTGTTTTGGACTAAGGCTCCCTATAGAAATCCCAGTGGCCTCAACTCAGGAAGTCTTGGTGATTGGACAATATTGGAAGCAGTTTCCTTATATAAACCATCACAGATGGCCTTTGTAGCTTGTCATCTTCTCTTTCTGTGAGGCTCTCCTCACAGGATCTTTCCTGTGTGGCTTGAAACTTTTAATCTGTCTTCAGGTCAGAACTTTTGCGAGGAAATGGAGGCTCTACCTACGGCTCTGCCACAGCTTCCAGCAAAGTTGCTTCGGGTGCCGGTCCCACCGCCCCAGCCCAATACTCACTTAGGGATGGATTGCGTCTCTTCCCGCAGAATCTCAATATGCTACTGTATTAGCTTCCCAAGGCTGCCATAACATAACACTGCAGACTAGCGGGGCTTTAACGACAGAAATGTATTTCTCGCAGCTCTAGAGGCTGGAAGTCAAAGATCAAGGTTCTGGCAGCGCTGGTTTCTCCCGAGGCCCCTCCCCTTGGCTTGCAGATGGCCACCTTGTGGCTGTGTCCCCTTACGGCCTCTCCTTGTGCATGTGCAGCCCTGGTGTCTCTTCTTCTCCTTGTAAGGACCTCAGGCCTATAGGATTAGGACCCCACACTTAGGACCTCGTTTAACCTTAATCACCTCATTAAAGGCCCTATCTCCAAATACAGTCATAGTGGAATTAGGGCTTCACCATATGGTTTTAATTTTTTTTGGGTGGGGGACAGTTTAGTCCATAGCAACTACTAAATTAGCTTCTACTCATTGCCCAACTTCCTCTTGGATTCTGGGGTTCTTGAACCTGGTGGCTGTGTTCCCCACCTCTATGATCAGTATTTGTTTCCCACCCGATAGGAGGTTTCTCCTGCTCTGGGCAGAGACTTGCTTGGGCTTCTTTGTGTGTTGACCAGGGTCGTCTGCCTCGAAGCTCTGTGTGTTCCTACCTCTGTGCTGTTACTGGCTCTCAGAAGAGTGTTTCATGGGCAGTGGTGAGTTCTGTGAGAAACTTCTCTCCTCCTCCTACTGTTCAGCAATCATTCCAGGCTTTATGTAAAATATGATTTTTGTGCACATAAAACCTATTGCCCTGCTCTCTCCCTTGCAGACCTATCTCCCCATCCCTGCCCCAAATTCAGAGGGAGAACAGGAACCAGTCACCCTAATCCTTGCAGCCATTAGCCATTCTGGTCTATTAGAAGACTGAGCATCTACCTATCTCTCCTTTTCCAATCTATGCTATGGCAGGAACCAAGGCATTTCAAATTTCTGTGGAGTCATCAAACAGAAGACAAGAAAGGGAAAAATAAGCATATTTAAGTCTTTAGTGACCAGGCTTATTTAATGACCTTGATAAATGAAGAAACACTAAGCTTCTGTCTGAGACCATTTGTCAATGCATTGATCCATTGATTCATTCATCAAATGTCCATTGAGCACCATCACTGCCCCAGGCAATGTGCTGGGGATCATGGGTGATAGAGATGAGACACACCATGGTCCAGATTCTTGCAATCTCTGGCCCTCTCTCCATTTGGCAAATCTGTTCTTAGCAATCTATTTCTAACAGACTTAACTAACTTACGCACAAATTCATCTCCTTTAGTGGCCTACCAATGCCTACAAGATATCTCTCTACTTTAGCTGAACATTGAAATTTGCTATGTTTGGCTTAACTGTTACCATCTCAGAATTTTTTATTATTTCCTGTTACTCTACTTCAGCCAGATCATTCTATCCACTGACCCGTGAAAAGATGTTCACATTAGGACTCCCACGTCTTAGCTCATGCTATATTCTCCTTTGCTCTCTTTCTATTTTTCTTCCAAATCTTACTCCAACTTCAAGACATAGATTGATTCTTTCTCCTCCAGGGAATCAACTCTAAATGCCCAAGCTCTAAGGGATCAGTTTTGGATTCCTTCCCATCTAGTACTCAACAGAATGTAGATGTCCATGTTCATGCTGCTTGAACAAATGGAATATTGATTGACTTGAGGTCTTAGAAAAGACAGTGTTTTTGTCTAACTCCTGTTTTGCCAAAGGTCAGATGCTTGCAACCAGCAGTACCACTTCAAAAACCATGGTATAAAAGCAGGATTTCCACACCTCAGCTAGCTCCAGATCCTGCTCTCACCCAGCTGTTTGACCTTGAGCAAGCTACTTAACCCCTCTGTACCTCAGCTTCCTCTTCCTTAGAGCTAATAACAGTACCCATCTTATTGGGAGTGGTTGTCAGGATTAAATGAGATGGAGAAAGCCAAGTACTTAGCATAGCACCTAGAATGCAGAAAGAACTCAAAAGGTGTGTATTATTATTATTGTGGTCAATTTCTTTCCTAACAACCAACCAATTCTTGGTAAGAGTTCCCTGGTTTACCTTTGGTTCTTCTCAGAGCTAGCAGGTTAAAAGACAGTAGCAATAACTGAGCTTGTAGACATTTATTTGGGGATAGTCATAATAAAGTCCCTTCCTAAGTTACTCTCAAAGTGGAATTAAATCAGGTAGAATTACAACCCTTTGCCTGTGCTTCACCTACTCTACCTAACTCATGTAGGTTTTAAAAATAACCCAGGTGGGTTCTTATTCTTGCTTCTACCAACCCCACCTTTTCTTGGGCTGATTGCCTACCATGAATTATTCTCCCCTCCTTCATTTATCTAAATTTGACTTCTGAAGGACATTCAAGGTCCATGTCAGAGTGCGTGCCATGTCGGTCAATCCTTAACAATTGACTCTTGCCATAAGGAAGTAACTTTTATCTTTAATTCCATAATTAGTAAATCCCAGTACAGAATTTATCTCTATGCTGAGCTCATAGCAAATGATTCAGAAATATTTATTGGTTAACTGGTCATTGATCACAATCACTGGGTTTATCAAGGGCAAGTTTACTGGAGAAAATATTCATCTACTCCACATTCGCAGAGCCCTCACCTCTGCTCACCCCCAGGTGAAATTTAACCACCAGTTCTGGGTCTACTATTGGAGTAACAGTCTACTGAATTCAGAACAAAGAGGGAGAAGAGGACAGTGGGCATATTTTCAGATTGCTCACTAATTCAGTATCACAACTAAATATAGTGTTATTTAACATTATGAAATAGGTCCATTTTAGAGTCATTTTAAGTAAGCCTGTATATTGAAGCTTCAGTATTTTATGTGGGTCACCTGGATTCTCAGTGACTGTGAGAAAATGAAACAAATATGTTTGAAGCATATTCCTGTTGATTTTGCTCAACTCATGCCTGAGGGACAAGGTTGAGTCTACCAGTGCATCTGATGGGAAGGTTGCAGGGATGGTCTTTCCTCCCCCTTCTGCTCAGCCAGTGCTGACCTTGGCTGCCCTGCTGTCTCTTGAACTCTCTGGGGCTCCCATAAAGCAGGCGGAGAGAGTTGCACATGGCCCCTGAGCCCACGCTGACTTTTCACCATTAAGACCTGGTTTTCTAGTAGGCTGGGTACTCTTGGGGGAGTCCCACAGACTCCATGTTCCCACTGGCAACACAGAGGCTGGCTGACTTCTTCATGTACTGCCATCTCCACTATCTTTTGATGTTTGAGGGTGCAAGATGGACTTCCCTGGAGTTTCTCTCTAAAGGGGATCCAGGCCTAGAATGGCTAAAAGTGAGAAAAGGTGAGAGGCATGGAGACCGCCCCCCGAAATGCTGTCCTCCCCTTGAACTAGCCCCTGGAATCCCCTCTCTAGCGGCCCAGCTCTCCAGCCAGGGTTGGCTGGCTACTCTTCCAGAAGGGGAGGCCTCCAGATGAATAAGGTTCTTTAAAAACACCAGGGCTGACGGTATGATAACCACTCAAAAGCTAACAGAACAGCTGCAAAATATGATAAAAATCACTTGAAAAGTTCATTGATTTTGCAGCAAAACTGCAAGTACTTCACTTTATAATAATTGTTCCCTCGCGCTCTTGAATCTTGTACTTGAGCTACAAGGGTGTTCAGGTCAGGGCAGCATTCAGCAAACAGGCCTGGGAAGACAATGGCGTGCGGCTGAAGAGACTCTTTAATCATGAGCTAATTTACAAACCAAAGCAAACCGGAGTCGGGTTTTGTCTAAGATTATTAGAAGATATTAATTCTGTGCTTAAATTATGTCTCTCACTCCTTTTCCTGAGCTCATAACTAGAAAAGGAAAAAAAAAAGGAACCTCAACCCAATTTTGCACCCCCCACTCCCCAAGTCTTATCTTCCTAATTAAATTTTGTAAATTGGCATACACTTTTTTGCCTTTCTTCTTTTCTCTCTGAGGACAATGTACTTGTTATTCAAATTCTTAGTGCTTCTTGGGGTGAGCTTCTAGCAGCCAGCTAGAATGGCTGTTAGCTCATTTTTCCTCTGACTTGGGAGGCACAGTGGAAGAACTTGGTACACAGGAGTTCCTCATCAGGCCTTGAACCAGAGATCTCAGAGGCTGTTGAGTGACCAGCACTGTCCTTCCACTGCCCTCCTCACAAGGCAGGGACCTCAGAAGCAGCAGCCTCTGTCCTGCCCTCTCCTGTTTTACTGGCCCCCTCTCCTCGCAGGCTGGCCACATCCCATGGCCAGGGATTAAAAGCACATAAGCAGACAGATCCCAGTTATTGGCAGGCGTGGAGGGCTGATCCAGTGCTGATGGCTGCTTGTCTTCGGAATGCCTTGTGTGACTCACCTGGGTAAACTTACCTGGCTGTTTCTGTTTTGCTGGAGTGACTAACACTAGCATTTTCAATAGGCCCAGAGATGGATGGTGAGGATAGCACCCCAGTACCATTCTGGGGTGGAAGGGAAATCAACCTGGGTAAGAGAACATGACAAAAGTAATCCACACATAATGGGTTGAGCCAGTTGCTGAGCTGGCTGTCCCCCCCGTCATTCTATCTTGGGGCCATTTCTTCTTGTTTATTTCATCCACTCAGCGCCTCTGGGTAGACCACAGCATCTTGACTCATTTCTACTTTCTGATGGTAAAGAGAGGTAATTTATGAATTGATTTGCTTATTTCATAGTCATGAAGTATCTTCTATGTGGCAGCCACTGTGCCAGGGGGCCTGGGGATAGAATTGTGACGTCCTCTTGCTGATGGAGCTTACACAGGCCACAGACAATAACCAAGTGTTA
Organism: Manis pentadactyla; assembly: GCF_030020395.1. Classification (NCBI taxonomy): domain Eukaryota; kingdom Metazoa; phylum Chordata; class Mammalia; order Pholidota; family Manidae; genus Manis; species Manis pentadactyla. The sequence goes on along the minus strand of NC_080027.1, from coordinate 115,888,109 downwards.
CAAGGATGCCAGTGTGATGAGACAGGAGCAGGGCATGACGGGATCGCCTGGTAGGGACGCCTAATGGAGAGTTCTTGGGGGGACAGGGGAGATGAAGTCTCACCTGCGATCTGAAAAGCAGGTGATCAGGGGTGGGGTGGAGGGTGTTCTAGGCAGAGGGAGCTCCTTGTGCTAATGGTGTTAATGTTTTTTAGTGTTAGGAAACACTAAAAAGTGGACTTGACAGAACTTGGTGACTGTATCTGCAGACTCAGAAAACATTAAAGACAGTGCCTGGATTTCTTGTTTGAGCAGTTGGTGTCTGGTGATGTTAGCTACCAAGGTAGGAGACAAAAGGCAGGGTAGGTGTTGGAGGAAGATCCTGAGTTCAGTCTGGACGTGAGGAATTTCAGGTACCTGTGGCCTGTCCAAAATGAGATGTCAAAGAAACAGTCGAGTGAATGGGGTTCTAGCTCAGGAGCCTATCCAGGCAAGAAATGTAAAATTTAGATACATTCATGTGGAGAAGGAAGACCTGGCATTGGATAACATCATGTAGGCAGAGTGGAGAGTAAGTGGAGAAAAAGGCTCAGGATAGAACCTTGAGGAAAAAGAATTTTAAAGCAAAAATCCAAGGAAGAGAAAACTACATAAGAAAAAGATATTAAAGAAAGTTGCTCAGTTCTAGGAAGCAATTCTAAATGTTTGTCTCATTGTGTCTTCAAAAGTTTCATTTATACTTATTTTATTCACTTGTCTTTACCATGAAACATTGCAGACATTCAAAAAGGCATAGACTAGAATAATATAACAAATACCCATAAAGCCCCTGCTGCTCTGGGCATCCCTTTCTCATCACCCTCTCCACCTTCTCCCCAGGGGTCACTTATTCTGTAATTTGTATATATTAGAATCTGATATATATATATGTTGTTATTATCCTATTATTCTTATATACTCCATGCTTTATACTTTTATGACACCTCATGATGTCATCATGCAAAGGGAAACACCCTCTTCCCTTACTACAGGGATGCAATCCTCAAATTCTAAAGAAATGACCATCTACAAATTGCCTTTCTAAGAAATCACAGGTGTGCTTCTACAGACATACCTGGGAGGTACTGATGGCTCAGTTCCAGACCACTGCAATAGAGTGAATATCCCAGTAAGGCAAGCCAAATGGAGTCTTTGGTTTCCCAGTCTATATAAAAGTCACGTTTACATTATACTGTAGTCTGTGAAGTGTGCAATAGCATTTGGTCTAGAAAAACAATATAAGTTAACTTAATTCAAAATACTTTATCGCTAAAAAAAAAAATGCTGTCACCTGAGCTTCCAGTGAGTCATAATTTTTCTGCTGGTGGAGGGTGTTGCATCAATGTTGACAGCCCGGGTGGTGGGTGCTCAATGTTGGCTGTGGCAATTTCTTAAAATAAGAGAACAATACGTTTGCCTCATTGACTGACTCTTCCTTTCATGAGTGATTTCTCTGTAATGCTGTTTGATAGCATTTTACCCTCAGTAGAACTTCTTTCTAAATTGGAGTCAATTCTCTCAAACTCTGCCACTGCTTTATCAACTAAGTTGATGTACTGTTCTAAATCCTTTGTTGTCATGTCAACAGTCTTTACAGCGTCTTCACCAGGAGTAGATTCCATCTCAAAAAAACCACTCCCTTTGTTCATCCATAAGAAGCAACTCCACATCCATTCAGGTTTTCCATGAGATTGAAATAATTCAGTCCCATCTTTAGACTCCACTTCTAGTTGTGGTTCTTTTGCTATTTCCACTACATTTGCAGTTACTTCCTCCACTGAAGTCTTGAACACTTCAAAGTCATCCATGAGGGTTGGAATCGACTGCTTCAAAATTATGTGAATGTTGATATTTTGACCTCTTCCCATAAATCGTGACTGTTCTTAGTAGCATCTAGGATGGTGAATCTTCTCCAGATGGTTTCCAGTTGAATTTGTCCAGATCCATCACAAGAATCACTCTCTATGGCAGCTATAGCTTTACAAAATTTATGTCTTCAGTAAGGAGACTGAAAGTCAGAATGACTCCTTGATCCACGGGCTGTAAAATGGATGTTGTTTGCAGGCATGAAAGCATTAATCTTATTGTCCATCTCCATCAGAGCTCTTGGGTGACCAGGTACATTGGTAACGGGCAGTAATATTTTGAAAGGAGCAATGGGTCTCAACAGTGGGCTTAAAATGTTCAGTAAACCATGTTGTAAACAGATGTGCTGTCATGCAGACTGTGTTGTTCCATCTCCAGAGCACAGGCAGAATAGATTGCATCGTGCTTAACGGCCCTAGGATTTTCAGAATGGTCAGTGAACGTAGGTTTCAACCTTAAGTCACCAGCTGCATTAGCCCCTAATAAGAGAGTCAGCCAGTCCTTTGAAACTTTGAAGGCAGGCATTGACTTCTCAATAGCTATCAAAGTCTTGGATAGCATCTCTTTCCAATAAAAGGCTGTTTCATCTCCATTGAAAATCTGTTGTTTAGTGCAGCTGCCTTCATTAATGATCTTAGCTAGATCTTCTGGACAACTTGCTGTAGTTTGTCCATCAGCACTTGCTGCTGCTTCTTGCACTTTTATGTTATGGAGACTGCTTGTTTCCTTAAACCCCACGAACAACCTCTGTTAGCTTCCAACATTTCTGTAGCTTCCTCACCTCTCAGCCTTCATAGAATTGAAAGGAGTTAGGGCTTTGCTCTGGGTTAGGCTCTGGCTTAAAGGAACATTGTGGAACCTTGTCTCTCCAGGCACAAAAACTTTCTCCATATCAGCAATAAGGCTGTTTAGCTTTCTTATCATTCATGTGTTCACTGGAGTAGCGCTTTTAATTTCCTTCAAGAACTTTTCCTTTGCATTCACAACTAGGCTAACTGTTTGGTGCAAGAGGCCAAGCTTTCAGCCTCTCTAGGCTTTCAACATGTCTTCCTCACTAAGCTTAATTATTTCTAGCTTTTGATTTAAAGTGAGAGACATGTGTCTTTCCCCTGAACTTTGAGGTCACTGCAGGGTTATTAACTGGTTTAATTTCAATACTGTTGTGTCTCAGGGAATAGAGAGGCTGGAAGAGAGGGAGAGAGATGGGCAGCAGCTGGTTGGTGGAGCGGTCATAACACACACATTTATTGATTAAGTTTACTTAATCTGTCTTTAACTGGTGTGGTTCATGGTGCCCCAACACAGTTACGATGGTAACATCAAAAATCACTGATCACAGATCACCACAAAAAACAGTAATAAAAAAGTTTGAAATAACGTAAGAATTACCAAATGTGACACAGAGACATAAAGTGAGCAAATGCTGTTCAAGTAATGGCCCCCACAGATTTGCCCAACACAGGGTTGCCACAAACCTTCAATTTGTAAAAAAAAATGCAGTATCTTTAAAGGGCAATAAAGCAAAGCTCAGTAAAACAAGGTATGCCTGTATTTATCACACACCACTCACGTCTGGACTGATAAGTGTACCCAGTTATCGATTCATTGTCTTGCAGCTCCAAGTCTAGCCTTCTTTGCCCTTCTCTGTGGTGCTGGAGCTGCATATGTCAACATTTTTTTTCCTCTGCTTGCTGGTGCAATACTGCCCTTGCCAGTAGGGGGCACTGAAAGAGCACTGCAGGAGGCAGGTCTTCTCTTACTGGTTCTGGCGTGTTTCTTCCTGGTCCTGTCACGTGACCAGTGACTTGCGGGTCATCCAGGTGCTCACCCGCCAGTGAGTTTCACTGGCATCCCAGTGGGTAGCATTGGGGGGAGCTTCCCTGGTACCTCCTCACTCCCAGCAGGTCTGGTTCTGCCCTGCTGCTTGGCACGCAGCACCCCAGCCTCTCCTCCATGCAGTGGGCCACAGTCACATCCTTCCCAAGAGCTCTGGCCTCAGCCCTGGGGTGCGGTTGCTTGCCTAGGTGCTCTGACTCTACCCTGGAGACAGCTGCTGCCTGTATCTGCACCTATGCCTGCAGTCCCTTCATTTCAGAGTTCTCTTTACCCATTTAGTAGTTAATGCCTGGTTACTATTTGTAATTCTTCATGTTAAGCTTTCCTTGTTCAAACTACTGTGTAGATTCTGTCTCCTCCCTGTATCCTAATATAACAAACAATAGAATGAACACTGGACTCCTGGTAACAGACTTTAACTCTGCATTTTTCTTAGAGGTGAGATATTGGAAAGTCATTTCATTTTTCTGAGCTTAAATTCATCACCTATACACTGGGGATAGGAATACCTTCTCTACCTCCCACCAGCCTCGCTCCAAGAATCACACTGGGTAAGGACTGTGACTTGTTAAGGGGTACAGATCACACCTTCAGTCCAAGGCAGTGTAGGGGAAAACCAGAGGGTTTGGGGAGAATAAAAGAAGATGAAGTAGCCAAGTATTGGGTATTGTCACTGTATTTAGAGGTTAGAGGCTATAGTTAGCAACCAAATAGCTGAGGTTTTTCTGAGAAAGTCCTATTTTTTCTGAAGTTTTATTCTTTTCAATTAGCACAATTTGTTAAATACACAACAAAAACATAATTTTATTTGATAATTATTGAGTATTCACAGAAATAAATATGTCACGTGTCCTGAGTGTTTTGTTTGTTTGGAGAACATGGTCTTTGTAGGTAGGGATGGCTGATGGATTCAGAGTAGGATATTCCTTCTGTGGTCCCTTCCCCTCGTTGGGCCTTAATTTACTTACCTGTAAAACAGAAGGGGTTGATTCATTCAGTGACTTTATAACTTTTTTTAAAACTGTGACTTATAGTGGGAATTATTTTTACATCACATTATCTCTCTCTATCTCTGCCCCTCTCTGTCTCTGTCCCTCTCACACACATACCCCTCAAATAAATTTCCATGAAACAATGCCTAGCGTTATTAAATGTAATGCATTTGGTTTCATTCCATTGTCATACCACTTCACTCCATGCCAGGCCATGCCATTCTAGTCTTTAGTCAACAAAACCTAACAAAAACTGATGGGTTGAGAGCTGCTAATTGTAGCCGACCTACAAATAGGTCTCACCCCAAAGTCCAAAACTCACCGAACAAAATAATCTCCAACATACAATCTATGTCTATGAGACTATTTGCTACTTGATGATAACATTTTCTCACAATGGGTCCCTTACAACTGCCACCACCTGCTGTAACCCCTCCAAGCATCTGCCATTGGCAAATCCATAGCCAATGAGAACCAAGTCTGAATATAGAATAGGTGCCCCATTCCTACCAGTATGTGGTATTTGGAATTAATTCTGTGCTCGGAACTTGGCACACAGTGCGCCTCCCTGACAGGATGTCTTCTTGTTGGCCTTCTGCCTTGGTCTCCTTTGCTCTGGAGGCCTGGCTCCCTTTAATTGTGGAGGTTGGATCTGCCTCCTGTGCCCCAGCCCCTGGCTATGTCCTGCCTCATTCTGTATAAACCTTCCAAGAAGCATAATGATACCACCTGTCTGGCAACTGATGTTTTTGATTCTGATGTCTGTCCTGAATGTATCTTCATTCATCATCTTTTCTTTGGCTATTCCAATTCCGACTGCTGGCCTACCTACTAGGCCCACTGTTCCCTCTCCTATCTGCCACATGGAGACTCCAATAAGCCTCATGGTCCAGCCATGTGGTTTGGGGAGTGCTAATCCTGTGAATTCATGCATTTTTGTGATTTATAGATAGGCAGTGGGCATTGGTGATTTGTCTATTTGGGACTTACAATTTGTCAAAATTTTCTGTGAAGCAGTTGCAATTCTGTGAATGATCACTTAAATACACCATGATAATTTACTTTAAAGAACCATGAAATAATTCTATTTTACAAATAAACCTCTTTCCTAACATTCAAATGTATCATCTCTTCTCTACCTACCCCTTGTCCTACAACTTACCTGTTTTATAAGGACACAATCTTGTACATAGTTTCTTAAAGCCTAAGGAAGTTCGTTGATATATTTTTGGGACCTTGTATTTCATCTCTAACTCCCCTAGGGGCAGAAAAATTTCAAAATACCCCAAGGAGAATTTAGTTAGAGCTCAGGAATAACTTGCTGACTTATAGAGGGAGGTTGTAGAATGTGTCCTTTAAAATAAGTCACAGTAACAGAAGTGGGGTGGGGCGGGAAGGTTGTCCTAATCTGTGAGGGCTGGAGGGGCAGAGTTAAATGACTTCTAAAGGTCTCATCCAGCCCTGAGATTCTTTGATGTGATTGCTCTGTCCTCTCCAGCTGTCTGTTTCTGATCCAGGGCTTTGCCTGCTGGAGCCCTGAGCTCTGAGTGAGAAACTCCCAGTTCTACACCACCCTGAGCAGCCCAGGGCCTCTCGCCAGCTGGCAGACGTGTACTCTCTGGGGATTCCAGACCAGGACCGATCCACTCCTCTGATTTGCTTTCATTGTTGGCCATCCAAGGAAGGCTCCAGGCTTGCGAAACTGATGAACCCCTTCCAGAGATCTTCTGCCTCTATTAACTCATTAGGAACTTCCCAGGCATTCTTTGCACACTGAGCAGAAAGAGACTACCTTTCACCTTGACCTTTTTGTCTTAGCTGGTTATACATAGTTGACTGGACAACTCAGTTCTGCAATCATTCATCTCCTCAGAGTTCAGCTAATCGCCTAGTCCCTAGGTATGCTCCCGGTTAAGTAGGAGGCTGCTTAATCCCTTTTTGAGTGCAAAAGAACCAGCAAGTAGAGAACTCTAGATATATTAATAAGTGATATGGGATAGGATTATTTTAATTTAATATCTGTACATTCACTACAAGGAACAATTGGGCCAAGAACTTATGTGTTGGGTTTGTATGGTTCTACTGCAGTCAGCTCGTGAATGGCCTGAGACCCATGTGAGTCCCCAAATTCAGAAATAATGAAAATATTTTTAAGACTCTTGGCTTCCTCTACATTCCTGTCTTGTGACTTTTCAACTTCTGTGAACATTTTATCTCTTACTTGATGAGCTATTTTTCTAACAGTAAATGTACTTCCTAAAAGCATGTTACACATTGCTTTTTTTGTGGGGATAGATTCATATGTTTCTATGTAGAGATGGAATTCTGGATATAGAATCAGGTCCACCACTGATTAAACTTTTACTCTTCATTGCAAACTTTGTTTCTAGTAGGTTCATTAACTTGCCTTTTAAATTTTAGTTGTTATTTAAAAATTCCTGAACAATACATCAGTTTATTCTTGTAAAGCATTAGAATAGAGCAAAGCTAAAGTTCTGTACTACCAGCTGAAACACATTTTTCTGGCTAGAGGTAACTACTGTTAAAATTTTGGAGGGCAACCTTTGAGCCCTTTGCCCCAGGCTTTGTTGGAGGGGTACGTGCAACTCCAGCGCCCATTTGCTTGGATTTGAATTCCAGCCCAGTCACTCACCAGCTGAGTGATTTAGGCACGTGACTTAACTCTATGCTCAGTTTCTGCCTCTGCAAAAATGGGGACAATAACAGTAGCTATTTCATAAGGTTTTATAAGTACATGTTTGTGTAAAGTACTTATAACAATGTCTGACATACCGTAAGTGCTCAAAGTGTTTTATATATGCATGCATACACACTCTAGAAAATTATGTTTTATGTACATGGTAACATTCTGTATATATATTTGAGTTACTTGCTTTTTAAAAACTCGTTTCATGTTAGCACAATTAGTTGTAACCCTACTCTTTTTAACTACCGCATAGTTTCTCATTGTATGTGTGTGTGTGTGTGTGTATATATATATATATATATATATATATATATATTGTTGCTATTGTTAACAAAGTTGCAAAGCCTTATACATGCCTCCTTTCTCATTCTGCTGGGTGTTTCTCTAGAGATGTGGAATTACTCCATTACATACTCAGGATATACATATTGGTGGTGGTGGTGGTATGTGTGTGTGTTTGCTATTTGGGGCATTGTTAATATTCTTGCTTTAAAATGCCTTTTACGTTTACCCACATATTTATCTTTTCTGCAATTGTTTATTCCTTCTTGCACTTCTGTGCTTCCACTGGGATCACTGTTAGCCTGGAGAACTTCCTTTGCTGTATCCTGTGGTCCAGAAGTGCTGATGATAAATTTGCTCAGCTTTTCCCAGCTTTGACTTATTTGGAGGCATTTCTTTTTGTGTTAGTTTTTTAGAATGACATTTTTTATTTTGAGATCATCCTAGGTTTGCATGCAGATGTAAGAAATAGTACAGAGGGATCCTGGGCACGTTTCCCTTGGTTTACTCCATAGTAAAATTCTGTAAAACTATAGTACTGAAAGCCTGAGGTTTTCACCTCATTATTCACTGTGGTTGGACTTGTGTCTCAACATCTTCCCAGTGTATGGCTTCTGCTCAGTTCTTTGCCTCCCAGTGGCAAGTCCCTGTGAGGTCTTGCCTTGCTTTCAGGAGTTGGACAGATCCTTGAGGTGAAAGTTAATGCAGACTTTTTGGGCTCTTTTTTTTTTTTTTTAAATCTATCTCCTAAATTTCAGTTACTGTGGCGTTAATGCTATTCTCTATCTGCTTTATGCAGTGAGCTAGAGAAAGATGAAGTCAGAGATAACAGGAGACTAGCTTGTGTTGGGCTTCATTTAATCCTCTGTAGGCCATTCCAATAACAACATTATAAATGGGTATTGCTTTTTTTGGGGCATCTATTGAGATAATTATTTTCATTTTTCCCTTTAATATATTAAGGCAATGGGTTACATTAATAAACATTTAAAGCTGGAGTCATCCTATTCTTGTGGATAAAACTATCTTGATTATGAGGATTATATTTATTTTTTAAATATGCTGCAAATAAATTGCTAATATTTTAGGACTTTTGCACATTTGTTCATAGGTGATACTGGCTTATAGTTTTATTTGCTTGTGTTGTACATGTCCAGTTTTGGTATTGGAGTTTTTTAACTTCATAAAATGAATTCAATAGCTTTCCATCTTTTCCTGTTCTATGTAGCTTTTGGTATGCTGGAATGTTTTGTAGAATTTTCCCAAAGACTATTGGTTCACTAATGTTTATATTTCTTCTTGAGACTGTAATAATTTATACTTTCCCACAAATCCTCCTTTCAAGTCTAGCCTTCAAATTTATTGGTGTAGCATTGAATATAGTATTCTCTTCTAATTAAAAAATTCTACCAATGGTTAAATACTCTTTTGCATCCATTTGCAGCTTTCTTCCTTGATCAGATTCAGTCAGCCAATTTTTTTGGCTTTTTCAAAGATTTATCACTTAGTTGTATTGATCACTGCTTTAAAAAAATTCTTTCATTCATGTCTGGGCTTATCTTCATTAATTTTTCCCTGCTTTATTTAGTTTATTTCTAGTTTTCTAGGTTTTAGTTAGTTCAATTATCAGTAATTTTACTTTCTATCAAATGCATTGAGGCCATAGATTTTCTCTTCTTCTTTCATTTTTTTATTGAAGAATAATTGACATATGATATTGTATAAGTTTCAGGTGTACAACATAGTGATTTGATATTGATATACATTATGATATAGTCACCACAATAAATCTAGTTACCATCTATCACCATACAAAGTTGTTACAATATTATCAACTAGATAATTTTTCTTAGGATTCATTTAGGGTATGCTGTTTTCTACTGGTTGTTCATTTCTAAATAGTTTGTTATTTACACCTTTCTTTTTTCTTTTATCCTAGCCTTTTTTCAGAAATGTGTTTAAGTTTCTGGCTGCCTATTTTTGGGGGAAGAGGGTGCTACAGCAGATGCCATGGTCTGCCTCCCCATTCTTCTTCTGGGACCAGGACATTCCTTCACTTGATGCAGGGACTGTGGCTGCTAATGGGTCCTAGCCAAGTCATTCCTTGTTCATTGCCTCAGCCACATGGAGCTGCTCACCCAACGTCACACCCCTTCCCAGGCAGCTTGTGTCCAGTGACTGGATGATGAGGGGTACAAAGCCTTGAATATCTTGCTTCAGTTTGGTATAACTTTGAGGGGCAATCTCACTCCAGAACTCTCTGTAGGATTGGTTATGTGCTGGGTTCTTATTGCAGTGCAGCCCAACTTCCCCCTCCGCCCACATCCTCTCATGCTTTCGCAGGTGTCCCTCCAGGAGCTCTGCTCAAAGCTCTTTGCACACAGCTGGCTCAGAGTCTGCGTCCTGGGGAACCTCTGACCTCTGACAGGGCTACCTTTTGATTGTTGTTTCTACTGTAATTTACACTCATGAATATTTGTTCTTAGGCACGTGTATGACAGTTTCAGTACCTAGAAGTGGAATACTGGCTTGAAGCAGGCTTGCATCTTTAGCTTTACCAGGGACTGCTGACTAGTTCTCTGCAGTGGTGGTGCCAGTTTACCTCCCACCTGTAGTGCCCTCTGCATCCCTGCTAGCACTTCATGTCGCCATCCCGTTGTCTCAGCTTACCTCATCACTCTGCATCTTTCATAGACAGGTTACAGGAGGTTTTAAAAAACTCAATCACTGAGTCTCTAGCTTTTCACAGATTAACTCTAGGTGCTCATTCCTATTATTAATATCATTTTTATTAAAGAGATACAGTTAATTGACTTAGGTAGTTCAAAATATAGAACCAGGGGTCAGGATACCTGGATTCAAATCCCTATTTTGCCCAGGATCAACTCTATGGCCTGGGGTCAGTCTTTTACTCTCTCTGAACCTCTTTTTTCTCATCTTTTAAATATGAAAGTTGGACTAAGAGAACCTTCTAGACCCTGTCCACTCTGATAACAAATGATTCCCAGGGTTCTGTCCCTCCTCCCGCCACTTTCACCCCACTACTGCCTGTACTGAAGTCATACATTAGGGACCATCCTTTATCTTCTAAGAAGAAGAAGAAGAGACCTTTTGCTTTTCATGGTGATGAGGGGCTTGGGGTCAGACTTGGGATAGGAGGATGCCCAGAAGGTGGAGTGGGGAGGACTGGGAGGGAGCTTCATTCTCCTTGCTGTTGCCCCCCCTGCGCGTCAGCCTCCACCTAACCCAGATTCTGACTGACTTCCCACTTCCTGGTCTAGAGAAGTGCTCACTAATTCCTATTTAATCGTTTTTACTAGTTATACTTTGAGATATCTCACAAGGTAAGTAACAAACTTAGTCCTTTAAAAGTTAAGGGTTTAGATGGATCAATATTTATTGAAAAAGTATTTATCGATTCTGTTTTGGTTAACTGTGGGAACAAAAGTTGAATGAGACTGTCTCTCCCATCAGAGCACATGGTCTTGGTGGTGAGAATCTGGTGCACTCGGAACACACTCCAGACACAGTCCTCTGGGTGTGGCTGCAATGAAGGCTTACCAGTCCTGGGGTGCCAAAGTAACCCTAACTGAGACAGAGTCCACGGCGGCACCAGAAGAATGGCCAAGAGCAGGGGATGAACCGACGTTACCTCTTCTGCTTGTCACTGTCCATGCTTCCTGCTTCCTCGTGTGGAGAACTGAATACAAGCTAAAACCGCCATCAGCTTTTCCTGTTGCTCTAAGCCCTTGTAATCGGCTCCAGGTAGGGCCTCGTGTCTCCCTTATGTATCTGTATCATCAGCAACGCTGTTTTTCTGGTTCATAGTCTTAGGATTCTTCCTTCTGAGATTTTGGAGTAGAGATACAAATGAAAGGGCTCTGGTTTTCTCTAACAGACAGGTCACTAGTTTCATATGTGAAAATGCCCATCAGCCATGAAAGTAAGTGACCATGTGTCCTGTCTACAGACTGGAGGACACCTGTCCACAAATGTGATAGAAAGCAGGCCACATTTCCTTAAGGAAATGAGTCAAAACCTGTCTTCTTTACTAGTCTCCTTTAGACTTTTGTTTTTACTTTGTATGTGCTAGTGTGAAACTCCATATTGGCAGTGGAACTGATTGCCCCTGAGTAGATGTCTGTGTGCCTAGAGCCTACTGATGAAGGGGCAAAGGAAGGACGCGGAGATACTGGGAACTGATGAAGGAACATATGGGAGGAATCAATATGAATTGTACCCACTGAATTGGAATTCCAGGGACCAAACAATACTTAAGCAAAATGGCTGGTCAGTTTTCATCTCTGATGGAAATGTCATCCAATAGTTCCCCTTCTGGGAATAAAGCCATAAACAATTATAGAAAATTGACTTTATACCTGAATTCCCAAATGAAAGGGAAAAGTTCCAGGCACCTGATTTCTCAAATGAATACAGAAATACTCAGATGAAATGATCTGGAATGATGTGTCTGCAAATCGTGTTCTTGGAAGCAACACATCAACATGAGCAGAAACTGTACAATGTGGAGCCCAAGTGGAGGGACCAACCTGGATGGGGTTAATCAGGGAAAGTTTTGGTAAAGATGAACTTTGTGCTTTTCGTTTTTGTGGGGGGACAAATGAACACAAAGACTGGGGTTGAGGATGGTGGGGTAAATCCCAGGCAGTGGGATCTGCTCCCTTCGGTGGTGGTTTCAGATAATGGAGATCCCAGCTGATCATCTTCCCATCTCCTTCTACTGGAGCCCCCAGAGCACAGCCTGTAAGTCACAGGGAGGGAGGATGGGACCCAGGTTTTTCCTCTCTGGAGCCCAGTGCTATGTGACTTGGGGAACAGAGCATATTGGTACCTGCCTTCTCTGGCATTTGTTCCCCCAGAAGTTTATATTTCATTCCCAGCATTAACATATTAATGACACCAGTATGCATACATTTCATTAAATTGCCTCTAGTTGGAATAGCTAATATGCCCTTGTAATGCCATTAAAAGTCAACAATTATGGAAAAAGAGAACATGTCATTTGTTATCTCTTTCAAGACCTCAAACTAGATTACCTTCTTCTCCTAACAGGTGAAAGTCCTTTTGCCCAACAAATTAGACATGGACAAATTGCTTCTATTTTAGGCTATTTTGAAAGGCTTTCCCCTCCGTTACTTTTCCCATTCATTTGTATTTGAGGTGCAATGTTAATTCTTGATCATAGGCACTAAGTGAAGGGAACTATATCACAAGTAATAGAAAAATGGCAGGAAATCCAAAACCATTTTTATTTGGCTTTGGACTATATACATATACTTACCTTTAAATATGGGGATGTTTGACATTCCAGAAATTTGTTTCAAACCAGATTAGGAAGGCAAACTGGGAAGACTTCATGCCCCTGGAACTAAGAGGCTACATCCAATTTCTAGTCCTACCAACCCCAATTAATTCCACCTTGCACCTCATTTCAAGCTGTGGAAAAGCACGAAGGACTCTCAGACTCATTGACAATTTATTCTCTGACAAACTTGTACTGAAGCAGGGAAGGGGTTAAAAGACCAGTTTTTATAGATATCTTTAAGTAAATGGAGAGGCTTGAGAAATCAACAGAACTGTGGTTAATAGTCTTAAAAGATAAACTGAGCCATATTAAAAATTATGAGTTTACTTGAGCAAAAATAAATTTGAGTTGGGCAGCCTGCAGTCTAGCAGATAGAAGGGAGCTCCAAGGTGGTGTACAAATGTGACACTTATATGGGCATGAGGGAGAGGGAACAAGGAGGGTATGCTAGGCAAAAAGCAGATTAGTTATTGCAAATTTACTTTCCTTTATAGGACTGCAGGGGCCTATCAGGCAGATGACCTAACTAGTGCTAATCAGGTGATTCATGGTTGACTGGTTAAAGATTCCATTTCTGTTCCATTTGACCCAGTCATTCCACTCCTAGGAATTTACCTGAAGAAAACAAAATCCCTGATTCAAAAAGATATATGCACCCCTATGTTTATCACCACACTATTTGCAATAGCCAAGAAATGGCAACAACCTAAGTGTCCATCAATGGATGAATGGATAAAGAAGATGTGGTACCTATACACAATGGAATATTATTCAGCCATAAAAAGAAAAGAAATCCTGCCATTTGCAACATGGATGGGTCTAGAGGGCATTATGCTTGCTAATAAGCAAGGCAGAGAAAGACAAATATGATTTCACTTATTTGTGAAATATAAAAACAAAGCAAAACAGAAGGAACAAACCAGCATTAGACTCATAGGCACTGAGAAGTGATTAGTGATTACCAAGAGGGAGGGGAGTGGGTGAGGGCAGGGGGCGGGAATGGGACTGTTGAGCCACTGGGATGTACATTTGCTTTAAAAAAAAAGAGAATAAACACAGGGAGGAGACTTGAAAAATTAATAAATAAAATATTGAATGAAGTGCTCCAAAAAAAAAAGATTCCATTTCTGGGAAAGCCCAAACTGTAATTAAGTTGCCTTGGTTTGGTGACATGGGGCTTAGCATAAGCAACTCCATTTTGGGCCTGTTGTCTTATTTTCAAACAATGCAAATTTAAGAATCCATAAGAAGCACATGTAATATACTGAGTTTATTATGCACCAGACACTCTAACATTACAGTGGTATAAGATTAAAAACAAATGAGCAAAGAAACACATTGTTATGTTCCTGAAGACTTCAATGATCTGGCTGGTGCCTGTCTCGTCAGCCTCTCTGCTCCTCTCTGCCCGTTGTCGACTAGGTGCTAGCACTGCCAGTTGTCTCTTATTTTCTCAAACGTGCCAGGTTTGTCTTGACTCAGGACCTTTGTACATCTGGCCTTTGCTGGCTCTGCCTGGAGCTCCCATCTCTCCTCACACGGCCTACTCCTTCTCTTTCTTTGGATCTTGGCTCAAAGTAGCATCAATTTCCCTGGCCCCCCTTCTTTAGATGCATCCCCTCTTGTGGGCTGCCTTAGCAGCCTCTCCCTTTTGTGTCCATTTGTCTTTGCCTTTGTTCTTTACCAGGATGTAAGCGTCTCTTGTCCTGGGCTGCATCTCCAGCTCCTAGCATGGGGCCTGGCTCATGGAGATACGGGATCCCTGTTTTTGAGTTAATCCACCAACGTTGAAAAAGATCTGATGTGAAAGGGCCCACAGTCTGGTACTGAGTGCAGCAAATCTGAGAACAATAATTACTGTTGTTATTTCAAAAGTTACTATTGGCTTAAAAAAATTTTTTTTAATATCATGACCAATTTTATGGATTTTTAAAAATTATACTTCTTCTTACGGAAGTTGTAAATCTTATTTCATTTATATTTCCACCTACCATTCTCTCCCCACCATTGGGTCACTGAAGCAAACTCCAGACATCACATGCGGACTAGGACTGGAGTGAGGCATGTGAGCCATCCGGGGTACAACATCAAGGGGGCCCTCACTTCAGGAGCTGACCCTGCCTTCGCACCCCCTGGGGACCTGACCCCAGTCCTGTTCCTGCACTATGTCATGTTGCCAGTAAATATCTTAGTCTGTATATGTCTGTATAAGACAAAACTTCTTAATTAAAACACACACATACACAACTACATTACTATTATCACACTTAAAAATAACAATTCTTTAAGATCATCAAATGTCCCAGTCTGTGGGCAAATTTCTTGGATTATTTCATATAGTTTTTAAAGGTTGGGGATCCAAACAATGTGTATATGTTTCCTCTGGTGATTGGCTCATAGAAAGTCTCTTTTCATCTGTTGGTTTCCCCATTCCTCCTTTTATTGCTATTTTTGTTTTGGAAATTCCAAACCCTTGAAATCAACTGATTAAAAGAAAAACAGGTGATTTTCCCTGTAAAGTCTTCCACATTATTAGTTGTGCCTCTGTGTGATATCACTGAACATGTTCTCTGCCTCTAGCATGTCCCATAAACTGGTAATTAGATCTAGTGGCTTGACTAGTGTCTGGGTCAGTTCAGGCTGCTGTAACAAAAGTACTGTGGACAAGGTGGCTTATAAACAGAGATTTATTTCTCACAATTTTGGAGGCTGGATGTCTGAGTTCAGTGTGCTGGAACAGTCAGATTCTGGTGAAGGCCCTCTTGTGAGTTGCAGACTGCTGACTTCTTGTGTCCTTGAATGGCAGAAAGAACTGGCTAGCTCTCTGACCTCTTCTTAGAAGGGTACTAATCCCATGCATGAGGAATGCACCCTCATGGCCTAACTCCCTCCCAAAGGCCCCACCTCCAAACACAGTCACATTGGGGATGAGGGTTTCAACATACGAATTTTGAGGGGAACAAGCATTCAGTCCACTGCAACAAGGTTTGACATTTTTGCAAGGATACTTCATAGCTGCTGTTCTGTTTATCCACTCAGGGGCACATAATGTCTGGTCCTCTTTCTTTTAGTGATGTCCGTAACCATTGAAGATTATTGCCTGGATTCAATACTTATGTTCTCCCCATCAACTACTTGTTTACTTTGAGATAGCTTTCATTCAGAAGAGGCAGATGAAACTTGATTCTGTCCCTTGATGTAACAATTTTCAGAGTAATATGTCGATTTCTTTTATTCTCCAGAGGTGATCAATGAGGTGTTATTGTTTTGTATCATGAGGAAATCATGGATTTATAAGGTCTTTGGTGTGTTTCAGTAAAGTTGTCCGCAACTTTTTGCAGTTGGAGCTCCTTTAAGTTGGATCCTGAGGACTTTTAAGACCTGGTAGTCTTGCTGGTCGCCTGGTATGACTGGATATTCTAGGCTCAGTTTGTATATTTTATGCCCCAGATCTACAATCAGCTATTCTACCAAGGAGCTTGAATGTCTTTTAGTGGAGAATTTTATTTAGGGACCACAATATGAACGTAAAAAGATTTAAATCCAGAATCCCAAATGTCTACTTCTGATAGTGATCATTAATTTGTTAAAGGAATATAGTTAATGATCTTTGATAACCCAAGGTACCATAACCGGTAGGAGGGCAGCCAGTCTGGCCCGAGGCCAGCAGAAGGCGGAATGAAGAGAAGGAAGATACGTACTCCAGTTCCTCCCTCCCCTTCTAACCGTCCTTCTGCTCTCACCCTCTTACCCCCACCAAATGTTTCCTTTTCCTGAATGGAAAATTGTTACTGGTCTATCAGATGTAGTTGGGGTAGGAATGGAGATGGGTGTAGACAATTGATAAAAGGACTACTGGGAGGAAAATCCATTTTTCCCTTTTAAAAACAAAGCATTCTTCTTTCTATTTCTCTCTCTTAATTTTTTTTGGGTTATGGATAATCCTTTGTGGTTGATACCAAAGAAGGAATGGAAAAATGTGGTTTCAAGAAGAAGATACCAGAAACTTGTGGAGATGGTGAGAGGTAGCACCGGATTTCCTCAGGGAGCAGGAGACGGAAGCCAGAGCAATAGGTCGTCACACCTGGAGCTGGAGACGGGGTCTCCAACGGATCCAGGGGGACCTGGGGCTCTGACATTCCCTCCGCTCAGGGAGGGTGTCTACACTGCTGCAGATGTACAACCCACTGGAATATAAATCCAGCGTGGGCCACTCCTGAGGGTCAGGAGCAGTGTTTCAAATGGAGG
Source organism: Manis pentadactyla (assembly GCF_030020395.1). Classification (NCBI taxonomy): domain Eukaryota; kingdom Metazoa; phylum Chordata; class Mammalia; order Pholidota; family Manidae; genus Manis; species Manis pentadactyla. The sequence continues at coordinate 115,870,834 of NC_080027.1, read as the reverse complement.
GAAAGCAAACAGCCACCTCTTCAAGCTGTTATTGTTTTGGGGGGAAGGCATAATAGCATTTCTGAAAGTGGAGTGGTTGTTCCTTTATTGTTACCTGATATTTCTTAGTTGTTATTTTTTTCCAGGTTGCTTTTCCAGAAAACTTATTGTTCGGGGAGAGACACAATTGAAATCAATTCCTAATTAAATTTGTGTCTAAATTAATAAATCACAACTATTCAGATCATATCTGTCTGAATAATTTCTATTATGGTGAACATAATTGTTAGATTCAGCATTTAATGAACCATATTGTTAGGTAAAAATCTTATGACAATTGAGACTAATAGAATATATTAACCTTTATTCTTCCCAGTGTGACATTACATTGGACCATGTTAATATGAAAGCACCCAGAAGAGTCGCATCATTAAGTAGCCATTGTGACTCTGCTGGCTGTCTGATGGGGCTTAGGAGGCTTTGGAAAATTAACAATGTTTGATGTTTGTCAATGGGTGTCCTTATCTGCAATTAGTTTGTAGGGCATTTGGTTCTGTGTGTGCATGTCTTAGCTGTACTGAGCTCAAGAGCTGGAAAGCCCCCATCAAATGTCAACAGCCTGTTTGGTGCACCCCTCTATCGGTGTTTGAGTTTGGGGCCTTGGGGCAGGCATGTAGCAGGGTGACAATAGAAGAAATAAATATGACTCCTTCCCTCGGGAAGTACTTTCTCCTAATGGAGAAAACAGAAGGGCTTTATAAGAAGGTACAAATGTCCTTTATACCTTCTTATATTTATATATTAATATATAAGTATATTTAACTAGAAGTATTTTTTATGGACCCATGCCAAGACGTGGCTCTAAAGTCCTGTGATTGCTTTCTTAGAAAATATTTTGGAATTTTTACACCCTCTTGAATGTTATCTCCTTCAAATATCAGCATGGCAATCTGGACACCTTTCCCAGTGAGCTCTGTTTTGGAAAATGTGTCAAGAATTTGGCATCTGCGTTTTAAGTTTCTAGGCTGGAGCATCTGCTCTGCCTTTGTTACCAGGAAAATTACCCTCGTTCACAGAACAAGAGATATTGGGCAATCTTACAGTTAAAGGTGAAAGCCAGCCTCCCTTACCTCTGTGTGACATTAATCAATCTAGTAGTGACAACAGCCAGTGCTAACTAGGCTTTCTGTGTTGCTCAAAGTCAGGCCAGTACCTCATGTGTTAGACCTCACCTTTCACTCACTGATGACAGACCCACACTTCGTGCAAAATCCTCTGTCACTGGAGAGTGGCCAAGGGCCATTGGGTTTTACATTAACTGTAACACTGACCGCAATAAACGACAGAAACTACAAAGTCGCTTCCCCTCATCCTTCTGCCTAGGAGAAGGGGTGGCATGGAGTGGAAGATGTACTCCAGAGCACCGTGTGTGTAGTGGTGACTGTCCGCTGAAGTCTCTGCAAATTGGCCCCCAGCTCCAGTTCCCGGTTGGTTGGTCTGTTGAAAGTAGTACACCTCTTGTAAGGGACATGTGGTTAGGATTGCCAATTTTGTTTAAGCAAATTCCTAAGAGGAAAACAACCCCAATGATCAGTGGTGAAAGGAATAGGACAAATACTAAGCCCTTAAAGATACATCCCACCCCCAAGTCCAACAGTCTAGGAGACGTGCCCAGTCCACGTTGGATTTATACATGTGCTTAAGACTTTTAATCGTCTGCTCCACTTGACCATTTTAGACTGTGATCTAAAAAGACTGAAATCTTCCCAAACTGATGAGGATTAATGTAGGGAAATTTTCATAGAGAATTTAGACAGGATTTAGCAGGAGGGAGTGGGAAGGGCATCTCGGAGGGAAGGCAATAGAACTGGCCCTGCCTGAGTGGAGAATGAGGGAGTAATTGGCCCCAGGTGTGTCCTGAGGTTCAGAGGCCACTGGCCTCCACCCCCTGTCTAAGAACCCAGCACTTCCCACTCCCTTCTTTAGAGTCAGGACAGACTCAGGCTGCTTCTCCAAAGTTGGTCTTCCAGGCTGTTCTCCCGGTTCCCTCTCCTATTCCTATTCGCCTTGCAAGCAGTCTATCCTCAGGCTCCTGACTAATTTTAGCCTAACAGTTCCTGGGCTCGGGGTAATTGGAGCAACTGCTCCCACTGGTCTACCTATGGGTGCCTGGTGGATGCCAGCCATTAGCAGGACTCTCCTTGGCCCAGGGCCCAGTCCCCAACAGAGCCGAGCTTGGAGACAGCCAGCAGAAGGGACCCGAGCTGGTGGTAAGCAGGTGCTCTAATCCCTCTCTGAAGGTGGTTTCTGCGAGTAGACACGAGGATATTTCATGTGGTTGATTATGGGGATGGGAAAGGGACAGGGAAAATCTATTCCTGAAAATAGTACATGCAGGTTTAAAGATGATGGTCTCCCAGTTGCTTTTTCAAAGCCATCAGAGACAGCATATGGAAGGTGGTGAAATGAGGTATAATTTGTCAAGCAGGCTGAAGGGGACTTTTCCAGGATGAGGGAGGTATTTCTGTTTGGGTGCAGAAATATTTAGTTTTGAAATTATTAAACAGCATCATCATCTTCTTAGCCATTTTGCCTTTTTGGTAATCTGAGCAGAGCATATATGTATTTGTGTCTGCAAATTACTTTGAAAAATGCATATTATTTGCTTGTTCTGAAGAGGCTCTTAGGTTCTGTTGTCTAAATAGAAAATTTGGATCTAATAAAATGAGACTATTATGGACTCCCCAGACAAATAATAACTGACGCTAATACCTTTGAAAACTCAAAAATTTTTTTAAAAGTCATTTTGTTTAGATATCAGGACAAAATTCAGTATAAATTCTAATACGCATTTCTTTCTTTTCCCATTTTCCCTGTTTTAACACAGTCAAGGCAAATCCCTGAATACAAGAGAAAGTTGCTTTCTGTGCTCTGAGAAACAGCTGAGGCCTCTAAGCCTCATCCCCAAGAATGCCTCCTGTCCCTAGAGCCCCTGGAAGCTGTGAGGAGAAGTCGGTATGTTCTGACATTGATTCTGGACACGTGTGCTGGAGAGGAGGTGACGGGGAAAAGGTATCCGGCTGGCCATTTTATCCACGAGGCACCTTGGGGCAGCACAGGTTCATGTCATCCTGGGTGAACTTCTTACCTCTGTACTGTAGGGGCCTTCCAGGCAGGCATGTGATGCCTTTGAGTTGGAGAGGATTTCTGCCAGGGGACCTCTTTCACCACTCACAATCTTTGCTACAGGTTTTCAAATACAGTCACCTTTCTACCTTGAGGATCCAGCATCTCAACTTTTCTTTGTTCATCTCCCCTCTCAAAGGCATATTAGCTAAGAGGGGCTTTAGGACCCCCTTCGCATATCATCTTTTTTCTTCCCTTGAACTTCTGGAGTGCTGAAACTCCTACAGCTTGGTTGTGTGCTGTGCCCTGCTGTTCTCTGAACCTCAGTTCATCTGTAAAATACGTAGAGGCAGCCTTTCTTTTAGCCAGGTATCTTATGTGAAACCTCAGTGGGTCGAATATATGCCAGCACACAGCTTTGCTGCAACCGGGGAGGAGTCCACCGGCGCCCCCTCTCCTGCCTCTCCCTCAGTCCCTCAGGGAGTCCCCAGGGCCTGCTGGACGGGAAGGACCAGGGTTCCACAGGCCGCTGTTTGAACCCGCAGGACTGAATGATTGCTACGCCTTCCCAGCGCTAGGGTGTGGAGGGTGCAAGTATTTCATGGGTAAATGGCCGTCTCTGGCCTCGAGCATTGGCTTGGATATCCATGAGGGAGAAAGGAGGGTGTGGCCGTAGGCTGTTGCCCTCCTACTCAAGTGCCCTCTTCAGATGGGAAGATCTGATAACTTGGGGTCTCCCACGTCAATCTCTTGGAACTGTATGCATGGGGGGATCTTCTCCCAGATGGCGTATTCCGAGCTGATTGCAGTGTCCCAGCCAACACTTCTACTGTTTCCCCGAGGAGGAACTTGTGTCCCGTAACTGTGCCTTGTATCTGTGGAGCACAACGGCTGTTGTTGGGGGTGTGGCTGTTCTGCTTTGAGGGGTGTCAGGAGCTGAAAGAGAGGCCCTCACAAAACACCCAGCAAATGGGCAGGCCTTACTTTCTGAAAGTTTCCCTGTTGTAAATCAAGCACCCTTTTAGGAAGGTCAGAAAGTTCCGTATTCGCTGTAAGGTTCCTGGCTGGGGCTTGGCCCCTTCTTGCACCCCCTCTTTGGTCGGGTGACACACTGGCTGCCTTCTTCTGGAGCCCCTGGTTTCCTAACCTATAATGGATGAAAGATCACATCTGTCCCACACAGGTAATCTTTCCCATCTTAATGTTTGTTAAGCTTTTTTGATTTACTGAAGAGTTAAAGTCATGTCAGGTCACAAAACTGCACATTAGATGTGCTTCATGAAACACTGAGTGAACAGTTTAACTCATTTATTTCACCATCTTTAAAGCAGCGCAGCAGAGGAATGGCACCTCCCTTTATAAATCTTCCAATTTATTTCCAACTCAGCTTTATGGGAGGATGCAGACCTAGTCTGTTCTGGGGTTTTACGGACGGCAACCTGACAGGTACTACTCATACTGGTGTGCAAACCCAGCTCACATATGTTAAATTAGCCAGAGAAAAATTTCGTCTCGGAAGCCTGAGGCGTGGGCTTTGCTGGCAGGACTTCCTTTTGGTGTCTGGGATTCACCAGGCCCTTACTTTCCTCTCCTTTCTTAACGGTTGCCCTTGTCTACTCTCCCCATTTGGACTTTCACTCCGAAAGTCCAGCTGATCTGAAGGGAAATTTAACCAGCAGAGGATTTACAGAGCATCATTGCTGTTGGCTCTAAAAGAGGATTTAGAGGCTATGATTTGGGACTTATTTAAATGAAGTCAAGAAGAGTCCAACTTGTGGCTTTTCTCCATTCAATTCAGTCCCTTGCTCCTCCTAAGAAAGGGAATTTCCAAAGAGGGGCACGATGGCTTCATGCATCTTGGGTGAACCCTATAAGAGCAGCAGTAACACATCAACCCTGAGGTGAGGTCCAAGGGTCGTGCTAAGGGACTTCATGGCACTGAGTGTGGCAAGGGGGCCCTTCCCGGCAGCCTGATTGCTTCCTAATGTGATCTAATGTGAGTCAGTACACCAGGCTTTTCATATTCCTATTTTCTAGATATTTCAAGTTTTATTTGTGGTCTAACAGATAATCAATTTTAAAAAGTTCTAAGGATATTTGAAAGGAATTTCAAATTTGTAATTCAAAATATGCAATATGCTTTCTATTATGAAGTTCAAAATATATTTATTAAACCAGGTCTGTAATGGTTTCCTCATATCTGTTGCATCCTTACTTATTTTTTATCTGTTTCACCTGTTGATTTTTTTAAAAGGCAAGTGAAAATCTCTACTATTTAAGGTTTTCTCAGCGTTTCCTTTACTTGATCAATCACTCTGATTTTTTGGAAGTGTGAATGTTTATGATGCTTTTATGTTTTTTATGAATTGCACCTTTTATCACTGTAAAATATTCATCTTTATTTTCTTTAAGTTACTGTTGTTGATAAATATTACTAATTGTTTTTTACTTAAAATGCTTTACTTGAAAATTGAAAATAGATGAACATGAAGACAACTGCAAATAGTAATGTGATAAAACCTAGATACTCATCACCCCAAGTGAAAAAGGGTTAATATTTTTCATGAGTATAATCAGATTAAGAAAAACAGACTTTCTTTTTGAGAGTGGTTTTAGGCAAAGTTGAGTAGAAAATAGAGTTCCTGACTTACCCGCTCTCCCACCAGCCTCCCTCAATACTAACAGCCTGCACCAGAGTGGTCCATTTGTTACAGTTAATGAACCAACACTGGCACACCCCGTCCATAATCTACATTAAGGTTCATCTTGGTATTGAATATTCTGTGGGTTTGGACCAATGTGTAGTGACATGTATCTACGATTATAGTTACCACACAAAATTTCACTGCTTGGCAAATGCTCTGTGCTCTGCTTATACATGCCTTCCACCCCCTTAATCCCTGGTAACAATTGATCTCTTTACATCTCAATTGTTTTGCCTTTCACAGAATGTCATATAGTTGGAATCAGATGGTATATAGTTTTTTTCAGATTTGCTTCCTTCATTTAGTAATAAGTTTTAAGGGATGATAATATTTTCTTCTAGTTAGTAATAATTTTTATTGGATGATAGCACTGAGTAATATTCCATTGTCTGGGTGTGCTACAGTTTAGCCATTCTCTACTGAAGGCCATCTTACTTCCAACTTTTGACAATTATGAATAATGCTGCTATAAACATCCATGTGTGGGTTTTTCTGTGGACATAAGTTTTCAGCTTATTTGGGTAACTGCCAAGGAGTGTGATTGCTGGATCATATGGTAAGAATATGTATAATTTGCAGTTTCCCTAAGGATGTAAGATGTTGAACATCTTTGGCTGTGCTTATTTGCCATCTGTGTTGTGTATCTTCTTTGGTAAGGTGACAGTTTCGGTCTTTTGTCCATTTTAAAAATCTGGTTGTTTTCTTATTGTTGAGTTGTAAGTGTTCTTTCTATATTATGGGTATAACAGTTCTTTATCAGATATGTCTTATGCAAATATTTTCTTCTAGTCAGTGAGAGATTTGTTTTAAAGAAATAAAACATCATAGATAAAGTTTAAATCTTCTACATTTCCCACTCTAGTCCAATTCAGTTCCCTTCTATGCCTTCTCAAAGGGAACAATTACCCTGAATTTGGTGTGCATTCTGGCTAGACCTCTGTATTTATTACATGTATTCATTAATTACACATAGTAATGTTTTGTGCATTTAAAAGTTAAAGATCTTATACTGCATATTACATTTCAAGATCTCTCCCCTCGACTCAGTCTATGTTTTTTTGAATATGCTCTACCCATGTTAATACATATAGATATACTTATTCATTTTAACTACCGTAGAATATACCATTGCATGAATATATCACACATTTTATATCCATTCCCCTATGTTGGGCATTTGAATTATAACTCATTTTGTTTTCTTATGAATAAAACTTCAGTGTCTCATTGTGTGTTTGTGTGTTTCTGTAGTGCATGAAATGGGAAGTGGGATTTCTGAGTAACAGGATTTTTTACTTGCTCTTCAATGTGATTGCATCAATATATGCAAGGAGTGCATGAGGTTTGTACTTTTCCATATTTTTACCAATTGGTGTGGTCAGACTCTTAAATTTTTGTCAGTTTAAAGGATGGGAACTCATATCTCACTGTTTTTTTGGTTTTTGTTTGTTTGTTAAGACTGCATCTCCCTGATTGTTATTGAGGCAGAACACTTCTCATACCTATTGGCCACTTTCTCATTTGTTAATTGCCTGTTCATACCCTTTGCCCATTTTCTACTGGGCTGTTTATTTCTTACTAATTTATAGGAGCTATTCATGTATTCTGAATATGAAGTGCTTGTTGGGAAAGATAATATTTAAAATATTGAACAACAAAAATGAAACACCAATAATAACATGAGTAATTACCAATCAAAATAGATGCCTTATTCAATTAAAAAAGTGAATTCATAATGACATTATTTTACTTTTATTCTAAAATTACAGAGATTTGTTCCTATATATCTAGGTATTTAGTTAACTAGAGTATTTTTGAATATGATGTGCAGTGGTCTCAATTTTTTAAATAAGGAAAGCCCATTGTTCAAGCTCATCTATTAAACAGTTATTTCTCTACTCATTTTTATGCCTTCTTTATGTTATAAAGATACCATATATATTGGTTCTGTTTTGGTATTTCTAGTTTGTTTCATTGTATTATCTGTCTGCCAATATCACAATTTTTGATTAAATCACAACTTTGTAAAGAATTTGAGTGTTTTATAGAACAGATACTCATTCTTTTTGTGAAGTATATTGGATATTTTGGATATTTATTCTTCCATGTAAATTTAATAATCAGTATTTTAATATCCAGGAATATTTTTGTTGGGATTTTGATTGAAATTACATTGAATTTAGAAGCATATTTTATGGTATTGAGTTTTCCCCATGATCATGATCTATCTCATTTATTTAGGATTTTTTTGTTTTTAAATGATGTTTTATGCATTTTTTTTCTGTAAATGTTGTTACATTCATTTTGATAGTGATCTTTTGTTAAGGTATTTTATATTTTTGTAGCTGTTGTGGATTATATTTTGTTTTTTATTATATTTTCCAATTGGTTATCACTTGTATTTGAATTCTATAGATGTTTATGTGTTTATTATATGTTCTTGATTATGTTTCTTGATATATTCTTACCAGTCCTGATAGTTTACTTGCAAATAATGACAATTTTGTTTCATTGTTGTCTTATTGCCTTGTTTAAGACACAGTATCAGGATAAAGACTCTTACAAATGAGGAACAGAAGGGAATGTCCTTGATCTGATAAAAGACATACACGCAGAATTACAGCACATGTCACATTTAATGATAAGATTTTATGGTAAAATTTCAAATGTTTTCACATTAAAGTCAGGAAAAGGGGATCCCTACTCTCTCTCCTCCTATTCAATATTATGTAAAAAATAGCTTTTTTGGTGGATATGTTTTACCAGGTTAAGGAAATTCCTTTCTATTCTAAGGTAGCTAAGAGTCTTTGGTGAATGGTATTTAATATTATTAAATTCATATTCTGTATGTATTGAGATAATCATATGTATTTTTCTCCTTTAAATTGGGGTCTGATGTTAAATAATCCTTTCATTTCTTGGATAAGTTTCTCTTTAAAATTAACATAATTTTATATACTAAAGGATTCAACTTGCTAAATTTTATGTTTGGTTTCTTTTCTATGCTCACTAGGAGATAGGTCTATATATATATTTTTTTTGTTCGGCCATTTTTTGTGTGTGTGTCAAGGCTATACTAGTCACATATAATGCAATGATGGGAAATACTCTGTTTATATATTTTTTTAAATAAATTGTGTAAAATTTTCTATGCCTGATGATATAATAAAACTTACTCCAAAAACCAGCTGGCTTTGATGTCCATTTAGGGATGAAAGCAGGAGTGGGAAAATATTTTGATTACCAATTCATTTTTTAAAAGAGATTTGTGGTTCACTTAGGACTTTCATTGCACCTTGAATTTGATAATTTGTGTTATGTATTTGATAATTTATATTGTTCTAGAAAATTATTCTTGCAATCTATTGTGCAATGTTGTTCATATAATTTAAAAATAGCTACAGTATGTGTAGAGTTCCCCTTTCATTCTTAATATTGCTTGTTTTTACCTTCTCTCTTTTTTTCTTGTTTATTCTTACTACTTTTCTGAATAAGTGCTTAACTCATTTATTTATTTATTAAGGTATCGTTTATATACACTCTTACGAAGATTTCACAAGAAAAACAATGTGGTTATTACATTCACCCTTATTATCAAGTCCCCCCCATGCCCCATTGCAGTCACTGTCCACCAGTGTAGTAAGATGCCACAGAATCCCTATTTGTCTTCTCTGAGCTACAGTCTTCCCCATGACCCCACACACACCATGTGCACCAATCATGATACCCCACAATCCCCTTCTCCCTCCCTCCCCCAGTCTCCCCTACCCCTCCCCTTTGGTAACCACTAGTCCCCTCTTGGAGTCTGTGAGTCTGCTGCTGTTTTGTTCCTTCAGCTTTGCTTTATTGTTATACTCCACAAATGAGGGAAATCATTTGGTATTTGTCTTTCTCTGCCTGACTTATTTCACTGAGCATAATACCCTCTAGCTCCATCCATGTTGTTGCAAATGGAAAGATTTGTTTTGTTCTTATGGCCGAATAATATTCCATTGTGTATATGTACCACATCTTCCTTATCCATTCATCTACTGATGGACACTTTGGTTGCTTCCATTTCTTGGCTATTGTAAATAGTTCTGTGATAAACATAGGGGTGCATATGTCTTTTTTCAAACTGGGCTGCTGCATCCTTAGGGGAAATTCCTAGGAGTGGAATTCCCTGGCCAAATGGTATTTCTGCTTTTAGTTTTTTGAAGAACCTCCATACTGCTTTCCACAATGGTTGAACTAGCTTACATTCCCACCAGCAGTGTAGGCAGGTTCACCTTCTCTGCATCCTCGCCAGCATTTGTGGTTCTAAGTCTTTTCGATGCTGGCTATCCTTTTGGTGTGAGGTGATATCTCATTGTGGTTTTAATTTGCATTTCCCTGATAATTAACGATGTGGAGCATCTTTTCATGTGCCTGTTGGCCATCTCTTTGGAGAACTGTCTGTTCATATCCTCCACCCACTTTTAAATCCAGTTATTTGCTTTAACTCAATTATTTTTAATCTTGTTAATTTTTGATAAATGCATTTAAAGGTATAGATTTTACATTAAGTATTATACTGTGTCTTTGAATTTCTGTAAGTAAAAATTCTCTTGTTCAAAATCCTTTGTAATTGCCTCTTTAACTCGGGAGTTATGTGGGTATGTGATTTTTAGTTTCCAAATGTTTGGTTTTTGAGAAGAATTTTTTTATTGTTGGATTCCTATTGCACTGTGGTCAGAAAGCATGAGTTATATGTTGTTAATTCTTTGAAACCATTATGTAAAATAGACACTATGCATCAAACTGTCATATCCAAATACAAATTTTAAAAGTGTATGAACCAGGACCAGTTTCATGAGTCTTGGGCCCTTTACTTGGGAATCTATACCTATATCTAATTGGTGTTTTCTTTTTCTCCCCCCTTAATATGTTAGTGTTCCTTATTAGTCCTATTAAGGCTTTTCACCTAAAATTCCATTGCATGTGATGACATTAATGCGAAATCAACTTTATTTTTGCTTAGTATTTATCTAGAATATCTTCATTCACTCTTTTGTCAAACATGTTATTTTATTTTGGGTGTAGATCTTTATATTGTAGCTGGGCTTTGTTTTTGCTGATGTTTGCAATCCAATTTGAGGCCACAGGCTCACTTAATCTATTTAAATTTATTATGATTATATACAAATTATGGATTGTATCTACCATCTTGTTTGATTTTTCTGTTTGCCATTTGTTTTTCCTGTTTTTTTTCCCCTTCTCTTTTTTTGATTCTCCTCTTTACTTGATAAATTTTGTTTCACTTCACTTTAGTTTTTTTTTTTTGCCTTTGCAGTTTTTATTCCTCTTTTCCCCATGGAAATGCTTAATCATTCTGATGTGTAACTCCAACTTTTTAAAGCTCAATTAAAAATCTATCATGTCTATGTGTGAACTAGAGGTAACAATTTAAAATGGACAACCCCAGTCCCGTCTCTTTATCTTCAATGCTTTGTTTTTGTGTCATTTTAAAGTAAATCTCATAAAAGTCTTATTTTTCACTTTGGCTTTTATTTTTTCAAGGTAACTTGAGAGTCTTTGTCTTTTAACAGGGAAATTTAACCCACTGACTTCTCTTCTTCTGGGATAAGTGCTGTGCCTGGGATTGCTCCTGTCCTTTTATTGTTCCTGTTCTGTTTATTTATGTGCCTTAGTGTCCTTCCATTTTCTTTACCCTGCCTTTTGCTTGAATGATACCTCTTCGTTGTTGTTTCTCTCCACCCCTGCACAAAGTGACTTAGAATTTTAACATCTTATATTCTTCTACTGATAATCATTACATTTTTAATAAACATTTTACATGTTTTTTTACTAATTTCATGAATTAAAATTATCTTATTAGACAAAAATTAATTTAATCCAGTTTTTATTTTTTCTTTCCATCTCCTCTTGAATCTCAGAAAATCAGAATTTTTATTTTCAGACTGATACTTTTTACTTTGCATCATATCCTCTTTTTAAACCATGTTTTTTCATAGTTGTATCATCAATACTTATTTAAAAGTAATTTTACATATTATTGGTTTCATTGATCACAATTAATTCATGTGTATATGTCCTCTTCTTTCATGAGGCTTCATTGGATTTCATTTTTGATTTATCTTCATTTTCATGAGTACTTTTTTTTTATAAAGAGACCTAATCGTGGGCTTTCTGAATACTTGCATGTAAAAAAAATCCTGTCTTCTGTGCTCAGGAGAAATAATTACTACATTGGCTAGAGAATTCTATGACAAACCTTTTAAGAATTATATGTAAAACATCTTTCTACTTTTTCTTTTGAGAATTCAATGACAGTCTTTTTTTTAATTGTTGCTAATCTATCCATCTGGGAAATTACACAATATGGAATTTGGCATAACATGTTTGGCAGACATGTTTGGCATAACATTTGGCAGAAGATGTTTACTTTTGATCTTTTTCTTACTCCTGGTATTTGGCAAACCTTTTCAATGTGAAGGATTAGGTCTTTCTTCAGTGTGAAGAACTTTTCTTCTATTACTTCTCTGGTTATTAGTTCTCTCTCATCCACTGCTTTATTTTCATTTGAACATCTTTTTGTATTAATATTGATTCTCTTGGCTCTGTCCTCCATGACTCCTACTATTTATTTCTTAAGTCCCAATGCTCTGTGTTTTCATCCTGTATTTTGGGAGAATTTCTCCAGACAGTCTTCTAAAGCACAAGTCAATTTTCATGAACATGCATTCTGCTGTTCACCTCCTCCACTGAGTTGTAATTTTTGTGATTAAAAAAAAATTCCAATAACTCTTTTCAGATTGTCCCAATCTTAAAAAAATAGAAAACTGCTGCTGTTTAAAAAAATAAGTTTCACTGAGGCGAAATTTGCATGCAATAAAATTTACTGTTTTCAAGTATACAATTCAAATATGTACAGTTGTATAATCATTATCACAATCATAATATAGAATATTTCCATCACTGAAGAAAGTTCCCCTTTGCCAATCTGTAGTTAATCCTTTTCCTTTATTTTAAACCTTGGCAATCACTGACCTATTTTCTGTCTCTTTGGTTTTGTCTTTTCTAGAACTTCATAAAAATGGAATTATTTATATCCTGAACTTTTTGTTGTCTGATATCTCATGTAGCATAATCCTTTTGAGGTTCATCCATGTTGTTGCATGCATCAATAGTTGGTTCCTTTTTATAGCTGAGTATATTCCTTTTTATGGATATAGCACAATTTGTTTACCTGTTTACCAGTTGATGGACATCCCTTCCCTCAACCCAGATTTTAGACATAATGAGTAAAAATGCCATGAAAATTCATGTTACAAGTCATTGTGTGAATAAAGTTTTATATTTGATTGGTCATATAGTAAGTGTATATTTAATTCTGTAAAAAAACTGCCAAAATATTTTTCAAAGAGGTTGCATCCCCATTAGCCATGTTTGGGAGCTCCATTTCTTCTTGAATGAGGTTTGGTAGTTTGCGTCTTTCAAAAAATCTTTTTTGAGCTGAATTGGAAGCTGTTAGAAAAGCATCAGGCCCAGAGAAGACGCAGTTACGAGCAGTTGTAGCAACTTCTTCTTGGTCGCTATCATCATCTCTGCAGCAATTGTGTCCACAGTGGTTATATTGCTAGTGTGAAGAGTGACTCCTGAGTGAGAAGGCAGCTGTGAAATTACTGGATGCAAACAAAGCCCCACAGAAAAGGTGGGTGCCTTTGGGCACTTCTCCTTTGCATTGTATAATCTCTTTTTCTGTAGCTGCTTTCCTGGCAGAGTCTAAAGCTTTACTTAGCTATGGTAAGACTGTGGGTAGGGGCTTTAAAAACCAGATACGGAAGAAGGATCTCTCTCAGGTATAGGCAGAATAGGCCAGTGGCAATCTTATTTCCTCCAACCCCCATTCTTCAGAGCCTGTCTTCTAGGAATCCACATTTTCAGATATGTAGGTGAGACCCCCCCACATCTTTATTTTCAGTAATATGACAAGATTTTCTTTTACTCTAACTTAATTTTCTCATGGAAAGAATTAATAAAAGGAGGAAAACAGCCCATGATATAATTCTATCACTGCATCATCCTAGAATTCTACCCTATCACTTGTATTAGTTACATATTGCTGCATAATAGATTACCCAAAACTTAACAGATGAAAAACTACAAACATTTATTATCTCCCACAGGTGCAGAATCTTGGTTCTGCCTAACCAGGTGGTTCTGGCTCAGCATCTTCCACGAGGTTGCAGTCAAGGTGTCGGCTCGAGCTGCCGTCCTCTCAAGGCTTGAATGGGGAAGGTTCTGCATCCAAGCTCTCTCACTGGCTGATTGGCAGGCCTCACAAGATCTGCTTCCAAGTTCATTTAGTGGCTGCTGGCACACCCGAGTTCCTTGATACCTGGCCCTCTCCCCAGGGCCGTTTCACAGCATGGTAGCTGTCTTCCCCTAGAGAAATGAGAGAGAACACCCAAAATGGAAGCCACTGTCTTTTTATAGCATAATCTCAGAGGTGACATCCCATCACATGTACTGTATTCTCTTCACTGGAAACAAGTCAATAAATTCAGCCCATAAGCCCACATTAAAGAGAGGCAGATTACACATGAGTGTAAATACCAGGAGGTGGGGATCACATAACTTCTTAACTGTTTGTTTTGCAGTGTCTCGGTTTGAGTTTCCCCAGAAGCAGACCCTGAAGAAAGAATTTAACTGTAAATAGTTTATTTGGGAGATGATCCCAGGAAAATCTGGTAGCCAATGAGGAATGTGAGGTAGGAAAGGTAAAGGAGTTCCTTAAAGGGAATGTTTTCAAGCCAGTTGCTACTGTGGCCATCTGGAGCTTAATCTTACCAGGATCGCTAAGGAACAGTATAGAACATGCCACACTATTACCCCAGTGGAGAATCAGGGAAGCTGGCGTATTTATATACAAACTGTCCATCCGTCATTGGTTGAGGATGGCTTGTGGGGAAATTAATTCTATGACACTCCTGCTAGTCCTGCATATGTTAAGAGTGTTCTCCCTGCTTCCCCCGACCCAGTCCTACTTTCTGTGGGGATAAATGCTGAAAGGGTATGGGTGGGACATCAACAAAGTCTGCTCTTCCCAGCCAGATTGTAATCAACGTGAAGGCAAGAACCAACTGCCTATCATTTTCTGTCTGTTGCATTGTCATTATCTAGCATATCCTCTGTACATAACATTGTTCAACAGATATTTGTGGAAAGAATGCGGGTTGCTGCTGATGGGACTGTGAAGGAACTCACAGTGCACTGGGGGAGACAGACCCACACACTGCTAACTACAGTAGGTTAAGTGCTATCCTGTAGAAATTGTTGGGGTGCTATCAGAGTCTAGGAAGCAAGTGCCAACTCTGCCTGGAGTTGGAGATGAGGCTGAGGAAGGTTGCGTACAGGAGTGGAAGTCTGAGCTGAGTCTTGAAGAAGGATGGGTAGGATTTTGTTGGTCTGAAAAAGTAGGAACCAATGCAGGGAAAAAGAATGAGGTCAGGGCATTTGCTATTTATGAAAATAGAGTGTAGATCTCTAGATGTCTCACCCTGGTGCTCACTCTATTCTGGAAGTTTCATATAGTCAGAGCTTTTGGTGCTCCCTCTGGCACCCCTGCTTGTCCATGAAGTCATCATTGGCTTGACCGAATGTGTCTTAGTTCCCTCTTTTCTCTTAACAAACATGCACACAGCACAGTGGCTTAAAGTCCTTATGGCGACGATAATCTTTTCTTGATCTTTGAAAAGGCAGGTACAGTATATATGCACACATAACAAATATTTTCTTTATGTATTTACTCTTTGTAGGAAGTCTAACCCTAATCCAGCATTTATTAAAACAGGACAGGATTTGTTAAATTGGTTCACGTTTATCAAATATGTACAGATCTTTACATAAATTAATTTGCTTGTTAAATATTTGTGAAATTTATTAAGACTTTGGAGGAACTTAATACATGAGCTGTCCAGTGTAATTTGGCTCAATTTTTTTTTTTTTTTACCTAAGGGATGGATAAGGCTATGAGATGCAGACACAGGACTCTAGATGGTCAAATGAGAGAGGGCCAATGGGCAGGTGTCGCTGGCTGGGCCTTCACAGGTAGACAAAGAAAGGTGATGTCTGGGTACGTTTGGGTGAACCTGTCTGTTCAGTAGGACTGGGAGATTCTGATGGTACTGCTTGGGGCACCAGGTCCTACCACTCTGTGATGATGTTGTAAGAGGCAACATCAGGGGTAGAGCTGGAGCCCATGGATGCCTTTCCTCTTGCTCATTGATTCAATAATTTATTGAGGTCCTGCCATGTGCCAGATATGGGCCTCTTGGGCTTAGAATACACAATGACCATGATGTGAGCCTGGCCCTTAAAGGGCAGGAAAGGTAGACATATATACACAATTTCAAATTCTAAGTTCAAATTCTGTCTTCACCATTTATAGCCTCTCTGACACTGGAATTACCCATTTTTCTCCCAATGCAGAAAAATTAAGATAAATAGGTAGAATTACTGGAAATATTAAGTTAAGCCATTTGAGACCTTTTAGCTGAGTGATCATTTCTGCCTGCTAGTTCTATCCAGTCAATAAGTCATCCCTGACATTTCTACCTGAACATCTTCTGGGAATTTTCTGCTCATGAAGTGGGAGAAGGAGTTAAGTTAGAGCCAGATGGAGACACTTAGCTTCTGTTTCTGCAGCCAGAGGGCTTGGTTAGGGGTCTCAACAAGGAAGCAACAGGGTTGCATTTACTTCCAGGATAAGATCTCTGCAAATGCTGTGAAGGGCAGAGTGGAGCCAGACATAACCCAGGGCAGGGACTGCAGTTAGTAAGAAGGGTTTTGTGACAATCCCAGCAACTGAGTGACAGTGGACTTGGAATGGGCCAGGGCAGGCGGAAGGGAGAAGGGGTTCTTTCTGTAGCCCTTCTCAGTGTGGTTTCTAATTTTTTAAAGAAGCCGCTCTTTCAGTCCTAGTCCCATTAGAGTCCTTTTGCACACAAATTCAGGTCTCTTTTGTTCAGCCTTCACCCCTCCGTCCCATACAGAAGTTGAAAGCGGCTCAAAATGGCAATACATACAGTGAATTCCACTCAGAGGGAAGGTGGTGCTGATGTGGGCTCTTTGCAATGTGGGCAGAAGACACCACATTAGTGCATGTTTGATTTGCCAGAAGGGGCTCTCGGAGGCCAGTCTTTTCTTGCTTCCCTCTTGACGCTGTTGTGGGGTGAACAGGAGTCTATTCCCAATGCCTGGCCATCCATTCACTCAACAGGCTCGCTGTGCTTGGGCGACAGACAATGGTTCTGCTCCTAATGCAGGAAGCCGCCCCTTTTAGGAAAGCCTGAAACTCTCTGTGGATGGGGCCGGTGCTTTGCCTCCCTGGCTAGGATGGGAGGCTCAAGACGGCAGGTCTATGAGTGCTGTAGAAGTGCAGTGAGAGAGAATCAATTGCTGTCGAGGGCATTTGACAAACACCTTGCTTCAAACAGGATCTGAAAAGGTCGCAGCAGGTGGTCTTTGTTTTAGCCACTGGGGAGAGGAGTGTCCTCCAGAGAGGGAGGCTCCGAGAGCTCAGGCTCTGGCTGGCTGGAGTGGGAACTCACCTTCACAGAATTTTCAGGACTTGATAATCAGAAGTGAAGCAAAAGATCCAGGAAACAGTGTGCCAGCTCAGTGCAATGTGATGGGGCAGAAACAGGGTTGGGCTCGTTCTAGGGTGGGGTCAGAAGCTGTATCATTTGTGGAGGAACTGAGATGGCCCTCCTCATCCACCCCTCCTTTACCTCAGCCTAATGGTAATGAGGCACTGAAGGTCTTTGTTAAAATATCACCACCTGGAACAACATGCCCCTGTAATCTGGCAAGGGGATGGATTGACCTATCAGCAGCAGGTAGATTATTACACTGGCAGACCCAGGGTGGTGCAGGAAGGCTTTAATGGGGCACCTGAGGCGAGGGTGGGGGCTTGCCTGGGAGGAGGTGGTCCCAGATGAGCCCCAGAGCTGGTGAGACAGGTGGCCACCACGTGCCCAGAGCAGGTGTGGGAGGAGCAGACAGCCCTCCAACTAAAACTTCACGTACGTTTTTGCAAGCACCCAGCCGAGGTGGCTGAAGGCCGGGCTTCCTGGTTGGGCTCTCTGCACTGGGGCCCATCTGCTGTTTCTCCCACGCAGTGGCTGCCCGTTTGGGGTTGTGACCCAGGAGTGGCTGCGGTTATCCACTGCGAGGGTTCGAACTGAGACATGAAAAGTCAAAGTGGATGTTTGTGTGAAGGATTCTCCACCTCCTTTTCCCTTTCTACAAAGAAGGTAAGTGTTCTCACTCACCTTTCATGACTTACAAGCGGCTGAAGAGCACTTGTGATGTGTGAATGTCATATAATAGGCACTGTCACCGGTAGAGAAATGTCCTTTTCCATGTTTCTGAGTGTTCCTGAGCTTACTATCTTTCTTGTGGGTACACTCTGTCTCCCTCTTTATAAAGTGGCTGTAAACAATTCCTGAAACATGTGTCCCTGTATTTTAAAGCATATATGTCCTTGGAATGCTGGGGGGGAACTGCTGTTCGCTTGGGAAACCATCTGCGGCCAGTTCCTTCGGCAGCCCCCCTGGCGGAGCTCAGCTGGGCATGTGGCAGGTGGGTAGAGTGCTGTTCTGAGCTGGTTCATGCAGTTTAAGAGTAGCTGCATTCTGGATGAGTCATGTGGTGGGGGAAGTGCTGGTAGAAAGAGTGGTAATGTTTGTGGTGATGTTGGGGTCTAAAAATACAAGAGGAAGCACTCTTTGTAGTCACGGTCACACATCCTGTATACTATGCGAGGCTGGTTCTACAGGAACACTCACTCCATTTTTCATAAAGGACCATATTTAAGTAGCTTCATGTATGAAGTAAGTGGCAGTTTCTCTTAGTCACAGGAATCTTTGGTTGCTTGAGATTTGTTTCTGGATTTTTCATTAATGTTATGGAGTCAGAAAGCTAGAGATGGAGGAATAGCAAAGAACAACTAAAATTCTAACAGCAGTACTTAGAGACAAAATGGGTCAGTGAAGAACATTAAATGTTATGTTGAGAAATCATATTGTTTTGAAAGACAAACTTTAAAGTCAGAAGGGAAAATGGATTAAAAATCGTGAGATAAAAAAATGATCGAAGTGGAGGACAGAATGGAGAACAAGCACATGAGTAATTGGTGCCTCTGAAGCAGGGGACAGAATAAATGGAGGAGTGCAAAACCCAAATAAATATGTGACAGAAGACAAGTTTTTGAACTGAAGAAAGAATTGTAGGAAGATTTTGAAAGACTATTCCAGACAAAATGAATGAAAAGGAAACCGTACCTAGACATTTTGACCAAAGTTTCAACTTACAAAGATGCTGAGAAATCCTACAAAAATTCACATTAAAAAACCTAGATTATCTGCAAAGGAACAAAACATAAGTTTGGATTTAGACTTCTTAGACACATTAAATTTCAGAAAGAAATGGAGACCTGTCTATGGGATTTTGAGGGGGCATAGTTGTGATCCAAGAATTTAAAGCCAAGTCATATTGTCTTTAATGTGTGCAGATAATAGAAAAACAGCCTTGGCCATACTGGGTTTAGAATATATACCACCTACGTCCATCTTGAAAAGGTACTCAAAGGTGTTTCCTTGAGACAGTCCTTTGAGAGGGAGCAACATTAAAATCTAATAATAGTAATAAAATAGCAACGAACACAAATAGTGCTGAGCATGTGCCAGGTACTATTGGAAGACCTTCATTCACATTAACCAATATAAACTTCATAACGCATTATAAAGCATGTACTATGAATGTGCCCATTTTACAGATAAGGAGCTGAGAGACAGAGAGGTTAACAGAGGAGGTTACATGATCAGTTGCTGACGCACCCAGTAGGTGAACTCAGGGAGTCTGTTGCCAGAGTCCCAGCCTTTCCTCTTCAGCATTATGCCTGTCACCTTCCTGTTATAAAAGGCTGACACTTAGCTCTAAAGACATTAAGTTACAGTTAGGCATGGACTACTTTTAAATATGTGATTATAAAAATGAATAAAACTGTTTTATTCTTAAAAGAGAATAGAAAATAAATAATATAAAGTAATTATAAATGATCTGGGGTTAAAAGCTTAAATAATATAATTGAACACCAAGGAATTTACATATTATGAATACTTTTTTCTAGCATTTTTAGAAATCACAACCCTTCCTTCAGTTCTAAATTTCTGATCTTAAATATGAAAATCTTATAATATATGTTTTCATTTTTGAATGAAATACACAATTCTGATGCTCTTGAAAAAATGTGAAGGTAACATATGCTAGAAATAAAAGCTAGGAAAGAAATGTGAACTATATAATACATGATAGAAATTAAAGGCCAAAGTAAGGAAGCAAAAGAAAAACAAAGCATAAGACAAAAAATGTAGAACCAAATATATTAGCAAAAAATGATAAATATAAATATATTAAATCTGTCTGTTATAAAGGACTCTCAGATTGGGTATTACAACAAAATATGGTTCACAAGAGATTTATTTGTAAAAGAAAAGTGACATATGGTTAAAAATGAAAAAATGGGCAAAGATATATCAGGTAGATGCAAACAAACAAAAAGGTAAATATATTTAAATATATTTTGTATATGAAGATATCTGCATATATGTATATATATATATATATTCTTAGTACTCAAGCAGAGTCAAAGGCAGATCATAAAACATAACAGAAATTTACTCTCTGTGTTGGAGCCGGCTGGTACTGGTACATGAGAGCCAATCATGTCCATCTCGTCCCATCTGTGACTTCAGTGACCTTATATCCATAACTTGAACTTAGCCATGGTGGGAGCATTTATACCACAGAATTGGTAAGTGCTACAAATTGCAGCTTTTAAAGTTTTTCTTCAGAGAGCCAGTGTAGGAGCACACCACTTGTTACTATATATTGATAAAGGGTAAAATTCACAAGGGCGATATACATCATATATCTCTATGCACTAGGAACATTGTATTGAAATATATACAGTAAAATTGCTGGAAATACGTGAGAGAATTCACAGAGAAACAATAGTAATAAGCAATTTCAGTGTTTCTCATTCTTTTTTTTTTTTTTTTTGAGAGGGCATCTCTCATATTTATTCATCAAATGGTTGTTAACAACAATAAAATTCTGTATAGGGGGCTCAATGCACAATCATTAATCAACCCCAAGCCTAATTCTCAACAGTCTCCAATCTTCTGAAGCATAACGAACAAGTTCTTACATGGTGAACAAGTTCTTACATAGTGAATAAGTTCTTACATGGTGAACAGTGCAAGGGCAGTCATATCACAGAAACTTTCGGTTTTGATCACGCATCATGAACTATAAATAATCGAGTCAGATATGATTATTCATTTGATTTTTATACTTGATATATATGTGAATCCCACATTTCTCCCTTATTATTATTATTATTATTATTATTTTTAAATAAAATGCTGAAGTGGTAGGGAGATGCAAGATAAAGGTAGAAAACATAATTTAGTGCTGTAAGAGGGCAAATGTAGGTGATTAGGTCTGTGCCTATAGACTAAGTATTAATCCAAGCTAGACAAGGGCAACAAAACATCCACGGATGCAGAAGATTTATCTCAAAACGGGGGGTGAGGTTCTAAGCCTCACCTCTGTTGATCCCCAATTTCTCACCTGATGGTCCCCCTGCGACTGTGCCTGTCTTAGGTTGTTCCTCCCTTGAGGAATCTTACCCGTCTCTGGCTAACCAGTCATCTTCCAGGGCCATACAGGGAAATGTAAAGTTGGTAAGTGAGAGAGAAGCAATATTCTTTGAAAAGGTTAGCTTTTTTTACTTCTTTGCAGATTTATGCCCTGTGGCTTCTATGCCCAGCATTTGTCTTGAGGTATCTTTACCACTTGGAAGAATTATGATACTCGGTAATTTTCAATATGAGGCACGAATTCTACTAAAGGGTTGTAATTAGGAAGGAAGAAGAAAAGCTATAGAAGTAGCAGATGGAAGAAAACATGGGAAGATTGATTATTTCTTTGACATATCTTCTTGTAGAGTAACATAAGCATGTATAGGTTTTAACAAACTACTAATTAAATTGCGTGCATACATTAACATAATAGGAATACAGCTACATAATAAAAGCAGACCTACAATTACCAGCCATATCCAGTGAAACCATGAAAACCAGTTAGGTACCCTAGGCATTTGTGAAAACTTATCAATAATATGCTGGATATTGTCTAACTGAATTTGAATAGTTCGAGAAAAATCAGACAAATTAAAACAACACATTTCTGGGAACTGTTCACATCCCATATGGTAGATAGTCTATAGTCGCACGATTTTGGAGCACTACAACTTGCACTTCTCCTAATTCTTGGTTGAGTTCCAACAGTACAGATCCAGTCAAATTTGTTGTTTTACTGTATGCACAGGCCAGCCTAGATATCTCCTTCTTCATTCCAATGGCAAGTCCAGGAACCGGTGGGATGAGTGCATCTACAACTGCCAACAGCGCCAGGATCTTTGTTGTCTCTCTCATTCTTTTGATAGATGAACCCACAAACAATAAATACATAGAGAATTTGAATTATATGAAGAATTAAGTTGATTTAATAAATACATATTTATTGAACAGTGTATAATACAGTACATGTTAGTTCTTTCTCAGTAGCCATACAATCTCTGAGCCTCAACCAAAAATCTCAACAAAATCCCAAAACATGTATGGCACAAGCTATCATCTCTGGTCATATTGTAATAAAACTAGAAATTAATAATGGAAGTTTAACTTAGAAAAAATGTACCCAACCACTTGGAATTTTGTTCCAAACAAACAACAAAAAGCAATAATTAAACCTACAATCAAACCAAAAAATAAGAAAACAACAACACAATCAACCCCAGTAGCTTCCAAAGGCTATTCAATTACATGTAATTTAGAAAACAAGAACACTACATATCAGAATTTACTGGATGCAACCAAAGCAGTATCAGAATTAAAATTCATTGTTTTAAATGCTTTTTAATATCAAAAAATTAATGTAAGTAAATTGTATTTCAGCTCAAGAAATTAGAAATGAAATTCACAAAACAGTCCCAAGGAAAGCAGGTTGAGGAAGGTAAAAGCATAGACTTATAAATTCCTTAACAGTTGCAAAGTAGTTAAGTAGCACAAAGTACAAAGTTAGTAAGTAGATTAAAAATCTAGGATTTTGAGAGGGCTAAAAAGACATTAAAACTTGGAAAATATTAATAAAAAAACCTCATAATGTAAGATGGGATATAATTAAATCTTAGAAAACGTTTAAAAATTTTTAAGAGACCACTGGTGAGAGGGATTCAAGATGGTGGCGTGAGAGGTGAGACACAGAATTCCTCCCAAAACCACAAATAGCATGAAAATATAGTTAATTGCTACAACTAACCCTAAAACAGCAACAAGAAAGAAGGCTGAACCAGACTGCATGCAGACCTCATGAACAGTGCAGACCTCACGAACACAGGGTAACGTACAAAAGCCTTTATCAGGCGGGACCCAGGCCCTTCCCCCACCCCAGCTTACCCGCGGAAGAGAAATGGAGCAGGGAGGGGGTGGAAGCCTAGAGCTGCTGAGCACCGAGCCCTGGAGGTCTGCTTTGGAAGCAGAAACCTACACTGTGTGGTGCTCTGGACTTTGGGGAGCTCAGACAGGTGGAGTGCTTGAGAGACAGATTGCAGCCATTTGTGGAGGAGGGGATCCACACCAGGCCACTCTGGGACAAAGGAAAGGCCAGGTGGTTTGAGAGGCTTCCTAGCAACGAGAGGGCTGCTGAAGGAGTGGGGTTTGCATGGAGCTCGCTGCGCTGGGGAGGGGAGAGCTACAAGGTTGTCTGGGGGCTCTGCCCAGCTGGTTGGGAACTCTGGGGAGCTCCACATGCCCCATCCCCCTGGCTACCTGCTCAGCTTCGAGGCCCCCCCACTGAGACAAGCAGCCTGCTGCGCCTTCCTCCTAGCCTGCCAACACCGGTTCGCAGACCTGCAGTCACTGTGCTGACGTCAGGCCAGCCAGAGAGAGACACGCCTACAACAACAAGAGGGGCAAAGCACAGAGGCTTACACCTGTGTGCTAGGCCCACTGGCTCTGACACCAGAGACAGGCACGCAGACGGCAATCAGGAAACAGATCTTTCCTACCCCCAGGCACCAGCTCCAATTCCCTATGGCCCCCAGCCTCACTCTAGGAGCTGAGCAGCTCCAGAGACTGGAGCTTCTGGGCACTAGTGGGCACCACACAGAAATATGAAACGTCAAAAGAACATGGGTCAGACCAAAATCTCACAAACCCCAGAAAAAGGAGCAAATGAAACTGAACTCACCAATCTGCCTGAAAGAGAGTTCAAAATAAAAATCATAAACATGCTTATGGAGGTACAGAATATATTTAAGAACTCAGGAATGAATTTAAGTTAGAAATTCAATCATTAAGAAATTCCATATCTGAAATGAAACATACAATGGAGGGATTTAAAAGCAGATTAGATGTAGTAGAAAAGACAGTAAATGGGATAGATATTAGAGAAGAGGAATAAAAAGAAGCTGAGGCACAAAGAGAAAAAAGAATCTCTAAGAATGAAAGAATATTGAAAGAACTGTGTGACCAATCCAAATGGAACAATATTCATGTTATAGGGGTACCAGAAGAAGAAGAAAGAGAAAAAGGGATAGAAAGTGTCATTGAGGAGGTAATTACCAAAAACTTCCCCAATCTGGGGAAGGAGATAGTCTCTCAGGCCATGGAAGTGCACAGATCTCCCTACACAAGGGACCCAAGGAAGAAAACATCAAGACATATAATAAATAAAATGGCAAAGATCAAGGATAAAGACAGACTTTTTTTTTTTTTTTTTTTTTTAATAATTATTTTTTATTGAAGGGTAGTTGACACACAGTATTACATTACATGAGTTTCAAGTGTACAACACAGTGGTAGAACATTTATATACATAATTCTAGGTTCCAGCTATCACCCTACCAGGCTGTTACAATATCTTGACTATATTCCTTATGCTATACATTACATCCCGGTTACTAATTTATTTTACCATTGGAAGTCTGTCCTTTTTTTTTTTTTTTTTTTTTTTTGTGAGGGCATCTCTCATATTTATTGATCAAATGGTT
Organism: Manis pentadactyla; assembly: GCF_030020395.1. NCBI lineage: Eukaryota > Metazoa > Chordata > Mammalia > Pholidota > Manidae > Manis > Manis pentadactyla. Next base: position 115,845,859 of record NC_080027.1, on the reverse strand, counting down.
GTTAACGACAATAAAATTCTGTATAGGGGAGTCAATGCTCAATGCACAATCATTATTCCACCCCAAGCCTAATTTTTGTCAGTCTCCAATCTTCTGAGGCATAACAAACAAGTTTTTACATGTAGAACAAATTCTTACATAATGAATAAGTTACATAGTGAACAGTACAAGGGCAGTCATCACAGAAACTTTCGGTTTAGCTTATGCATTATGAACTATAAACAGTCAGTTCAAATATGAATACTCATTTGGTTTTTATACTTGATTTATATGTGGATACCACATTTCTCTCTTTATTATTATTATTTTTAATAAAATGCTGAAGTGGTAGGTAGGTACAAGATAAAGGTAGAAAACATAGTTTAGTGTTGTAAGAGAGCACATGTAGATGATCAGGTGTGTGCCTGTAGACTATGTGTTAATCCAAGCTAGACCAGGGCAATAAAACATCCACGTATGCAGAAGATTTCTCTCAGAACGGGGGGGTGAGGTTCTAAGCCTCACCTCTGTTGATCCCCAATTTCTCACCTGATGGCCCCCCTGCGACTGTGCCTGTCTTAGGTTGTTCCTCCCTTGAGGAATCTTACCCGTCTCTGGCTAACCAGTCATCTTCTGGGGCCATACAGGGAAATGTGAAGTTGGTAAGTGAGAGAGAAGCCTTATTGTTTGAAAAAGTTAGCTTTTTACTTCTTTGCATATTTATGCCCTGTGGCTTCTATGCCCAGCATTTGTCTTGAGGTATCTTTACCACTTGGAAGAATTATGATACTCGGTAAATTTGATATGAGGCACGAATTCTATTTAAGGGTTGTAATTAGGAAGGAAGAAGAAAAGCTATAGAAGTAGCAGGCGGAAGAAAACATGGGAAGATTGATTATTTCTTTGATATATCTTCTTGTAGAGTAACTTCAGCATGTATAGGTTTTAAGCTACTACTTAAATTGCACACACACATTAACATAATAGGAGTATAGTTACATAACCAAAGCATATCTGTAATTACCAGCCATCTGCAGTGAAACCAAGAAAACCAGTTAGGCACCTTAGGCATTTGTGAAAACTTATCTATGATATGGTGGATATTGTCCAAATGAACTTGAACAGTCTGAGAGAAATCAGACAAATTAAAACAACCCATTCCTGGGGACTGTTCACATGCCATATGTTCTTTTAACAATAAATAGTTTGTAGTTGTAAGACTTTGGAGCGCTACAATTTGCACTTCTCCAAATTCTTGGTTGAGTTCCAACAGTATAGATCCAGTTCAATTTTGTTGTTTTACTGTATGCACAGGCCAGCTTAGATATCTCCTTCCTCATTCCCATGGCAGGTCCAGGAACTGGTGGGATGAGTGCATCTACAGCTGTAGCAGTGCGTGGATCTTTGTTGGGGTTTTTTGATGATCATCTTCTGGCATGAGTCTTCCAGAGGGTGCAGATGTTGGAAGTTCTTTTTCATATCGTATCTTAGTTCATTTTCGGGGTAGCCCAATTAGGCTTTGATCCTCTGTATAAACACAAACAGACCCTTTGCCTACACTTTTATATGCCCTTTATACCCTTGTGTAGAACTCGTTGGAGGTTACCACACAGGAACTGCCCTTTTTTTTTTTTTTTTTTTTTTTTTTTTTTGCTATCACTAATCTACACTTACATGACGAATATTATGTTTACTAGGCTCTCCCCTATACCAGGTCTCCCCTATAAACCCCTTTACAGTCACTGTCCATCAGCATAGCAAAATGTTGTAGAATCACTACTTGCCTTCTCTGTGTTGTACAGCCCTCCCTTTTCTCCTACCCCCCCATGCATGTTAATCTTAATACCCCCCTACTTCTCCCCCCCTTATCCCTCCCTACCCACCCATCCTCCCCAGTCCCTTTCCCTTTGGTACCTGTTAGTCCATTCTTGAGTTCTGTGATTCTGCTGCTGTTTTGTTCCTTCAGTTTTTCCTTTGTTCTTATATTCCACAGATAAGTGAAATCATTTGGTATTTCTCTTTCTCCGCTTGGCTTGTTTCACTGAGCATAATACCCTCCAGCTCCATCCATGTTGCTGCAAATGATTGGATTTGCCCTTTTCTTATAGCTGAGTAGTATTCCATTGTGTATATGTACCACATCTTCTTTATCCATTCATCTATTGATGGACATTTAGGTTGCTTCCAATTCTTGGCTATTGTAAATAGTGCTGCAATAAACATAGGGGTGCATCTGTCTTTCTCAAACTTGATTGCTGCATTCTTAGGGTAAATTCCTAGGAGTGGAATTCCTGGGTCAAATGGTAAGTCTGTTTTGAGCATTTTGATGTACCTCCATACTGCTTTCCACAATGGTTGAACTAACTTACATTCCCACCAGCAGTGTAGGAGGGTTCCCCTTTCTCCACAGCCTCGCCAACATTTGTTGTTGTTTGTCTTTTTGATGGCAGCCATCCTTACTGGTGTGAGGTGATACCTCATTGTAGTTTTAATTTGCATTTCTCTGATAATTAGCGATGTGGAGCATCTTTTCATGTGTCTGTTGGCCATCTGTATTTCTTTTTTGGAGAACTGTCTGTTCAGTTCCTCTGCCCATTTTTTAATTGGGTTATTTGTTTTTTGTTTGTTGAGGCGTGTGAGCTCCTTATATATTCTGGACGTCAAGCCTTTATCGGATGTGTCATTTTCAAATATATTCTCCCATACTGTAGGGATCCTTCTTGTTCTATTGATGGTGTCTTTTGCTGTACAGAAGCTTTTCAGCTTAATATAGTCCCACTTACTCATTTTTGCTGTTGTTTTCCTTGCCCGGGGAGATATGTTCAAGAAGAGGTCACTCATGTTTATGTCTAAGAGGTTTTCGCCTATGTTTTCTTCCAGGAGTTTAATGGTTTCATGGCTTACATTCAGGTCTTTGATCCATTTTGAGTTTACTTTTGTATATGGGGTTAGACAATGGTCCAGTTTCATTCTCCTACATGTAGCTGTCCAGTTTTGCCAGCACCACCTGTTGAAGAGACTGTCATTTCGCCATTGTATGTCCATGGCTCCTTTATCAAATATTAATTGACCATATATGTCTGGGTTAATGTCTGGATTCTCTAGTCTGTTCCATTGGTCTGTGGCTCTGCTCTTGTGCCAGTACCAAATTGTCTTGATTACTATGGCTTTATAGTAGAGCTTGAAGTTGGGGAGTGAGATCCCCCCTACTTTATTCTTCTTTCTCAGGATTGCTTTGGCTATTCGGGGTCTTTAGTGTTTCCATATGAATTTTTGAATTATTTGTTCCAGTTCATTGAAGAATGTTGCTGGTAGTTTCATAGGGATTGCATCAAATCTGTATATTGCTTTGGGCAGGATGGCCATTTTAACGATATTAATTCTTCCTAGCCACGAGCATGGGATGAGTTTCCATCTGTTAGTGTCCCCTTTAATTTCTCTTAAGAGTGACTTGTAGTTTTCAGAGTATAAGTCTTTCACTTCTTTGGTTAGGTTTATTCCTAGGTATTTTATTTTTTTTGATGCAATTGTGAATGGAGTTGTTTTCCTGATTTCTCTCTCTGTTGGTTCATTGTTAGTATATAGGAAAGCCACAGATTTCTGTGTGTTGATTTTGTATCCTGCAACTTTGCTGTATTCCGATATCAGTTCTAGTAGTTTTGGGGTGGAGTCTTTAGGGTTTTTTATGTACAGTATCATGTCATCTGCAAATAGTGACAGTTTAACTTCTTCTTTACCAATCTGGATTCCTTGTATTTCTTTATTTTGTCTGATTGCCGTGGCTAGGACCTCCAGTACTATGTTAAATAACAGTGGAGAGAGTGGGCATCCCTGTCTAGTTCCCGATCTCAAAGGAAATGCTTTCAGCTTCTCGCTGTTCAATATAATGTTGGCTGTGGGTTTATCATAGATGGCCTTTATTATGTTGAGGTACTTGCCCTCTATTCCCATTTTGCTGAGAGTTTTTAACATGAATGGATGTTGAACTTTGTCAAATGCTTTTTCAGCATCTATTGAGATGATCATGTGGTTTTTCTTTCTTTTTGTTGATGTGGTGGATGATGTTGATGGACTTTCGAATGTTGTACCATCCTTGCATCCCTGGAATGAATCCCACTTGGTCATGGTGTATGATCCTTTTGATGTATTTTTGAATTCGGTTTGCTAATATTTTGTTGAGTATTTTTGCATCTACGTTCATCAGGGATATTGGTCTGTAGTTTTCTTTTTTGGTGGGGTCTTTGCCTGGTTTTGGTATTAGGGTGATGTTAGCTTCATAGAATGAGTTTGGGAGTATCCCCTCCTCCTCTATTTTTTGGAAGACTTTAAGGAGAATGGGTATTATGTCTTCCCTGTATGCCTGATAAAATTCCGAGGTAAATCCATCTGGCCCGGGGGTTTTGTTCTTTGGTAGTTTTTTGATTACCTCTTCAATTTCATTGCTGGTAATTGGTCTGTTTAAATTTTCTGTTTCTTCCTGGGTCAATCTTGGAAGGTTATATTTTTCTAGGAAGTTGTCCATTTCTCCTAGGTTTCCCAGCTTGTTAGCATATAGGTTTTCATAGTATTCTCCAATAATTCTTTGCATTTCTGTGGGGTCCGTCGTGATTTTTCCTTTCTCGTTTCTGATACTGTTGATTTGTGTTGACTCTCTTTTCTTCTTAATAAGTCTGGCTAGAGGCTTATCTATTTTGTTTATTTTCTCGAAGAACCAGCTCTTGGTTTCATTGATTTTTGCTATTGTTTTATTCTTCTCAATTTTATTTATTTCTTCTCTGATCTTTATTATGTCCCTCCTTCTGCTGACCTTAGGCCTCATCTGTTCTTCTTTTTCCAATTTCGATAATTGTGACATTAGACCATTCATTTGGGATTGCTCTTCCTTTTTTTTAAATATGCTTGGATTGCTATATACTTTCCTCTTAAGACTGCTTTTGCTGTGTCCCACAGAAGTTGGGGCTTAGTGTTGTTGTTGTCATTTGTTTCCATATATTGCTGGATCTCCATTTTGATTTGGTCATTGATCCATTGATTATTTAGGAGCATGTTGTTAAGCCTCCATGTGTTCGTGAGCCTCTTTGCTTTCTTTGTACAGTTTATTTCTAGTTTTATGCCTTTGTGGTCTGAAAAGTTGGTTGGTAGGGTTTCAATCTTTTGGAATTTACTGAGGCTCTTTCTGTGGCCTAGTATGTTGTCTATTCTGGAGAATGTTCCATGTGCACTTGAGAAGAATGTATATCCCGCTGCTTTTGGATGTAGAGTTCTATAGATGTCTATTAGGTCCATCTGCTCTACTGTGTTGTTCAGTGCTTCCATGTCCTTACTTATTTTCTGCCCAGTCGATCTATCCTTTGGGGTGAGTGGTGTGTTGAAGTCTCCTAGAATAAATGCATTGCAGTCTATATCCCCCTTTAGTTCTGTTAGTATTTGTTTCACATATGCTGGTGCTCCTGTGTTGGGTGCATATATATTTAGAATGGTTATATCCTCTTGTTTGACTGAGCCCTTTATCATTATGTAGTGTCCTTCTTTATCTCTTGTTACTTTCTTTGTTTTGAAGTCTATTTTGTCTGATATTAGTACTGCAACCCCTGCTTTCTTCTCACTGTTGTTTGCTTGAAATATGTTTTTCCATCCCTTGACTTTTAGTCTGTACATGTCTTTGGGTTTGAGGTGAGTTTCTTGTAAGCAGCATATAGATGGGTCTTGCTTTTTTATCCATTCTGTTACTCTGTGTCTTTTGATTGGTGCATTCAACCCATTAACATTTAGGGTGACTATTGAAAGATATGTACTTATTGCCATTGCAGGCTTTAAATTCGTGGTTACCAAAGGTTCAAGGTTAGCCTCTTTAGTATCTTACTGCCTAACTTAGCTCGCTTATTGAGCTGTTATATACACTGTCTGGAGATTCTTTTCTTCTCTCCCTTCTTGTTCCTCCTCCTCGATTCTTCATATGTTGGGTGTTTTGTGCTGTGCTCTTTCTAGGAGTGCTCCCATCTAGAGCAGTCCCTGTAAGATGTTCTGTAGAGGTGGTTTGTGGAAAGCAAATTCCCTCAGCTTTTGTTTGTCTGGGAATTGTTTAATCCCACCGTCATATTTGAATGATAGTCGTGCTGGATACAGTATCCTTGGTTCAAGGCCCTTCTGTTTCATTGTATTAAATATATCATGCCATTCTCTTCTGGCCTGTAGGGTTTCTGTTGAGAAATCTGACGTTAGCCTGATGGGTTTCCCTTTATAGGTGACCTTTTTCTCTCTAGCTGCCTTTAACACTCTTTCCTTGTCCTTGATCTTTGCCATTTTAATTATTATGTGTCTTGGTGTTGCCCTTCTTGGATCCTTTCTGTTGGGGGTTCTGTGTATTTCCGTGGTCTGTTTGATTACTTCCTCCCCCAGTGTGGGGAAGTTTTCAGCAATTATTTCTTCTAAGATACTTTCCATCTCTTTGCCTCTCTCTTCTTCTTCTGGGACCCCTATAATACGGATATTGCTCCTTTTAGATTGGTCACACAGTTCTCTTAATATTGTTTCATTCCTGGAGATCCTTTTGTCTCTCTCTATGTCAGCTTCCATGCGTTCCTGTTCTCTGATTTCAATTCCATCAATGGCCTCTTGCATTCTATCCATTCTGCTTATAAACCCTTCCAGAGTTTGTTTCATTTCTGCGATCTCCTTTCTGGCATCTGTGATCTCTTTCCGGACTTCATCCCATTTTTCTTGCGTATTTCTCTGCATCTCTGTCAGCATGTTTATGATTCTTATTTTGAATTCTTTGTCAGGAAGACTGGTTAGGTCTGTCTCCTTCTCTGGTGTTGTCTCTGTGATCTTTGTCTGCCTGTAGCTTTGCCTTTTCATGGTGATAGGAATAGTCTGCAGAACTGGGACGAGTGACGGCTGGAAGGACTTCCTTTCTTGTTGGTTTGTGGCCCTCCTCTCCTGGGAGAACAGCGGCCTCTAGTGGCTTGTGCTGCGCAGCTGCGCGCAGACAGGGTTTCTGCTTCCTGCCGGGCTGCTATGGAGTTAATCTCCGCTGTTGCTGTGGGCGTGGCCTGGCTCGGGCAGCTACTCCAAAATGGTGGAGTCGCGTTGGAGCAGGAGCTGCTGGGAGGCTATTTATCTCCGTAAGGGGCCTCCCTGCTCCCTGCAGCCCAGGGGTTAGGGTGCCCAGAGGTCCCGGATTCCCTACCTCTGAATTAAGTGGCCCGCCCTGCCCCTTTAAGACTTCCAAAAAGCACCCGCCAAAACAAAACAACGACCACAAAAAAAAACAAGAAAAAAAATTTTTTTAATTAAAAAAAAAAAATTTTTATTAAAAAAAAAAAAAAAAGGTGGTCGTTCGTTTTTCTTTATTCTCCGGTGCCTGCCTCAGGCCTCTGCTCACCGGTCTTTCTGCCCTGTTTCCCTAATATTGGGGTCCCTGTCCCTTTAAGACTTCCAAAAAGCGCTCGCCAAAACAAAGCAGCAAAAAAGCAAAAAAAAAAAAAAATGGTCGCGCGCTTTTCTTATGTCCTCTGGCGCCCAGCCTCCAGTGCCTGCTCACTGTTCTTGCTGCCCTGTTTTCCCAGTATCGAGGGCCCTGCACTCTGGCCCGGATGGCTGGGGCTGGGTGTTCGGCAGCCCTGGGCTCCGTCTCCCTCCCGCTCTGCCTGCTCTTCTCCCGCCGGGAGCTGGGGGGAGGGGCGCTCGGCTCCCGCGGGGCCGGGGCTTGTATCTTACCCCCTTCGCGAGGCGCTGGGTTCTCTCAGGTGTGGATGTGGTCTGGATATTGTCCTGTGTCCTCTGGTCTTTATTCTAGGAAGGGTTGTCTTTGTTATATTTTCATAGATATATGTTGTTTTGGGAGGAGATTTCCGCTGCTCTACTCACGCCGCCATCTTCCGCCCCTCCTCAAAGACAGACTTTTAAAAGCACGTAGAGAGAGAAAAAAGATCACATACAGAGGAAAACCCATCAGGCTATCAGACTTCTCAACAGAAACCTTACAGGCCAGAAGGGAGTGGGATGATATATTTAATGCAATGAAGCAGAAGGGCCTTGAACCAAGAATACTATATCTGGCAAGGTTATCATTTAAATTTGAAGGAGGGATTAAACAATTTTCAGATAAGAAAAAGTTGAGAGAATTTACCCCCACAAACCACCTCTACAGTGCATTTGGGAGGAACTCCTATAGATGAAAGTATTCCTAAGGCTAAATAGATGTCACCCAAGGGATAGGCAAAGAGCACAGAATTTGATTCATAACATACAAAGAATGGAGGAGGAAGAAAAAGGAGAGGAAAAAAAAAGAATAACCTCTAGGTTGTGTTTGTAATAGCACAGGAAGTGAGTTAAATTAGACTGTTAGATAGTAAGGGAATTACCCTTGAACCTTTGGTAACCAAAAATCTAAAGCCTGCAATGGCAATAAGACTACTGGTTAAAATTTTGTATTATTAACTATAAAAATTGTGTCAAGATAAAGTTAAACAAACCAATGACCAAAATGTTGAAGTTTTGAAACATTAATGTTAAGTAAGAAATGGCTTAAGGTCTTTTTATGTTGACTATTTTCAAGCTGTTGAAGAAGAGATAATTCCTATGCTTTAGAATTGCTTCTAACCATCAAAGCAATGTGAAAGTTTGTAATTTCATTTCCTGAGAGTGTGTGTAATCCTATACCATAACCTGACAAAGAGAACAACCAAAATTAACAACCAACTGCTGAAAGATATATTCATTATGAACATATATGATGAAAAGATTCAAAAAGAAATATAAGTAATATATAAGCAAATAAAATTCACCAGTAAGTTCAAATTATATTATGACCAAGAATTTTTATTTCAGTTAAATAGGATTTTTCCATGTTAGGAAATCTTTTAATACAATTAAGCTCAATAGTTCAAAATTTAAAAGACACATCATTTTAATGAGAGCCAAGAAAGATTTTTGATTAAATTAAGCAAATTAAGATTTTGATAAAATTAAGAATACAAGTGTGTTTTCTTTAAATGCTGAAGATTACTTATTTTATATCAACATTTAGCATCATAAATGTTACAAGGCCCACTAAAGATTATGATGCCTGTTCCCAGTTCTATTTTATAATTGTTCTCTAGTATAATTATTCTGTAATTATCCCAAAGCACAAGGAAGATAAAAAGCTGAAAATATAGTACTGGAATTGACTTGACAAAATTATAATTATTTTCAGAAGATATGATTATACATCTAAAAATATAAAATATCAAATAGTACATTCTAAAATGAATATGGAGTTCAGGAGAGTGCTTAAAGGTAATGCAAACTAAAAAATAAAATCATTTGCTTTCATATTTACCATAGACTCTATTAGAAAATAGAAAACATTGTAGAAACAATATTGACAAAATCTATAAAATACCTAGGAAAAAACTAAAAATTATGAATTGTAGTTTTCAATAACCCATATTGCTATTGAAAGACATAGGAGAAAATCTGAGTGAATGGATGAAAATAATCAACATTTAAAGAAATCAATAATCTATGGATATAATTCAATTTCAATCAAAATTTCCAAATAATTACATCTGGAACATAAAATTATTCTAAACTTAACTCAATGGTTAAACATGGGGTAACAGTTTAGAGTTTGGGAAGAAGAATAAGACTAGGTTTCCTCTACAAGATATAAAATTTGTTATAAAGGTTGAATAATTAAAGTGGTAAGGTAACTTTTTAAGCCACTTTGAGAGAAAGAAAAGATTACTCAATAAGTGGTGTTTTAGAAATTGGATTCTCATTTAGAGAAAATTTAGATTCTTCCAACCAACTCTGTAAGACAAATTCCCATATGGAAGAAAAACTTTCCTCACACCAAAAGTAAAACATGTGCAAGTATTAGAAGCAAATACCAGTGAAGATTAACATCTTTGGTGTGGGGAAAATATTTCTTCACAGGTCAAAAGGCATAAACTATTCATTCATTTATTTATCTGGTATTTGTTTGGCACTTCATAGATTTATAAAGGAAAAAAATGGGTATATTTTATCACATTAAAAATTGTTTACAAAATCTACATAAATTTAATTAGGAATATCCATGGCTGGTAAAAACAGAAAATCTGACTTAAATCTATCTTAAATAGGTAATTATTTATCTCAGGTAATAAGCAATCTGGAGATTGGCAATAAAACTGATCATGTGGCTCATGAAATATGGGCTGTCTCCTTCCTCCTATTTCCTCTCCTTAGAGTATAGAGCTTTGTCCATGGAACTCATCTTATGGCTGCTTGATGATTGTTAATGTACCTCTAAGATCATATTCATTTTCCAGACAGAAAGAAGGCAAATAGGCAAAATCCCTAAGAGGTATGCCGGCAGAGTTTATCCCCTATTTAAAAAAAACTTTATTCCCTAAAGCCTCACCTAGGAACTTCCACTACTATCTCATTGGACATAGCTGGTCAACGTGGTGACTCCTAGCTGCAAGGGAGTCTGGGAAAATGCCCTTTACAGCCTCTATTATAAAGGAAGTCTAGGGACATTGAGATTACAAATGGCTTTTGAATTTATCTGAAAGACAAATGAGTTGGAGAAAATATTTGTGCTATAGAAAACAAAGGTTAATATCATTAATAAATAAAGAGCTTTTAGAAATCATTGGAAACAAACCCAGTGGAAAAGGATATAAAAAGGACATTAAAAAAAAAGATATATAATGACCAACTAACACACTAAATGTATAGCCTCTCTAGTAAACCATTAAATACAAATTAAAACAAATTACCACTTTTTATGTATCAAACTTGCAATGATTATAGGAAAAGATATAGTATAAGGATGTTTATCCCCCATGTAGTGAAAATTCAATCAATGTAAATGTCCAAAATGGGACAATTGGTCAAATAAATTTTGGTTCATCTACATATCAGATTATCATGTAGTTATTAAAAATAATGGTTACAGGGAAATAATAATTACATGGTTACATGGACAATGTTTATAATCTATTGCTAATATTATTAATATATTCAGGTTGTTAAATGTTCTGAAAAATCATTTCACAAAATTATATAGGCCATAAGATACCACTGAAAATTAATGGAAAGATGAACATTTAGTGGTTTTCTCTGGACAACAGAATTATGGATGGATCTTTATTTTCTTCTGTTTTATCTGCATTTTTCTAAATATTCTACAAAATTCAAATTGCTTTTGAAATAAAAAAAAATACAATTAAATTATTATAATAAAAAGGTATGGATTGAAACTGGAGCAGAAACAAGGAACCAGGAAAGCATTAGGAATTAAGGCTAATAGAAGAGCTGGCTACTCTCTTTTCATGATATGGCAATCTTACTCTTTTGGTATTTCTGCTTTTCCTCTCTGCATCTGCTCTATTTTCCTCTGCCTAACAAGTGGCTTCTTTTCCTTTGTACACTCTCTATCTTTTCTTACCTCCCAACTTTTTTTCTCTGTGGCTGCTCAATTTCTTCTCTACCTTCTTGTTGCAACTTCTTCATAATTTTGGCTTGCCATGATCCTCAGTTCTACTTCTTGGCCACATAGTTTCACTCACCACAGTGAGCCATTATGATTCTTTCCATATCTTCTCAACTTTACTTCCTTAGAGTGAAATTCTGGTTACATCAAGCCACATTAGTGATAGCTGAGAACTTGTGGATCTGTTGTCCTTGGGTCAGACTTCCTCACTGATTTAATCAAGAGAGAGTGGGTGGGCAAGATTGATCATATGATGCAAAGCAGGGTGACAGGGCATTACGCTTCAGCAGGGGCTCTGGATGCAGTGCTTGTAGCAGTCAGTGCTGTCACTATGATTGATGTATGTAATAGACTTGACCACTCTTTTTCTTATATCATTATTCCAGAAAAGATGTTCATGCCTATAGACATTTTATTATCACATATAAAACCAAAAATTCATCATTCTGTATCTGTATCTAGAGACTGGGACATTTCAAAATCTGCTTGTCAGAATTAACACAATGATCAGATACTTTTTTCATGTGAGAGACTGGCAAAACAAATAAACAGATAAAAACTGGTAAAAAAAAACATCTAATACTGGTGGGGCTATGTGGAAACTCATTCTTGTGCAATGCTGGAATAATAGTGAGCTGTTAAAACAGTGGAAAAACAATCTGTGGAAAAGTAATCTAAAAGTGTTGAAATTATAAAAGCATATTATAAAAATTCTAACTACCCTACTTTTATTCTGTAGAAACAAATATATTAGTATATAATACTATGTACAAAGACATATAAACAATCTGAGTATTCATCAAAAGGTGATGCATGAATACATCATGATTTATGTGGATTCTTAGGAACTTATTGGACAGAATGAGCTAGAACTATACTTATATTTAGAAAGGTGTTCAAATAGTATTATTGTGTGAAAAACCTAGGTATATAATTATATCTGGGATGATAATTTAAAAAAATTTACTTTCCTTTATATGTACAGATGTATGTTTGTATGTTTTCATACAAACATATAAAAATATAAAGGGGGAGTCTGTTAGGATTCATTGTAGAAAACAATTTTATCATAGCTAAGTAGTTAATTATGATTATATATTTTTTCAGATAAATGCTTATCTTTGAGTTTATAATTGTACTTTATCTTGCATTGTCTGCTTTAAACTTATTCTTAACATTTTTCAGTTTTCTCTAGCATGATATCAAATTTATGGAATCCCTTTTTAATTGTGGATTCTTCCCTTCTGATGTTCTGTGTCCTACTGTTCCTTCCACACTGATTGCTCTCTAAGTCTGTGACACAGCTGGTATTCTGAGCTTTGCTTTCCTGTGACCTGGAGCCAATATTCCAGACCTTTCTCTTTCCTGTATTACCCTTTTATCTTGCTGGAGCACATCCTCAAGTAATTTATTAATACAAGGTGTGAGAGAGAAAACTTTCAGTCTTTGCATGTCTGAAAATGTCACATTTAATTTGACAATTTAAATGGATATTAAATCTAGTTACCTCAGAATTTCAAAAAGTACTATCTTCATCATTTTCTGTCATTCAGTTTGCTCTTGGGAAATTCGAGACCAGTTTTATTCTCATTTCTTTGCAGATGACTTCCACCCCTCTACCCCCCACACCCTTCTTGAATCTTCTCTTGCTCCTTGGAGTTGTAAAATTTCACATTTATAGTTCCTTTTTCATTCATTGTGTCACTTAAAATGGACCCAGTATCAAAAACTTGTGTTCTTGCAGGAACATTTCTTCTTTCTAGTTTTTCTGAGACTCATAAATATTGAAGCTATTGGATTGATTTGTATTTTTTTCTCATCTTTTCTCTGATGTTTTGTATCTCTTTTTAAATTACTTCTGGTGATCTCCTTGACTTTATTTTTCAAATTCATTCTGAGTTTTCTATTTCATCAATTCTATATTTAATTTCCATATGTTCTTTATTAAACTCTTTTAATATCTTTTTAAATAGTATCCTACCCTTGCTTTATGGATCTTCTTAAATATTTTGAATACATTAATTAATTTGAACCCCAGAATTTACTTATTTTTTCCAAGGCACGTTTTTGGTTATCTTTGAACTTTCTTTTTCATATTTCTGTCTTTCTTCAATTGTCCCACAATTCTTGGTTGTCCATTTATTTGTAGAATGAGTCAGTGGAAATACTGACTGGGATCTCTGGGTGTTTGGGTAAGGCATGTTGCCTGCCAGGCTTCCTTTTAAGGTAGACATTTAGAGAGTCACCTTAATGCTGGGGGAGTCCCTAAATACTCAAGGGTCCCTTACTGGCTGTCCTAGTTCTCCTTGGTTCATTCAATCTCTTCAGCAATAAACTCTTGACCTCTTTTTAACCCACAGTAAAAACACCTGGGCTAATAAGGGGGAAATGGTGAGTGATTAGTCACTATACTGTTACCCTTGTACAATATGGGTTTGAACTGCATGGGTCCATGAGTCTCATGGGTTTGTTTTCAATAAATACATTGGAAAATTTTTTGGAGATTTGTGACAGTTTGGAAAAACATTTTCTTTTCTCTAGTTGACTTTACTGTAAGACTACAGTATATAATACATATAACACACAAAATGCATGTTAACTGACTATGTTATCCATAAGGTTTCTAGTCACCAGGAGGCTGTTAGTAATCAGCTTTTTGGGGAGTCCAGTTATATCTGATTTTAGACTATGTGGGGGTTGGTGCTTGTGAACTTGGCTTTGTGCATGGTTCAGCCTTACAGATCAACCGTTTCCTTCTTTCCCTGCCCCCTGCCTTATTCTCGCCCTACTCCAGCCCTCAGGCCGGCTCCTGCGCCTCAGGCTTCTTTACATGCATTCTCAGCTTTAGCTCCATCAGCCCTGGAGCCTGCTCTCCCAATTATAGAATATTCTCTGCTTTCTTTGTTGGTAAAATAATACTTTACTTTTGCTATTGTTTTGTGTAGCTTTTATAGCCTGTTTTGTAATTTATAAAGAAAAAGAGGAGGTGAAAAGAAAACAAATCCATTCAGGCTCTGCCTGCCTTTCTTCAACCTAAGCGAGTTCAGGGTAATGAACACACCTGAATTTAACTGAAAGGCGAAGTAAGCACCTGGCATACAATCTTTTATTCAGGGAAGGTAGGGAGGTGCCTGCTCCCTCTGTTAGGTGTCTAACACAGAGCACACCATCCATCAGCACCATGGTCTTGACCCATGAACCTGGGGTAAGGCCCAGTCCTCCACAGGGCACCATCTACTGGGCTCAAGATCCCTAGATTCTGTAAATGAAAGCTCACTGTTCACTCTGTCCCTATCTTGGTGTGTGGGCTGCGGGGGCCTCCTATCCCTCTTCACCCAGCACTGTGCATGACCTGCCTCCACCCACACATGTCCTGAGATCCTGTTCTGTGTTCTGCTAGTGCCCCTCTCCTGTGGATAAAGTGAAGGTTCCTGTGGCCAGGATTTTCACCTGGCCCTGGTTGGCTAGCTCACTACACATGTGTGGGCAATACATTGCTATTGACTCTATATAAAGAGCTCCACCCAGTGCTCTGGGTGACATGGTGGCACGGCTGCAGGAGAGCAGAGGCTGGAGTGGTGGCTGCGCGGAGCACAGAGACAGACAGCTGCAGGGGTAGAGAGGCCCAGAGGCAGAGACCGGCTTGCTGCATGCAGACTCACTCTGAGTGGGTAGGATTCTAGTGATCGACCTGCCACAGTGGGAATGAAGTTGGGTATAAACCCTTTCACTGCAAGAATATTCCACTGTCATTTTTTGGTCTCATTGAATCCATAGTGAACTTGCCCGGGGCTGAAACCCATTGGCAAGACATCACCCCACCCAATTCAGGACCAATTAATTTTAGTCAGGATCTTTCAGTTTCAAGAAAAAGAGACCCATGCAGACCACCTGAGGCAGAGGGGCAGCGGGGTGGGGGTGGGGGGGCCGGACTGAGAGGATGCCTGTGAGTTAGGACTAAGGAAGTCTCCGGCCAGAGCTCCTCCTGAGTGTGTTTTTCTGTTGCAGGTCACGTGTTCTCTCTTTGAGGATGTCTGTGTGCCTCAGTCTCCTGATATGCAAAATGGGGATTATAATAGGGCTTCATTGGCTTGTTGTGAGGATTGACTGAGTTAATACATGTAGTGGACTGAGAACACCAGCCAGCCCATTTTAAGTGCCCAATAATGATCCCTAACATGCTAACACATATGTGGTGCTGACCATGTGCCAGGCACTGATACAGGTAGAGTAACTAGCCCAAGGTAACACTGCCAGGAAAAGGATGAGCTGGGATTCTGTCTTGCCTGAGGGTTTCAGCCCCGGGCAAGTTCACTATGGATTCCATGAGACTGAGAAAGGACAATGGAATGTTCTTGGGGTAAAAGAGTTTATACCCGGCTTTATTCCCATGGTGGCAGGCCAAGCTCTAGAATCACATCTGCATCCAGCAGTCTGCAGGTCCATAATCCACCTCCATCTCTGCCTCTGCCCAGAGCACTGGGCAGAGCTCTTCATATGGACTGCGTCTTCTTATGACTCGGTCAGTAATAGCTCATTGCCTACAGGTGTGGAAGCAGTAGCCTAGTGGTAGGCCCGTTGCATCATCAAGTAGTTTAGGGTCAGGTGAGGATCCTGGCCATAGGAACTTCCATTTTCCGCACAGTTGGGCTTTGCATCTGTTGCCCTTAAATGAGTTGGCTTGGCCCCTCCACTCTGCTGAGGCCAGAGAGGAGTAGAAAGTTACTACTTCATGAAAGTCAGTGACTGACGAGCGCATTCTCTTACAAGGGGACGTGAGAGCAGATGGCAGTATGATTGATCTTCGTGTGCACTGCAGTCAGGGCCTTGGCTCTGGTGTCCTTTTGAAAATGGATCTCCTGGTTGTGAATAGGTGGGTAACAAGAGGAGATGAGGGTCTTAGGATATGGATTTTGTACATGGTAGAATGCTGATAATGTGTCTTCAGAATTTCAGGATATGGTTGTGATGGAAATCAAGTTTTAGCAAGCCACTCATATCAGATGAGATTAGCTGTTTGCAGAAGTAACACCATTTCTTAATGGACTGGAAATGCATGCAATGACTGTCCAAACTTTCTTACTGCACACCAACCTGTATTCTCAGAAATACATGTCTAGCATTAAGTAACAGTCATTTAAGTTTTTTAACCTTTTATTCAGTCACTCATTCAGCATCTATGGGGCACCTACCAGTTCTTAAGAGTGTGAGGCAGTCTGTGTGAGTGGTACAGGTGATTCATTAAAAAATGAGTCAGAAAAGACACATTTGTCCACTTTTATTCAGCCCAATCCAGGAGAAATACAGAGAAAGAAGAGAGGTTTGATTACTAATATCTTACTATCTGGTAATCATTGTTGGTCATCAATACAATGATTAATAATTAGTTAGCATATGTTATGGTTTTGATGCTATACCTCAGCAACAATGTGGCCTTAGATCAGTCCCTTGTATTTAACAGGGAATAATAATTTCTGGGGGATTTTATAAGAATTAGAGATAATTGATGTCTGGCTTGGTGCCTGGGTGCTATTACTTTTTTCCCTGGAGTGGAAAGTGGCAATTCATCCTGTTCTTTTGCTACTCCTTTATGTTCATTAAGCAACTTTCTTGACACATAATTTGTTCCTCTGAGGCAGTCATTCCAAAGGAGTGTTCTGAATGACCAATGTGAATTACCCTTTAAGACTGATAAATCAGTGCATATATCAGCATTCTGGTTGGCTAATTAAGCTTCTGCTAATTTAGTCACAGGAGTTATTTTCCCAAGTATGAGCCATTCTAAGTGAGCAGGTTCAATCATGTTTTAAGATTCCTACCTTTGATGATTGGAGTGCTAACCGACACCTGCCAGGTACTGCCTACCCAAGAGGGCCAACCTGAGCAGGGAGCCAGCTTCACTCTGCAGCTCCCACCTGAAAAAGGACCACTGACTTGGTTATGTGGTGTGGACCGATTGAAACTGGGAGACCCCGGGAGCAGATGCCCAGGTTAGTCCTCTAGCAATTGACCAGGTAAAGAGGTGATCTGGACTAAGATGATAGCAATGGGTGTGTAAACAAGGAAAAAGATGGGAAGAAGATTTGCTAGAGTTTAGAACTGTAACTTTGTAAAATTTCACAATTAGAGATTATCTAGGTCAACCCTTTGTTTCTCACCTGTGAATCATGAGATTTAGGTGATTTGTTCTGCTTCTGTGTCAGGTCCCACCATTCAGGGCCGTGGTGGACACCCTGCTCTGCAGGCCCCCTGAATGCTTCCATTGTAGCCTGGAGTGTTTTGCTAAAACACATTGCACAATAGCTGTCTCAAGTACACCCGGGCATGGCTTGAGCTATGGATACATATGCTGTGTGTATTAATCAAGTTTAATAGACCCCAATGTTTGAAACAATGCCTTAAATTTTTTTTTTCAGAGACTGCACAGAAGTGTGGCATTGTACAGCAAATAAAACTGTTGCTACAATGCCTGTAAATCAGAGCTTTAAACTATGTTTCAATTATCCTTCTATTATCCAGCTGGTATTTAAGCATGTTTATTATTCAAATCAGCAGTGAACGCGCTGCTGTTGTGTAAACAACTGTCACTTGCTGAAACAATGATTAGGAGGCACCATCCCTTTCAGGTGTACTTAGGAGTACTTACACCCCAGCCACTTGAATTTAAATATCATGTAAACACAATGCTTGAGCGACTACTTTTCACTCCTGTTCCCAATGCCTCATGCCAATTCTATTACGTTAAGAGGGAAATCTATTAAATTTTTTATTTATACACATCCGTACACTGTTTTTACCCATTGTATCTTTAAGGCTTAGATTAATATAATAGATATGCTGAGAGATACAGTGAGCACTGAAAAAGCCTGTTCAACATAAAAGCCAATTTCTCTGCATTATTTGGGGGTGTTGGAAGCTTTTGTGAAAACAATGCAAAGAAAATTATTTTTTCTGAATAAAAAACATGACACTCAGAAAAGAAAAATTTGGCCCCCAGAAAGAGCAATCTTGAACCTTTATTAGCTCCATTACCAATTCAGCATATGAAAAAGAGAGAGCCAGAAAATAGGACATTTGTTGAATGAATGTGTGTCTCTTTTGAAGGAACGTTCTGGTCTATCACTGGGAAGGAGTGTGTGTGTGTGTGTGTGTGACAGGATGGGTTTGTGAGTGGTGGTTGCTGTGCAGAGCTTGAAATGGCTAATAGGCAGTGTTCCCAATGAGTTTATCCTTTTTTCCTTAAGCCTCAGTTTTCACGTATAAATCAAAAAGACGAAATTTTGAGTACAAGGGCATTGTAAATGGTGAGGAATCATTCTGATCAGATTTGATCCTACTAGGGATTTTACATTATCTGAGCTTTGTATGGGGCAGGATGGAGGGTGGGGTCAGGTGCTAAATAAAAAGTCCTGTTGACTGATTTCAGTTGCTAACCTGCAAATGCTATCTACAGTTCTTAGGGAACACCTGACCAAGCTGGTGGGTGCTAGGAAGAAGGGGCTCATGATGGGATTTTGAATTGGTTTTGAAAACACACACCCAATGAACTCATGGGTGGGGGCTTGCATCCTTAGCATACCCTTCCAAGTGGCTTTTAAAAGAGTTTGCGATTAGCACACATAATGTAGGGGGTCACGGGGAAGGCAATATAACACAGAGAAGGCAAGTAGTGATTCTATAGCATCTTACTATGCTGATGGACAGTGACTGTAATGGGGTTTGTGGGGGGACTTGATAATGGGGGGAGTCTAGTAACCATAATGTTGCTCATTTAATTGTACATTAATGATACCAAAATAAAAAAGATAAATAAATTAAAAAAAAAGAGCTTTGACTTGATCCTTGGAGTTAATGTGAATAATGTTCATATGTCTGTCTTTTTAATTGATTTCAATATACAATAAATTCCTAGTTCCTTAGAATCTGTAATAAATAGAGTAGCCATATTCTTTATCACACAAGTTAGGATATTTTGAGAGACGTATTAAATAATTATGTCAGGACCGCAGATGGCAACCAGCATTGTCTGGGGCAGCCTTGCACATAGATTACCTAAAATCACAAGGCTGAAGAACAAATCTGCCTAAGACTGAAAGCAAGGGAAGAGAAAGAAAACGTAATGACGCAAGCGTTCGACTACATCCTTCTTTTGAAGTTGGTTACTGTTTTATTCGTAAAGAAAAATAGCTGATCTTTTTATGAGTAACTAGAATGTACAAAGGCAAGTAAACGCAATGAGAAAACACAAAAGCCAAAGTTCATTTTTATACTTTAGATAAATTAGCAAATGGTTGTTTGCTTTTCAAAATAATTATTCCATAATGAAAAGATTTAACAGATTCCTAGCCAGCAACCTATTTTTGTATGTGATTTAATTTGTTCAAGAGAATATCTTTTGCACAAACGTGATGTCTTTACAGTTCACACAACAAGTTTCTTAGCAGGGATTTTGGGGATCCACACATGCAGTTCCAAGCTAATAAACAGCAATTCTTGGGTATTAGGGAATAAGCAAGGACCTTGGTAATGAATTTTATACTTTTCTCCCCTGCAACAGATAGCACCCAGAGATTGCAAACTTTAATGCTAGCATCCAAAAGTCATTTTCCTCTCTCAGATAACCAGTTTTTATACTGATGTCCCATGATTCCTATAGCTCTCTTAGCTCTTTTATTATGTTCATAGATGTAGGTCTTTTATTGAGGCATGTGTTCTGAAAAAAAAGTTTTTTTGGGTGGGAGAAGAATGTCAATCAGTGAGTTGTTTTACAGATTTACCAAATAGCCAAGTGTCTCTTTCCCATCCTGGCAGACTTCTTTTTACCGCTCTGCCTATCTTGAACGGCCTGTTTTTCAACTTCTTGGGTGCTAATTCATTTACTGGAGAGCTAATTGCCAAAGTGATATCAAACAGCATGATTATGCCTGTCGGTGTGATGCTCAGGGGCTTCAGTGATGTGCTCCGTTGTCTCCTAAGCCCCATACACTACCTGCCCCTCTGTAAAAAAAAGTTGATCCACTCTGTGCTTGTTGCAATTCCTAGTGCCAATTGCCAGACCCCGAATACCTACAGCAAACCCTTCAGTGTCCCCTGCTTCTTTGATCCAAAAGCTGAACACCCTTTTATCTTGGTCACCGAAGCTTATTTAATGGAGGTTAAGTACAATGTAGTTTGTTTCTGTTGATAATGGAACATTGATAGAGTTTCTGCTAAGGTCTATGCCATACTCTCTGACTTAATGTTATGAAACTCCAGGCAGGGTTTACTGGCCAAATCATAAGTATAATTGAGGTTGGTTGTAAAAATAGCCTAAGTGACACACATTGTAGCTGCTAATTATTCTATCTGTCCCTCTTGAATGGAGAATGTTGGCTCTGTGGGTCTTGTTTGACCCTGTTCATCCTTCACACTTTCCAGTTCAAGTCCTGTTTTCTCTTGGAAACCATTCTCCACTGTTCTGTCCCCAGTTCCTCCTTGAATTCATAGGAGCCAGAGTTTGTGATGTCCAATGCTTATACTTAACCACATTCTACCATTATTTAATGCTGTTTCTCAGAATTTTCCTATCTACCAAGCAAGCTTTTTGTGGGGGGAAGGGGATAACTTTCACTTCTGTGACTGCCTTAGTGACTAGCATAGGACTAAGGTCATAGGGAATTAATACACACTAATTTAGCCATATTGTTGAGTACTGTATGCAAAGCTTGGTGCTCACTGTTGGGGGCACAAAAAACATGTTCTGTTGGTGAGGGAATAGCACATTAGCCAATCAGCCCCATATACAGTTGATGGGAATGTAAGCTGATGCAACCACTATGGAAAGCAGGATGGAAGTTCCTCAAAAAACTAAAACTAAAAATACCATGGGACCCAGTAATTCCACTTCTGGGAATTTGCCAATTCAAAAAGATATATGCACCCCTATGTTTACTGGGACATTATTTATAATAGCCAAGATATGGAAGCAAACTAGAAGTCTATCAAGAGATGAATGGATAAAGGGGATGTGGCACATAAATACAGTGGAGTTATTACTCAGCCATGAAGAAGAATGAAATCTTGCCACTCACAGTTACATGGATGGGCCTGGAGGGCATTAGGCTAAGTGAAGGAAGTCAGAGAAAGACAACTGCCACATGATTTTACTTACATGTGGAATCTGAAAAACAAAACAAATGAACAAACAAATGGAAAGACTCATAGACACAGAGAATAGACTGTCGATTGCCATAGGAGAGGAGCTGGGGGATTGGGTGAAATAAGTGCAGGGGAGAAAGAGGGCCAAAATTCCCATTATAAAATAAATTGGTCAAAGGAAGGAAAAGCATAGCATAGGGTAATACTCAGTAATATTGTAAATCTTTGCATGTTGATAGATGATAACCATACTATGGTGAGCATTTACTAATGTATATAGTTGTGGAATCATTATGTTATCCATCTAAAACCAATATAATATAATAAGTCAAATGTATTTTAATAAACCAAAAAGCAAAACAAAACAAGACAAAAAACCATATATCTTTCCATCAGAGAGGTTTCCCAGATGGTATAGATCCAAAGGAGAGGTGAGAAAAGAAGCTAGATTTTAAACTCACATAGCTGGACTTCTAAGGAAGGATATATGCATGGAAAATGGATCTGAGATGACATAATTGAAGAAAAACTCTTCAATTATAAGTCTATTAAGAATTGAAAAATGTTGGACAATGTCTTTTTTTAGAAATAAGAATGGCTTACTTGGCACAAAGACCAAACACTGGAGCAGCTGTTCTCCGAAAATGCTCAGTGTCTGTGTGGAAGCCTGTGGCCTTGGGAATGGGCACTCCAAGGGCAGGGCGGGGCTGGGAGGCCACACCTGCGTGGCACGCCAGGGCTGCCCGTTCAGGAGCCCTGGGAGGCAGCAGTCCAGCCAGGCATCTCACTGAGGGCGCTGGTGGTGGAAGTGGGAGAGGTACTTGGGAGGTGGGAGGCGGGTGCTGTGGGAGAGCCAGTCAACTCGTAGGCATTGTAGAAATACCGTAGGACCCAGTAATTCCACGTCTAGGGGTTGTTTTGGAGCAACTAGGGAGACTTTTGGTATAGGAAGGGGATGCCTTCACTCCTCTGCTATGCGTCCTCCAGCAGCTCTTCATTCCTCTTGGAATCATTCCTCTTGGAAGGCCAGAATGTCCTTAAGGCCCACCCGCCAGGCCCTCAACTCCTATGACCTCCCCACTTGCCCTTCTCCACTACACGGACATCCTCACTTTTCCTCAAATAAATGAGATACTGTCCTGCCTCAGGGCCTTGGCACCAGCTGTTGCTTATGCCAGGATCTCCTCCGCTCACCTCTCTCACCTTCATTAAGCCTTTGTTTAATTGTTACCTTCTCAAGATGTCCCTTCACTGCCCTGCCCCCAGCACTCCTGATTTCTCCTCCCCTTGGCCTGTCTTTTTCCATGCACTTATCACCTTTTACTGTATAATTACTCATTTTGGGGGTCTATTTTCAGTCATTTACCGACTGTAAATTCCATAATG
Organism: Manis pentadactyla; assembly: GCF_030020395.1. Classification (NCBI taxonomy): domain Eukaryota; kingdom Metazoa; phylum Chordata; class Mammalia; order Pholidota; family Manidae; genus Manis; species Manis pentadactyla. The sequence goes on along the minus strand of NC_080027.1, from coordinate 115,822,887 downwards.
GCACAGAGTTTTGCCGATTTGTTCTCTGGGGCGCAGATCACTGCCCACTATGTGCTCAGTCAGTCTTCATTGAACGAGAGAATGAGCAGGGGGTGTCTTGATTGGTGGTAGTGATAGTCAGCTTTTAATGTGACCCTGACTCCTTTTGCTCTCTTAGCTGCTTATGTTTGGGGACACTCATATCTCCATTGTAACGAGGTTCTATCTTCATTCCTGATTGATTTTAAACAGTATGTCTTAAGGCTCTGTTCTATTCCTCAGTGTCTTCGGAGGTAATTCGTGGTCTGTAAACCAACATTTAAATGCCCAAAGGAAGAACCTGGCAGGGAACTTCAGAGTGAATATCTTTATTAAGGGAGAAATTCTTTGTAACAATGACTGCCTCCATATTTGGAGCCAAATAAGTCAACCTTTAGGGGAAACAATTCCTGACCCAATTTAGTGTCTTATAAACTGAGAAGACTGCTCATTCTCAGTGACTGTAACTAGAGTCACACAGCTCCCCCAGCCTGCTACTTAAGAAGCCGCTAATGACCAGCTTATTAGCCCATTAGTAACTGCTTTAGCCCATTAGTAGACATTTAAGTGGTATAAACTGCTGGGAGTTCCAGCAGGCTGAGGGTTGGATGACTTCAGCATTTGATTCCTTGCTTTGGCAAATCATCCACATGGATAAGGGCAGGTTTCCTTATGTGGCATTTACATGTAACAAGGCACACCTGTATTTCATTTTCTATCTGGGGTGGAACTTTTAGGGCAGTCACTTGGAAGGGGGAAATTTTGCATTTATAAACTACAGACACTCAGCTGCTGATGACCTGACAGTTAGCCACCTCCCTCTCATTGCCACCCCTCCCCCTGCCATCTACTTCCTGCAACAAAGGAATTAATTACAAACCCTGGTGATGAGAGGAGACGTGCCTAAACTGGGAGCGGTGACCTAAGTGTGGACTGCAAAGAGTTAGCCTGTCTTGATTCTGGGTCTGTTTTGTTCCCCTGTGGTAGACAGAATAATGGCCCCCCAAAACGTGACCATGTCTGAATCTGTGGAACCTGTGAAGATGTAACCTTACATGGCGAAAAGGAATTTTCAGATGTGATTGCGGATTTTCAGATGGGGGACTAGCCATCATTATCCAGATGGGCCCGACGTCATCACAACGTAGAAGAGGGAGGCAGAAGAGGAGGCTAGAGTGACGTGGTGTGCGAAGACCTCTCTGTTGTGGCTGGCTTGAAGATGGAGAAGGAGGTTGGAGAGCCCTGGAAGCTGGCTCTAGATGCAGGAAGGAGCCTCCAGAAGGGAACACATCCTTGCTGACACCTGGATCTTGGCCCAGTGAGACACATTGCCAACTTCTGACCTCCAGAACTATAAGACAGTAAATGTGTGTTGTTTTATGCCATCCCATGTATGGTAATTTGTCACAGCAGCAATAGGAAACTAATACAGTACTCAAGGTGGTCAGCAGACTTTGTAGCAGGACAACTGAAGAGACAGAGAATGTGATTCCTTTTCTTAAGGTATTGAGGTGGTAGAAAATGGGCGCAAGAAAGCTGGTTTTCTACAACAATATTTGGAGGTACAAACTTTAATCTTCCTCCCGTTCTTAATACATTGCTCTAGCAGGAGCTGAAACACAAAATGATAAATAACCTCCCAAACTTTCCACCCCAGGCTCCGTGGCATGCTCAGCATTTTAACAGGGGATGATAAATCTGTTTGCACCTCAAATGGCTTGAAGCATGAAGTTACATGGTCAAAAGCAACCATCACGAGAACAAAATGATATTACATGAAGTGTGTGGTGAACTGGCATGACGACACAAAGTGATACTAATGAGCAGCTTTGTAAGGATAACATGCACCTATCAGCCTTCCTAACAGCTATCAAGAAACTAGACTCTGTGGTGACCCTTGCTCCCATCCTGCACTGAAGTGGTCACGTGTATCACCCATGCCATGTCTTCCATGCTGTTATGGCTTGTTGACTGCTTTCTCCCATTTTATTAGCTCTCATCTGTTTGGTTAGTTCTGAGCTGTTTCAGAGGTCTTCTCACTTCCAGCCATTCTTCAGTTTCTCCACTACCTTCAGAATGCCTTTGATATTTGGAGTTTATTTTGGTTTTGGAGCCATTTTGAACAATCAGGGTGTTTCATTCGGATTTTTTTGTATGGCTTCCCAGCCTTCTTCCACCTGATTTGCCAGTTTAAAACTGAGCTTTTAACTTTGATCGATAAGTCAATGTGAAGGGAGGTATATGTTCTTGTAAATAGTCTTTGGTGCTGTATCAAGTTCAAAATTGGTGAAAAGTATCTGACATTGCACATACAAAAATTTTAAGCTTAATTTTATAAAACCTTCAGAAATGCATGTTGTTATTGTAGTGGGTTGAATGGTGACCTCCCAAAAGATATGTCTACATCTTAACCCCCAGGACCTGTGGACATGGTTTTATTTGTAAAATGTCTTTGCAAGTGTGACTCAAGTTCTCAAGATGATGTCCTGGATTATCCAGTGGGATCTAAATCCAATAACCAGTATCTTCATGAGAGATAGAAGAGAAAAAGACACAGACACAGAGCAGAAGGCTGTGTGAAGGTGGGGGCAGAGATTGGCTTTATGCAGCAGCAAGCTGAGGGATGCCTCAGAGGCAAGAAGCATTTCCCCCAGACACTTCGGAGGCAGCGTTGCCCTGCCAACACCTTGATTCAGACTTTTGGCCTCCAGATTGTGAGAGAATTAGTTTCTGTTAAGTCATCAAGTTTTGTGTTAATTTGTGATTGCAGCCACTGGAAACTAATACAGTCATAAAACACTCAGTACCTACATGTTGCCTGTTAATGTCAACATTTATAAATTAGCAGGCATGATGTTCATGAGCTCATTGAATCACTGGACCACACTCATTTGCTGGAAGGATTATATGAAAAACCTCACCCAGCCGAACCTTGCAAAAATACTCCTAAGTGTTTTGCAATTATAGGATGGCTGGTTATCAGTAATGGTTATGGGGTATTTTCACATACATGTACCCATGTAAGACCATGGAGTGGGGGTGAAATTATTTTAGGAAAAGAAGATTGTAGGTGAGCTCTGAGTAAGATCTACATTGCTATACCCCAGAGGGAGAAGCAGGGAATGGGAGTCCCAGCTGATCCATTCATTTTATAAGAAAATTTAATTACTGGCTCCAGGAAGCATTTTCTTTGAATTTTATGGAACAACTGCATTCTCAGCAGATAGAGGTAGGCAGACCTTGGGGCAGGCAAATGGAAAAAATAATCTATAAAGTATGTTCACCAAATATGACTGTTATTCTACCCTGGGACTTAATAGAAATCCTTTGACTGTTGTTCTGCAGTCAACAAGATTCATCTAATTGGTGACCATGGCAACAAAATCAGGTCATACGGAGGTTCATGCTGAGATCAAGCATATGTAGATCTCCTAGTTCAAATATCCATAAAGATAAGAACCTGTTGGTAAGAGCCCGAAATGTTAGGTTGGAGATGGGCTCTCCTAATCAAGCTCGTAATACCGAGAACACAACCACTGGTTTGCAATAGCCATACGTTTTGCAGAAAAAGGAAGAGATTTTCACAGAGTCACTAGGGGGAAAAAGATAATTCAGAAATGTGAGACCGGAATGAGTGCCTAGATGTTGCTTCATAGATCTGTGTAATTTACTCCCTGGGGTTTGTAGTGTGTCTGACTTATATTTTAGACATAATTAAGTAATCAGCAGTGTACATTGTAAAATGAATGTTTAGGCTGCTTGAGGTTAAATTTTCACAGCCATAGCAGCTGTGTGGCATGAGAGACCACCCCTCCTCACCGCCAAACCCTCTCCCCTGCATACAGTTATTTAAAATCTGTGAATGGGACTGAAATTATTTCCACAGGCCCCCTTTTTCAGTAGATCTAAGAGGGACCACATGGTCACCACTGGATACCAGGATTAGTACAGTTCACACTAGTGAGCATTTTCTGTTCTGGTTCAGTAGCTGGAGTGGAGACAATACTGTCAATTATAGAATGAATAAGAGCTTGTTTTATGTAGGGTCTCACTGGATCCTCAGAAGGTCCTGTGAGCTAGGAAGTTTTCCTTGTGATACAGATGAGAAAACTGAGATGATGAGAGAAATTACAGTTCTGAGTGATCGTGGAGTTTCTGCTATTTAAATGCAGAATTGAGGGGTGAAATCCTTTTCTTGAGTTAATGTATGTAGAAGAGCCAACCCAGCATCTGCCCCTGAGGACGACGGTCATTCCTGTGGCAGCTCTTGCTGTTCTGTGTCCAAACCCTGTGCCGTTCTGCCAGTCTGGCGGACATGCACCCTCACACCTGGAGGCATTCCCTTCTATCTCATTCCTAATGGCTCTTGCTCAGCGACTCCTAGAGGAATGTCTGGGGAGGAGGGGTAATTGGACTCTTTTCTGCTTTCCTTCCGCCTCTGCTCTCCCCTCTCCCACTTCTTTCCTTCCTGTTCATTCCTTCTTTCTATCAAACTTGAGCAATACTTTTTTCCTTCCCCACTAAATCCAAGAGAAGATAAGGCGACAGGGTAGGTGGACAGCAAGGGATGGTTGAGAAAAGTGGTCTTCTTGCTCCAAGGAAGCACACACCCAGGATTAATTTAGGTCACGGATTCATTGGGGGATTTTCAAGGTGGGTGCACTCTCTCTTAAAAAAACAAAACAGAATTAAACATTTTTTTCATTGCCAAAGAAATAGGTATGGATTACAAAAAACAAGACAGACACCTAGAAAGAAAAAAAGTCCTTTTCCATTCCTGTTCCTTAGAGGTAACCATTGTGAATAATTTGATGCATATAGTCCTAGATTTATTTCTATGCTTAGTACATTATATATAATATACCTAATGCATAGTATGCGTGTGCATTTAAAATGTAAATCATCTTTATATGTTCTGTTCTGCCACTTACTTTTTTCACTTATCTTTCCATATTACTACATATACATCTATCTTGTCATTCTTTAATAGTTGAATAGTATTTCACTGCAATAAATGTACCAGGACTAATATATACATGTATGAAAAAAAAAATATATATATAGGTATACTCTTTGTAGACTTGTGTAAGTGTTTGTAGCCTCTGTTCTTAGAGCTGGAGTTGCTAGGTAAAAAAATGCACACATTGTACCCCTTAGTGTGGCTCCCACGTCCCAGCCCCATCCTGCACTGTGCCCACCTTGCTCTCTGTAACTCCTTTACTGTGCTCTCTTAGACTGTGCATGTGTCGCACTCCCTTGTGTCACAGAGCCTGCGTACCCCATTCTTCTAATTTGGGGCACTCTTCTTTCCTTTGCCTTGTTCTCTCCTTCCACATGGCAGCCCAGTTTCACTTCCTCAGAAAAGACTCCTCTATCTCCCCAACCAGGCTAAATCCCCCCTCTGTGCTCCCTCAAGCTGCTCTGTACTTTTCTCTCTTTGCACTTACCACAGCTGTAACTTTATAGGCTGCCATTAATTGTTTAATATCTGTGTCTTCAAATAGACCATAAGCTCCTGGAAGGCAAAATCTCTGCCTGCTGTTGCTCACCTAATGCCTATTTGCAGTGCTTGGCCCATAGTTGAGAGGACCCAGGTCAGAAGCCTGCCTGACCCTGGGCAAGGAGGCACAGATGACCCACAGAGTCAGGGCTGGGGGTCTAGGGTGGCATCAAACCAACCTTCTCATACTACAGATGAGGCAACTGAGGCATGGAAAGAGGAGAACACCACAGGGAGAGCTAGAAGCAGAATGAGGACCCACATTTCTGCCAAATTAAAGAAATATTTTAAATTCCAGAGTACTTTTTTAAAGAAATACCATTTTTATTATTTTCAAGAACAAACAGTGACTTAAATTGGACTAACAAAATGTTTCCAGTTAGGATTTTGGTTTATAAATGATGCCTGCTTCAATTTCAGAAAGCAGAATGAGAGACCCAGTGCTCTTTCTATTCTTTACCCAGATGTCAAGATGACATCAAAGGGGTCTGAGGATAAGCGATGATTTGCAGAATGGGAATGTCCTGAGAGCTGTGTTCAGTTTCTATCCACTCTCCATCTTCACCAATAAAGTGTAGCTTCCTTAGTACCATGCTACCTACTCTGACTGTGTAATACCCACCCACTGTTTGTGTGCATGAAGTCTGGACTCTCATGCCATGTGGCAACAATCCCATGAGGTAATGGAAAGACATTCTCATTAGGTCTGGGAAGAAGGCTCTGGGTCCCTGGACAAGCCTCAATCTCTCTGTTCTATAAAGTAGGATAAGCATCTCTGCTCTATGCAATCGCAGGTTATTGTAAAGAACAAACAAGCCCATGATTTAGTGATTTATCAGCTGTAGAATACTGCAGTTTTGAAGGTATCTGAAGGAGCAGTGCCTGGCCTGTGAGAAAGTAGTTATCTCTCCTGTGTTGTGTGGGGGAGTCACCAGGCAAAGCAAATAAGAGACATAGTTCCAGACTTTTAGAAGCAGTGTAAATGCGCTTTCAAAATATTCAATAGATTTTGAACTTCTCGCATTTTGGGACCAAGTCTTATTCATCTTTAAGCACCCTCTCCCTGCCCCCAGTGGCTTGCCCACTGTATCCCTTTTTGGGGAAGCAGCGAATGGATATCAATCAAATCACCCAGTGAGTTAGCTAGGGGCCAGAAAACCTCATGGTGTCATTCAACTGTGGAAGGACTGCCAAATTAAAGAAATATTTTAAATTCCAGAGTACTGTTTTAAAGAACTACAATTGTTATTATTTTCAAGAACAAGCAGTAACTCAAATTGGGCTAACAAAACGTTTCCAGGTAGAGTTTTGGTTTATAAATGATGTCTTGCTTCAGTATCATAAATTACCATCTCGTCTGTCATATCACATCCATAATTATACTGTGAGGTGGGTTGTAATTCCCATTTTATAGGTGAGAAATGGAGGTTTATGGAGCAGAGGCAACTTAGCTTCACACAAGTAATGTTTGAATTAGGATTTTGGATTGCCCTGTCAGACTATGTGCAAGCTTTCATTCTTTCCAATAGATTTCATTCTTTGAGCATATACAACTTCATCTTCCACATCCTTGTCTCCCTCCGTCAATCTTGCCTGGCAAAATCCCAGCCCAGGTTAACTCAGCACTCCGCCCCTCCCTTCCTGTGCTTCACCGAGACAGCTGAGCCTAGCTGGAGAGAAACGCCAACCACACTGACTGCCTTTCTTTAAATTCATGATTGGCCAAGCTCAAGTGGGTCCCCAGTGCTCCCCAGAAATCCTATAATATGATGCCTCCCTCAGCCATTGCCTTCCTGGTCTCCTAGTTGGCAGTATCACATGGGCTCTTATCTATCTGCCTTCCAGCATCCTCTGTGGACCCTCTAGTGTTGCGAGTGCACCAAGGAAACAATGCAAAAAGAACGTCACCCAAGTGGGTGATCAGACCTTTCAGTTTACCTGCATTTGTCCCCGGTAATCTGTACCTCCTTCTCTTGTTAGGCGTTGCATGAAGTGCTTTACACACATCATGTCTTTCATCCTGTTGGGACGGTCCTGTGAGTAAGTGGTATTAGCCCCCTTTGACAGGTAAGAAGATAGAGGCTGTTTTACTGAAAGTGACAGAGATGGAATTCATACCTTGGTCTTTGGGACTCCTAAGCCCAGACTTTACAGGACAGATGGATACTCAGGGAGTGAGGGAAGGGCTTGGAGGGACTCGGGGGAGCCTGGGGGGAAAGTCTCAAGTGCTGCTTCAACACTCCGTTCTCTCAGAAGGGCAGTGAGTGGAGCCGGGTCAGAGAGTGAGCCACCGGGCTGGGGCGCCAACTGGCTCTTCTCTTGGGGGACTGGCAGACAGGCTGAGGGGAGCCGTGTGACCCTCTCAGACAGAAGCGAGAGCACCATGGAGCTGCGTAGCCTGGGGCGGGAGAGGGACCCTGCTTCCTGGGAGGTGGGGAGGAGCTGCAGGGAAGTGGACAGTTCCTTTCTCCTCATGTCTGGAGGTGGCCTGGGCTCTGCTGGCAATTGGGCGGCTTGCAAGTCCCAGATCATGGGACACTGTGCCGGGTGTCGCCAGCAGCCAGCAGCCAGGCAGGCAGAGAAGCTGGTTCTCCTGAATCTTTTCTCAACCTCACCCCAACATAATAAGGGCCAGAGTTCAACCTTTTCTGGCCTCCTGGGGCTCCTGTTCCCATTGTATGCTCTTTAGGAATTCCCGACAATCCTGTGGGGAGCAGCTTCTTGCCATGACTTTGGACTTGTCTCGGGGACTTTACACAAGTGGTCTCCCCTGCCTGGCACCCTGGTTTCACCCACCCACTTACAGCCCTTTGCTCACCCTTAGCACCTGAGCAGCGTTTGGTTCTCAGTTTCAATGGCATTTCCTCAGTGACGCCCTTTCTGTCCCCGCTGAGAGGGCCAGAGCCCTGCTTTTCACCCTCAAAGCATCGAAAGTGATTTCTGTTTATAGTGCTTATCACTTACCACTTATAGCAGTTAAAAATAACATTTTCTGGGCTTATATTTGATTAGTCTCTGTCTCCCAATTAAACTAATAATAATAAAGATTATGGTGGGATTACAATGGCAACAATAATAATAGCAGTTAGCATTCACCGAGCCCGTGTGTGGGGCATACTGCCGAGGTTTTCCACGTGCCACGTGATTCAATTCTCACAACAGCCCTTTGCACTGGGTATTACTTTTTATTTCCACTTTACAGGTGGGAAAAGCAAGCTTAGATAACTGGCTCAGGTTGGTCCAGTTCCTCAGTGGGGCTGCTAGGCTCTCAGTGCAGGTTTCTTGACTCCAGGGCTTGCTTTAAGCTCCATGAGGGTGGGACTGTGTTTTAACTCACCACTGATCCCTGGGAAGAGACTCGTAGGAAGACTGTATTAAGTGTTTTGTGAATTAAATTGACTAGTTTCTGGTGGGTTGATTCTTTCCTGGTTCTCCTGTGGGCATGAGAGCTTGAGATTGGGCAGTCCATCTCATTTACCCTGTTCAAGTGCTCTTTATCCTCCTTGCAGTGTTACAGGCCCACACTCCAGTGAAACTCCTGGGGGCATCTAGGAATATCCCCTACGAGAATTTTCTTCCCTTTCCAAGTCTCGCTCCTCTATTCTCACCCCATGACCTATTCCATCTCTCCTCTTTACCTAGATCCCCTGCCTTGGGAAGCAGGTGGGGGTTTTGCCTGGGTATTTTCTTCTAATAGTTCCCTGCTTTTTATTTTCTTCTTCATTCCCCTTATCTAGCACTTAGGACAGTTCCTCAGAGAAATCCCGTGGGATCTTTGGCAGAGCTGAGCAATCTTTCAGACTTTCAACTATGGACTTTGGATCCTGTTCCTACATGTGACATTCCAGCATCCAGGTCTGTCCACAAGTATGTCACTCAGCCTTAAAATCCAGTGGACCACCACTAATGTAGTGCCATGAAACCAGCAGGGTCACACCACCCATGCAAATAAACTCTTCATGACCTCTCATATTTTTTGATGCAAGCAAGGCTCTCCAGGTCAGTAAGACCGTCAATGATTGGCCTCTTGCTGGAGTGCATGTGAGTCCTACTCTCAAAGGTGTTATGATGGGAGACAGGCCTGGTGAGTTTGACACATGAGCACTAGCCAAACACATGGAGGGCAGAGACACATTAAAGCCGTTATCTCCCCAGAGTTGCTTGCTTATATCTTGGGAGGTGCTTCAGTCCATTCCAGTCAACCCTTATTTTAGGATTATTTGACCTGCCTCCCGCACTGAGAGCCTGAAGGGCACGACTCATGCAATGCATGTGTCACCCTCACTGTGCCCAGCACTGCCATTGGCACATTACAGGCACCTCAGAACGGCTAGAGAATGTCAAGGCCATGGAATGAGAACGTCTTGTTACACAGGGCCTTTAGATGGTGAGAATTCACTATGTACTTTCTGTGCTAATTTTTATTTTTCTAAGGCATTGTGGAGGAGTGGAATGAAAAAGTGGGGACATACTGGTGTGCCGAGGTAAGGCTGGAGTGCGGAGCACCCGCTGTTATTGGAACGAGGCATTGACATGGGGGTGCAGATAGGGAGGGAGCCTTTTAGAAAGGGAACCCTAGTTTCCTCCTTTCCTGTTTTCTTCTCTTTCTCTTCCTTCTTTTCTCCACTCTGCTTACCTGGAGTTACTTGTGTTGATCTCTGATTCCTAGGCTTATTCCTAGACTGACATCTGTACTAATTTGGCTCCTGAAATACCTTTCCAACTTGGAATAGAGAATGAAGGAAAATAGAAAATGGCAGAGCAAAACAGGAAACTCTAATTTGGTGAGTACCTACTATGTGTTAGGCACCACCTTGGGTACTTCTGTTGTCCTATTTCATTCTTGTATCAATCTAATGAGATAGGTACGGTTTCCCTCATTTTAGAGATGAGAAGCATGAGGCTCAGGTAAAGTCAGTAACTTTCTCAACATCACCTGGTCAGTTAGTGGAGCTGAGCTATAGAACCAGGTCTGTCTGACCCTGAAGCTGGGCTCATGTCTCAACTAGAAAGCAGCAATTGCTCAGGATAGGTGGAGGAGAGAGAGCACGGAGACCTCTAGGTGGATTGGACATACCTTATCAGGGTTTAAAGCATTCTAGGCTGTTGGTGGTGAGGACTTGCCTAAATTCAACTCGCCTTCTCTTTGCTTCTCTCTTCTCTGACTTCTGTCTGTCTGTGTTGCAGTCTCCCAGCTGGGGACCTTTTTCTTAGCACAGACCAATGTTACAGGATGAATTCCAGTGCTGGACAGAGCAATTCCAGTGTTGGACACAGGTGCATTCTGGGTTTGACTGATCAAATCTCTCTAGGTCCCGTATGCCTCCATAAGGAAACCCCCAACCCTTTTCCCCAGCTCATGTACGCTTTTCTTGGCACTAGAGAGTCAACAGGTGTGAACAAGTGTAGAGACCTGGCATGCCAGGGCTGGCACCGCTTATGGCCTTCACTCACAAGAGATGGCAATTGCCACCTTCTGCAGGCTGCCCATCAAAACACATTGTTGCCTGGCACCTCCATAGGCTCCAACCAACTTGTGAGTGGGCACCATGCCATCCCAACAGATGGGCAGAAAGGGCAAGGAGAAGCCAGGGCAGTCCCATCCTGGAGGTGCATAAAGCAGAGGTGGTGAAGGTTTGGTTTCCAACAGAGGAGGTGTCAGGATGACCCTCTCTGCCTTAGATTTATAGGACAGGAGCTTAATGAGCTGAAGTCTATGGTTCAGCCTGCACCTAGTTGGCTGGGTTTGTTTTGGGGGATAAAAAAGTAAATTGGAATGTATCAGAATATTGTGGCTTTGGCTTTAATGGCCTTATAGGGAATTTGGGGATTCAGAAAATAGCACTGAAGATAGTAGGAGAAAAAGAAGGATAATGGAGGATTCTAGAGATTTTTTACCTGCTATGACCCCTTGCCAACCCCCTCTCTCTGATGCCCCAACTATCCTAACAGTACAGAACCCCCACTGCTACCAGGCCAAGATCAGGGCTGGGGGTCAGGGCTGGAGAAGCCCTGACCAGGGATGATTGAGAGCACAACCAAGGGGGTTCCTGGGAGGTAGAAATAGCCTCCTTGGTTTTCAGAGGGACAGTTCAGGGCTCTCATTGCCCAAGGAACTGCCCTGATTTTGTAGCCCAAGAGGGTGAGTGTAAGCACATCAAAGCTTCTCAAGGAGTCATATAGCCTGCAGAGTCTGGGGGGAAGGCCATCATAGTGGGGTACAGCTGAGCAAAGACTCCAAGAGGAAAGGGTGTGTCTCAGAAACAGCTTCTAGGCTGTTGGGGGAGGGCAGATGGAGTGGAAGGAAGTGGCAGCGATTAAGCCTGAGAGGTGAGTGGACCATGTATTGTGTAGGACTCAGTGCCAGGCTGGGAGCTGGGGCAGCACTTGACAGGCAGAGGGAGCCCTGGAAGTTATAGGTGGAGAAGAGCTGTGATTAGAGCTTTCCCTGGGAAACCTGGAAAAGATGGCAATGGAAGCGACAGAGTGGGGAAGCTGGAGCCCAGGGGCTGCAGTGACTGCTCATGCCTGAGTGAGGCAGTGTCGTTGGGGATGGCAGGAAAAAGAGGGTGGGAAGGCCTTCACTAAGACACACTGAAGAGCAAAAGAAGACCTTCGAGTCACTGAGAGAACAGAGAGGCCATTGATGGAGGAAGGGAAGTCAGCAGGAGGCTCTGGCTTGCTGGGAAGGTCTTTCAGCTGGGTTATTTTAACCAACATGGTACATATTACTTATCACTATTTGTGGATTTTCATGGATAACTAAGAATCCAGTTTCTGTGGCAGTTTATTGTTCACTCAGGTAAATTAAGGCTCCTGGTGAGTGAGAACTAACAACCCTCTCTCCCAGGTCTGAGCTTCAGCTGCCTCCTGGTATTTCGACCCAAAGAATGTGCTTCACTTTTACACAAGGTTGCTTTTGACCATGCTGGCTTCAAAGCCAGCCTCTTGTTTCCCTGAAACGTTCTTTCCACTTCCACTTGCCGCTGTAATCTTTTGGTTATCATGTTGAATAATTTACAGTCTCTGCCAGCCTGAAATTACATGTGGGGCTGCTCTGTTTGTGGCCTACCCAGCAATTAGACACGTACCATTTTACCTCGGCAATTACTCTGCAAAGGGTAGAAAACAGTCCAGTCATTGCCCCAGGGCGAGGCTGAGGAATAGCAAAGACTCACAGCTGTGCATCTGGCGGGGTTGGTGGATCAAGGATGGTACCTGGAATGGCTCTGAAGGTCTCCTACAGGCAGACTCTTTTTCTTTCCCGTGACCTCCTTGCCCCTTTCTTATATTTCTTCATTTAGAACCACAGAATCATAGAATCTGTAATATAACCTCTTTTGCTTTTCTCCTTTCCGAGACTGCTATATCACTCTGCTTTCCATCTCGCCCTGTTCATGCTGATGAGGTGACTTAAGGCTGGGGTGGTCACTGGAATGACTAAGTGTGTAGGGGCTGGAACTGTCAGCTCCACCACTGGCCTCCAGGAAGGGGGCTCAGGAGCTGGGTAGCAAGTAGGTTTTATTTCTTGTGTTAACTCTGAAAGACTGGCAGTAGTTGCCTGGAATATTGCTCTGGGAGAGATTTTTAAGGCTATGTCTGGACCCAGTAAGAGAGAGTGCTGTGATCGATTAGTGATGTCTGTTACGGGCAGAGAATTAGAAGTTGTGATGCGTGCTGCATATCCGACATCTCTCATCCAGTTCAAAACTGACTCTTGAAAGAAGTGAAATTTAAGGCTGAGAAACACTGGGACTTATTAAAGATAATAAAAGCTAACATGAATGTTTAGTATGTGCTTGGGAGTATTCTAAATTCTTCACATAGAAAAGCTCATTTAATCCTCATAACACTTCCTAGGTATTTACCCTCATTTTGCAGAGGAGGAAATAGGCACAGAGAGGTTAAATGACTACCCAAATACACAGAGCAGGAAGAGGAGCCAGTGTTCAAATCCAAATAGTCTGAAGCTGCATCCTTCAACTGCTGTTCTTCAGCTCTGTGCAAATCACACAGCAGCTTATGGTGGGGCCCAGAGCCCAGGTCTCCTGGTTCCCAGCCTGGAGTTCTTTTCTCCCATGGAAACAAACTCATCTGCTCCCCAGTGTTCATAGTGGTATGCCTCAAAGTTGGAAGGAAAACAAGGAATAGAGGTAAGAGAGAGATTCCCTGGCAAAGGGGAGATTTTTAAGAGGGATGAGAAAATGATTTCACAGAAGCAGTGAGACTTGAAGTGGCCCTTCAAGGAAGAAGAGGGTTTAGATACTTGATACACATGATTAGTATTAAGGGAAGGGCAGGCACTGTGCTAGGAGTTGAAGAGTCAAAAATAAAATAGTGCTACCCAGTTACTGTCCTTAAGAGGTTCACTTCAGAACAGAAAAGGCACATCTGAAGTTCCCCTTCATTCATGAAATCTTTGCTCGTCACAGCCTATCCTGATTTCAGGCTGGTCTGTATTCCTGGGCCTGCTTATCATGTTCTCCTCTTCTATATTCCCAGCCTCATGGCCATCACGGTTAGCCCTATGTTAAGTTCGCACTGAGGACATACTATGTCACCACTAGGTTCTGAACAGTACCCTACTGACCCTGAAAACTGTGTAGTGGCTTTGACTTCATGGGGATTTGTGCACTTTGCTCTGAGGAAGCCGATCAGCTTAGATCAGCAGGCTCCATCTGGAGGTTCATTTAATTAATTCCTCTTTAAATGGTGGTCCTATGGCTATGCTATCAGTTAATTTATTTATAGACCTCATCTCTTTTCAGGAAGACTAAAGTGACCAGGTTCAATAAAGCTAATGGGATAGAATAAAAATAGAAAATCTGAACTGATACAAAGAAGAGTGGGCAAACATTGTAATGCTATAGGTTAACACGGTTGTTGTGTTGAAACCACAGATTTCATATTGTGCTTCCTAGTGGCCTGGGCGAGATGGAAAGCAGAGTGATATAGCAGTCTCGGAAAGGAGAAAAGCATAACAGCTCCTCAGAGCGTGCCCCCAACTCATCTAAGTCAAGAGAGATGCTTTTATCACACTTGGCTGTTGCAGTTCTTATTTCTGGTTCCTGCTACAGAACTCCTAAAACCTTCAGAATTTCTGGAATGGCAGGAGGAGTGTTTTTATTATTTTGATTAGACCTGAGTTCATGCTGATGAGGTGACTTAAGGCTGGGGTGGTCACTGGAATGACTAAGTGTGTAGGGGCTGGAACTGTCAGCTCCACCACTGGCCTCCAGGAAGGGGGCTCAGGAGCTGGAGATTAAGCCCTATAAAAACTCTTGAACAAGGAGATTTGATGAGTTTCTGAGAAACATCAGCTCCTTGGCAAGCTTGCAGAATAAGTCTTGGACCCAACTTCTCCCTCAACCCTGGATATTTTAGGATTTTTTATTATGACTCTTCTCTTCTGGGGTATGCTCTCCTGTCTTTTGCATGAGAAATATGTCTCTTATTAGGGACATCACAGAATCTGAGCTGAACTAACCACTACACTGGGTTTAGGAGAACAGAGGACACATACCCACCTGTGCCAAGTAAGTAAGTGAAAGAGTGCACGACAGAGGGCTGGAGACAGCTTGGTAGAGGAGAACTGCCTGGCAAAAGGGGGATTTTTAAAAGGGATGAGAAAATGATTTCACAGAAGCAGTGAGACTTGAAGTGGTCCTTCAAGGAAGAAGAAGGCTTAGATTGCTATGAAGATGAGGGGCAAATGTTTTGGAAGTGAAGAAACAGCTTAAGCAGAGGTGAGGAGGTGGGGGTGGGGTGTCTTGGGGTGGGATGGCAGGAAGGTGACAGTGATCAGGGAGCATGAGTTTCCTGCCCACAGAGAGCTTGGATTCTCCTGGGGGAGATGAACATTAAACAAGGCAGTAAGATAATCAAAATAATTACAATAAAGGCCATGGAGGAAGTAACAAGGTGCTGTGATGGAGAATAATGAATTGAGGTTTATCCAATTCTCATCTATTACTGCATCCACATTGCAACTCTTTGATGCAGGCAGGGAAGCTATTATTATCCCCATTTTATAGAGAAGGGTACTGAACATTGGGGTGTCACAGGAAAGACGACACTGCCCTCATCTCTCTCTTCCTCTGCTACTCTGCCTCCTGCAGTGCTGGGTAGTGAAGATGTTTGCTGAACACTTGGTGACTAAGCCTTCTCTTCCAGTCCATAGTCTGCAGGCTGGAAGGCCTTTTTCTCTTCGTTCCCTTCTCATGGAAATACTCACTCTTAGAATCCTCACCTCAGGCTATAACATCCACCCAGATTCCTGGTGATGGTGATGCCAGAGTTCTTGTTCACCGAGTCAAAGAATGAACTTCACAAACACTCAAGGTAGGAAAGCAAGTGAGAGGCTTTTATTTAGAGATAAAGTGAGAGGACAGAGCTCCTGGATCAGGCCAGGAGGGGACAGGAGAATCCCGGGGTGATGTGTTGTCTAGGGGATTTGTAGGTGATTGAGAGACAGAGAGCTAGGGATGTACACCTGCTAAGTGGTCCCAAAATGTTTATTTTTGAAGAGACATAAAGTTTCTTATTAGTCTTCCTGGTTATTTACAAGAAATTTACTGCTCTGATTTCCTCCCATGATAGCAGCTTCCTGGTCTGGGAGCATATCACTCAAGACTGCCTGCTTTGCTCCCAAGGTGGGCTGAGTTATTGTCTGTTTGTTAAAGAGTATGTTAAGAAAGTTACTTTTTAATAAATTGGGTTTTACAATGCAATCTTATTTTCAAGATGGAATCCTTCCTGTTTTTACTACTTGTTTTGGGCGTGCTTGTTAAATTGCCCAGGTTGCAAATCACTTGATTAGGGCAGGAGGAAGAAAAGCAGCACCTGGGTAAAGTCAAAAAAATAAGCTGGGCCCCCCAGCAGGCCAAAGCAAATCCCACAATGGATTATCTTGCTTTGTTTTTCCAGAGGCCCTCACCCTGCTCTAAGCCCATAGTTCCTGTCTCAATGGGCCTCCAGAAGTCGGCAATGAGTCTTTGGTCATGGTGAGCCCAGAGAAAACTTCCATTTCATAAATGTATGGTAACATTGAATATGGTTGAGTTGTAAATTGGCCTAGGTTCCTTGCAGGGAAACAAGCATATTCTGAAATGATAGAGGCTCCCCATGAATAGGAGGCATTAGTGTCCCACTCCATGGCTGGCGCAGTTGCTGCCCCTCATTTGCCTGACCTGAAGCACAGCGGTTTCTTTTACACAGGCTGCTCCACGTGGAGAGTAAGTGGAATTCTGGGGGTCTTCTTTCTGTGGGGCCCTGCTTAAATTTCATGGGGCCCATGTCAAATTTGGATGGGCAGATTGGGCTCTCCATAATGCCTGTGGTGTCTCCACGGAGTGAGCTGAAGCAGACGAGACAGGGACAGGTTGCAGGTGTGCTGTTTGAAGCAAGTGATAACAGGTGGGGCAAAGCATGAATTGAGTCTTGTTCTTGCATTGCAGGCCAAGTCACCTCTAGTGAAGACCTGAGGGGAGGGGGCAGAGCTACCGTCGTAGCCATTGCAGCTGCTGGGTTGACCCATTAGATCCATAAGCCCCACTGGACCAAATGGTCAGGGCAACATGATTTGCCATCCCTGGTCCAGTTTGTATTCTTTGAACCTGGAGTGCACCCTGGTATTGTGGGTAGCAGAATCCTCTTCCCACCTGGGGAGAGCAAGGGAGTAAGAGCCCCTGTGCCCATCTTCAGGTTGATGGGATGGCCCACTGTGGTGAGGGAATACAGCAGAGGTAAAAATTCCTTCTTTCTAGCTTTGGCCACACTGGTTCTCTCTCTGTGCTACATTGTCCATTCTCACCAAGTTTCTGACTTTGGTTCGTCTTCATTTTCTCTGCGCAAGGCAGTAGGAACTACAGAGAAGATGAGAAGTGAAAGACTGGTCCTCAGACTTAAGAATCCTGTAATATTTGGAGCAATGGGGACAGGCATTCATGACAGTGTTAAGAAATTGTACTGTTTTAAAGATGTATGTTAACATAGAGAGTCTCTAATAACATAATTGTTATTATTTTGAATGCTATTTACTAGGCACTGTTTGATTATGTGTCACAACATGAACAGGAAGTTAAATTCCATAGGAATTCAGTGGTAAGATACAGACTGAGCTCCCCAGGTGTCAGGCAAAGAACAGGGACAAGTACACTAGCCTTTATACCATGATAGGGGCTGTGCCAAAGCTCTCTTAAGGAAAACAGGGGAGCAGGGACCACTGAATTGGGGCATTAACCAGGTAATGAGGGTTTGAATGACATTCCAGGAGAAAGAGTAAATGCAAAGCCAGGGAGGAAAGATAGATGGCATTCAGGGACTGCAAGTAATTCAGATGGGTTTAGTCAGAGGAACCAGGGGAAGGTAAAAGATGAGGCTGGGGAGGTTTATGAATGACCTGTAGGACTTGTTGAAGAGTTTGGGCTTGACCGTGAGGCTGGCGACATGCTGTGGAGGCATGGTGAGCGGAGGGGAGGTGGGATGGCATGGCTGAGGCAGCTGCTGGGGCCATGGGATCTACAGAGAAGGACACCACAGTGACCCAGACCAACAGTGACTCAGCTGCTAACGTCAGAGAGCCACCCAGGAGGAGAGGCATTCAGAACACCAGTCAGGAGGTAGGGTCTGCTAACCAATTGTTCTGAGGCCATGTGGGAGGGAGAACTCACCGATGGCTTTCCACATTGCCAGCTTGGGGTGGGATTTGGATGGGCAGAGAATATTCAGGCTGGGAGGTTGGGGTGATGGCTATATTTGGGCTTGAGAGGGCCCTTTGCAGGTTAAAGTCCAACTTCCTGCCTTTAGCCATCATCCATGTCAAATTTAAGGCATCCAGGAAAAAGGATGGTCTATCCAATTCACAAAGAGGGGCAGAGAAGATTACCCTTTTCTTTTTGGAATGAGAATCTTTTTTTTGGAATAGGAAACCATTCTGGGTTGGAACAATTCTTCCAATAGAGAATTGATCTCTCTCTGATTCTATTTAATTTAGCTGAAATTGTTTGCAATTATTATATGTAAGTTACCACAGACCCACTTCTTTCCTCTTCTTTCCTGCTCCTGTTTCCTTTACTTCCCAGTCCTTGCAGATGTGGGGCGTGGACTCTGCTCAGGAATGGCCACAACAGGAAGCTCCAAGGATACATTTTACATAGGTTCTCACTCAGCTCCTAACTTTTGGGGAGACCTAGAATGATGAAGGGCCCAGTAATCCATCTCAATGCATATTGTCTGCAGGTTTGTGTATACTAGTTCGACATCTGCAGCATAACCAACAGAACACACTTGAAGAGAAGGAGGTGGAAGTGGAGAAAGAAAGCAAAGAAGAAAAAATGAGCAGGAGGTAAAAAGGGGAAAGGAAAAGAAGAGAGAAGGAAGTGACTGAAGCAGAAATAAAAGTGCATGTCACGTAAGGTTAGGTGGAAGGATGGACTGACATGAGAAAGAGGAGGCAGGGAGCCTGGGAGGAGCGAAGGGAGGGAGTCCTTCAACTGTAGCAGGTGGAGAGGAGGGCAGGATGGTGCCTGGACCTGGATGGCAGAGTGAGGCAGGGGTGGAGAAGGGGCAAGTCTCCCGGAGGTGACTGAGCAAGGTTAACAGCAGAAGCAGTAGTGTTTGCCCACAGATTACTAGGAGTGACTGCTCATAAATCTTCTTTTTTTAAAGGAATTTAAGAATAAAACTTCAATTTTTAATTTTTAATTTTTTAGCAGGGGATGTCTGGGAAAGAACAATGCCTATGGCAACACCCATCCTCCATCTTCTCTGTTGGTTTCAGCAGCAGAAATAGGAGTGTGACCCTGGACCAGTTACTTACTCTGCAAACCCCAGTTTTCTCATCTGAAAAAAAGGTGGAGAGCAACCCCACTCCTGGGCTATTTTCATTGTTCTCCAGCAGATTCCTTGAATGTGCCTCAAGCCACCAGCTTCACAGAAACAGGAACCCCACTGACATTGGCTTCTTCAGCTTCTGGAGTGTTTAGGCCAGAACAGAGAGGTAGAGCAGGGACCCAGGAGAGAGGGGCGCACAGGGGCATTCAAGAGCCTGAGGTCATGGTGGTTTCTGCACTGAAAGGATTAGGATTGTGTGCTAAGTCATCATTTAAGTGAGCATGTCAAATTTCTTGAAGCTTCGTTTTAGGACTTCTGGCCCTGAAGCGCTCGTGTTGTCCAGGCTAGTCTTGGCTAGAAGCAACAGGAGGCGCTGGTTTAGGTGCTCTGAGGTGAAATGCATGAATAACATTGTGGTGTCAGACCCAGGGAGAGAAACACTGTATATAATATAACGTGTGTGTGTGTGTGTGTGTATACATATAGTATTTTGTTTCTTATGAAATATACTCATAAGAAATCTTCTTTCCTCAAGTAGATAAACACATTAACCTCCTAATTGGCTTTTTCTTGTTGGGAATAGGCCATTCACTTTGGAGAGGTCCTCCTTTTGGAAGAAAACCGCATAAGGACATTAATTGGGATCATTTCAGTATTGAGTCCGTGGTTTCCTTTCCCTAGTGTGTCGTGAGACTACAGCCTGAAGCTCGCCTTGCCGCTCTGTATGCACCAGACCTCCACACCCGAGGCTTATCACAAGCAATTATCTTACCCAAATAAAAAATGAAAATGGAAAAGTTAAATAAATAACAGGACATCTTGATGGAATCGCAGTAATGCTCATCTTGGTTAACATTAGCCCTGACTTTTGGACAGCTAGCTTTGTTAATGCGCTTGTGCTTTGTTTAGGCATCTATCTCGGTAAATCTCGTGACTTTCCGAGATGATGGATGGCAGCCATCTCTGCTGTTCCCTAAGAATACATCCTCCAGGGCACGGGAAGAAGCAA
Organism: Manis pentadactyla; assembly: GCF_030020395.1. Taxonomy (NCBI): domain Eukaryota; kingdom Metazoa; phylum Chordata; class Mammalia; order Pholidota; family Manidae; genus Manis; species Manis pentadactyla. Next base: position 115,802,527 of record NC_080027.1, on the reverse strand, counting down.
AATGGACACGGTAGCCCTGACCCAAGTGTTGCTAGACGAAAACCCTCAAAACTGAGTTCACCTAAAAATTATTATGGTGTTCTCCACAACAGGTTCAGTGTCTTGTTCCCAGTTTTTCTGCTCTGTATACCTGCCCCAGACACACCTCAATGAACTTGAACTGGAAACTAACTTGGTGCAGGAGGCAGGATGGTTGAGATAAAAAAATGTGACTGCAGTCTGATTGTAGGTACAAAAAAATTTCCTCTCATTTCGCAACACAGAGCTATTCATTCAATCCTTCCTTTATTTTGGTCTCTCCTTCTAGAACATACTCTAGGGTCTGTCTCATACCCCAAACAAATCCATGATGCATTTTATCCAAACAATAAATTTTCTCTTTCAGAATTTCTACTGCTGACTTTTCAAATATCTCTTTACTCACCTTTGTGGGATAAGCTTGTCAAGTATGTTATAGAGATAAGTTAAAAGAAAAGAGTGTAGAAATAATCTACTCAAGCATGGCTAGGTGAACCCCATCCATCTGTGGGAGCTGGTATTTTATGCACGGTGGCCACTTGATAGCACATCTCTGCATTGAAGAAATCTTACTAAATCAGGGGTTCAACTTGTTTTAAGGGTAGTTTGCCCAGAGAGTCTAAGATCCCCCAAAATGCTGCCACAGAGAAAAAAATATTCGAAAATGTTGCAACTTGCATGTGTCATTGAAGAGTCAAAACAAATTGGGGGCCCATGCCCCGCATGCCCACCCTCATCCCTGGCAGTAAGGTCCTTGGCAGTAGACAGTGTTAGCCAGAACAGCCCAGATTCTGAGAGCATGCTGCTGAGGATATCTGTCTCTTGGGAGCAGACACACTGCACCATTTTATACACTTTGGAACTTGGTAAAACTAGTGAGTGCTTGACTATTACATTACTGCTACTTCTTGCTAATGTTAACCAACACTTGGTTGATTACTAATTGTGAATAGTAATATTTCCCCTTTTTTATCTTGCGATTTGTTCTAGTGCTGTGCTGGGTACAATGATGTGCAGTTACTCCTAAGTGTGTTTAACAATTCAAGGAGATGCTATTTTGAATTTTACATAAACGCGTTCCACTTTACTCTCTCCAAGTAAAATCAATAGTTTCTCTCTGCCCTACCACGACTTGTCTCTCTGGAATTGTTATTCCTGTTCTAACCCTGTCTCTGGCTCCTTTCCTTCATGCCATTATCTAAGAATATTGTGAACGTTGGTTGTGGGATTTCTTCATCCCTGTGGCCAAAACAGGATGCCAGACTTCATGCCTTCAGTCTTCTCATAACTTCATCTCCTTCTTCAAAGCTCTGAGGCACCACCTGGCCTCATATGCAGTCCTCATTGTTTGTGATATCCTTTAAGACTATTGGAAGAGGGCTAGGATTTTGATACCTTGAGGTTAAAAGATCCAATGTATGATTCAGTTTATTGGATATTTTCACTTTGGGGGTAAATATTTTGTCCTTACGAAGGTTTGAGTTGGAATTTTAAGAAAGGGACATAGATGATTTTTGTTTTCCTATTTCTCTTGCTCTGACCTGGAATACATGGGGAAGGGTAGGCAGGGGAGGCAGAGTAGAAATGAAAAGAAGTGGGAAAAAGATGTACAGAATGGGGGGTTCTCCGTATGTATTTATTCCTACTTTTAATAAAATCCTCTTAATGAGAAGTGGAAAGAAATTAATCAATAACAGGAATAAGCGATTTAAATATCTTCTCGGTCACAATCATGGTGTTCGGCACTTGGCACTGGCCGTCACACACGGTCCAAGGGGCTGAGGAACAAGGATTGGTAGGTTTATGCAGAGGGAGAGGGCTTGCTGCTCAGACTCCTAGGCTGCTGCAGAGAGCAGGTGAACTGCCACTTGGAACAGCTTTCACTCCCCCCACTGCAGCTCAGGTGGGCCAGCACTGGGGCCCAGGCTTACTCCAGGTGGGACTGAGACCAGCGGGGGTTATCTCCTCTCTACGAGGTAGGACACTCTTCTTAGAGAAGGTAGATGCTTATAGTGGCCTGAACAGTGGAAAAGAGGAGCATGTCAGGAGGTAGAGACATTTGGATCTGTCTTGAGAGCAGGCACAGGGCTAAAGAGAGGTTGAGATTCACACTGCCCTTATATACGCAGCCAGAGGCATCCTTGCCTAGTCCTGTACTTTTATGGCCCTGATTGGTCCCTGTTCTGGCTGTGATCCCTATAGGGGAATCCATGGGACTCAGGACATGTGCCCACCCTGAACTCATGCCTCTCCACATCCACTTTCTAGATCTTGGGTTCAGAAAGCCAGAATTCTTTGGGCATCCAGGGCTGGCATAGCCTCTTCCCTGGGTCAGTCCTCCAAGCACAGAACACAATACTCATGCACGTGCTGGGACTGCAGGCTTGCGGGGAGCAGTGGTTTGAAGAGTGCGTACTTGGGGTTTGGGTGTGTGGTCTGGAGCGTCTGCATATGTGGAAGGCTTGTGCTGTGCAGGACAGAGCCACAGATGGGAGAGGAAAAACTGGCAGGCTGGAATCCTGGGATTAGGTTTCTCTATACCTCCCGGTCCCATGCAGAACTCTGAGGAGTCAGAATTGCATACGTATAACTGGCCCTCCAGGTTGATCTGAAGGTGTATCTGTGAGGCATGAGGGTAGAAAATATTTTATTTAACAGGTTCTTAGCTTGATGCATATTAGACGTGTCCTGTGGCTTCCATTTGTATTCCTGCCCTGGGCATGCAAATCTTCCCTCTCCTTAAGATTATTGTTAAGGATTTTCCTTCGGAAGTAACTGTTCATGGGGCAGGGGACAAAGGCAGCGATCTGGCATCTTCCCACTGACCAACCAGACTCATTCTGGGCAAAATGCAAAATGGGTGCTAGGAAGTGAGGCTGAGCTCAGGGCAGTCTCTGTGTGCTGGTTTGTGGCAAGGTGCTGGCTGGCCCTCCTTGTGTGGTGTGTGTAGGATGGGTGCTGCTCAGGCTCCTGAATTCCTCTAACCCTCTCTGATAAAGAAAGAGAACTTTGGAGAAGGGTGAATTGCAAGAGATACACACACACACAATTTGAGGGGCTTCCCTCTCCTCCTTTTCTTCCCTTTATCTCAGTGCACTTGGGAGAATCCATGGAGGCTTTCCCTCCACCTGTTTGCTTTGGCTACAAAAGGGGCTCACAAAGAGAGTTGCTATGGCACATTTTTGCCGACCACAGGAGTTGGCAGATGTTTTTTAATTAAAGAAATTCAGGTTATGAAAAAGTTGTCCTGGGTAGAGAGAGTGGGAACTTGCCAGCCACAAACCCCTGCTCATATCCACTCAGCCCCAACTCACAGCATCCGCTTGTGGGTTGTATGAAATGCCATTGTCAGGAGCGGAAGTGGGGGACACAGACGCGGGTGTCAGGATGCTGCCAGCTCGTGCTACCTTTGGGAGTACAGGGCCAAAACTCGAATCATTGACATCTGTGGGGGACACAGGCAATGCTGTAGCCGAATGTTTTGACTTCCTACTTCGACAAACTATCTACGGGAGCTTTGTGGGACTTGGAGTCTCCTCCTTGATTCCCTCTCCCTTCCTTTGTGGCCAATTCCAGTGAGGAAATGATGCATAAAGGACAGAGAAGCAAGCATCTTCAGGGGCTTCCCTTCTATTTTGCTCTGATTGCTTTGACCAGCAAAACCATCAAATTTAGATGTTCAGAAGGAACTTGGAGGCCTTGTAGTTCCAGCCTTCACTTTGCCATGCAGGGAACAGAGGCCCACAGGAGGGAACTGACTAGCCTCCCAGAGCGATCGGCGACAGAGCTGGCCTAGGACCAGATGGCCGCCCCACGGCCCAGGTGGACTGTTGCCTTCTGAAACTCATACGGCTCTTTTGAGCCATCAAGGTAACATTTGGTTGAATGCTGTTCTTTGGTAGCCTTCTTGTGTTAGTATCCTTTAATATGACCAACAAAAGTATGAGTGTGACTACTAGAGTCACAAAATTTTAGTGCTTACAGAAGCCAGTTGGGTGGAATATATGTGTAAATGGGCCAGGGGAAGAACAATCGGGAATGGTGGGGCTTGTGGCATATTGGAAGATACATGCCCATCTTAAGGCGTCTAGATACTAAAAGAATTACAACACTGTGCTTGCCAGATAGAACATCTGTAGCACACAGTTGGCTCTTGTGTTGCTGAACTGCAACCTCTGCCAAAGGACTTCAGTAGTAGCTGGGCATGTGGACCAGTACTGTCTGATAGAAATATAATGCAAGCCTCTGTATGTAATTTAAATTTTTCTGGTAACTATATGAAAAAGTAAAAATAAGCAGGTGAAATTGTCACATAGATCCAAAATATTATCATTTCAATGTATAATGAACTTAAAAATTACTGATGAGATGTTTTACATACTTAATCTTTACAATCCAGTGTATATTTTATGGCAGATCTGGGACTAGACTTCTAACAAGCTATACTCCATACAAGCTACTGACATTATGTCCTGGATTCTGACAGAAAACATGAGATTCTTGGGTCAGAGATACAGGCCTTTATTACTCACAGTATAGCAGGCAGCATGAGCATCAGCAGTTTGAATCAGTTCTCCTGGTCCCCTGCAATGGGCAGAAAGTTCTAAGACGGTCCAAGAGATTTCCAGCCCTTATATACTGCAAGCCTTCTCTTGGTTATTCAGTCCCTATGAAGATGTAATTAGGATCTCAAGTCAGTTGAGCTTAAAATAAGATTAAATAAGTGGGTCTGACCTAATCACATGACATCTTTAAATCTGCATCTAGAGGTCAGACAGAGAAGTCAGATTAATAACATGGGAGGGATTTGACAGTAAGAAATTCTCCATTCTTGGCTTTGACACAGAGGAGGCCACATAGTAAGGAATGCAGGTGGTCTCTATGAGCTGAGACTGGCACCTGCTGACAGCCAGAAAGGAAAATGGGGGCCTCAGTTACACAATCAGAACGAATTAAATTCTGCCAACAACCTGAATGAGCTTGGATGTGACGTTTTCCCTGGAGTGTCCAGATGAGAATTCAGCCTGGTGATAATTCAATTTCAGCTTTTGACATCCTGAGCAGAGAACTCTGGGTGGCCTCATGACCTACAGAACTATGAGCTAATAAATGGATATTATTTTCAGCTGCCAAGTCTGTGATAATTTGTTACTCTGCAATAGAAAAGTAGTACACTCTCAAAGTCCCATGAGGGTGACATGGAGGACCAGAGGGATACTGCATATGCAGGGGTTTATGTCGCAGCTCTTTCTTATTATCTTAGAGGGAGTTATTATCTCAACCCTCATCTACAAACACAACTGTGATAAGTGCTCCACATAAAAAGCAATCAGAGCCATATATTCTTGACATACTGCTATACACTGAATGTTGTCCACCCCCAGATTCATATGTTGAGACTCAGTCCCCAGTGTGATGGATTTAGAGGTGAAGATTTGGAGGTGATTAGGTCATGAGGGTGGAGGCCTCCTGAGTAGGATTAGTGCCCTTAAAAAAGAGATCTGTCATCCCTTCTGCAATGTGAGAGCACAGCAAGAATATGTCAATCTGCAAACCAGGAAGTGGGCCCTCACCAGACACTGAATCTGCCAACACTTTGAGCTTGTTTTCAGACTCCCAGAACTGTAAGAAATGAATTCTGTTGTTTAGAACAGCCAGTCTCTGGTATTTTTGTTATAGCAGCCCAGAAGGACTAAGACTCATACTGAGCAACACATGTAGCCCCAAGAGAGACCAATGAAGGAGTGTGTCTCAGCATTTTATACTCACAGCACTTCTCAGTTTGGACTAGCCACATTTCAAGGGCTCAGTAGCCACACATGGTTAGTGGTTAACCTACTTGACAGCACAGATACAGAAACTGCCAAATAAATATTTGTTGAAAGACTGATTGTAAAATTGAGAGTTGAGCTCTGTGGCCCCATATCAATGTGACTGATGCCTCCTTCTAGTTTTAAAAGCTGTTAATAAAGGAGAGGTTAGTTAATTAGTGTGGCCAGTGCATGGGTGCAGGATTACTGTAAGGCAGGAAGGATCTGCCTGCCAGACTCAATGCATCTGTCTATTCCTGGGTATTAACCTCTAGAGGGGTATTTCTCAACCTTTTTAAAAAAAATTTATTGCCCCCATAGAGCCTTGTTAGATTTTTTTCACTAATTGTCCACCCTCCCCCATGAAGTTTTATACTACAGATAAACTGTATTTCTATTTATGAAAAATATTTACAGAAGGCCAAAAGTCACTGTAATACTTAAGTATTTTTGCACCCCCAGTCAAATTTTACCCCCTTGGAGGCAATATTGCCCCTGTTGGGAATGTATGCTCTGGGGTACTAGAGTTAAATTTACCAAAGTCCTCAGAGGAAGCCTGATAAATTAGGTTGCCAATGTATTTCATTTAAGATGGAATAACTCTGCTGTTTTTGCAGGAATGCTCTCGTCGTGTGTCGGGCAATCAGAGCAAGGAGATACTGGGGTATGCAAATTGGGGTCCAGAGATCTGGTCTCTCTTGCCATTGCCCCGAGTCCATGTTGTCACATGAGATGCCCCACTTACCTCTCTTTTCTAGACCTTTGTTCTGCCAGACTGCAATCCCTGCCCTAGGGCCTAGAACTCCAATAATAGTCAGGCACATAGACCAGCACTGTCTCGTCTTGTGAATATCTCTGGATAAACACTGAAGCACTTCTGTTGTTAGGGTCTCCTTCACCCATCAGTAACACACTCCAATCCCAGTGACCATCGCCTTATTTTCTCAAGCATTTTGGAGAGCAAACAGCCAATTCAGCTTTAAGACAGTTTTTTTTATCCTTTGGAAGAGTTGGAAGAGAAGCTATCTACCTGGATGGCTCTGCCCCAGGATGAATACGAGAAGCCAAAGTTTTCAGGTGAAAGTATTTTTAAATTCCTGGAAGTTAATTGTTAGAGGGACAAGCCTAGGAGAGTCAAGTTTGCACACTGAGTATTCTTAGGGGCCGGGTTCTTTCTTGCTGTTTTGCCGCCATTGATTTCATTTTTGAAACAGGTTGTGTTATCCGCTTTACTTAGAAGTATGCTTTTAACATCTAAGTTTTTTGTACTTCTAGCTTACTTGTGTAATGGTCAAAACATTTGGTCTGTAGGATACCAGTCTTTGGTATTGAAATATCTTTTGCAGCCTAGAATATGAGCAAGTTTTATTAGTACTTAATGTGTGCTTAAAAAATATATTTTTACAAAATTGCCTGAAAATTTCTTTATATGACTTAAGGTAAAGTTTATTAATTGTGTTATTGAATTGTCTCTCTCTTTATTGATTTTTCTACCAACTTGATTTGCTAATTTGGAAGAAGTATATTATTGTCTCTCATTGTGTTGATGGATTTGTCAATTTCTTCTTCAAAATGTATTAATTTTTGTCTTGTATATTTCACAACTTATGACAATAGATGTTTAGAACTGCCTTATTTTCCTGATGAATTGCTCTTTTCATCATTATAAAGTGCCTCTCCTTATCTCTAATAATTCTTGAAATCTGTCATCTGATATTAATATGATTCAGCTTTCAGTTAGATGGTATCTGTCCTTTTTTCCATTCTTTCACTTATAATATTTTTATGTTCTTATATTTAAGCTATATCTTTTGTATAGTATATAGCTGATTTTTTGAAAATGTAATAAGAAAATCTCTGTCTTTTACTTGGGAAGCTTATTTAACTTATATTTATTGTAATTATTGATAAATGTAGATTTACTTATCTCAAAGATTTTGTTTTTCATTTGTTGTGATTTAATTTTTTTCTTTTTCCTGTATATTCCTGCTTTGAGTTGGTCAAACTCTTATTATTCTATTCTTATCTACTGATTTTAAGATTATTCATTTTTTATTTGTTCTTTGGAGGTAACCTTAACATTGTAGCATATATATTTAACTTAGAAAGTATTTTCCAGGATTGTGTTCTACAGTTCTAGGGAGCAACAATCACATTGTTTTCTGGATTGCTAAGTGGTAAGGCCTTGATCTCTGCCTTCCTTCCCAAAATACAGAGAGTTTGAAACATTTTAACTGATCATTTCTTCCCATATCCTATATTCTTGTCCAACATTTTAATTATCCCCTGCTTTCATACCACAAGTCAATCATTTAAAAAAATCATTATTGACTTATACTGTCTTTTCTTATTTATATTTGCTCACAAGTTTACCTTTTTTTTTTTTTTTTTGCATTTTGTTTTTCCTTCTAGATTCAATTTCCCCCTTCTTGAGGGTAAGCTCTTTAGTTGTTCTTGCATTGACAGTTTGTTAGCAATACAGTCTCAGTTTTTGATTGCCTGGAAAGTCATAATTTACCTATATGTTACATATTTTCTCTTGTGTGCTATATATAACAAAAACCCACTTTTAGTCATTGTTGGGCCTTCACTCTTGAAAGCTAGGTTAACTGGGTATAGAAGTCTAGATTCATAGGTATTTTTAATTTTTTTCCCTCAGCACTTGGAAGATATTTGTGCCTGTTAATAATTTATTGCCCCTCAGCTCCAAATCTACCCTTCCTTGCATACTTAGCGGTGTCAGACCTGAATTCTAGATTACATTTCTCTCTTGCCAAAAAACTCTCTGTTAAGTTCTGCCAACAGAGGGCACCAGAGGACACTACAAGGCTGGAAGAGGAAGAAGGCAAAAGGACACTTTTTTCCCTCTGGTATTCTGGTTTCTGGCTCAACAGTGAGCAGATTGGGGTGTAGGGATCCTTACTTATTTGTGGCACCCTCCAGACAGTTTTTTTGTTAACACCTCAGAGGATAGCTCTTAGCTCTCAGGGCTCATCAGTGGCCAATTTCTTTGTCACCACATCAGTGGGCATAATGTTTCTATGGCAACCATTTGCTCTCCTCAGAGGCCTAAATTTCAGCTTTGTAGTGTCCTGTCCTCCAAGATTTTAAGTTCCTTTCATGTCATTTTTCTTCTCCTCTCTAAGAGTTCAGTTTTTGTGTGTGTATAGTTCTACCTTTCTATGACTTAGAGTTTGTTTGCCCATTTTAGTTGCTAACCACATTTTACTACTTAATAACTTATTGTGTTAAATTTTCCTTGTTTAAATTGCTGGTGGGGTTTCAGTGTCCTGACTGGACCCTGACTAATGAAATAGTTTTCTGTTGTTTTCTGTTTTCTCTGTTGCTATGCAAATACTATGGTCAGAAAAAGATTAAATAGGTACTTCATAAAAGAAGATATACAAGTGGCCAATAAACCCATGAAAAAGCCTTCAAAATTATTAGTTTTCAGAGAAATGCAAGCTAAAGCCATGAGATACCACTATCCACCCACCAGAATGGCTGAAATTAAAAAAGACTGACAACAGTAAATGTTGACAAAGATGTGTAATGACAGCTAGAGCCCTTATACATTGTTGGAAATGTAAAATTGTACAAACTGTTTGGAGAAATGTCTGATAGTGTCTTATAAATGTATACCTACTCTATGACTCCATCAATACCAGTCTTAGGAATTTACCCAAGAGAAATGAAAACATGTGTTTACAAAAAACTTGAAACTTGTTCAAAAATGTTCATAGAACTTTTTTCATAATTTCTAAAATGAAAAAGGTCAGGTATCCAACAATAGGGGGATAGATGAACAAACTGGTCTATTCATATAATGAGAAACTACTAAGCAATAAAAAAGAATGAACTACAGATATATACAACAATATGGATGACTATAAAAATCAGTACAAGTGAGAGAATCCTGTACAAAAATGTACTATTTCACTTATATACAATTCTAGAACAAGTAAAACTAATCCATGGCAAGAAAAAGTCAGAATAGTGTTTGAATTTGAGGGAATGGGGATAGAAATTGACTGAAAAGGTACATGAGGGAAATTTCTAAAGGTGATAGCACTGTTTTATATTTTATGCAAATTTGGGTCACCCAGCAGTTTACACTTGTGACTTGTACATTTCATTGTATATGAATCTGATATCAAAAGAGAGCACCTGTAAACAAATAGTAAATTCTACTTAATGGTGCTCTTGATGAAGCATTTCAGGGGAAGTGTAATAATGTCTATAATTTGCTTTGAAATACATACACACAAAAAACACCCCCATATAAAACAACAACAGCAAAAATCTAATGAAGGATGAAAACAGACAATAAAGGATTGATATGTGATAAAGCAAATGCAGTAAAATTGAGTAAAATGTTAATGATAGACTCTAAGTAGTGGGCATATAGGTGTTCATTGTAAAGTTCTGCAACTTTGCTCTATGTTTAAAAATTTTATAGTAAAATATTGGGAAAAAGGGCTGATGTCCACCTAACAATATTTTTAAAGTCATCTTTCTTTTCTCTGTGGTTTTGTTTAACATCTTTTCTTTGTTTTTTGTGTTCTGCACTTTCACTGCAGTGTGTTTGTATGAATTAATTTTTATTGTACTGAGGGCTTACATCATTAATTTTCATTGTATTGTGCTTATGCCTTTTCTCAATTCTTAAAACTTCTTAGCCTTTATTTCTTTAAATATTGCTTCTGTTTTTCTGGAATTCCCACTAGATCTGTGTTGAAATTTCTCATCCTCTCATCCTCAAATCTTAGCCTCTCTTTCATATAGCTTTGTCCCTTTTTGCTATAATTTGGGTGCCTTCACCTTGCACCTTCAGGTTTTTTATCCTCACATCCATTTTTCAGTTTACTGATTCTCTCTTCAACTATATCTAGTCTGTTGGTTAACCTGTGACTATGTTTTTCAATTCTAGAAATCCTATTTAATTCTTTTCCCAATATAATTGTCATTCTATTATGTCTTTTCTAATTATTTTATGTTTTTATTCATTTTAAGCATATTTAGTTTTTAGCTTAATTCTGATAGTTTAAGTGGATATTATCAGGGGTTAAAAGCCTGCTCATTGATGTACCTGTTAACTCTCATGCATTGTGGATTTCTTCCTTGTGTCCTTCATAAATTTGGATTGTGACTAAAGTCGTGGACATTTATCTGAGGGCTATTCCAGTTTGAGAAAGATTATGACCCTCCAGAAAAATTTTATTGTTATTGTTTTTGCCAGGCATAGGTCCTAGTCATTTTTTATATTAATGTTCTATATCATTCATGCTCTATATCATGTATTTAGAGCAAAGGTGAACCCAACATATGATGATAAGCCTGTGCCAATGAATTATCAGAGGACACGATTTCTTTTCTTGATCCAGAGCTCCGTTTGAGATAGCTAAGCTACCTGATCATCTTCTTGAGCCTGAGTGTAGATTTTGTTTACTCCCTGTTACAACTAAGGTAGCATGTCAAGGCTTCTGGCTGTGGGGAAAAGAGTAGGGAGGCATCTGTATTCCATGTCCTTGCATCATGTGGATTTAAGGCCTAATCTCCTGATCACATGTGGACATCTAGACCTGAGCCCTTGCATAACCAAGTTGGACAGTGTTCGTATCAGCTCAGGGTGTTGACTGATTTTCAGTTCTCCCTTTATTTTGGGTCTCTGGAAACTTCCCTCTTTTTATGAACCCAGTTACTGCTTTTGAAAGGATGTTTGGTATAATCTACTCAGCATTTTTTAGGTGTTTCATCCTGGGAGGGTCTTCAAGTAATCTGACCTTCCTTCATACTGGAACTGAAAGCAGTGTTAGGCATTTTACATATATTATCTTATTAATTGTTCACAATAACCCTATAATATATGTATTAGTTGTGCAGGAAACACAGTCATAGAGGGGTTAAGTAGTTTTTCTGGGTCGTAGAAGCTAGTAAGTGTGGAAGAGTTAGAATTCCAGAAGTGTTTAAATGATTCCTGTGTGTAAGCTTTTGTTCTTTTACGTTGTAAAAGTAGAGAGAAGCACACCTCCTGACCTGGAACATGGCTTTGCCCGAGTCAGCAGTGTCAGTAAATTAGTACTGTTACGAACTCACCTCTGGGTGTGCACTTGTGATTTTCTCATTTAGCAGCCAGGCCTGAAGAATGTTCTTTTTACCATAAGAAAAGGTGGCTTTTGGATTTCTTCTGTTGCTGTCATGTGCAGCCTGTGGGCCGTCTACAAGAACAGCATTTGCGATCGTATCTGGGGCCACTCTGCTGCTTGACAAGATCACTTGGCCACAGGATCACGGGACTTCAGTGTCTTGTGTAGACTTTTGACAAGACTTTTATTTAAGCCACTTACTCTTATTTGCAAGTCTGAGAAGTGATGAGCTTTCTTTTGGTCTCTGAAACTGCCTTGGTGATGGGATGACTGACTGCCCTGGCTTAGCTTGAGGTGAGGTGTTTCCTGAGATGCAGGACTTTCTGCTGAAAGCAGGTGAGTTCTGGGGAAACCAGGATGTTAGTCCCTCTGCAGACCACTCCGGGGTACAGTTAACCAAATCAATCCCAGTCCTTCGCCATGAGAGACCAGAGCATCTTCTGGTTCCCAGATTTCCCGAGAGATGAAAGGCAGGGGTTTAATGGTGAGAAGAGGAGCACAGAGGACAGAAGATTCGTTTGAAGGATGTATTGGATGAAGCAAAGCCTTGCCAGGTACTCCCCAGCTGTCCTTAGTTACAGCGGAGGCTGGAGGAGCTTATGAGGTACAAAAAGTAGAAGCAACAGGGAAGGGAGCTCAGATTTATAAAACATGGTTTCCTGCACCAAGTAGTTGGTTAGATTCTCAGTCTCTATTACATTATTCTGTCCTGGCTGGAACTCTGTGAGGCAGTCAATATTGTGCCCATTTCGAAGAAAAGGAAACTGAAGTTTTTGCAAGAGTGGGTCACTTGCCCAATAACACCTGTTTGTAAAAGAGGTGAGCCTGACCCCAAAGCCAGGGCTTCTCCTGTTTGACCATTATGAGGGGATGGGGCAGTGGGCTTTTTATGCAAGCACTGATTTAGAAAATTATGAGTTAAGGAGAAAAGATGACAAGGAGACAGTGTCTGCACACTCTCACAGGCTGTGCAAACAGCCTCTTCTAGGGGTAAGTAGCAGGCAGTGGTCACTGCTCCAGTGGCAACATCAGACCTCTCAGGTTCTGGGGAGTGGGCAGGAAGGTAGGAGGTGCTCTCTGCCAGTCCCCAGCTCCCTTTTCCTCCCCCACCCCCAACCACTCTCTAATAGACTTCTACCCATTCTTGGGTTTGATGGAGTGGTCAGGGATGCTAGGCTTGGAGATAAAGATTTCTTTCCCCTCAGCTGTGCTGTTTTTAGACCATCTTGCAGAGAGTCCCAGCCCTCTGGTGACTGGGTCTTTGCTCCTTGTTGGGTGAATACTGCCTGGTCTGAGGTTGTGAGGCTGGTCTATCAAGTCCCCACTTGCTTATCTTTAGAAAAACTGCCTTCCTGTTGCCTGCCTGTTGCATTGTAAAATGCCATATCAGTATTAAACATTCTTAGGGCATCCTTGCCTAACAAGCACATCCTAAGAATCCAGTGATCAGGTCTGCTTTTAAAGGCCTCTTCTAATATTTACCTACTCAGCTTCCTTCTACACTCTTAGCTGTGTTTTTCTGAAACAGCTGTGCCCAGAACAGAAGGCTCTTTTGTGCAAACTCATAAGTCACCTGTACTTATTTTGTGTATCCAGGGCTGTTATGCTCTGCAGTAAGCTATTTTTTTTTAAAAGAGTGGGTATTTGATATAATAGATTATTACATGTTCAGCATATAAATTACTAGATCTTAGAAGCAAGAAATGAGTAATTTTGCCCTGAGGTAATATAATAGCTTCTGGAGTAACTAAAATCAATTAAATAGATCATCTGTGGTCAGGACAGAAGTGTGGAATTACTACCTAAATAGCATTCAGCAATCATTTCTCTCATTTAATCACTTGACAATAGTATTGAGGACTCAAGGTGAGTCTGAGACATTATCTAAGTGTGGGGCAGGGCTACAAAGTGATAGAAAACATACAATCTCAAGGAGACCAAAGATTTTACCCAGATTCTTTCCCTATGAGGTTAATTGAAGTCTTTGCCCTCTTTGATGGATAAACGTAAGTGCAAGGCAGGTTGGTTCTCTTAGAAGCACCTGGACGTGGAACCAGGAGCTTGAGGGGGTACCCGCATGGTTTTGCTGAGGTGGGCATAGAGAGAGCAAGAGCAGGCACCGGAAACTCAGCCTCAAGAGCAGTTATAATGTGAGACATATTCAGAGCCAGGGGCCTTCATGCTAAACCCAGCTTTGTTGCTTGTTAGCAGAACAATTTGGGACAAGTTATTTAATTTCACTGAGTTCTAGTCTTTTCACCTGTCCAATGGGATAATTGTGCTGTTTATCTCTGGGTTATTGTAGGGATTAAATGAGATATTGTATGTGAAATGCCTGGCACATAGCGAGCGCTTAAAAAAAAGTGGCCCTGATATTTACAATACAGGCCCACGTGAGAGAATGGGGGGTGCCCTCTCACCATGGGGAGCAGCCCACTTTGCTTGTAAGTCCAAAGCTGTGAGGCTCTAATACTGAACCTGTTACTGACCTGTGTCCCCACTGAAAGAGACACTCTCATTTCCTCATGGTCCCCAAAGAAGAAGAGATTGAAGAGTCATGGAGATCGGAGCATTCTCGCCACAGGACAGACCATTTGCTACCATTTTTCTCCCCCTGGGAATACTTCTTTCTTTGCCAGTGAGGAACTTTTCATTTGCCTTTATAATTGAAATGGGACCTTTGGGTCATTGGGTCAGTATCATCTGGCCTGTTAGTCATCCAGGGAAGTTGTCCACTTTGTATCAAGTGAGGCAGGACTGTACTGATGTGTGTGGAGGGCTGAGAAACCGTCTAAAGAATCTTAGTGATCTAGCCCCGCCCTTATGGGCACAGCTCCCTTCAGCCCTGATCCCACCCACTCGCTCCCGTCACTGTAAAACCAGTCTAATGAGAATGCACAGAGCAAATTGGACTTCTTTTACTAAAGCAAGCAATAAGTGAAAGATACTATAAAATAACTCTAATGTCAAAACCCAAAGTTAAAATAATGTCATACTCTCATAATTAATACTATCAGGCTTGATAGCAGAATATGCTCAACAATTCAGTTTTTAAATGTTTAACTGTTTCTTCCAATTACAAGTTTTGTTCTAATAACTGCTTCATTGAGTAGATGAATTATCTCAATATTCTGCTTACTTTTTTTTTTACCTGGAAAGATGTGGCCTTTATAAACCAATATTCAATGGAAATACTTTTTTTTTTTTGTCCTGGTTTTGATCTGTAAAATGGATTACTTTGTTGAATGACAAAGGAACTCTGATATGGTGAGACTTCAGTGGTTAGTGCTGTGAAGTATCTCCTCAGTGTAAGGAACAGGGCCAGCCACTGAAGGGGACACAGAGACAGAAGGGAAGAGGGTGCGGTGACTCTGAGTGCTACAAGGGACAGAAAGGGCCTTGAGGAGTAGCATCAGAATAAATCAGTGTTTTCAAAATGCATCGTAGATAACTGGACCTTGGAAGCAGAAAGGAGGAGGGGAGAGAATTTTCTGGGTTAAAGACATGGCCGGGGCAGGGAAGGAGGGAAAGAGATCGGGGATCTCAGAGATGGCCATTCCTTGGGTTCTTGAGGGCCCTTATTATGTATAGTTCGCTGAATGTTGAGAATCTTTGTGTGCCTTTAGCTCGTTTCTAACCAGTCATGGTCAGTAGCTAATAAGAGAAGAAGCCAAAATTGCACCTCGGGGCTGTCTGATGCTTTTGAGCATCTCGCTGTTGGTTCTTAGACTTGAACAGAGCAGACTCACCCAGAGCTCTTTCAGACACAGAATCCAGGATGTCACTGTAACCTCGGGATTGGCGCCTGGGCATGCGTGTATTGAAAAGCTCTGGGACAGTGCTTCCCAAACCTTCTGTGCACACAGGTTCCCTAAGGAACTCGTAAAAATGCAGATTCTGATTCCGCAGTTCTGGGGCAGGGCCTGGGAAGCTGCGTTTCCCACAAGCATCCGGGTGATGCTGAAGCTCCTCGTCCCTGGTCCACTCGGGCTCGCAGAGCCCTGGTTTCTGAATCTCACCCAAGGTGAAGAATCGTCGCCCTGGTCTGCACGGCGTCTCGTTTAGGCTTCCCTAAATGCGGGCACAACCATCCGGAAGGAGCGCAGGGGAGCAGAGCTGAGAGGCGGGAGGAGATCTGAACGGAGCTGCGCCACGGGGTCTGAGCAGGGTGAGCGTCAGGGTGGAGGGACAGCAGACAAGGCTGCCTGCCCCACTGAGGTCCTGGAGGCCGAGCTCTGCAGACAGCGGACTGGAGCTGGGACTCCATCCCTGACAGATGCCACACACAAGACCCTCAGAAGGACCCCCCCCTGATTAAACAAATGTGTTCTCAATGAAGGAGGAAAACCTCAGGTTTAAAACTAATTTCCTTCTCTGGGGCACTTCTTCCCTTCCCCAGGATAGACGCACATCGACATTCTCAGAGGAAATAACCGGATGCTTTGAAACAAACCCACATGAGGGAGACACATACAGGCTTTGAGAGAAAGATGGCTCTCCTGATTTCTCTGGTTTCCAGACTGGGGAAATATTATTATGTTCCAGTTATGCTGAAATGAAACACATTTCAAAGTGGTTTTTTTTTTTCAAATGATGGAAAAACCAGGTAACCCAAAGAAGTGAATATAATTCCTTTAAAGAATTTTAAAAATAAATGAATTTTTTAATGTTTAATCAGGAAATAGCTTCATTGTTTGAGTTTAGATATAATTAAACCATTGATTTGGCCTCATTAGAAAGTGAATGTTTATCAAAGAAATGAGGACACTGTGATAGGGATACGGATGGTGGGGAGATGGAGACTTTATCCAAGTACATGCTATTAATTTCTTTATAAAAAGATAAATATTAGGATGAGTGCATGGTCTCATTTGGAAGTATGGTGAATGCCTTCTCGTTTTCCTAAGAGCCCCTGTCTTGGCAATATTGTGTTGCTTAGGAACTAACAAAACATGTCTCTGTGTGTGTGTGTGTGTGTGTCTCTTTTTTTTAATGGTCCCTTTGTGCCCTGATATTTTTCCAAGTTGGCAGCTGTGAGGAAAAACAATGTGATTTGGTTCGATGCAGCCTCCCTCTCCCAAGTCTGGAGCAGAATAGATAAGAACTCGTATGTCAGAATACAAAGTTTACTTAGCACCAGGCAAAAGCTTTTGATGTTGCCTGTCCAATCTGGCCTCACATCTTTGAAGTTCTATTGCACATGCTAGGGTTCCGTCAATAAGAAACAGACCTTTCTTTCCCCTGCTAGTTAAAACATCTGCCTCCTGGAAACACCCTGCATTAAAGCAGGTTACAAGAGTTCCAGGGCTAATGGGGACCCGGGCTTTGCCACATTAGTGACAAGAAGAGAAATGTCTAAGGTATGGAAGCCATTTAAGAAAACCTTCAAGGACTTGGGGGTGATGATATTCTCCCATGCCAAGAGTGTAAGCAAACAGATTCGGCTCGGTTGCTTCTCTCGTAAGCAGAGTGACTGATCAGGGTGCCTTTCTGTATGGCTCTTTATACGGTGCTGTGTTCACATTATAAGTCACATGTGATCTACACTCTTTATCTGGGGCATGAGCTTTTTCTCAGTGAATAGGAGCAGAGAAAACAGGCTCGTCGGTTTGTAGTGTCACTCTTTGCAATGTCATTTAAACTGCTCAGCAAATGGCTTATTTGTCAAAGAATATTGCTTTTTCCTGGAATAAAATCCAGTTACTGATTGCTGAAACCTATGGGTATCAGAAATGATATCATGATGTGCTTCTGCGGCTGCATAGTGGTGCCCTTTGAAGGGACAGGGGTGGGGGGCGGGCAGGAGAGCCTCTGTTCCTGGAAATGAAAGCATCTAAACAATGGATTATCTGAAGGACCTCAGATGCTAGGCTCCAGGGCCCGAACTCCGGCCTGCAGCAGAAGACTTCATCTGAGACTCCAGTTTTGGAAATGTAGAAGGTGGGTGGAGGTCCCAGGAATGTTGGAGAAGGGCAGGTGGGCAAACAGATGGACTGTAAACTGGGAGTGAAAGGCAGAGGGACAAAGAACACGAGCCCGTGTCACAGGAAACCTTGGCCAGAAAAAAAACTGCTGAGCTCGATATGCAGACGACAGGCACAGGGGCAAGTCGGTACGCTGTGGGGCAACAAAAGTCGCTGGGCAAATAAGTCGTTCTGGGAGTATCGATACCAGCACCTGTCCCTTTTTCTTCCTTCATCATATCTTTCTTGTTACCCCATCCCTAAATTGGTAACTCCTACTAAGAGCATTTTCCTTTTAAGGGAAGACAAACTTTAAGTCAAAGAAATCAATCCTAAATGGTATCATTTGAGGTATTGATGGAGAGAATTTCCTTTTCCTGGAATTATACCATGGAAGGTCTCTACTAACCTTGCTGAGGGAAGATGAACAGTCCTTTCCCTCTGACAGGTTGCAAAATAATAGGGAAGAAAATCACAAGAGAGACCCAAAATTCCTACCTGAAACATTTACAGATAAGCAGGTCCTGGACATAGTATGATATGGGTCGTGGAAGGTCAATGATAAGGAGAGGCCATGCACATTTGGTCATAACTGCACAGCTGATGTGAATAGTTCTCATCCAAGTTGTAGGGATCAGGTAACAGGGGAAGAACTTGGAGTCCCCAGAAGTGGCACATTGGTATCAGCTTGGTGACAGAGCCAGACAATCTATGTGAGGGTGCTGGATGGGGGGAGGGTCCTGATCCCTATGCCCAGGCAGTGGGGCTGGTAGCACCAAGCCACTGAGGGTCCAGGTTGCAGAAGGCCTGGCTGACACTCATGTCTGGTGAGAACCACGGTGCACAGGTAGATCGGAACAGGTAGTAGGTGAGTGAAGGCAGGGAGACCGGCTGGGGAAGGGCCCCCAAGCAGTGAGGTATGGTACCAGGAGCACCACACTACAGCTTGACTGCCAACTTAAATCTCAGCTCTGCCGTCCTATAGCTGCGTGACCTTGGTCAGGTTACTTAGCAGGAGTTACCTATCTTCTGTAATAGGGGAACCCTACTAGGATCTCTCAGCATTCTTATGATGAGGAAATGAATTGTAATGCAGGCGTACCTTGTTTTACTGCATTTCACCTGACTGAGTTTCACAGATACTGTGTTTTTTACAAATGCAAGTTCAGGACGTCAGTGGAGGAAGGAACTGCTGACGTGGAGGCAATAGGAAGAGAAGTAGAATTAGAAGGGGAGCCTGAAGATGGGACTGATTGCTGCCATCTCATGATAAAGCTTGAATGGGTGAGGAGTGGCTTCTTAGGGATGAGTAAAGAAAGTGGTTTCTTGAGATGGAATTCCTTCTGGTAAAGATGCTATGAAGATTGTTGAAATGGCAGTGAAGGATTTAGAATACTACATAAACTTAGTTCATAAAGCAGCTGAAAGGTTTGAGAGGACTGAATCCAATTTTGTAAGAAGTTCTGCTGTGGGTAAAATGCCATCAAACAGCCTTGCACACAATGGAGATCATTCATGACAGGAAGAGTCAATGGATGCAGCAAACTTCATTGTTTCTGATTTTAAGAAATCGCCACAGCCTCCCCAGCCTTCAGCATCCACCACCCTGATTGGTCAGCCGCCATCAACATCAAGGCAAGACCTTCTACCAGCCAAAAGATTACAACTCACTGACAGCTAAGTTGATGGTTAGCATTTTTTAGCAATGAAGTATTTTTTAATTAATTATTTTTTAGGGGGCATAATGCTGTTGCACACTTAATTGACTATAGTATAGTGTAAACATAATTTTTATAGGTACTGAGAATCCGAGAAATTCATTTGACTCACTTTATTGCAATGCTCTTTATTATGGTGGCCCGGAGGATCTCTCCAGGATCTCTGAGGTATGATCTCCTGTATGTACTTTTTATCCTGTGAAGTGCTTGATCTGTGCCTGGTGCAGAGCACATATGATGTCGGTGTTGGTGTTCATCATTGTCATCCAAGTGTGAGGCGGGGACGTGCAGGCCCTCTGTGTCCATCAGGCGTGCTGCCAGTGAAATAGCCCATCAGACAGGCAAGTGGGGCTTCAGATCCTACCTGGGAAGCCGCATGGATATGGCTGGGGAGGGCCATGCCCCATGGAATCCCTAGGCAGCCCACACGCTTGCTCATCAGTGGACACCCTTGTGCTACTTGACTACTCCATGCCTCAGATAACTTGGTGAGGAATTTAGTACCCAGCTCGGTAGGAAGATGCCAATCTTCAATTCTGTCCTCATGTTCCACTTAAGGAAAAGTAAGGAGAAATGGACCTGTAGTTGGACGCAAAGAAGTACAGGCTGCAGATTGTGTTTCCTAAGAGCAAAATGGGGATTATTGGCCCTCCATTCCCAAGATGGAAACAAATTGTCTGCCCTTCTTGATGGGTGAGATGAGGCCGTGCTAAAGGGGTGGGGTGGGTGCGTTGAATTGTTTCATGTATCTGCCTGGGCCACGTTTCCCAGAGGAGGGTGTGGTGACAACATGGACGCAGAGCATAGTTTCTGAACCGGAAGCCTTCATTTTCTGCTCACAGCTGCAAAGCACCAGTGCTGAGGTTAACTGTCACCCTCTGAAGGAGAAGTGGGCTCACAGCACCCACCTCTGCTCTTCTCTGAAGTCCCTCGTCACCCTGCAACCATCCCCCATCTACCCAAGCTGTCATTAAAGTGACATTTGAATGTTGCATTTTTCCTTTGTTACCTGTCAGAGTCTATCCAGGTGCACCTTTCTACAGAAGTTTTGGCTCAAAGACATAGCCTGTTATGGGTTTGAAAAGCCAGGAGGAAGAGCCATTCAGCCAAGGAAGGAAGAATAGGAAGAATATGTAAACTGATGTAGCCGTTACGGAGAGCAGAATGGAAGCATGAACTTTAAGATCTACTCTCTTAGCAACTTTCAAAGATATAACACAGTATTATTAGCTGTACGTTACATCCCCATGACTCATTTATTTCAGAACTGGGAGTTTGTACCTTTTGACCCTCTGCACCCCTTTTACCTACTGCTGCCTCTGGAAGCCATCAATCTGTTCTCTGTTTCTTTGAGCTCCAATTTTTAAAAGTTGTTTTAGATTCCACATATAAGTGAAATCATGTAATATTTGTCTTTCTTTGACTTATTCCACTTAGCATAATGCCCTCAAGGTCCATCCATGTTGTCACCAATGGCAAAGTTCTTCTTTTTTATAGCTGAGTAGTATTCCATTGTAATATATGCCACATCTCTTAATCCATTCATCCATCAATGGACACTTACATTGTGTCCATGTCTTGGCTATTGTAAATAATGTTGCAGATGTCTCTTTAGTGTTTTCATTTCCTTCAGCTAAATGCCCAGAAGTGGGATTGCTGGAGCATATGGTATTTCTATTTTTAATTATTTGAGGAGCCTCCATACAGTTTCCCATAGTGGCTGCACCAATTTACATTCCCACCAACAATCCACCAGGGTTCTCTTTTCTCCACATCCTTGCCAACCCTTGCTATTTTTTTTTTTTGATACTAGCCATTCTAACAGGTGGGAGGTTCTAGCTCACTGTGGTTTGGATTTGTGTTTCTCATGATTAGTGGGTGTCTTTTCATGTGTCTGTTGGTCATCTGTATGTATTTTTTGGAAAAATGCCTTTTCAGGTCCTCTGTCTATTTTTTAATCCAATTATTATTATTACTATAATTTTATTATTATTATTTTACTATTGAGTTGTATTAATTCTTTCTATCCTTTGGATAGCAACCTCATCAAGGTTACTAGTGGAGGCCATTTGTCACGGTTGTCCTATGTGGGGAGACAGCTTGCGGAAAGCATGGAGGTGGGGCGGCCTGGATGGTGTTTGCTTAATAGGTACTATCATTTGGCTGGAACGCACTTGATCACGTATTTTCAGTTGACCTCGCCATTTGCTTCTATTCTTGTCCGTCCTTAGAAACCAGTGGAGATAGAAATCTTATCTCCATTTTGTAGGTAAGTGTACAGGGTTACAGAAAGTATCCGTGACTGGTCTAAGGTGGCTTGGCCACTACATGCCTCAAGCTTTCGTCACCACTATGCCTCCACTCAATGGTTTATATCCAGAAAGAGTGAGGATGAGTCTGGAAAGATAAACTGTGGCAAGACTGAGAAGGGACTTGAAAGACCAAGTCCATTTATTCTGATGGCAAGAGGGTGCCAGCCGAAGCTCCTGAGTAGGAGAGGGGTGTCGCCAGAGATGCCCCTTAGAAAGTGCAGCGGGGAAACGGTTTAGTGGAGAGCCAGAGAACCAGGCTGAAGCCGTCGGCCAGCCCAGCCCGAGCCCTGCACTGCCGGTGGGGCAGAGGGACACGGCAGTGGTGGGGGGGAGAAGGACCACAAAAGCTGGGACGAGCCGGTGAGGGGCAGGGAGCTGAGCGGTTAGGAGGGACGGCTGGTGTCAGGAGTCCCGTGCAGCCTGAGAAGTAGGTGTGTCCAGAGAGATGGCGATCAGAAGCCACGTTCTAAAGTGTAGGTGACTCATTTCATCGGAGTTATTTTCTCTCCAGAGTGGGGTCTTTGGGGGGCAGAAGTGAGGGAAAAATGAAAGAAAACCCTAAACACAGTAAATATAGGTCTCCCCGGGCCAGAAGGCAGTGGTTTAGGAGGGCAAGTGCTGTGCTGTTTTGCCTAGAGACTGAAGCTCAGGCTTCCTGGCTTGGTTTCTTAGGCCGGCTTCCTTGAAGCAGTGCTCAAAGCGACTTGCGGAGGGAGACTCTCAGGAGAGGGCCGTAAGCAGGGGAGGGAAGCCGGGTAGGACAGGAGAAGCCGGGGTGCCAGGATGGCTCCGGCGCCGCGCAACCCCTGTCTGATCCCAGGGGGCGCTGTGGAGCACGGATCCTACCGCGAGGAGGGCGTCCTGCCCAGGGCTAGGGCGATGGGCTCTGCCGCCGCAGTTCAGTCAGCCCTTGGCAGCGCGGCTTCTGGAGGTGTCGGGTGCATAAATGCCCAGGCATCTCTAAATGAGGCGGCTGCAATCAGCCAAGGGCAACCTGTACAGAAGAATTCAAGTGTGAACCCCCAAAAGCCAGTGTCTGCAGTAAGTGGAGGAAGGGAGCCGCTCCCAGCAAAGCTGTTGGCCACCCTCAAACACAGAAGGCTTTTACCTGCTGAGGTCTACTTCAGTATCTACTCCCACCATTAATTCTTTGTAGTCTCTGGCCTTCTCAGGTTTTTTCAGGCATTGATGCTCTTCCACATGTTAGTCCCTGTGCTCAGAAAGCCCCTTTCCCCCTTTTCTCTGTCTGGTGTACTTCTAATCATCATTTCAGAAGAAGCTAAAATGTCACTTCCTCCCTGGAGCCTTTCTCACTCCTCCCAAGAAAGAGCTGATCCTGACTGCCTCTGTACCCACAGCATTTTGCACCTACCCCTGTATCATAGCATTACAAAATGTTGCTTTATTTTTTCTTAAGTATCTATGTTCTACCAACAACTGTCCTCTGTACCTGTTGTAGCTTCTAAACATGTGCTAAATGAGAAATGTATTGAATGCATGAACTAAGGTGCTGAAAGAGTAAGGTGCAACTGAAGGGTAAAGGGCATCCTTATTTTCTACACAGGGTGCTGCCTGCATGGATGACTTTGGGTAAATGGCTCAGTTCTTCTGAGCTGTAACGTACTATCTGTAAATACGTGAGCCCCTAGACACCCCAAGCTATACCCTGTTCTCCAGTGCCTTTGAGATCCTCCTGCCAAGCAAAAAATGAAACCCAAGCAAAGGGGGCCTCTATCTACTATTTGCCAAAAGTGCCTAAAATCTTTCCTGACTGCGTGTGACATTACTGCTAACCTTTGCCAGCCAGGATCATGTTATCAATGGCAAATGTGTCCTTAAAGCACCGAGAATATTTAAAAATTCATATGGACATTTGAACTGGGACACTTAGCTATTTATTTTAAAAGGTGGCTTTCTATAATCAATGGGCTTCTAGATTTTTAAAGTAGGAAGGGTGGTTTTGGGGTGACAGGCAGCGTGGAATATTGGAAACTACTTCGGATTGGGATGAGGAGAAGGGAACAGGAAAGTTAAATAATTTGGTCAAGGTCACATAGCTAATAACAGATGGGAAATTTCTAACTTTAAACAATATCTAAAAATCGATTTCATGGAGTTATTATATATAAATAAAATGCATCCACTTTAAGTGTTGAGTTTGACGAATTTTAACAAATGCACTCACTTTTGTAACGCCTTCAAAATCTAGATACAGAGCATTCCATCACCCACAGAAGTCCCCACCTGCTGCTTCAGCTCCCATCTAGGCATCCAGTGATCTGCTTTCTGTCAGTAGATGAGTTATGTTTTTCCTAGAATTTCATTTACAAAAGAATGATACAGCAATGTAGTCTTCCATGTCTGGATTTTTTTCCACTTTGCATATTGTTTTTGAGACCCACCCTGGTTCTAGCCCTAGTTTGTTGGTTTTTATTGCTGAGTGGTATTCCAGTGTGGGATGTTCCTCACTCATTCATTCATTCACCAGGTTATGATGGGCTTTGGGCTGTTTCCAACTTTTGGGCTACTATGAATTAAGCTGCTGTGAACATTTGTGTACAATGTGTACAGATCTTGAGTGAACACATTTCTATTTCTCTTGGCTAAATACATAGGAGTGGAATTACTGGGCTGTATAGTAAGTGGATGTTTAATTTTATAAGAGACTGTCAAATGGCTTTTCCATGCGGTTGAACCATTATGCATTCCAAGAAGGAGCATATGAAGGTTCAGATGTGGAGCTTGGTTCTGAGCTAAGGTCCAGCTCAGTGTGAAGCCCAGGTCCTTTTTCCCATATGTATCTGGTATATTCCCAAATCTGGGTCTGTGCATGAATCATCCAGGGAGTATAATAAAAACTACAGATTTTAGGACCTCATCACCCAGAGTACCCAGGTCGGTAGGCCTGAGGCAGAGCTTGACAATCTACCTTTTTAACACGCACCCGTAAGTTTTAGGTGCTGGTTGTCCATAGAAAACGCTTTGAGAAACTGCTGTGTGGTTCACCAGATTTCCAGAGGAAATCCCCCCAAACAGGGACATCTGGTATTCTAACAGGGAAATGGCTGCAGTTAACAAATGCCAACATCTGGCTCAGCCAGCTGTTTCTATATCACCATTGTCTATGGATGCTCTAGATAAAGAGATAAATGACACCGAGTGGTGGATAATTTCCAAATCCTTTCTGAAGTGACTTTGAAATTGTGTTTATATTTACTTTTTCTAATATTATGCTCTAGGAATTCATGTCAGGCAGAGAGGCTGCATTCTGGGGATAGAACTCAGAAATTGCCGGGAAACCGTACAATTTCCCTTTTGCTGCTTAAGTCTGCCAGGACACCAACTACATGCTTTGAAAAGATGAATGTTTCTCAAATGTTATGTGCATAGGCATCTCCTAGGGCATGTGCTAATATGCAGGTTTGGGAAGGGCTCCCACCTGGAGACTGTATTTGGTTAACATCCCAGTCATAGCTGCTGACGGTGGTGGGCCATGAACCTCACTTTGAGAAATGCTGAAATAAACCGCTGTTCTCAGTGTCTCTTGAGGGCGAAAGGAAATGGTCAATCGTTCGGGTTCCAAAGGACTGTAGACAAAAAAGAAGCTGGGTGTTTTTAATTTTTTTTTTAATTTGTAGTTTTCTTAGTTGGTTTTAGGATGTGGTGGGTAAGAAACTGTAACAGAGACCAGAATTTGAGCTGAAACTCCACCACTTACTAGCAATGTGGTCCTGAGCTAGTTCTGTTGTAACCTAAGCCTCAGTTGCCTCATCTGTAAAATGACAATCATGACCACCTCTGCACCCACTGCTCGGTTTCCAGAGGCAGTGAGGGTTGGTGAGCTCTTGCCCAGAGCCTGGTGTATCGCAAGCACTCAGTGAATGCCAGTAAGAGCAGCAGTGGTGGCACCTGCTCTCCTTTCCCAGCCCACATCGGTCCAGGATGTGAACCGTGAATCTGCACCATACAGGCGTTGCCTCTGCAGAACCTGGACCTTCAGAGACACGTGGTGTTGGCCTTTTCCCCCTTCTGACAAGCGACTGCTTTGGTGAAGCATTTATTCCACCCCTCCCTCTTCTCCTAGGGGAATGAAAAGTGCCACCCCCACCACAGGCCCTCAGCCCTGTAGGCCTCAGCCTATTTCTCCAGCGAGCCAGGGTTTATTGCTACTTGTCACTTCTTATCTGATGTCCAAATAACACAAAGGCAACTTCTGCCCAGTGTAGGTCTGATTGCCAGTGACCTTCAGACGCCTGGGCGTGTGAATGTGTGAGCACAGCCCAGGCTGGTGCAAGGAATCTGCCTTCTCCTGGGTCTGCTTCACTGCCGGATGGAGTCCTGCCCCTCTCCAGCCACCTCAGGGGGCCTACCGTAGCTGGGTGCACATGTCTCCCCTGCTGAGGGCTCCAGACACCAGGAGATTGTCTGCAGGTGGAGGGGGAAGGGTCTCTTCTGGATTTCTCTACCCAGATCTGTGGCACAACTCAACTTGCCCTTTGCAGAGGGTCCCATGGGAACAAAGAGTGGATGCCCTGGGTGAACTTCAGATAAGGGGCCAGAGACTGTGTTTTCTCAGGGCTTTTCAACCTCCAGTGGAGACGGGGGTGTGCTGAATTGAAAGCAGGGGGTTCCACGGTCAGATGAGACCATTTTCCTCTCCTGTGGGTCCTGCTACACTTACCTTCAGGTTCTTTTCCTGACAGTCACAGCCCCATCTTTCCAGGAGAACAGCCTTTCTTTGGGATTCTTTGCTCCTGCTCTGAAGTGCACTCCCCTCCCCTCCCCTCCCTTCCCCTCCCTCTGCCATACACAGTGACCTTGGCATGTCTGCCAACACTCAACATCGTGAGGCTTTATAAACCTCATATCTCAGAAGGGGCTGACATTACATTACAAGAGGATCTGTAAACTTCCCCGGGATGACTGATGTCTTTTTTAAACAACAGACCAAGACTTCATTTAAATTAGTAACATGGAGATTAGAGGCGCGCTCTCAGCCTCTGGCTCAACCACACGGCGACGTTGGGAATATCAGTCACATGAAAGCTGTTAAGTTTGAGATGGAAATAAATCTGGGAGCCTGTAAAAACTGTCAGCAGGTCAGGGAAGTTTATGAACTCTTGCTGTATCTAATCATAAATCATCAGAATAAGCTAAAACTGAGAAGAAAAATGTCCTCTTTTGTAATCTAATGCTGTCTGTTAGGGCAATAAAACTCAAATGAAATGCATGCATTGCAATTTTTAGCTGATACTTTACATTATTAGCAAAGTGAAGGAAGAGACTCCAACTTAAAAGAGTGAGACAGATGAGGGGCAGGCCACCATCCTTCCAAGGCTCGGGGCTTCAGTCTTCTCGCTTTGTGGCTCTTTCCTTCCCTCCTGCCTCCTTGGGCCTCAAAACAAGGAAGTAGGGAACACAGATTCCAGGGACTCGGATGCTAAGTGGCAGGTAGTGAGAGTCCTGGTAATGGCCTTGAGAGGTCACATGGCCCAGTTCTCAGCAACCAGGGGGGGTTCCCACACTTTTCTTATTGATCCAGTCCACATTCCCACACTTGTGGACTATGAGGGTGCAAGGTAGGTGGCAGCTTCCCTTGTTCTCATCTATCTAGGCATGTGCCCTAAATTCCCAAGCCATTTAGGGGTGACTCACTTCTAAGCCAAGGTTCTTGGACACTCCTCTGTAACCCTGGAAACCTTCAGCAATAACTCACATACCTACACCTTTCTTCTGTTGCCTGTGATGGTTGCTGTTAAGGATTTCCTTCTGCTTTTGTGTTTTCTGAGACTGGCCCAAGGATTGACAAAGCCCCAAGCAGGCAAGAAACTTGTGTGAGGAGCAAGGTTATTTTATTTATATTTGCTATTTATTGAGTGCCAGGTCTGAACTGGGTGCTAGAGACTCACAGGGGAATAAGTTAATACTCCAGAAGAGGGTGGTGGTGCGGAGAAAGATGCGACAGCCCTGGGGTCCTGCTGTAAAGATCAAGGGTGTCATCCAGCTTGCTGAAGCCTCTCACTGGCCTCCCTAAACCCTGGGAAAGCATGAAAGGCCATGGATGGAGTGGACAAGAGGCACAGAGATGCCTTCAGGGGGATGATGGGTTTTCATGAGATAGGTGGTAAGCTGCCATCATCCGTGACTCCTGTTAACCCTGCCAGAGAAGCGGGCTAACCTAATGCTTTGGCCAATGTGGGCCTTGGGGTATTTGGTAGATAAAAGAATGAGTGAGTGAAATGGGTTTAAAGCAAAGCCACTGAAACCTTGATTGGCTATACAGTAGAACTTCTTGATCTTTAAGATGTTCAACCTTGGAGTAAGGGCGCCCAGGGAGCCTGAGGAGACCCTGTCCCTGAAGATCATCCAGAACATACTGAGTGCCCAGGCCCATGGGTTTAGATATCCTGTGGCCAGAAAGCAAAAGTCTGAACAAGCGCATCTCTGGAAGTCTCGCTGAGCATTCCACTCCACCTTCAAACTGGGAGAACTGGAGGGTGGGAAGTCCTCCTCCAAGCAGGCAGGGTGTCCCTTATATTCTGCACTGCAAGTGGCATCTCCCTGGGCTCTGGTCGCTGATGATTAGCGGTTCTCCTTCCCCAAGTGGGAATCGAGTAAAGGGCAGGCCCCCCTGCAGGAGGTACATATATGCCAACTTGGTATATATGTCTGCATGGCAGGTGGTCATCTCCATGAGCTCCCAGTTTGGGGGACACAGATAAGCCCTGTAAAGAATGAGCTTTCCAGTGTAGGCTCCCAAAAGTAAACAGAAGGGGAGAGAAATTTGGAGGCAGGCAACTCTTACAAGTCTATCAGGAACACAGGGAAGCAACTCCTGGGAGAGCAGCCCTAGGTTGGCCTCTTGCAGCAGAGCGGGAAGGAAGTGGGAGGTCTCTGTGGAGGCTCGACGCCTCCAGATGCCTCCTCCCCCAGTGCATCAGCAGCCTGAGCCAAGAACTCAGATCGGAGTCATCTGTGGGCTTCTAAGAGGCCTGCACCCCTGAATCATACTCACCTGCCCTTTTAAAATCTAGGTGTTTCCTTTAGGCAGGCAGATGTATATCCAAAGAGAAAATTCAAAGGGATTTTGAATTTAAATTTGCCTTAAAGTGTATGCTCCATTTCCTGTTAGCTTCCACATATAACTTTTTAGTTTAGCCTCCTTGATGGTCCTGAGAAGATGGCTTTTTGGTCAAAGACCGTTTTCTTACTTTTATAAAGAGCTTGCTTAAGAATAGCTAATATTGGCATAACCATGGTCTCTTTGCTCTCAGATCATGTGTTTCTATTACATTACACCAGTGTAACTTGGGGGGAGCAAATGTTTTCTCAACCTGGAGCAAATAAGCCTTTGAAGCCGAAATCAGTCAAAGGGAGAAATAAAGTGGGAGAAACTCGTTTATTGCTTAGAAGCAGTCATCTACTCCTGCTTGCCTGGGTCTCTCATGACCCCGCTGCGAAGGGCCCACCCAACCTCTCCAATCCAGATATTCCTGACCCTTGTAACCACCTGTTGATATGGAGATGGACTACTTCTCTCTACCCCTTGGAAACACCTAATGGTATGGAGATACACTAAGGCCAGGCAAGAGATTCTGGAAATATTTAAATTTTACCCACAAACATCTTATAAGAGCCTGTCTGTTGTATGGGATCAGAGAAAGGGAACTGGTGATACTACCCAGAGGCTGGGGGTTATCAGGCAATGACCTAAAAGATGGAATTCACATATATTTTGTGGGTATGTGTTTTTGTCTTATCTTTATTATGAGTACCGTGTGTGCGTGTGTGTGTGTGTGTGTGTGTGTGTGTGTGTGTGTAGACTAGCAATGAGGAAGATAATGTAAATTTCTGTGAAGGATTAGAGAAACTTCTAGTACCTGTTTGACTTGGGAAGGCCATTTGCCATACATAATACCCTCTGTTATAGTACCTGGGGACAGACAAGAGGAATTGATTCTTTACTTCTAGGGACTGTGAAAAGTAGGAGAGCTAACGATGCTACAGCAACCCCTTTATGCAGATGTGGGTATAAATCTGTTGGTGGATAGCATCCTATTATCAGAAAATCCTCTCTTTCAGGAAAGGTGACTAAGCACATTTGCCCTTAAGAAGTGGGAGGAAGAAAAGGAGCATCCAGAGGGAGGGGGGAGCCATCAGAGAGGTGGGGGGGATGATGCAGCATTTGAGAATTGAGGACACTTAAGGAAAAGCCAGCATGTCAAAAGTTGAGTTTTCAGGAACACAGACCCTAAGGAGAAGATTAGCGTCCATGAGTTTTTGGAAGCATATTTGGAATCAACACCAATAGAAGAGAAGGGAAAGAAGCTGGATTGGGCAGAGGGAGACTTTGAGCTGCAGTGCAACCTTAGCTGAGGCCCCAGATGACATATGGGAGGCTTGAAGCAGCAAAAATCCTTTAGAGATGTCCTAAGGTGGGTTGGGGGATGAGCCTTTCTACCGCCATGCTGATCAGTCATAGCAAGTGGACTAGTCTGCGAAGGGGCTATGACCTTGGGCACGGCAGCTCTCTTCAGCTTAGACGATCTGCAAAGACCGTGGAGAGCTAGGGATTGTCTGCAGACAAAACTTCCGGCAGCTTGGGGATGTAAGACATCATTCCCGAAGGGGAACCTGGATGGTGAATTTCAACACCCAGTACATGCACTGATTCCCACGGTATTTCTGATTATTCCATCCCCATTGGTCATAGAAGATGAGGACTGAGATTGAAAAGTCACTGGATTTGGTTCTCAAAAACCCCAATGACTTCTGAGTCACCAAATTGAAGGGAACACCAAAAGAGGAATATGAAACAGCAAGAGAGAAAATTGTGGGTTTCAGGTTGTTATTTGCGAAAGGTTCAAATGAAATTAAGAAGCAAAAAGTAAACCAAAGGCATTAGAATTCAGAATTGTAAAGAGGTAGGCTAAATATACTTAGCACTCATTTTATTTTGTCTGTTTAGTTTTAGTAATTGGAACATTTTATAAAAAGCTTAGAATATCTAGCTTTTCTTAAAGAGTCAGAGGTTCGGGTAAGGCTAGGCCCACATTCTTGTGAGGCAGTTAATTATCGGAGCTCAGTGATTTTGCCTGTACTAAATGGAGCAGGTACTCTCGAGTTGACCACAATCCCCACTGTTCCCTATTGTACCTTATTCATACTGCCTAGTCTCCTTGGAGGACTTTAATTTGCAACCACTGTTTTTGCTACTTTGAGAATTGTAATACTGATTTAGTGCTCCCTCACTGTATCATTGGGTTCTGCAGCTGTGGGAGTTATATGGGATTTTATATCAATTTGTGATTCAGAAATGTTAATGAAGGATTTCTATTTTGCTGGGCCTTTAGGCCCTGAGGTACACTAGTGATGAAAAGTGTAAGCTCTCTGCTTACATTCCAGTATGGAGGCAGACATTAAGTCAATTAATTAATGACCAATGGTTTTGAATAGTTGTAAGAAAAGATGAGCAAGAGATCCCCAAAGTTGTCAGGACAGATAAAATCAACAGGGGCTTGGGGGTTGGGCCAGGTGTGGCAGACAGAGGGTCCAACAAGGGTACCAGCCTTGAGGCTCGGAGTGTTCAAGCAGCCGAAGGAAAGCCAGGGAGGCTGGACTCTGTGAGGGGTAAAGCAGTGGAGTCAGAGGTAGGCAGTGCCTACCTAGGACAGCTATAGAGAACAGGCTGAGAAATTCGCATTTTATTTTAAAGAACCACAGTACGTACATAACCAGAAGGCTTTAGCTGAGAATATATATGATCTGATTTGTGTTTTCAACAAGATCACTCTGGGTGCTATGTGGAGGATGGATTTTCAAAGGGGGCCGGGGAAGACCAGTTAGGAGGCTACTGCAATAGTCTAAGCAAGAGGAAAATGGTTTGTAAAGTCAAGGTGACTTCCCCGAAAGGGTCTATAATCAAGTCAGGAAAACAGAATGCACACCCAAGCAAATACACATCCAAAACGGTTCAAATTGCCTATCAGAGAGCCTTGAGCACACCAGGTTGGAGGGAATGCTAGTAAATTCTAAGTGGAGAGCTATTGGGAAAGGCTTCTTGGAGGAGGTGAGTTTGGAGTTAAAGGAGGCAATGGAAAGGCCCTGAAAGAGAGGAGGGGAAAGCATTTCAGGTAAAGAAAAGGTGTGAGAAAAGGTCCAGCACAGGATGGAACTAGTGCAGGGAGTGAGGAGAACATGCCGGGCCAGGGTGTGCTGCAGGCCAGGTGGGAGGCATGAAGCCAGTGGAGGACGTCAGTGGGCAGCTTGGACCTACACAGTTCAACATGGTGGCCACCAGCCCCGTGTGTCTGTTGGGTGCCTAAGATGTGGCCAGCAGGATGGAGGACCTGAATTTTAAATTAAAATTATGTTTATTTAAATTTAAGTTAAAATTTGATGCTCTAGGACTATAATTTTGCATTAAATAAAACCTCACTGTTTCGGTAGGGTTACCTTTGACTTTAGTCATTGAAAAATTAGCTTCCAAACTGAGATTGCTATAGGTGTGAACCCTACACCAGGCTTCAAAGACTTAGTACACACACAAAATAAAGTATCTCATTAATAATTTTATATTGATTACATGTTGAAATAATGTTTTGATTTGAAATAAAATGTTACTAACATTAATTTCATCTTTTCTTGATGTTTTAAAAGGTGGTTACTAGAATATTTAACATCACGTAGACTTGCATTGTATTTCTAATTGACAGTACGGCTTTAGAGAGCCGTGGTGTAGAGCTCCTATAATTTCTAGTCCAATAATTTTGACTTGACTTTTAATCAAGGTCCTCAAGTAGTGATTGCTTACACCACCCCAATCTTCATAACAATAACAATCCATTAATTAATCACCTCCAGTTACTAATAACAAATAACAATGCTACTGATTCACATTTATACAGTGTTTATTTATATGGTGCTGTTCTAAGAACTCTGCAAATATAGATATATGTACATTTAATCCTCAGTGCAACATACAACCCATTAAGGCCCTGACACTGGCGTGGTTGACCAAATGGGGTGTGTTAGTCCTGGTGGGAAGAGCCAGGCAGGGCCAAGGGCAAGATGCTGGAAGGCACAGATGTGCTGGCACCAAGGGAGGGAGGGTGGGGAAAATGTCAGAATAACGTCCATTCTGCTTGGAAAAGTGGCCCGTGGCTGGATTTAGTTGAAAAATAAAATCTTGGCCTTCTTGGCCCTGGGGGATGGGGTGGGGGGTTAATCCTTTGGAAACATCAAATAGATGACGGAAGAGAGCCATTCCAGAACAATACTTCTTTATTTCCCATCTTAAGCTGTGAAAAGAGAAATTTCCTGTTTACGAAAACAAAATCGGACCCCATTCTGGGGCCGCAGTGACACTACAGACACCAGGTCCCACACTCTTCCTCTTCTTTGCCTTCACGTTCAGGATGAAGCTCCATGGAGATTCGTATCATATCCAGTGACACAAACATACGCGTGTGGCCTCACACACAGACCCAGACACAAGCATGTGGGTCAAAGAACTCCTTTTGCTTTCCTGCTAAAATTTCCACCTCCAACCATTGTCCCCCAAGAGGGAATGACCTGTGTTGGGTTAATGACAGCGGCTTCCTCTTGTTGCCTCCAAAACGCAGTTCAAACTTGCTCTCCAGTCCCCAGCAGGGCACTGGGGCAGAGGAAAAGGTGATAAAACAGCCCCTTGTCCATTTGTCTTCTTTGTTGTGTTGAAAAGACATCACAACTGTGCTTCCTCTGCAAAGGGCAGGCAAGAGAAAGGAACAGACAGGCACACAGGTGTCCCCTTCCTGACCACAAATGGCTGGGATGTAGACCATCAGTACCCCCTTGTTCTCCTGTGCTGCTTTCTGAAGCCGCCGGCTTTATCCTGCCAGCCCCTCAGTTTGTGCCTAAGCAGCATTTCTGCTGACT
This sequence comes from Manis pentadactyla, assembly GCF_030020395.1. NCBI lineage: Eukaryota > Metazoa > Chordata > Mammalia > Pholidota > Manidae > Manis > Manis pentadactyla. Next base: position 115,768,641 of record NC_080027.1, on the reverse strand, counting down.
TTTTGCTGGACGTGCACAAAGTCTTCCCTTTGTCCTAAGGGGAGTCTTAGTGAAGTCACAGACTGCTTATAATATGATGCTGAACCACGGGACAGTCTCCATATTCAATCAGTTTTGATCTACCAGAATTGTAATTTCATAGATTTTTTTACCTAAAAATATATGAAACTCTTTGTGCCCTTGGACCCTACTGAGTGCATTCACATTTTATAGTGCCCCCTGAAGGACACAGCAAAACGTCCACTTCCCCAAGAACTTTTTTCTTCTTTTGTTTTATTGTAAATTCTGGAGAGAAAAGTGTAGAGAGAAAAGGACACAGAAAAATATAGGAGGTAAATTAATTTTAAACACCAGGTCATTTAAAATAGTCTGAGTCAGGAAAATGGTTGGCATTGGCAGAGGCTGGCTTGAGCAGAAGGATGAAGGCTCTGCCACAAATATACTCGCCAGTTCAGACAAGCTATGAAGAAAGGACGGAAAGGCTTAGAGAGACTTAGTAAAAAGGAATGAAGAATTTTCTGTCCCTTTTAGGTCATGCTCTGGGGTGACACCTGGGGGGCTACCCCATGGGCTGATGGAGTCAGTATGGAGGTGGCTTTCTTGCCTGAATATTCCATGGCCACACAAGCCCTGTGCCCCATAGTCCAGCGAGACCCAGTTGTCCCCCTGTCTTTAAAGGACTTTCTCCACCTTGTAAATGAGGTCTGGTTGAGGAAGAGACCTGAGTAAAGCCAGCCACTGAAGGGTTTGGCTTCACATGGATTTGGCTGTGATGAGCAAAGGGTCAGCTTTTTGCTGTGTACGATTTACCAACACGTGTCCCCTTTGTCAGGAAGGGCACCCTTGGTGAGAATACCCCACTGCGTGGCTTGTGGGCTTTTCCATCACTCCTGCTCTGCTCTTTTAAATTATTTTGGCTAATCATTCTTTAGCACTGAAAATTGACAGCTGATCATAAAACCTTATTTCTGAAGAATTTAAATCCTTAATTATTCTTCTCTCACTTGGCCTCATAATTTTCATTCTCTTGTCCTGTCAATTATTTAGTAAATCTTCCTCAAACCTAGCCCTATGCCAAGAGCAGAAGACACAGCGTTTGCCTTTGTGAAGTCAAATACTGAGCTACGTGGAGTAAACAATGAGAGAATTATCACGCAGGAAGATGTACTTAAAGTGTTTGATACTTAGGTTTGACACCCTGTCCCTGTCAGCCAGGGTGGCCCCAGGGACAGAGCACAGAGGTGGGGACTGGGCAGGGACTTTGCTGAATGGGGGCCAAAGCCAGGGGCAGGACAGACAGTGCAACACCGAGCGAGTGATTAGAGGCTGCGCAGACTTAGCAAGGAGGATGGTCTGAATGAGGGAACAGAAGCACGGTGGGCATTCTTTTCTTGAACAGATAGATATTTAAATGTTTTTTATGATTGAATCTAGTTTTCCATTGTGGTTTCTTCCATTGCTTTTTGAAAGTTCTTTCCCATTCATGTATTTAGAAAACAGATCAATACTCACATTAATTTTCTTCTAGCTAAGGACATGTAAAACTCACATTTGAAAATCTAAGAAATCTCCTTCCAAAGACATGAAGGTGCAGGCTGGAACTCAGGAGCAAGGCAAGAAAAGGTCACGAGTGTGGGTCGCATCAGCCAGTGGAGGATGGAGAGAAGGGGGCCCAAGACCACACCCGGGAGGGGCACTACTTCAGGCCATCGAGAGGAAGAAGAAAATGCAGACAGGCTGGGCAAGGTATTCAAAGGGAGCATATTGTAGAGACTGTGAGGAGGGGATTTGACAAGAGGTGGGTAAATCCCCATGCCAAGTATAGCAGGACAAGCCACTTTGGATGATAGAGTTGAGGAAACAAAGAGCAGAGAGGCTCCATAAGTTACTGGGAGGGTCAGCGGCTGTTTGGGACCAGCATGGGTGAGAGGGGGTCCTGCCTGTTAGGAGCTTGTTGGCCGGTTTCACTTGGCCCTGCTGAATGCCGAGAAGCCCAGGGCTGCTCTGACTGAATGAGCTAATTACTTGGTTGTTAATTGGGAAAGACACTAACGGGACAGTGTAGGAAATAAACAGTGGAAAAACTAAAAGAGCCAGGACTGGGTCAGACTGGCCTCAGGGACATGGCAATACCAATACCGTGAGTGAGTCCTTAATTCCTGCCTGGCTACGCACATAGATGGACTGATAGGCAATGACTCTAATTCCAGTTCTAAAGGGAAGTTGGGCTTTAAGAAGGGACCTTTCAATTAAACAAAAAATATATATGTATATCACATGGTGACAACTTGCCCAGATGCATGGAAAAAAAATTTCTAGAAACAGAATGTATGAAAATTCTATTTTAATAGTGCCAGAAGAATATCCTTGAAAGGAAGTGTGTCCTTGTCTTTCAGAGCTGCAGATATTCTGCCCCATCTTCTGTATTCCCTAGAAATGGACGGAAAGGTGAAAGAAGGTGTTGAGGAAGACATACATTCCAACAGCACATATGTGGAAGTCACCAGCTAGCTTAAGGGGTGCACAATCTCCTGTTAACAAACAGCACTCTCTCTGTGCAGAGCCACTCAGCCCATCCAAAAATGCAACCGGCTTTTAACTCACTGAACTGAGGCACTGAGCCATCTAGAGTTATAACCAAGTTCTAGTTCCAGCTCTGCTTCTGGCTGGCTGTATGCTCTTGGGAAAGTTATTTCCTCTTTGGGACCTCATTTTTCCTAGCTATAAAATGGGTGGGTTGGGCTAAATGATCTCCAGTGTGCCCATGTGACTTCAGCAATCTACAATCTAGGAAACGTCAGAGCTCTCCTGAAAAAAAAAAAGAATTTCAAGACTCAGTATTTCAGTCCTTCAAGGCAGACTTTACCTTACATTTAGAATCTTGTGATTCCCCAAATCTCATGTGAACAAAAAACATGGTGTTTGGTAGAGGGTAAGAAGCTGGGATATGAGTGTAGCATGTTATTGCTTTGCACATTTATGATCACTAGTTGCATTTGTCATAAACAACCCTTTCTATTTAGGGAGCTGGTGCTCAATAAGGCAGATAGTATTTCACCGTATTCAAAGAGACTGATATCATGAAGACAGCCTGTGCAGGGGGCTCTGTTTTCTTAGCAGCTTTACGATTTCCTGCAGACTGTCTCCCATGCAGTCACTCCTTTGCTGGGTCTGTCCTCCGTTCCAAGCACCAGAAGAATCATACCCAGTCATTTGTTAATGCCGGAGAAAAAAAACAGAAGTGTCACTTCTGGTAGAACTGGGTGGGGGGTGAAAAATCATGGCAAGATTTTCTTTTTCCATATTTCCAAACAGTGGGGGGAAAATAATGGAACGTTTGCCTTGAATTTTGTGTTGCTTTGGCTGCAATGAAGAGATAGTTTCTTGAAGGCAAAAATCTGTCTTTTGTCTTATTATTGCCATCTTCAATCACAGGAAAATCTGTTCTAGCTGGCGGTTTTGCATTATTACTTTCCTCCCTCAAATCTGTCGTTTGTACTGATTGGGGAGTTTCTTGACTCAGATGTGGGTTTGAAAAGAGTGGCTGTGACTCAAGAAATGGATCAACATTTTCTGCTTCATCTTCCTGCCGTTGCCTCCTCTTCACAGCAAAGTCTGGGGAAGCCCTGAACTGGTGTAGGTGCCCAGGATCACAGCCGTGGGGTGACGCGTGCTCAGCCACATCTCAGATGCTCCTTTCTGTTCTGGGCAGAAGGCTCATGACAGTCCACATACCACAGGGGCACTGAGCCAGCCCTCTGTCCACCCCTTTTGCCTTTATGAAGAATCACTTTTTAAATGGAAGTAGAGGCATGAGGCATCATTATCATTTTGGTGATTCTCCTCTGAGAAAGTAACTTGTTTTTCTGTTCAGGCCTGTGGTAATGGGGGGAAGCAGAGATGAGTACCCTTGAATTCCTTTCACTAACCCACTTCCCTGGAGCCCTGGGGTCTCCTCTTTGCCTTTCCTTTCTTCCTGATAAAGCCCCAGATGATGAGAGAGATGTCTGTGTTGGGAGGTGGCAAAGCCAGAGGTTTCCCTACCGACTTGCTCTTTAAGATCATGGGGAAACTGCCCCTTCTCTCCATTAACAAGATATTTAGCAAAATTTGGAATTTCTTATGCTTAAAAAAGAAACAATCATGGTGTGTACATTTTTGATAAGATTACTTGATGAGACAGTCTTAAATGTAATAGCTGGTACATGCCAGCTACTCAGTAAATATGCAGTAAGTGAATGAATGAAGAAGTTGTAGGGCATTATACAGCCCCCAATACAGGGAAGCCTGGGAAAGTTCATGGCCTCCCAGACAGGGAGGGTGGTTGAGGCAGTGTGTGAAACACCCTCAGGGAAGCAACTGGGAGCCTGACGAAACTTTCTGGGGCAGGAAGAAAGAAGCCTAGGAGAACTGGTGATCTTGATCTTGCTCCCCGGCTTGGGGCCACACTCACGAGTTTTCAGAAACAGGTGAAGAATTCCAGAAAATGAGCGGACTTTCTTTTTCTAATACAGATGTTTAATTCGTTGTAAATGAATTACATTTGAGGCAGTGGTTCATATATATCTATTTGACTTGAGTATGTCCTGGGACCCGGGCCCCTCTAAGTGCAGGAGTCAGGATCGGGAAAGAGCTCCCCTCCTTCCCAGTGCAGGAGTTTCTGAACTCATCCTGCTTTTACTGACCTGGGGCTGGGGCTTCAGGACTGCCCTCTGGGCTGGCAGCATGTCATGCCAGGGGCTAGGAAGCAACCTAGTATGCAGTGTAAGTGGGAACAGAAAGAGGTGGTAGCAGTCTGGTTTAGGAGAGAGCCAAACCCGATGGGGTACAGACTGAGACAGTGGCTGGTATCGGGGTCTTTAGGGAAGGGCAGGAGCAGGGATGCGACAGAGGCTCCGGTCTGTTGGGTGGGTAACAGTTTCATTCAGTACTTCATATTGCCCCCTGAGGGTGGAGCTCCTGGGATGGGGAACTTAATGGTTTCTCAGAACACAGCGGTTTCTCTGAAAGTATTCTCCTGACTCATTGCCTCCATATTGGATTCTCTTCTTTCTCTATGGATCTTTGGTTATTAAAATGGCTATTTTCTTTTCACGCTATATTTTGCTCCTTAGGGGTTGTAGAATAATTCCCATTCCTCCAAATAAAATTTCTAATCTCTATTTACTCATCATTCATTCATTCATGCATTCATTCACCTTTCAACATAAAACCTCTGAATTCAATATGGACTTCTTTGGGACTTCACAGTATCTCTTAAAGAGGAAGTTATCTTAGACCTGATTTTTCAGTTAATCTTCTGAGGCTCTCTTATTTCCTAGGTCATGACCTGAGGCTCAGATCATCATTTGGGTCATTGGAAAGCAGAGATGTATCGATGTCTTAGCCAGAAATGTTAGGTTTCTAATGCAAAATTGACAAAGACTTTTCTTACTACTTGTCTCTTGTCTGGGGATTTATTCTATGGAGTTTCCCTAATGCATACAGAAGAGGCACTCATTTGCATTTCCCCCCAAGAAGATCAGAGCCCTGGGCCTGCCTGTATGAGATTTCTTGCAAGTACAGAGGCTTAACTGCAGTGGACAAAGATAATGTGTTTTATGGAGTTGACGAGATGTCTGACACTTTCCAGAAATGTGTCTTGCTGTGTTCGTAGACCCTCCAACTAGCAGTTAGCAACAGTGAACTTGCCACATGCATGGCACTTCATTGTTTACAAAGCACAGCCAGGGCAGAGTGACCTCATTCACCCCTCACAACAATGCAGTAGGACCAATATTATTATTTTTCTCTACTTTCTGGATGAAGAAACAAGCTTAGATATAGTTTGTCTAGAGTTACACAGCCAGGTTGGCATTGTAGGGTTCAGAGCCAGGGTTGCTGTCCCCAGACCTCGCATTCTCTGCCACCTGCCCAGACAGTGCTTTCCTGATGTTACTGGTACGACTTTGGACCTCACCTCCTCGGTTCCTCTCATCAGACTAGAAGTACTTTGAGGAGCAGCTGCATCAGGGGAGGCGGGGGAGATGTCACATCTGACCATGAGCAGAAGTGAAGCAAAAGGAATTGTGGGAAGAGATCACAGCAGGGAGAGAGAGCTGGGCTATTGGTCTTTTGTTTTCTTTCCTTCCTAATTCCAAGCTGGCCTTAGTGTCACACTGCATATCCAGGGCCCCCATCTCCTACCTGCTCATCACTGCCGTTCCAGGCTCGTATGGAGAACTAACTCATTTGAGGACATCAGTTTCTCTTACGACTTTGAACTGTGTTATGAGAGGTTATTACTCTAAGCAGCGTTTGTTTTTTATTTCTGTTGTAGTCTTTCAGAAAATGTGGAAAATACATAAAAGTAGTAAAAAGAGAAGTTAAAATGAACTATACTGCCCATTTAGATAATATTTGGGTATACTCTTCCTAGTCATTTTTTCCATTTTTTCTTTCCTCTCTACTGTTTCTAACAGTATACACGAAATAGGCATTTTATTTTATAAGTTAGGGCCCAGCTTACTGTCCCCCCGCCCCCTCTGACTTAGTGTACATGATTTAAGATAATTTTCCATATGGTCACACAGTCTTAAGAAGCATGTGTGTTTCATCCTGTGCAGTGCAGTTTTGCCATAATTTATTTAATGACCCCTTACTTTGGGCACTACAGTTGTCCCTGATTTTCCCCATGTTATAAATAGACTGCTTCCTCTCGGCTGGTCCCTCTCAGCTCTGGTGCCTGTTTTTGTAACTGGGCTCCTACTTTTGTTCTTTGTTGTTGAATCTCTGCCCTGAGCCCCATTTCTGGGAACTGTGTCCCTGCTTAGCTTCCTGCTTGGGGCCTCAGTTCCTTCCAGGGACTGGAGTCCCATCTCTGAAATCCAGTCTCTTCCTGGCTGGCTCTCTGTCACCTGCTGCCAGCCCTCCCATGTGGGCTGCCGCCACCCGCCACTCTTGCTGCCTGGCACTGCTGGGGCAACCATCTGCCTGGCCTGGCTCCAGGAGCCTTCTCAAATCTTTTGGTCCTGATGTGCCCTGCTTGGGTGTGATTCCAAGTCCTGGAGGCCTGAGAAAAGGAGGGAAGATGGTAGAGCAGGAACTTGAAGGAAGATTGGGGTGTGTGTGTGTGGGTGGACCTGGGGGCAACGATGCCAGGTGGAAAGGTAGCTCCCTTGGGGGAGCAGGAAGCCAGCACATCCTAGACAACTTAGTTTCCCTGCTCACCCTGTTGTGTCTCATATCTGGGCCTTGGATAGCATGTTATTTGGCCTGGAACATTCTTTCCCTTCCTCTCAGCCCAACCAATAAATTCTCACTCTTTAGGTTTCAGCAGCGATCAGGTCTCTGTCACAGAGCTCTTCATGTCTCAGCAATTTTTTCATGGAGCTTTGAGGCCAAGAGAAATCCCTAATAGCTACTCTGCTCAAGTCGTTAGGTCTGACAGTGTAATGTGTATTTATGCCCTAATAACTTAGTAGCCACTTGGAAAATAATTCCCAAATTGAGGGAAACCAAGTATTTAAAATTCATTCTTAAATAGCCATGAGTATCTACTCATGGGAGTTAGAGTGCTGTTGGACATCATCTACCTTCTTAAACTTTAGAATCAGAGTAGACCCGGCATTGATTTGTGGGCATTATTTATTTTTTTCACAGCAACTGCTGAAAATCTGGCTTTGTAGACATTTCATTCAAAGGAATGTACTGTGACTAATGTGGAAATAGATACCACCTCAAGCCAGTAGTTTGTGTTGTATTGGACAGACATGGAATATTGCTGTGTGACCCTCAAGACCCCATTGTCCCACAGAGACCCTGTGTTGTGATGGTCTGGGCTCTGAAGGGTCACCACCCAGAGTTGTCTCTTTCCTTGGCTCTTTCTAGTTCACTTAATTGTAAACCCCACGAAGACCAAGGGCAAATCTGTCTTGTTCATCCAGAACCGCGCTTGCACATAGAAGGTGATCAGTGAATACATGACTGTGGAGCGGAGAAGTAAAGCCCGTCAATTTCTCATGCCTGATCGCCTCTATAAGGTGAGCTCGGGGGATGTGGGCACAAACCAGCTGAAGTCCTGGGTTGGCGAGAGCAAGGACGACACTCCCAATTTAAAAGGCTCCGGTGGGTGAGGGGGAGAAATAATCAAGGTTATAACAGAGGACAGATGCAAGGGATATGCCAGGTGCTAAGAAGGATGCTGCCAATTACAGAATGAGTTTCAGGGAGTGCAAAGCACGATAAGAAAAGCCCAAGGAGAGGCTGAAAAGAAGATTGCACAAGAGGTCAAGACAGATAATGAGAAATGTTTCCCGTACATAAGGAATGTCCGCTCAGGGAGGACAGAGGCAGCGCCCTGTCCGAGACAGAGCAAAAGCAATTTATCGACGGACACAGTTTCTGAAAATTAAACGGATCTTTGCCTTGGTACGCTCACAAAAGAAGGGAAGAGGACAGGTCCTGCAAAGATATGCATTTCCCAAGGGGCCGAGAAGAAATATCATAGAAGGCATGGAGGGTGAGTGCAAAAGAGACAAAGCCCTTATTTTCATAGTATGGCTATGACCTTCGGGGACTGGCAAATGGTCCAAATGGGACCTGAATCGAGGACACCAATCTCTTATCACTGGCCCCGCTGGCCCCAGAGCTGCCAGGGGTTTGGGGGTCTCACCCGTCTGCAGAGACTCATTTAGTCACATTCTGTTCCTGGGTCTGAGGTGAACCGCTCCAAACAGGCTTCCTTGCCAAGTGAGAAAGCTGCACTTTTGAAGCTGCCATTAGTGTCTTCCTCAGCTGATTTCTATAAGGTATTGTTTTCCGGTAAAGGAGGAATAAGGGAAGCACTTAAACAATAACTGCTCTGAGGGAGTGTGTACAGGGAAATCATTATCTCTTATTGCGCCAATAAGTTGCAAGGCAACCAGCCAGGCCGTTCTCACACCAGTGGAACCCGGGCTGCAGCTCTGAGGTCGGAACCTGTACCAAGACGGGGAGTTCGTGCAAGATGCCTTCCGGAGACGCCAAACTGCCAGAGGCGCATTTGGCACCAACTGTTTTCCTCATATGGGGAGTATGGTTTTAAATCCTGGACTTTAAGGAGAGAAAAGAAATTCTCACAATGGTAATGAAATGTAAGAGCTGGTGTTACTAAGCCTTCGTCTGTGCTAGGCTTCATAATAACCTAATTTAAGTCCCACAAAACAACAATAAAGGGGGTGTAACTATCTCCATTTACAGATGAGGAGACTGAGAGCAGGATCTGCCTCAGGCCAGCTTGTTTGCAAAGCTCACATTTTCCCCAGGAAGTGATGCTGAGACCAGCCAGCCAGCGCACTGAGTCTCCTTGTTTCCCGAGCCCATACTGTGTGTTGAGCAATGTTTTAAGCATTGAGGAGGTCGTGCAAAGAAGAATAAGACATACTTTTCTCTGCAATCCACCTTGGAAATTAGTACAATTTCAGTGAAGTTTTGGGGGTGTGGGAATATTACAAATTAGAAAAGTCAATCTCAGATTAGAGAAAAATGGGATCTAAGCCCACAGACCTATAGTCTTGGAGGAATAGGGATTTGGAAATTTAGTATAACCTTCCTTTTTTTCCCCCCCTTTTAACCAGAGGAGGAAATTAAGGGCCACAATGGTTGTCACATAGATTTACTGGTAGAGACCTGTGTCCGGTTGTCTGTGTTCGAGTATTTACAGTGAACTTGCAAACTAACTCATAACTCCCCACCTGCCAGGCTAGTGCTGAGAGCATGGGCACCAGCAAAGCCCTTGTGCACTGCCCCAGCCAAAGCCCTGAGTGTGTGATGGGCCACAACAGCGGGAGGGAGCACACACCAGGGGAAAATGTGCCGGATGCTAGTTTGTTACTTGGAAGTTTCTAAAATAATGACAAACAGATAGCTTTCTTCTCTTCTCTCGACGTTGAGAAATGTGGGGTCCCCGCAGAGGGCTGGCAGCTCACAGCAGTCCTTGTCTGAATCTGGGTGCTTTGTTTCTGATGTGGGTAGAAGGTATCTGAAGTCACCTGGCTTTCCTCCTGGTCTTAGTTTCCTGATACTTAGGGGAGGCTTTCTCAACCCTTCCATCTTCTAGGGTCTTAGTGGACTTTGCTAAGAGGAGGTAACTGACTTGATCTGATTTCCGGGGCACCGGAATGCTTGCTTCCCACCGCCGTCCCCAAATGCCTTTCCATTTAGAGAGCATGCTGCCTGTGGGGTTTCCTTCCCTGAGCTCAGTTTGCTGTCTCCATCTCCAACAAGAGTAGGAGCACGCGGGAAGATGATGACAGCGAGGAGCTAGGATGCATGACGTGGGGTCTTCCCAGAGCCCAGGGACAGGTTCCTGCAGGGGAAGTCACTCGGGTCTGTTTGGCTTTTGTAAGAGCATCTGTATTGTTCGCCCATGGAAGCTAGTGGCCCAGGAAAGACACAACTTCCCAGTTCTAATGGGACCTCCAAGACCACTCCAGAATCCAAACGTCAGGAGGTACCGAATGGAAATAGCACTAGGAAAGCAGGATTCACAAGTGGTGACAGGACGGAGGGTCCATCTGTGGATTATGTCAAAGGCCACCAGGGTATGGCTTCCTCATGGAAACACAAACCTGGACAAAGGGACAGACATGTTTAGACTTTAAACAAGTTTTTCCTGATTATGAAAGTAATCCCTAGTCACTACAGAAAAAAGCTAGGAACAAAGGAAAAAAATCCTCATCCAGAAATTTCACCAGACATAAACGCAGTTCACATCTTGGTGGTTTTCTATCTTTTACAGATTTATCATATACTTATATTTATATTTTATATTTATACTATATTTATACTTATACTTATGACAAATAAGTTTGTTTTATATTTATATTTATATATAAATATAAATATTTATATTTATATTTTAATTTATATTTATACTATATTATATAATTCTGTGCCTTGCTTTTCAATTAGTATTATATCAAACTTTCTTTTTGTAAAATGCTTCATTAATGTAAAGCGGTTTCACTAATATAATCAAAAAGTATCCATATGGTATGGCCATACCATAATTCATTTCACTATTTGCCCATTGTTTGGCATTTAAGTCATTTTTATTTCTAAATGCATAAATATCTGTCAAGATTTCTAATCATGTATTTTGTTTCTTTAAGATTAGATACATAGACATGGACTTACTGAAACAACATCGATTTAATAGCATATGGAAAAAAATATGGAGAGATTCAACCTGATAGAGAGGAAGGAGAGGAAGTGTGGGGAAGGAGATAGAGGGGAGGAGAGAGAGGGAGACTTAAAAGTATCCTTAATTCCACTATTCAAGGAAGGTCCTCTTAACATTTTTGTGGTCTGAGGCAAGAGTGTAAGTGAAAGCCCTCATACTATATATATATTTAGAAGTTAGGAACCCAGCAAACCACAAAATACATTCTAGCCTTACCTTTGGAACAATCTGAAAGGACAGATTCAAATTTGGAATTCTGGGCTCCAGAATTTGTAGCCTGGGGAGAGCTGACCCCAGGCTGCTGGCCTCCTCCGTTCTTGTTCCGGCCATGACTCGAGCCTTTGCCGTGGGGGGCCCTCATGTGCACGTGTGGACACTCCCGTCCCACGTGCGAGTGCCATCCGCACCCCTGCAGTCAGCCTCCTCCTGGCCGCCCCTGGACGGCTGCAACCTGTACCACCTCAGGGATGAGGACTCAGGAAGAAACTTGTGGAACCCTGGAAATGGGAAATCCAGGGTCCCCAGGTCCCACAGCTTGTACTACACGGAGGATGGACTAAGGCTTCAGGGGGTTCATCCCTTTGGTTTTTCAGAGTCCTTGCCCTGTGGGGAGGGGCAGATGGGAGAATGGCCAGTGAGGCCCTCTAAATTTTGGAGCTCTAGGAAGGCCCAGGCCAAAGGGTGGTATAGATGCAAAGAAAATCAGAAGTAAAAGTTGGGAATTTATACTTCCAGATGCTTTTGTAGACACCCCCCACCTCCACCCGCCATGCACCAATGGGATTATTCTGTATGTGCTATTTTATAATCATTTTAAAAAACAAGAGATGTTGTGAACATATTTCTAGTTAATAAGTATACATGCATGAACACTTTAAGATTTTGTAATGTATCTTCTAGTAGCAAGTTCTTTCATTCCAGGTAGGTTTTACCTTCTCCCCAGCAGTGCTTTGTTTTAAACCACACCCTTGTGGCACTGAGCATTTTAATCTTTAATTGCTAAAGCAGATGAAGCAGAAGATGACATTTTATTGTTGAGTCATAGTGAGGTGGAATGTGTTTCTCTATATTCATGAACTAGTGTGTTTTCTGTTTCATGCATTATCCCTTCACATCTGTGGACTTTGTTGCGAGGTGTTACAAAGTGGTTTCCAAGGCCTGAGGAGAGAGGAGAGGGTAGAGGGCTAATGATGGGTGAAAAGCTGAGGGTGCCCCATCTCTACTGCTGGTTGAGACAGCTTTGGTGGAAAACACTGAGACCCGGAGGAGTCCCCAGAGAGACACCAGAGGCACTAGGTGTCTGTGTGCAGGAGGCAGGAGGATATTGGGCGGAAGCACCTACTCTCAGAGATACAAGACCTTCCTCCACAGAGGAAGTGCAGACGACTCGTTTCCTGACCCCTGGCCATCTTGAGGCTTCCTATATAATGATTCAGTCCTTCTTCCTCAGGAAAATATAATTTGGCTTGTGACCTTGAAGTTTATTTGGATCATGGAAGGTGATTTTGGTCTGAAACACACTCCCCAGGGCAGGAATTGTTTAAGTGCTTCCCTCTTCCTGGATTGCAGGAAAACAGCCCACAACATTAGTCGGCTGACAAACACGTGCGAGCAGTTCAGGTAGGAAAACGTCATTCCCCGAGGCTTAATTTGCTTTGGTGGGACATGCTTGTTTGTGCAAGGACTGAATGGATCAAGTCAGCTGGAGTCACCTGCATTTACCAGCAGGAGCAGCGTGGACACTTTCCTGTTCTGGAGCCCATCTGCCGGGACCCCCTGACATTCAAATACGGAAAGCATTTCCTGCGATGACAGCTCTCTTCTTGGGTTGCCTATAGCGGTTGACACCGTAATGTGTATATAATGTCCTCCTGTATCACTTCATGCACGAATCTTCCCTGACAATATTAAAGGCTCCTTGGGAGCAGGTCTCTGTCTCTTTGATTCTTGCCTAGTCCTATTGGTGGTGGGGCCAGAGGGGATGCTTCCTCCCAACTTATTTTCTCTCAGGCTGAAGGAAATTCATTCATGTAACACTCCTAGCTTCCCTCTGCCTCCTCACTGATTTTTCTACAGAGAGAAAGAATGCCCCATCTACTTGGTAAATTTGGGAAATTCATCCCTCCTCTTGGGCTCTCACTGCCCACATGAAGCGTATGTTCTGCTCTTCTCTTACTTGCCCCGGGCCTTATAGGACAGACCCCCTATGTGTGTCCATTGAGGGAGGGGTTGTTGAGGAGTGAACATGTAACTGAGGAATTAACCAGCCAAGTTCATAGGACCTGCAACTCAACACCTTAATGGAGTATTTCCTAATGAGTTTTTGGCAGAATGCTTTTGCTTCATGAAATGGTAATAAGTGTGCTTGCTTAGAAAAGGAAAAGGAAAGGGGTCTGGAGTCATATAAAACTGGGAAGAATTATGTCAAACAAAGTTAAACTGGTTAAATCCTGCAGGACTTCTCAGAGCCCTGGGTATACTAACGTGTATTTTGGATCTTGTGAGGAGCCTGGGGGACTGTGGGATGGGATGGGATTTAGCCCCTGGAGCTCCTTAGGAAAGTTGTTTCTGTGGCTAAAGCTTGTGTTCCTCATTTTTGTCTTGAAGTCTTTGATGTTCCTCAGAACCCACAGTGAAAGGCAAGGATTTGTAGTCATACCCATCAAGCTGAAATCTCACTGAAATGGGGAAATTGGAGTCACTGGTATGGATGTGATATATGTGGGAGAGAAGGAGGCCCATAGCATTCACAGTACAGGCTCCTTCCTGGGGAAGCTCAACAGGTGAGGGGCTGGGAGAAGAGGCATCCATCCTGTGATGAATTTGTGCAGAGGCAGATGGAGGGGCCAGACCATAAACTGATGCAGAGAAGGAGGGAAGGCTCACCTCTGCCCTTAAGGGGCTTTCAGCTGGGTGGTTGGGAAAAGCCCTAGGTTCTCCAGGCGGGAGCTCTGGGCCAGAAGCATCTGCATCTCCTGAGTGCTTGTTGGACATGCAAATTCTCAGGCCGCACCCCACCTTGTGAATCAGACACTGGGGGAGGGGGGTGGGGCTCAGCCATGTGGTTTAACAAGCCTCCAGGGGGTTCTGATACATGCTTGAGAACCGTTTGGATTATAGAATACCAAGTCTGCCTCCTGATGCGGTAATAATCTTGGAATCAAGCATCTCTATAGTCAAACTGATCACAACCAGTTTCAGGATGAGCTATGGGAACGAGGGGACCTCAGAAATCCAACACTACATGGTGTAGGGAAGAGCTGAGGGTCTGAGAGAGGAGACCTGAGGAAAATCCTCAGTTGCTTCAATAATTTTAAAGGAATAAGAACTGCTGTGCATGGCTCATGGGATCACATAAAGGTAATTGAAAAATATAAGACAAGTTGCTAGACAAACTGTAAAGTACTTCTCACATTCGTAGAAGTTGATATTTGGTCAGTTCTCTTTGAATTTGATTTTGTCAAAATACAGCCTCTCCCCAATTAATAATTATAGTTTTCCAGTACAAATCCAAAGTTGTTTTGGATTCAGGCATTGCTTTTATGCTGAGACTCCTTAAAATAACCACTTGGGTTTGAATGAAGATATTGGGAGACTCTCTCTCTCTCCAACATACATTATGATGTATATTTGCTTTGGCAAGAAAATGTGTGAAATACCTTTATCAAATTATTCTTGATGTAATCTTTAGCTTTTCCTTTAGAGAATAAAAAGAAAATGTAGTTTCGACTTTTTAATGCCATTTTCCAAACTGAACCCTCTGAACCCTCTGGGATGAAGACTGAGGAAATCAACACACCTGTCCCCTGCGAGGGTGACTATCATCATTTTTCTATCTTCTGCAATTGTGTAGGGTGCTCATGTCATTGGCAATCATTAAGGGACTCTCACCCAACCTACTCCCCCCAGCCACCCAAGAAAGCATTTGTTGGGTAAAGTTCATTAGGATGTCAGCACCTTTGTGCTCAGCCAGTTGTTATTTTGAATGGCAGAAGGGAGCAAATTTGCCTTTATGAATAAGAGGAATTGGTGGGCTCTGAGTGGAACAACTTGAGATTGTTCTCTCTGTCCCCAGATGCACCACCCCCATCACCGTGCTGCACTTTGCATCACCAGATCAGCCTTCCTGCGGGTCCATCCTTGTGACACCTTCCTGTCCACCAGCAGAGTCATCACCCACACCTTGAGGGGTTAGACTTCAGGCCAAGGAAACTTTTGGAGTGAGAAGGAGGGTCAGAGTCAGGGTCCTGGAGCAGGCACGGGCTCCAGTGAAGATAAATTGGAACAAAACCACGGGGAAAAATCCAGAAAGGGTAAGTGATGAACTTCAGACTCCAGCCTCTTGTGAACTTCATGAAAGACTATCTGGCTTTGAAACAGATGTGATAATTGGCAGGAGCCAGTTTTGCAGTAAATATATATCTAGTGGCCTCCCCTCGCTTAGTGAAAACATTCCCTAGTGGTAACCTTAAAGGCAGGGGACCTCGACAAGGGCTGCAGGAGTTACTGTAAGCTTGCTGCATGTGAAGCCACAGTGTCTCAGTGTCTCTGTGTTGGAAGCACATTTCTGGGCAAAAAGTGAGCAGGCTGTGTGCCAGCCAGGGGATGCCCACCCCACTTGCCAGGTGGGATTACTCTTACCCATAAAGGCCATCCCTAAGGCCGGGGTGTTTGATTCACTCAAGAACATTGGTTCACATTCAAGCCAGCTGTGTCCACAATCCTTTGTGTTTCACTAGATGACAGGCATTTTTCACAGCTGCAGGGAATAGATGTCCAAGACAGCAGGGAATCGGCTCTTAGGAGGGCTGAGGTGGGGATAGATCTTTCCATCTCATGTGAAAGACCATGGAGGGTCTGTGTAATCCTCATTCTTTCTGGACATGTGTCTGTCCCCAGCCAAGTTCACCCACTCACAAAGTCATTGACTGGGTATGGCCACTTTTGTCTGCATTGCACTATAGTAGCTGAAGATCTGTCTCCCAGAAGGGTTAAGTGGCTCCCCCAAAGTAACAGAGCAACATATGTCAGTCCTAGTCTCCTGATCTCCATTCTAGTTTTCCAGGGAATCACATGGGTATGTGGGTACCTAGAGCAGGAAAGACTATCTCAGGCCAAAAGGGATATCTTTTGAGAGCCCAGTGCACCAATGTGGCTTTTACAGAGGTGGGCTATGGAGGGCTAATAACTCAGATTATGGGAATTTAGGGACAAGTTAAGAGCACACCCTAATTCTGAGAGCCACACCTTAGCCCCTCTACCGCAAAGCTTCTTTATTGCTTTTGGTCAAACAAGAACTCTCAGAGTCTCTTTGGCAGTGGAAATTACTGTCTCCCTCCACCACATTATCTGGTGTTTTATATGCCTTCTTCCTCTCTGCCAGCCTTTTTCAGCATAATTCCCAGTTCATACTCTTAGAGGGCAGAAATCTCTTCTGAATCATTTCTCAGCCTCCTATGTCCTTGTCCCTATGCATTGCTCTTAGCAGATGTTTCCTTTAGAATGGTGATAAAGGGAGAGGGTGGGCCAGCTTTAAGGAAGCATCCCCCACTGCCCCAGAAGGTCACTATGCCAGAACCAGGGTCAGGGGCAAGACGTGGCTCATTCAGCTTGTGGCAAAACGGCTTACAAACTTTTGGGATTGCAACCCACAGAAGGAAGTGCATTTTACATTGTTGTGTGTGTGTGTGTATAACAGAAATCTAAGAAGTAATACCATTCTTACGTATGATATACTGATGTTTTCTATTCCACTCTATTTCATTAAAACAATTGCTAGCTGTGACTCGGTGAGTTGATTTTATGTTCCACTGATGTGTCACAACCCCACCATTTGGGAGCCACTGCCATGGAGAACACACCTCCAGCTCCCTCTGAAGCAGCACGGGGGAGCGGGAGGCTGGGGGAGTGGGAGGCTGGGGGTGGGGGAGCTGGGGCTTTCGACAGTCCAGGCAGGCTGCTTCAGGCGTTCTGGAGCCAGGAGCACATGGAAGGAACAGTACAGGGACTCTTGCATTGGCCAACACCCTCGTTGTGTGGATAAACAGAAGACACCAGCCTTCAGTGCCTGCAATCTGCTACCTTTCAAGAGCTTTCCAGCTCAGCCTGAGAGAGGAAGGAAGGGTGCCTTGATTAGAAGGAAGAAAGCAACCTCCTCTGCCCAACATGCCTCCAGCACTCAGGCTGGATGCGGCCGTGGCTTTCTCTCACCAGCAGGATGCCTGTTAAGAGCAAGACATCCTGCAGAAGGGCCGGAACAGAGGGACCAATGATTTGGTGGCACTCAGCCCCCAGGCTGCTCTCCTCCCTGGCTGGTGCCTCCCTCCATCGCCGCATGCTCCACAGAATGTGCCATCTGGGGGCCTCGGTACATGAGATGGCTGGGACTCTGGGAGCCGACTGAGCTGCTGCTAAGACAGAATGTGTCCCTGTGAGAATGTACATCAAGTCCAGGGGAGGCAGGCAGCCTGCTTCTCATTGAGCACAGCTCTGCCTGTCTCCATGGGGAGCTGGGAAAGAGAATGATTCTCTATAGGGGATGACTGCTGGAACTGGGGCTGGAATGCCACCTCAGTGACTGTTCTGGAGTGGGGGAAGGTCAAATGACCAAGAAATGTCAGCTGAGTAGCTGGTCAACTCTAGCTCCACATCTTAAGGGAGCAAATCACCTCGTGGGCCAGGTGCTTAAAAGAGTCCTTTTATATCCTGCATTCTGTCTGCTTCCCCACCATAATAGGCTGGAGTTCGGTGCGGACAGGATTGAAAAGCAGTATAAACAAAGTGCAAACATGGTCCTAGCTTCTAAGGAGCTTACAATCCAATCAGAAGAAGAACATTAAAAACAGAAAGCTATTAACGCACAGTACAAGAGAGAAGTAAGCAAATGCTAAGTGGGGCAGAATATAAATGGTGCAGGAGCTCAGGGAAGGGAGGTCTGTGGGGGTACACTGGGCGTTATAGAGGCCTTGATAGGAGGGAGGATGGAAGGAGACCATCCAAGGGGTGGGGCGACAGGGAGTGGCCAGGAGGAGAGGAGCAGTGGGAAGACTGGGGAGGGGCGGGTGGGTGACGGCACTACCGGTGTGTGGGAGGGTCGCCATAACTGATCGAGACACCAGCCTTGTATGCTTCTGGGATATATCCCCCTGCCAGGCACCACCCTGGGCCCCACTAAAGCAAACTAAATCTGTGTCAACCAAATGTATGCAACTGACACCAGAGAATAGGAAGGGACAGGGCAAGGCATTGACCTGGATGCAGAGAAACGGAATAATGTCAACCTGATCTCATTCTATTTAATTAAAAAAAAATGTATCGGGTGTCTTCTCTGTGCTTAGAATTGTGTCACTGATATGTGCTATTGCATTGGAGACACAGCCATTCAAAAATTGATTGAGTAGTTAAATATTGGAAGCTTATTATGAATGAGTTAAGAAAGCATAAATATTATGCTTTAGATAATCCATGAAGGGAGGATTTTCTTTTTAAAGGGAGTGTTGGGTGGGAAGACTCATGTGCTCTTGTGCAAGATGAAAGCATGTCTCTACTGACTCCCTTACCCACAGGCATCGGGCCGTACCCGCTCTGTCTTCACTTCTAAGGGACCTGTTGAATGGCCTGTGATGAGTGCTGACGGCTTGGTTCATTGAGACAAAGACACTCCACCACCCAAGTGCCTGGGATGGTTGCAAAGAGATGCTCTAGAGAATGAGATTTCTCTTATTGCTCCAGCTCCATGTTTCCATCAAAGAGGTTTTGACAGAGGAGTCTTCTCCAAATGAAAGATGTGAGAGGGGCTGGAAATTAGGGAATTGCTCTCTGCAGCCTGGTTTCTTTGGGGAATTGGTTCTTCATGATTTATTTTCCCACTTTGAAATATCTCAGTCACTCATCCCACAATTCATTCATGGCATTTCATCAACATGCCACTATGAGAAACTGGGCCACTTTGATTTTCTTCTTTTAGCGCTAAAAAGAGTTCCTCACTTTGGTCACATTAGGTTATTTTCCACTCTGAAAAGTGGCTCCTCATATGACATGGATTTTTAAAATAATAAACTGGAGATTTATGGAGGGGGGTGCTCTATAATAATCCCAGTGAAACTTATCTTTAGTTATCAAGATGAATAATATCAAAACAGTGTGGCTGATCCTTTGAGAAACTGAATGAGATCATGTGCATCAAAGCACTTGAACAAACATGCAGGGCTCAGAGAAAGATCTGAGCAAAATGGGAAGATCCCAGGTTCAGGGGTCAGACACCTGGATTCAAATCCTGACTTGGTTATTTATGGGCCTCTTGACATTTAGCAAGTTACTTATCACTGTTCTTCGGAGGTTATGCATTTGAGGAGTGTTCAGGATTTGGAGGACTCAGCTAGTACTAACCATTGTTGTTATTATTCAAAGGCAAGGCATTACTATAATCATTATAATGATTATTTTTTACTATTTTCAGTCTTAAAAGGAGTCATGTGGCCTTTCTGCAACCTTCTTAATGATATTTCATTAGGGTTAATATCAGAATGGGATTGTGTTCCAGGACTACTGATGTTAGTGGGAGGTGAGGCCATGTGAAGCATCAAGAGGCCGTTCTTCAAGTTTAACCTTGACCGAGGAGAATACCTGAAGTGGCTCAAATTTAATTTTTCTCTAATTGAAAACCCTTAGGTGAGTTCACTTTAGTTCATGAAAGTCCATATCATTTACTCTATACCAGGTGCTGGGAATGCAAAGAATAAGCCTCAAGAGGTACCTGACCAGAAGAGGCAGATGTGTAATCATGGAATCACATGGGAGGTGCAGGAATTAAGAGGTATATGTGGCTTATGGATAAAAGACAGTGGGGCACATGAGTCCACAATAGGATGCTCTTGGTTACTAGTCATGGAAAGCTGGGCTAAAAACAGCTTGAACAATGAGGAGATGCATTATCTCTGTAAAGAGAAGTCCTAGTGTAGGAAAGCCCAGAGTTGGTGAATTTAGTGACTGAACAGAGACCTAGGCTCTTCCCTTCTCCCTCTGCCATCCCCACTCAGGACATTGACTCACTCAGATCTCCTCATTGTCACGAGATGGCTGCAGGAGCTGCAGGCATCATGTATCAATGGACTAATGCCCAGGGACAGATAAGGCCTGTTTTTCCCATATGCATTTCTTTTTAAGAATGATGAAAACCTCCTAAAAAGTACCTACTCCACCACAGCAGAGTCCTCATGACATTTCCTAACCAAGTCACCTGATCACCTTTGAAAGATCACAGTGAAGAGAAGGGCAACCCTAAAAATGACATTTAGGTCTATCAAAATGTAGCCAGGTCATGGGGCTGAGGATCGGTGGACACTTTGAAATAAAACAAGCTTTGCCAGCACTGAAGACAATCAAAGTTGAGTTTTCAACAGCATCTAACTCAGAGCAGGAATCAGGAAAACTTTCTGGAGGAGGTAATACCTGCGCCGAGGCTGAAGCTTTGCTCCTCTAGGTGTGAACCTGTGGACCCACAGTATGGGCATCGCCTGGGGTCTTGTCAGCAATGCAGAATTTCAGGTGTGTCCCAGACTCACTGGATCAGAATCTGCCTTTTTATAAAATGCCCAGGTGAACAGTATACACACTGAGGTCTGAGAACATACAAATAGGAAGTGGCCAGGTAAGAGTATTTGAAAACAGAATGACGATGGGAAATGGTGGAGGGAGTTGCATGACCAGAGTTAGTAGAGTGGAAATTAATAGAGCACATTTGATTAACCACGATGAGCTCGGGGGTGTGTACTTTTAGATATAGCTTCCAGTATTTAAAAATATTCAAAAAAATTAATCCACCCAATATTACCAGTACACGTATGTCCCTAAGGAATTTGTAAGTGTTCAGCACTTACTGAATGCCTCGTGTGTGGCAGGCGCTGTCCTGTTTTTCTGGACAAGTTGTGCCTGTACAGGTTGTTCTGTTTAAGCATATAGCTGCTTAACAAATACTTGAAAACTTTGAACATTGAAACAACAGCCATTTAAATGTATCTCACAATTTTATTTTGTCAGAAATTTGGGCAGGACTCTGCTGGGTGATTCTTCTGCTTCATACTGTGTCAGCTGGGGTCACTTAGTGGTAGTCAGCTGGGCTTCAGGGGCCACGATGGCTTGACTTACATGTTTGGGGTCTTGGTGGAGTGGCTGGAAGTTGGGTTTGGCTGGGTGCCAGTCCTCTCTTTGTAGTCATACTGCGTCTCCACGTGGCTTCTCCAATGAGGTAATCAGCCAGAGAGGAAGGTAGAAACCACCAGTTCTCTTAAAAATTAGGCTCGGGACTGTCAAATTTCACTCTGCCTTACCTTACTAGCCAAAGCCATAGTAGACAAACTCAGAATCAAGAAGAGGGGAATAAGAGCCCATTTGTTTACAGGGCAGAAAGTCAAAGAATTTGCAGCAATCTGCAACCCACCAGATAAGAATTCATTTATCGCACCAACAATCCTGAGGTAGTTATTATGTTATCAGTTTACAGATACAGAAATGGAGGCACAGTGTGGTTAAGTACCTTGCCCAAGGTCAATGCAAAGGACCTTGGTGAGGAAAAGTGCCAAGATTGGAAGCCAGTCAGTCTGGCCCCAGCAACCACACTTAACCACTCTACCATTGCTGCATCTCCTGAGAAATGCCACCCTTCTCAAGAATTTTAGAGAGAGTAGATTTCCATGGTTCTAAACCACAAAGAAGGTTATAGCTCCTTTTTTCTGAAGAACCACTTCACGGGCCTCCTGTTGGCACACTCATCCTCCATGACACCTGTGTTGAACAGCCCACTCATACATTTAATATCCTGGTTTGGGCCCCACATTTTTAACAAGCTTTTGATCTCTTCTTTCTGTGTCCAGTAACCCTAGCCTGGGTGTGGAGGATCCAGCAGCAGATTAGATGCATTTCAAATAATGAGAGAAGACAAAACCCTGCCTTTGCTGCCCCAACTACTCTCCTGGATTGTTGACGGATTATTTACTGTGTTTGCCTTGACTTGAGCTATTTAATTTTTCCAAAACAGATGCAGCCAATTGATTAATGGCATTCTCCACTAAAAGTCAGAAATGTCAGCAAGACTCTCAGAAGCCAGTGTCACTCTGGATGAGAACAATAGATGCGGCTGAGAAACAGGGACCTGTGCCAAGTATTCTTGAGGCTAGGAGGTCATGTGCTACTTTTCTGCTAAGAGAGAGATATGTTTAAGGGCACGGGAAGCAGGATTTAGGGGGGTTGGGAATGGTTGGGCATATGCTAATAATAGGATGGATCACATGACACCTAAGTCACCTCGAAAGAGGCTTAGTTGGTGGAGGTGAATTAAAGTGCCTGGAATTAAGGACATTTCTTCAAATATCCCCTGATGTATAAAAATAGGCTGAAGGAAATACATGTTTGATGAAGAGAGAATTTCGAGGTTAGACTGACCTCCCTTCAGAGAGCTTTTGTGATTTGCTAGGGCAGAGTTAAGAGCAGAACTAGCTACATTATCTGTGGGATGCAGTACAAAATGCAATTGTGGGGCCCCTTGTTTAAAAATATTTTAAGGATTTCATGGTGGAGCATTAAACAAAGTGGGGGGCCCTTCTGAGTACGGGGGCCTCTCTGTGACCGTGCAGGGCTATGCCCAGGAAGCTGACCCTGGTTTTGGGAACCCAGTGCTCCATTCCTTTTAGAGCAGGGCAGTGATGAATGAACTGGACAGTGATCTGACCCCAGGCAAAACTATGCGGAGGGCAGTTTGTTTAGGAGCTGAGTCCACTCCATGCCCCTTCCTCTGCTCCTGCAAACCTCCCCTCTCCTCCGTTACCCAGAGATCCCTGGCCCTCTCACCTGCTCCAGCCCACCTCTCAGATAATCTGCCTGCAGGGAAGGATCCAGAAAGGTTCCAGACAGCAAAGTGTGAATGACTGGTCATGTTTGGCGTGCTTTCTCTCTGTGTTTAAGCCTCAGGCAAAGCAATGATGGAATTTCAGGTATTATCTGGCTCATGGGAAAATTACTTTTTTTTTCAGCTGGGAGGTTGCCTGGAGCCCTTGAGATCATGGTGTTATAGGCACCCACTTATTCTGGCAGTCGTAGAGGGTGGTGGCTCTCTATTCTTGGGGGCATGTACTCCTGACCGTGCAAGTTGCCGGTACCTTTTTCTGGGAGTGGAGCTGGACGGACCCTCTCTCCCTTGTCCATAGGCTGGCCGGGAGAGCGCCCTTACACACTGTACGCAGGAAATGCTTACAGCCCGAGTCCTGTTTGGATTACACATTTGTGGTCTCGGCTTCTCACGCCATCCCCACCCCTGGCCACTCAGCATCTGCTGGCTCTTTCAGAGTGCGTGGCTCAAGACTCGGCAGGCAGGCCTGGGCTACCTCTTTCCTTGGCATCCTCCAGAGAGGGCTGCACATATGTTTCGGGGTGTTTCCTCCCTCTAACTCTCAACAAGCACTTGATCCAGTGGGGGTCTTGATGCAGGAAGGATTGGAGCTGGGAAGTGCGTCTGCCTCTCCCAAACCAGGCTGCGCTCTTTCTCTGGGGCTTGCTGTGGATTGCTTTCCTTCCCCAGGCTTGATGTCAAAGGAAACGCCTTCTATAACCACAAACCACCAGGGCCTCCCTTATTTCTCAGATGAACTGGGTTTCTAGGAAGTGGTTGTGGCTCACAAAACCACGGCATGAACCCAAGAGAAAGTCATTTCAGTCTCACAGGGCCAGACAGAAGCGTGGCCTCACGGAGGAGGTTAATAACAGAGCCCAAGCTAGAGGCCATCTGGGAAAGCCTTTGGAATTTTCTGTCTTCAGATGTGCCTCAGATTGAGCCATTCAGAAGCACTTTATTCTCTAGGCCCTTCTCTGTGGCAACCTGGCTCTAGAAGGAAGGTGATTGCAATTCTGGTTTTGAAAACTTGGGGGCTGTGACTGTTTTAGAGTTTGAAGCCAAAACATATTGAGTAAATGAAAACCTCTGACTCACCAGGAATCTTCATTTTCAAACACATCAAAACATCTGTCAACAGCATTGACTGAGGGTCTTATTCTGTAAAGAACCATGTACTGGGTCCTCTAGGGAGATTTGCAGAACCATGTATTAATAGTTTCATTCATCCATCTGTGTGCCTAGCCTTTTGATTCAATTGAGTGAATTGAGTCAAATCAGAAATACCCACTGAGGTTTGCTAGCCACAAAACCCTGCCTTTGAGGGATGCCGGAAATATAAAGATAGTAATGAATAAAAAGTCAGTCTTAAGAGTTACCATCTAATGGCTGTTGACAAAGGTAAATACAGAAATAGATTAGACCAGGCAAACTTTCATGAATGTAACGGAAGTTGACCATAGAGGTGTTCCAGAGATTCAGAAAAGGGACCTGTCACATTGAGTTCGAAGAATAATAAGATGAGGTTTCTTACTAGGAACTTATTGCTGGACAGATTACGCATTCGATAAGTATATGTTGAAAATTGCTAAATAAGGTGGGCTTAGATGAGGAGCTTAGAGGATTGATATGAATTCATGCGTGGAGGCAACAGCAAGCCAAAGGTACGATATGTGGCCATGACCCCTGGCAGCAGCAAGTCTGGTGAGGCCAGTCGTTCTGTTTTTTGATCCATCATCATTCTTTCCCTCCATTCATCCATCCAAGATGCCACATTTGGCACTGATGGGCAAACCTGGGGGGCTGCGGGGCAGCAATCGATACTGCAGAAGCAGTGAGTAGAAACTAGAAAGTATTTATTTGCAAACTAAGAAGGAATGTAGCTGGTAGGGCCAACAGAATGGAGCTCTGATGTTTGGCTGGGGAAGAAGCCAAAGGTAGAACACAAAACATGGGTCAGGAGCCAGAGGCTGGGCGAGCAAATGAGGTGACTGCGTAGAGATACTCCAGACGTGGTCTCTGAGTCTCTGTGACTCAATCTCCAGATGAGCACGTAGACTCGGCACTAATTATGTATTGAGCACTTGCTGTGTGCTTGGCATTGTGCCAGGTGAGCAAAAGATCTAAGAGAAGGACATGAAATGGTTTTTGTCTGGACAGAATTTGTAATCCAATTGAGCAAGTTAGGATAAATAGAACAACTAGAGCATACTATGAGAATAACTGGGAGAGATACATGTAAAGTATGAATGAGTTGTGGGGACCTGAAAAGAGTAATTGAGGTCCAAACTCATTCATAACTACTGAAGGGGTGCCTGCTTGCTCTAGGCAGTCATGGGAAGTGTGGTGGAGGCGGTGGGTTTTGAACAAGTCTTTGAGGAGTGACCAGTCAGGGATGGTCAGGCAGTAGAGCAGAGGCCTGAGCCAGGGAACCTCATTTCAGCCTACAGCACTGCTCCTGGCCCCAGATACCCCACTGGCCTTGATGACTTTGGGTGCTGAGCAAGTCTGAGGAGGCTGTCTGGCTAGCGGTGGGCTGGAGGGAGCTCACGTCAGCTTGGGAGAAATGATTTCGAATATCTTCTCTCAACTGACGTTCATGTGATATTATGTTGGTAGTTTGAAATCACCATGGTGGTAATATTTACACCACAGACATCAGCAAATGCTGCAAATCAGGGAATTTTTTTCCCCCTGAATTTCTGACTTACTAGCACACTTTGCCCCTGGCTATTTTTTCCTGCCAGGGAATGATAGAAATAAATCACTGTCTCCAAGAGGAGAATTCTCAGCCTGGATATGATCAATATTTCATTTGAATTTGAGTAATACAATAAAGAACTCAGAGTTCATTTCAGAAAACACATCCTTTTGAGTACCTATGACTTGGCACCAGGAACCAAGGATGAACATAACATGGTGGTGAGGAGAAAAGGACCTATAAATGAATGGCAAAGTAAACTGGCAAAGGCTTTGATGGACATGTTTGTAGAATGCTAAGTTAAGGGAACACAGAAGGGGAGCTGGAGTTGATGGAGACAGCATTGGAGATGGGTGGCATGGAGATGCTTTTTCAGGAGAGCGGCATGTGTCCTGAGTCCTGGAAAAGAACTCCAGGCAGAAAAAACATATTAGCAAAAGCAAAGAGATGTTTGAGGATTTTTGCTCTGTGTACAGTCATTCATAAGGCTGGAACTTAACAGGAGAGACATAGAGGGATGCTGGACAGGTAGTCAGGGGTCCCTGATGGTGTTGCCAGCATCTGAACTTGTCTTGTAGGTGAAGATGAGCCAGCAAGTAGGGGCAGGGAAGCTGCAAGGACCAGAATAAGCAAACCCAGCCGCCAAACGTGCCTGATGTGTTTCCCCCCTACCTGTTTTTTCCCTGCTTCAACCAGGCCCTTTTGCTAACTTCTTATCAGAGTTTCTGGGGCTGGGAGAGAGGTTAGGGCTCTCTGCTTACTGCTGACATGAGGCAAATCCTGTCCTCTGAATCCCACGCCCAGTCCTGGCTTCTCGGATCCACGATGACAGCAATTGCCTGGTGCCTGGTGTATATATATATGGACACATCACCAAAGAGGATATATACATATATATATGGTAATGTGCTACATGAACTGATTTGCATTTTCCTTATTTTTCCCACTTGAAAATATGTCTCAGAGCCATTTCCATGCCATGACAAATAGATTTATCTCATTCTTCTTCAATGCTATATTGCTTTCCAGTGTGCAGATACATAGTCTTGGCCATCCTTCTATTGATGGACTTTAAGTTGTCCTTAATTTTTTTTTACAAACAGTTGCAAGAATGAAGATTTCTGTGAAAACCTCCTTAGCCATATGTATGAGTGTTCTCTATAAAATAATTTTAATTATTGGGTCATAAGGTATAAATATAAAACTTCTATAGGTTAATTATCTTTTTTAATGACTTACCAATTTAGTCTCCCACCAGTAGAGTCCATTTCCTGCAACCTTTGCTTTGATAAAGGCTATTATCAAATGTGTTCATTTGTGCTACTTTTGATGGGTATAAAAATAAGCAATCATTGTTTTTTATTTTATTTTAAAAAATAATGTTATTTTAGCAATAGACTCATAGACACAAAGATGGGACTACTGTTTACCAAAGAGGAGGGGTTGAGAGGGTTGGAGGGTGGGAGGGGGAAGGGGATAAAGCGGCACAATAATTTGTAATAAGTTGGTCATGAGGATGGTATACAGCACAGATAATGCAGTTAATGATTCTGAAACATCTTACTATGTTGATAGATAGTGACTGCACTAGAAAGGGTGAGGATTTAATAGTATTGGTAACTGTTGAATCACTCTGTTGTATAATGGAAAACAACATAAGATTGTATGTCAATGATGCTTTAATTAAAGAAATGGTATTTTTGAAAACAGATTTTTTGTCTTGTAAAATTCTACTTTAAAGTTATTAGACAGTGAAATTGGCTTTTTTTCTTTTGTTGTACAGTCCTATGCATTTTAACACATGCACAATGAAGATACCCTTTCCCATTCTTAACACCTGGCAGCCACTGATCCATTCTCCATCACTGTAATGTAATGTAATGAGACTGTGATATAAATGGAACTATACAGTTTGTAACCTTTTAAGATTAGCCTCATTTACTCAGCAGAATGTTTTTGATATTCATGAGACTTATTGTGTAATATCAATACTTTGTTCCTTATTATTGCTAAATATATTCTGTATGGATGCACAAGGGTTTGCTTATCCTTTCACTGAATGAAAGACATGTGTGGTATTTCTAGTTTTTGGCAATTATGAACACAGCTATTCTAAATATTACAGTGTACACATTATTATATCCATATATATTTTCATTTCTCTAGAGTAAATATTCAGGAGTGAGATTTCTGGGTCAAATGATAAACATATGTTTGACTATAAGGAATTTCCAAACTATATTCCAGAATAGCTGTGCCATTTTGCATTCCTGCTAGTAGTATATGAGAGTTTTAGTTGCTCTGCTTCCTCACCAGTCAGCACTTGATAATGGCAGTATTTTTTATTTTAGCCACTCTAATAGGTATAGAACTATCTCACTATGCTTTTAGTACTACACTATGCTTTTAATTTGCATTTTCCTAATAGTTAATTCTGTTGAGCATCTTTTATTTGCCATCCTTATATCCTCTTTGGTGATGTGCCCATATCTTTTGCTCACTTTTTTTTTTTTGTAGATAATTATTTTTTATTGAAGGGTAGTTGACACACAGTATTACATTAGTTTCAGGTGTACAACACAGTGATTCAACATTTATATACATGATAATTCTAGGTACCAGCTATCACCATACAAAGTTGTTACAATATTTTGACTATATTCCTTATGCTATACATTACATCCCGGTTACTTATTTATTTTACAATTGGAAGTGTGTACTTTTTTTTTTTGAGAGGGCATCTCTCATATTTATTGATCAAATGGTTGTTAACAACAATAAAATTCTGTATAGGGGAGTCAATGCTCAATGCACAATCATTAATCCACCCCAAGCCTAATTTTCATCAGTCTCCAATCTTCTGAAGCATAACGAACAAGTTCTTACATGGAGAACAAATTCTTACATAGTGAATAAGTTCTTACATGGTGAACAGTACAAGGGCAGCCATCACAGAAACCTTCGGTTTTGCTCATGCATTATGAACTATAAACAGTCAGTTCAAATATGAATACTCATTTGGTTTTTATACTTGATTTATATGTGGATATCACATTTCTCTATTATTATTATTTTTAATAAAATGCTGAAGTGGTAGGTAGATGCAAGATAAAGGTAGAAAACATAGTTTAGTGTTGTAAGAGAGCAAATGTAGATGATCAGGTGTGTGCCTGTAGACTATGTGTTAATCCAAGCTAGACAAGGGCAATAAAACATCCACGGATGCAGAAGATTTCTCTCAGAACAGGGGGGGTGAGGTTCTAAGCCTCACCTCTGTTGATCCCCAATTTCTCACCTGATGGCCCCCCTGCGACTGTGCCTGTCTTAGGTTGTTCCTCCCTTGAGGAATCTTACCCGTCTCTGGCTAACCAGTCATCTTCCGGGGCCATACAGGGAAATGTAAAGTTGGTAAGTGAGAGAGAAGCCTTATTGTTTGAAATGGTTAGCTTTTTATTTCTTTGCATATTTATGCCCTGTGGCTTCTATGCCCAGCATTTGTCTTGAGGTATCTTAACCACTTGGAAGAATTATGATACTTGGTAAATTCGATATGAGGCACGAATTCTATTTAAGGGTTGTAATTAGGAAGGAAGAAGAAAAGCTATAGAAGTAGCAGGTGGAAGAAAACATGGGAAGATTGATTATTTCTTTGACATATCTTCTTGTAGAGTAACTTCAGCATGTATAGGTTTTAAACTACTAATTAAATTGCGCACACACATTAACATAATAGGAGTATAGTTACATAACCAAAGCATACATGTAATTACCAGCCATCTCCAGTGAAACCAAGAAAACCAGTTAGGCACCTTAGGCATTTGTGAAAACTTATCTATGATATGGTGGATATTGTCCAACTGAACTTGAACAGTCTGAGAGAAATCAGACAAATTAAAACAACCCATTCCTGGGGAATGTTCACATCCCATATGTTCTTTTAACAGTAGATAGTCTGTAGTTGTAAGATTTTGGAGCGCTACAATTTGCACTTCTCCTAATTCTTGGTTGAGTTCCAACAGTATAGATCCAGTCAAATTTGTTGTTTTACTGTATGCATAGGCCAGCTTAGATATCTCCTTCTTCATTCCCATGGCAAGTCCAGGAACCGGTGGGATGAGTGCATCTACAGCTGTAGCAGCACGTGGATCTTTGTTGGGGTTTTTTGATGATCATCTTCTGGCATGAGTCTTCCAGAGAGTGCTGATGCTGGAAGTTCTTTTTCATATCGTATCTTAGTTCATTTTCGGGGTAGCCCAATTAGGCTTTGATCCTCTGTATAAACACAAACAGACCCTTTGCCTACACTTTTATATGCCCATTGTACCATTGTGTAGAACTCATTGGAGGTCACCACACAGGTTGCTCACTTTTTAACTGGGTTATTTTCTTATTGTTGAGTTTTGAGAATTCTTTATATTATATATTATGGATACAAGTTCTTTGTTGGAATTGTGATGTTCCAATATTTCTCCCAGTTTGTAGTTTGTCTTTTCAGAGCAAAAATTTTTAATTTTGATAGATTCCTATCTATACATTTTTCTTTTCTGGATCATGATTTTGGTGTCATGTCTAAGAAATCTGTGCATAATTCACATCAGGATGATTTTTTCGTATGTTTTCATCTAAAAGTTTTACATTTTGCATTTAGACTTATGATCCATTTTCAGTTAACTTTCATGTAAGGTTTGAGGTATAGGGCAAGGTTTACTGCTTTGTGTATGGATGACTAATTATTTCAAAACCATTTGTTAAAAACACTCTCCTTTTTTCATTGAATTTCTTTTGTACCTTGTCAAAAATTAAATAGATATGTTTTTATGTGTCTATTTTTGGACTCTATTATGTTCCTTCTATCTGTATGTCTATCCCTTCACCAACCATACTGTTTTATGTACTGTAACTTTGTTTATTTATTTAATTTTAATTTTATTGAAGTATAGTTGATATACATTATACTGGTTTCATATATATATACATTATACCACATAGTGATTAGACAGTTATCTACATTATTAAATGCTCACCCCAATAAGTGTAGTTACTATGTAGTCAACATAGAAAAGATATTATAATATTATTGACCATATTTCCTATGCTGTACTTTCACCCCTGTGACCAATTTATATTATAATTGAGATTTTGTGCCTCTTTAGACCCTTCACCTATTTCACCAACTAGCCCCACTTCCTCCATGGCAACCACAAGTATCTTCTCTATGTCTATAATTCTATTCGTTTATTTTTGTTTTGTATTTTAGATTCCTCACGGAAGTGAAATCAGATGGTATTTGTCCTTCTCTGCCTGTCTTATTTCACTTAGCATAATACCCTCTAGGTCTATCCATGTTGTTGCAAATGGCAAGATTTCATACATTTTTATGGCTGAGTAATATTCCATTATATATATGTACCACATATTATTTATCCATTCATATATTGACAGACATTTTGGTTGCTTCCATATCTTGGCTATTGTAAATAGTGTGGCAATAAATATAAGGATGCATATACATTTTGAATCAATGATTTTGTTTTCTTTGGGTAAATTTCCAGAAGTGGAATTGCTGGGTCATGTGGTATTTCTATTTTTAGTGTTTTGAGGAACCTCCATACTTCTTTCCACAGTACTGGACCAATTTACATTCCCACTAATAGTGTCAGAGGGTTCCCTTTGAGTACCATAACTTTATAGTAAGTTTTAACAGCATGTAGTTTGGTATTTCCAACTTTATTCTTTTCAAAGTTGCTTGGGATACTTTGGGTCCTTAGCATTTCTATATGAATTTTAGAATCTTCTTATTAAGATCTGCAAAAGGTCTACTGAGATTTTGATTGTTATTGGATTAAACTGCCCATAGATTTAGGGACTGTTGAAATTTTTATCATGTTGAATCTTCCATCCCGTGAACATGTTATGTGTCTCCACTTCTTTAGGTTCTTTTTGATTTCTTCTATCATCATTTCATAACTTTTAGCATACAGAGTCTGTACATGTTTTTATAAGATTTATACCATTAGAAGTACTTCATTTTCTTAAGCTATTGTAAATAAAATGGTTTGTTTAACTTCAGTTTCTGATTGTACATTGTTAGTGTATGGACACAAATAGACTTTTTTGTGTTGTTGTTGTATCTTACAACCTTGCTAAACTCACTTTGTTCTAGAAGTTTTTTGGTATGGCATGGGATTTTCTATGTAGATAATCATCTCATATATTAATAGGAATAGTTTTATTTCTTCCTTTAAAATCTTTATGTTCTTTTATTTCTTTCCTTGCATTATTGACCTGGCTGAGACTTCCAGTATTATGTTCAATGAGAGTACTGAGGTGGATATTCTAGCCCTATTTCTGATTGGAGGGGGGGAATCTTTTACTGTTAACTATAATGTTAACTGAAGTTATTTTTGTAGATGCTCCTTGTCATGTTGAGAAAGTTCCCTTCTTAATTTGCTGAGTGTTTATCATGAATGGATATTACATTTTGTCAAAAGTTTTTCTGCATCTATTGTTAAGATCACATGGTATTCTTCTTTAGATGGTTAATAGGGTACATTATATTATTGATTTTTGAATATTGAATCAGCCTTGCATTCCTGGGATAAGTCTCTGTTAATTGTAGTGAACTATTCTTTTTATATATTGCTGTATTTCATTTCCTAATATTTTGTTGAGGATTTTTTTCCATCTATGTTCATAAGGAATACTGGTTTGTAGTTGTCTTTTTGTTTGTACTTTTTGTGGCTTGCATTGTTTTTAATCCTCAGTTTCTTTTAACATTTTTTTTCTTTCAACATTTGTTTCAAGAGTGTTGCATTACTTTTTTAAGCTTTCTTATAACTGCTTAGTCTTTATCCGATAATTCCAATATCTGTGTTATCTCCTTGCTGTTATCTATTGATTGTCTTTTTCCATATGTGTTGAGAATTTCATAGTTCTTCATACCAAGTAATTTTGGATTGTAGTCTTGATGTTTGAATATTAGGTTATGAGACTCTGGGTCTTGCTTCAATCACATGGCTATTGTTTACATTTTTATTTTAGTGGGCAACTGATGATTAGACTTAGATCACAAGGTCCCATCCGCCTTCTGTAGGCTGTCGTTACGTCAGTTCAGTTTTCAGTCTTGGCAATGCTCTTCAGGTCTGTCCCATGAGTGCACCACCAAGTGGCCATTCTGGAACCTGGGTGGAAGTCTGTTACCTTAAAGCTCAGTCTTTGATATGCTTATTGGGATTAGACCTGCACAGAAACAGGTTGAGGGTGAGCCCAGCAGTTCACTGGTTCACTGCCCTGAGCTCCCCCCTCTCTGTGATCTCCCCAGGACTTCTCAGTTCCCTAGGGCTCCCCTTTTCTGGTTTTCTATGCAACTGTGGCCAAGTAGTAGGAAGACAGAAAGCAAGCAAGAAAACCAATGAGGTTTGGTCTCACTTCATGGAACCCCTGTTCTACTGAATGGTTCTTCGTAAGAGCTTTGGCTTCTGCAGGCTACCATTGCTGCTCTTATTACTGCCATCTACTCCTGCCACCACAGGATTGCCTTGGGGGGAGGGGGGAGGTGCAAGAGAATGAAACAAAAGGAGAGAGAGAACTGAAGAATTTCCCCTACTCTTGCTGAGCTTTAGCACTTCCATATTTCCCTCAGCACTCCTTGAGGAAGAACTGGAGGATTTCTCCCAAGAGCTTTCTCTGCTATCACAGTGCTCACTTTAGATTTCTAATGAATTGTCAGAAGGACATGGAAGGGAAAACATTGGCAAGCTTAGTATTAGTTTGATGATACTTTATTTCTGGTGTTCTATCCTGCCTGCCTGCTGCTAATGACTTTTCAGAGTCCTCTAATAGTTGGGCCATGTATTGCCGAAGGTCAGAGACCAGGTATTATCATAGTTGTTAAGTAGTGGAGACCCATATGACTTAGCTCAGGATGAAGAATTTAGTAGTTTGGCTAACAAAACTTTGGGGAGGCAGAGAAAGCTGGCCGCCAGAATGAGTGCAAGTTGCTTTAGAAGCCTCTGCAGGTCTCCTTCCCTTTCAAGGATCAGCCTCGTGCCTCAGACCAGATCTCTCTCCTCATCAGCACTCAGGGCAGCCCATCGCTCAGGCCTCACAGCTCACAGCCTTGCTTTCAGAGAGGAACCAATACCATTTTGTAATGGCATTGTGATTGGCAGCTTCTGTTAAAGATGCATGGTTAAATGGGGCAAGCTGTAGCTTCCCCAAAGAAGGTAGGTGCTGAGCACAGAAGAAGAGAAAGTGCTGAACCATTTTAAATGGATCTACTTTAGCTGAGATTCATGCTCGACAGTACTCTTTTCTCGATCTCTGCTTTTAACCACCATAACACAAAGAAGAGTAGCTAAACTGACCAAGGAGAAAGAGAGAAAAGAGAGGTGCTTTTCAATTTTGATTGCACATTAGAATCCTCCAGCTCCATCTTCCGCTAACTGATCAGAATCTCTGGAGCTGGGGTCAGAGAACTATATTTTGTTCTCTAGGGGATTCTCATTTGCAGCCAGGGATGAGAACTGGTGAGGTGCTTCATCAAATTGAATGTGCATTTGAGTCACCCAAAGAACTTATTAAAATGCCGATTCTTAACTTGGAGTTCTAGGTTGGGACCACAGGCTCTGCATTTCTAACAAAGTACAAGGTAATGCCCCATGCTGCTGGTCACGGACCACCCTTTGAGTAGCAAGGCTACAGAGGGGATTCTTCATGAAGTAGATTTTAGAATAAATAAAATGAGGTGACCCTTTCTATAGTGAGTAGTAAACCAGGAAGATACTTGGGCTCGGCATATTAACCAGAGATCTATCTCTCCATCCATCCAATCAGTGAGTTTTGAAGTAAATAGTTACCTGAGTAGGAAGAGTTAGTAAGGGGGGATCTTGGAGGAGGAAGCCATATGGATTGGGGATGGTTTGGATTGAGGGGATCTTAAATTGATGAGATTGTAGAGGGGCCCATGTTAGAGGGAGCAAAGACATGAAGGTAAAGTGTCAAATTGTATTCAGGGCCAACAACACGTTTGCCTAGAGCAGCTCCCCAGGGACCACCTGGGAGTGATGGGTCTCGGCCTGTACTCTGCAGCCAAAGCAGCTCTACAACCACTCATTTTCACATAAGGTTCAACAAAGGCTGTCGCAGCTGGAGAACAGTGGAAACCACTGGCCTGAAGGTGATAGATTCGATGCACTGTTAATTGGGAAACAGTTGAGCAGAGCAGTTATACCCTTGGATGCTGAAATCAGGCGCGTTCTCCCATTTCCCAGTTATGTCCTTGGGGCTGGTTACTTAATCTCTCCGAACCTCAGTTTCCTTGGGATTAATTTCATTTGTAACCAACTAAGGTTTGATAATAGATTTTTTTTTTGATTTGCTGGAACCAAACTTCATTTCTACCTTGAGCCTCAGTTCTTCGGATGGTGGAAACGCTGTCATAGTGAATTGAGAGTAAAATCAGTCGTTCATCTTTTCTTCTTGGCTGGTATATGAATGGGGAGGTGGGCTGGGGAATGGGCAGGAATTAGCTTTGGAGCCCCAGAGCATGACAAGGGTGTGGCCTTCAGTTGCTGCCTGACTGTCCTGACACTTGGGGCTCCATGCTGCTTACTCTGCTCTCCAACCACCAGCACCCATCCTACCGGCAGCTGCAAGGACAGCCGCAGTGCTCGCTGGTCCCTGGGCTCCAGTCCACGCTTGTCACTCTCTACCCTTCACATCCCAGCTGTGAGGCCAGTTCAGTCTACTAGGCCTCTTGCCGTCCTAAACCACTCTCAGCTGCAAAAAAAATATCTGCATCTATCCAAATTCCAAATCTGTTGTTTAGGCCTAGATATAAGCTTTGGAATTCCAGTGCTAAAAAGAACATTTTATTGCTTTTGGTTTTGTTTTATGGGATATAATCCTATTCCAGGTGCACTGAATGCCAAGGTGTATTTTGGAAGCAAGCAGAGGGTGACTAGGTAAACAAAAGCAATCATAGGTGAAAAATTCCATTGGTAAATATTTCATAAATATTCTGACACACAGGGGAAATAACAGTAGTTACTTTTTAAGAGTGTGGTTAGAAGGAAATGAGAGTGTATATAAAGGTACCTGGCCAGTGGGGAGGTCCTACATATGCATCCACTCTTATCATCTAGCTATTGTCTCTGGCATTGTAGCCCCACCTTTGTGTCACCCGCTCGCCCTGGGAAGGTTTGTAGCTGGCCTGGATTATGTGTTAATAGTGGTGATGGAGTGTTGGAGGCAGAGGGAGGGGCAGGGAGTCATGGGTTCACGGCATTAGCTCCGTTTTCTTAAAGGCTTCAGTGCAAAGCCTCTGATACAATTTGTTAGCCCACCCAACCCTGCAAATCGGAAATTGGGTTTGTATTTGATCAAGTTGGCCGGGCCAGTCAAGCTTCATGTGTCAACAGCAGCCCCGACTTATCGCCGTAATACTCTCGATGCCCTACCTGCCGCTCCAGCTTCTAGTTCACACCTCCCAGATCTTGAACTGGAAAGAAATTAGCCCACACTTGTGGGTCTGAGATTGTCACAGACAACTCAGCCAATCCTTGGAAACAGTGGTACCAGTTAGCTTGAGGGAGGAACAAATACATCAGCATCTGAAGCTAGAGTTTTGAGAAATTACTTTTTTTTTTTTAGTTTGTAAAGAATATCCTCTAACATGGAGCGTTTGAGTACTTTAAAGCAATCCTGTTCCATGATTTGTGGTAAATGCTAAAAAAGGGCAATGCCCTGGGTTGGGTATGGATCCCTTGATTAGTTGGGTTGGTCTACTTGATTGGTGAGAAGCCAGGCATTGGGGCTACATTAGTAAGTTGGGACAGAGAAGATTCTCTAGTTATCAAAGTGAAAACAGTTTGAAATTTTCTGTGTGCGGTTAGAGACTGGACTTGGGAAGAGGATGGAAGAAATGGTCTAGAGACAAGGGGAAGATGAGAAAGATGGTAGACAGCTGGATCCTGGGAGACCACAGCCAGAGAGAAAATCCTTATGGGCAAGAGTGGCCAGTGACTTTTTCTGACAGTGATTCCTAACATTTGAATTTAAGTTAATTTCTTTTCTGTGCTGTGCCATCCACCCCTTGCTATTAGCCTAAGGCTATTAACAGGTGTTGCCTTGAAGAATTAAATGAGGATTGTCCATCATACTTGGGGCCCCAGAAAGAGCCACTGTGGACGGCAGGATGCAGAGAGCACACACACACCCCTTTACCTAAGCAGGAGGAGGGAGAAAGGAGAGGGGAACAGAGAACCCCTCCCCTACCTCGCCCCCGACCTCTCCCGGAAATCATCAGGATCTGGGGGAAGACACCAAACATCCTCAGTGCATGGGAGATGGACTTGAGCTAGTTCAAGCCTCTATAAAGTGACTCCAGAATAATGGGATACACTCATAATATTTCTGAATTGCGCGTTGAGTCCTAGAGCCCATCTAAATCAATGGAATTGAGCGCAGAAGCTTGTGAGTGAGCCCAGCTGACCGCCCACATCTCTGTCCCATGCAGCTCTGTGCTCTCTCCTTACTCGAACATGCTGCAGTTTTCACAATATCCAAAACTTTGGGGATTAGACAAGTTTTGGGGAAGTAGCCCTCTAGAATAAATAGCATCTACTGCTTTCATTTCCAGAATTCAGTCTGACTCAGTCAAAAGAGGTCGCTTTCATTTACAGGGTCCAGGTGAGCAAGTGAAGACCCATCATGGTTAATGTGAGCAGATACCAATAATGGCTCACACAAGGAGCAACAGCCTGCATGCATGTTCCTGAGGTAGAATTTAATTTTCACATCTATAAATAGAGCTTTTGAGAGAAAATGAGTGAAACTTTTTATTAATATTACACAAATGATACAAGTGAGTGAAACTTCTTGTTTTGAGAAGAGCACTTTAGACAGAGAAATATGAGACCCGAGGGCTAGCTCTTGTTCTACAACAACTGATGACCTTTGACAATGCCCTTTAACCTTGCTTACCTGTGTCTTCTATAAATGAGAGGGATTATTCTAAGTTATCTCTAAGGTTCCTTCCACCTCTAACTTTCTATGATGTAAAAAGCTTCTAATAGAAACCCAAGTCTGGCTGATTCATTAATCTCCATGTTCCCAGGCTTGCTCTGGTCACAGCATCCTTAGTGCCTTTGTGATTTTGTTCACGGTGCCCTAAAACTGAGAGAAATGCCCAAAAGTTCCATCTGTTAAGTGGTTGGTTAGATCCAAACAAAAGTATTATATCCTAATAATTTTATAGCCATTTGAAAAAAGAATACACATAACTTGAAAGAAAAAATGATATTTTATTTTCATTCTGCATAACCACATTTTCTGGTGGGTACGTGTGCCTTTGGAATATGGCGTGACTTCTCAAGTCTTGGAATCAAACTGGACCCCAAAGCTCTCATTTCCTGTTCCATGTTGGTTTTAACTCAGTACTTGCTCTTTATCATAGCAACCACTAAAACCTAGTTTTGCAAAGATATGATCTCATTGAAAGGAACATAGCACCATCTATGTGGAAACTGTGAACAACCTCCAATTGATAGTTTGCATAGTGTCTGACAGATTTTGTGCTTCCTCGAAAATTAAATACATCCTGGGGGCACCTTGTGAGTGTACTGTATCACCCCAAGGTGCCAAGGTGCACAGTTTGGGAACCATGGCTTTAATCAGGGTGCAAGATCTCCCTCCCATTTTTGATGCAGCCATGTGCACTGTTGCAGATTTTGTCAGGATCCATGGGCCAAGTACAGAATTAGATGGTTTTCGAAAGCTCAGGTTTGTTGATGATATTCGAGAGACCAGCAAGTTTCATCCATCCTGAGTCCACTGCAGCCACTGACCCAGGCCACACCCCGGGCTATGTCAGCCCTTCTCTGAAACCCCTGGGGTACAACTCTGCTGTCACACCCTCTCACCCATCAACAGGCTCAGTCCCTTGTCCAGAGCTGTTTGCTGCCTCCTGATGGGTCTTCTTGATAATCTCCCCAGGGGACTTCACTTCTCTTGCCAATCCTGTGATATATCACTTCCACCTCCTTCCCCACCACCCTCCCTGTCTTCACACCTTGCCCTCTTCCATACCAATCCTACAAAAACCCCATCCTTACAGCCATCTCATCATTTGCCTCATGCCTTCTCTTGACCGAATTCGCATGAAGCCAATCCTCAGACTGGGTACCTTGGGGGTCAGTCACCACAGGTGTATGATCTGTGGCTTCAGCTAGACACTCAGGTTCCTGAGCAGCCCTTCAATGGAGCCCGGTAGACTCTCTGAGCTCCCAGCAAAACATTCCACATCTTTTCCACTCTCTTCTCTCATTCCAGCTTCCGTTGCTCAGCAGATAACCTGCCATCTACCTCACAGAGCATTCAGCACTCTCAGGCACAAGCGTTAAAGCTCTGGCCTTACAGAGAGACGGTCCCGTCTTGAACCTACCCTCTCACTCTGTCCCTCCAGGCTTGGAGGAAGAGGCGCACATGCTGAAGGCTCCCTCTCGCTCTGGGCTCTTGATCCTATCCCTTCCTATGACCCCTGGCCGGGCATCTGGCTCCACTGGGTAGATCCTCCCCCTCTCATACATTCAGCCTGTCCTTCTTTACTGGTCCCTCCTGTATAGCCTAGGAAAGTATTCAAATCTGCTTTAA
This sequence comes from Manis pentadactyla, assembly GCF_030020395.1. Taxonomy (NCBI): domain Eukaryota; kingdom Metazoa; phylum Chordata; class Mammalia; order Pholidota; family Manidae; genus Manis; species Manis pentadactyla. Next base: position 115,729,203 of record NC_080027.1, on the reverse strand, counting down.
AAAAAAGTCTCTAACAACGTCCTCCCGATAACTGGCGCCTGACAGTCCCATTGACAGACAGCATCCCTGAAGAACAGTCGGCACTCACTGACTCTGTTTCCTGACCGCCCACGTGCTCCAGAGCCCCCTGCAGGAAGCCCCAGGTCCCACCCTCTCTCCTCCAGCCTCATCCGCCATCACTCTGCCCTTAGACAGCCCTCCAGCCCCAGGAACCACATGCAAGTCTCAGAACAGGCTGCTCAGTCCACTCTTTGATGTCATCATTCCCCGTGCTCGCTTTTGCCCTTATCCTCCCAGCCAGCAGCACTTATTTCAAAACATCCTCTGAGCAGCCTTGCGGGACCCTCCCTTCCTCCTCCTCCGCCCACTGGGGAGAAATGGTCACTGCTCTTTGTGTCTTCAGCTGTCCCTCGAGTCATAGCATCTGTGACCATTTACTTTCTGTGTTTCTGTGTTTTTCTCCAGCAAATACTATAAGCTCCTGGGGAGCCGGGACTGTGTCTCAACTAGGAATACCTGTATTCCCAGTGCTGAGCAGACCTGGTGCATCTAAATAACCCGGATTCATCGAGTGAGTGAATGAAGTTGGTACTGGCGTAAATAACTGTCAGCTACCCACGGCAGTGGTGGGGGTGCAGGGGTTACTTTGTGACATCCCTGTAGCAGACATATTTTTTTTCTAGATATCTTTGCACTCACAGCACATTCTAGGTGTTATCTCATTCTTCCTCATAGCAACTCGGAGGCGGTATGATGCCCCATGTTGGACAGATGAGGAAACGGAGGCTCAGAGAGCCTAAGTTTGCCTGAGTCATACAGCTAATAGTGGTGGGAACAGGATTCCAGCTCAGCTCTCGCCCCTTTCTACACAGCCAGGCACCCCTACACTGACCAATCACTGTATGTTCACTGCCACCTCATTAACTGCCAGCCTCTAGAAGCATAATTAAGGCAGCAGGCAGGTCTGAAGTAAAAGCATTAGGTGATACACTCAGACCCCAGTAGAGTCATAAACGCTTGTGGGTTATCAATGTAGGGGCCATGAATTTGTGCTACAAATACTGCCTATCCATTGGCTTTATTTTCAGTAATTTAACAACTGTCATTAATTAAAAAATCAACCTGCATGAGAAATTAGACGTTAGCAGAACTTTCAACAATGATAGCCTGAAAGCGTTTTAACACTGCTCACAGAGATTCGAGATTCCCTCCTTCATTGTTCCTACCATGCCCTCCCAGGTACAGTGCGAGAAATCTCCCAGAAACCTCTCCAGCTGCTGGCCTCTCACCTTACAGCGTTTGCTCGTAGATCCCTCTCTGCCAGAAGCCATCCTGTGCCAGCTAGGACAGACCACACCTGCAGCTGGGGGACAGAGTGATGGCGGGGGCTGCCCTTCAAGGAAACCTGGACAAGTCTCTGCCTCCTGAGCCCCTCGGGTCATGTCCTCCCCACCCCTTCCCTTTTTGTTTAGTTTGACCTTGGTCACTGATGACAAGGCTTCTTTTCCTGCCAAACCAATCAATAAGCTAAACAGACAGAAGATGAGTATTTAGAATATGGGAAGCCAAACTCAAACACAGATAGGTTATCAGTCTGGTCCAGAGCAGACTTCTGAGCAAATATTTCATTAACAAATTTTTCATGGCAACTTGCATGTTAAAAAAAAAAGAGGGGAGAGGAAGAGAAAACAGTGGTGTGTGTGTGTGTGTGTGCACGGTGTGTGGATAAAGAGAAAGGCTGGCTGAATCCTTGAAGCCGAACTGCCCTGGGAGGGGGTGCTTCTGGGAGTGAGGGGTGGAGGGTGGGATGGCAGAGAGAAAGCCCCAGGGAAGGGGTGTCCTGTCCTTGTAAAACCCTTCAGCTTCAAACCTTCCTCTCCTTGCGGGGCCGACCTGTGTAATTCCTCTCCGGCCACCTTGAGAGGGCTGGGGCTGGTTAAGTCTCCCGGATGCAAACCTCAGTAGGGCAGCAAGCAGCTGTCTGTGAAACCCTGGGCTGGTCACTCAGTGAGGGGCTTGGAGGGAAGAGGAGGTCTGGATCCCAGGGGAGCTGGAGCACAAAGAGAACATTCAACATAAACAACAGTAACTAGAGCAATACTTGACTGGCTCCCTCTAAGTTTTAGGTGCCCTTGAAGCCTCCCCAGGATTCATCAATCAATCCTCACAACCAGACCTAAGACTGTGGGAAACACTGGTGCACATGACCATCAGCGTCTGTTCTCTTGCTTAGTATTTTGAATATCACATTTTATTCACAGAAACCCTTCAAGTACTTTGTTTTAATTCATAGATGAGGAGCCTGAGATTCAGAGAAGTTGAGCAACTTGTTCAGATCTGCGCAGCTGGTAAATTGTAGGGACAGAATTGGGAACTAGGTCTGTCAGATTCCAAAGACAAGCAGTTTGGGGCTTCTTTCCCTTGCTCCATGTAGCTTTAAGTGCACTTTAAAGGGAAGGTCAGCAAAACGTGGCATTATTAGTATTCAACTCTGGTAAGCAAGTGCTGAGAGCAGGAAAGGATGGGTTGAGTTTTCTGCTCCTGTGTGCTGTGCCCCTTCCCGCCGTAGCTCGTGTACACAGTGCTCCGGCCTCCAGGAAGTCCCGTCCACTCACCAGGCTGTGCAGACCTCAGTGGACAGTCACTTCACAGGGAAGCTCCCTCACTCTCTCTGGGCTAATCGTTTTTATTATTTTCTATTTTCCTTCAGGACACTTAACACCAATGCTAATGAATACCTTGGTGTGCAATTTATTGATGAGTATCTGTCTCCGAAACAGACTGGATTAATAATAAGAATAATAACAACCCAACCCTCTTCCATGCTTACTACAAGCTTGGCACTATCTTAAGGGCTTTACATATGTTAACTTACTTGATCCTCTTAAGATCTCTGTGAAGTAGTAACTGTGAGTGTTCCCATTCTACAGATAAACTAATGGAGGCACACAGAGGTAAAGGGACTTGCCCAATGCGATTTAGCCAGTACGTGACAGAGCTGGATATGAACCCAGGTGTTCTGCAGTTCCTAAATCCATACTCTTAATCATGATGACATGATCACAGACTCCTCCCATTTTGGCATGTACTCTTTAGAGTGTACAAACCTTGAGTTTGGGTTGCTCATGTCATTTGCTCGATTGGCAAAATATAATAAAGGTGATGTTAAATGACTTCCAGGGTTAGGCCTTAGGATGCTTTGCAACTTCTGCTTTCTTTCTTGGAATGCTTCCCTGGGACCATTGTGGAAGGAAGCTGTTCTGGCCTATGGCTGCCTGTGAGGCCACATGGAGGAGAAACCAAGGCACCTTGGACAATCACCTGCATGGACTGGTGGATGTGTTTCCAGAGGGAAGCCATCTCAGACCTTGCAGCCAGCCAGACTTCCAGTTGAATGCAAGCACAAGATTAAGTGAGGCAAAATGAGTAAGGGGACCAGCCAGTCAACCCACTGAATCATGAAAATTAATAAATCATGGTTCCTCTGAGCCACTAGTTTTGAGGAGGCTCACCTGGCAAGAACGGTCTTGGTCATGCTGCATCCCTAGCACCTAGCAAGGCGTCTGGGGCACAGCACTTTGATGGTAAAAATGTTTTGGCTTAATGAATGAAGAGAAGTGGGATTAAATCAGGTGATCCCCTGGAAAATGGTGGCTAACTCTAGGATACATTATGGAATCCCCTCAACGTGACACATTCTGAAATTCCAGAACAGATGATAATTGAAAAATACTATCACTTTTAATTTTCTGTAGTTGCTTTCAAGTTCTTATCAACCTAATTTCAGAATATGTTACAAAGGCATTTGTTGTCTTCAACCATTATCCTGGTATGATTTCATATTTCTTTGTACAATTATTTGATCAGTATGTACCCCCAGCCTCTATTATAAGCTTGGAAGGGGCAGAGACCCTACCTGATTTTGCTCAGGGTTGTAAGCTTTGTTCTGGCTCATAGCACGGGTTCGATATGTACTGTTGAATAGACTGAATTAAAAATGTGAATTTATTTACTTTCCAATTTCCTGGGGTTGGTATTAAGCCCTCATCTGCATTTTTGGGTTTTCCTTTTCAAACTGTGAATTATAGAATGCTAGAGGTGGTCAGGACCACTTTTACAGGAAAATGAAGTTCAAAGTGTAACACAGTATCCCATTGTCAGGCAGCTAGTTCGTTGCAGAGTCAGGACTTGAGGTCACATCTTCATCATCCACTGATGTTCCATCTTCCCAAATGGGCATCTGAAGCCCCCATTGCCCAGATGAGCACACTGGGGCAGAGCCAGCACTGGAGCATGGATCGCTCATCTCTCCGAGGGCTGTCTTCACCAGTCGGAGCTGACTCGAGGGTTAAGTTTCTGCCAGCTCCAAGTATTCTTTTCTCTTTCATGTCATTCTCAAACATATTTCTATTCCCATGAGACCATCCCCCTTGTTCCCATTTAACCTGGGAAAGTTAAACCCACTTTTGATCATCCTGTGAAAATCGGAAGCAAAGTGCTTCCTTCAAGGCAGATGTTTGGAAATTCTGAGCTGCAGGTGCTCAACTTGTCAAGTAACTTTTCAAATGATGAAAAATGGGGAAAATCTAGGTCAGAAAGCAATAAACTATATTCACATCCAATATAGCTGTCTGGATAAGGAGCCAACTTTGAATCCCCACCTTTTACAAAAATGAAATAAAAATCCAAATCCAACCCAAAGCATTACAGATTTAAGTGCTGAAAGTATTTATTATTTCTATTCAAGTAATCCAAGAGCATAATCTCAAGAACATCTATGCCCCAGGAATGTCTCAAAACACCATGGATTTGATGTGATTCCTTTATCCAGATGTTTGTAGAAAAGACTCTGTATGGCATGAGCGAATTAAAGATTTATTTTTAATATTTTTGAGAAGAGTCATGTTTCTAATAACAGTGAGTCTTAAAATGTGTCCCCAATCTTTGTTGCCTCTCTGCCTTTTCTCATTATTGCTTCTTTAAGTATTATCAGCCTATAGGCTTCCAAAGGTTGACATTTAGATATTGGAAGGACTAGGTTATTGGGGTGCTTTCACTATAACATTGATAGTCACATCAACTTCATTTCAAGACATAATTTTCACTCACCGAGTAAGCTATAACTAAGTCCTACAAAAGATCAGTTTTCATGGGCAAAATCTTCAGCGAACCGCCTGAGTCTCTTAGCCTTGCAGAGTGGTGACTTGCCTTTGAAGAATGTGGAATGTTTCTAAGTGTCCCTTAAATCTAGATGTATTACATCGGAGACCCCAGTGATTGCCATTTCCCTCCTGTGTGCAGACATCTGACAATAAGATATCCGGGAGTCCTGAGCATATTATTTTGAAGGCATCTCCCTCATCTATAATCCCCTTACCTGCAAAGAAGGATATTCCAAAACATGCTAGATTTTATGAGGTGATTGAGTTTACCTGCTGCAGAAAACACATTTCAGGTTCTACTGGCAGAGAGAAATTTTAAAATTAGGTCACATCATGGTTAAACGTTGTATCTGTAACAGAAACTAAGAGGTCTCAGAGATCATACTCATTCTCTGGCTGGGAACCCAAGAGGAACCTACCATGGAGCTTTCTTTAATTGGTTTCTTACACTCAAAAAATATGCTGAATATTTCTATGGAGACTAAAGTTCTGATATAAAGTAATATAGCTGGGTTAAACTCCAAAATCTGAGCTCTAAAACTGGTCTGCACAGGACTAGAGTGTGTGCTTTGGGGGAAGCACAGCAGTCCTCCTAGCCTCTAAACCTTATTTCATTTACTACTTCTTGAAAGAGATGAGTTAGAATTTAGTCAGTCTTTTATTTTAAGATTTCGAGACTTCTAAAACATAAATACTTCTTGTTTCTTTGGCTGACATTCCTATGGGGCATACTTCCTGGTAGGTGTTCACCTAGTGCTTTATGCTTTATGAGTATATTTTGTTTAATCCTTGCAGGAACCTTCTGACTTAGCTAAAGATGCTGTCCCATTTTGCAGTTGAGAAACAGAGGCACAGAGAGGGCAAGGAACACATCAAATGTCCAGAGTCATATGCAAAATCAGGAAGTCGGAGTCCAGGGTTGGCTTTACCCTACATTGTGTTGCCTCCTCAGCCCCTTGTGTCTCCATGACTTTAGGAGCCCCCCTACGTATGGAAAGTTGGGGGAGAGGATGGGAGTTGCATATTACAAAACATAATCACCCTGTTGGGAATGAAGCAGGGTGGAGAAAGGGAGGCCAAAGGAGAGCAGAGAGAATAAAACAGAAAGAGCATAATGAAGACAGAGACTCTGTGTGTCTTAAATTAGGACAGCAGCTAAGAGAATTACAATGGACATCCTTGGAATGGCAGGTGGAACCCTTAATTTGGAGTGTGATCCCTCATTTCACGGATGAGGGAAAACTGAGGCTGAGAGAACATTCTGAAGACACGGTAAAGGAAAGTGCTGTGATTTTCCGGCTAGTTAGCAGCAAAGCCAGGGGCTCCCCTTCCCTGATTCTGGGCCCAGGGCTCTGAATCACTGAGGCAGTTGGAGGGAACTCAGCAGAAAGGAGCCTTTTTCTTTCTGTGGTTTTCCTTGTAAAATGTTTGCTTCCTGGCTGACATATGGTTAGACTCTGACACATGGAAGAGAATTTTCATCCTACTGTTTACAAGAATTATTTCCTTGTGCATTGTCTTCTCTACCTCACGTTACTTTTAGGAAGCAGGCAATGCAGTTGGGAAGCCAAGTTCACTGTCATTATCCGTTTTCATAAAGTCTCTGTGCATTTCTGAAGAGCTACAGAGGGATCAGGTGAAATGGCATGGGTTGAAGTAAGGGAAGGAACGAAGACCATGGTTGGAAATGAAAAGTATTCAAATATAAATTAATATAAACCCAGGGGTCATCTTGCATGCAGTCATGGCAATAAAAGAACCCACAATGTAGATGAACAAGTGAAAAAAGTAATCACAAGTAAGAAAGAGGCAGCCAGGGAGATTACTGAGCAAAGTCCAGAGAGTGTAAAAAAAGATAAGAAAGGCAAAGGTAACTAATGAAAAAGAGATTGCACTGAAGGTTAGGAGAAATCATGGGAAAATTTTCCAAGTATGGAAGGAACACAGGTCATTGAAGGAGACACTTGGATGACTATGACATGGGGAAAGGTAATTTTTTGAAAACAGAGGTAGATGTGGCTAAAAAAAATTAAATAGTGTTTGCCCTGGAATGCTCAGGGAGTTGGAGGACAAACCTTAGACAATCCAATACACATTGCCCGAGGGAAACCAATGAAAAATTGAAGCATAGCAAGAACATGCCACGGGGAGAGATTTACAAATTAAGAATGGAAAATAGAAAAAAAAAACATTCGAAGCTTCAGTCCAAGCCAGGACATATGTAAACATATACTCACATAATAAATGACTGGATCTTCAGAAGTGAGAATTTGAAAAACAAAAGTTTGTGGGGAAAAAAGTCCTCTGAATTTATGACTGGGTACTGCCTCCTAGCTGTCTTACGGCGTTAGGCTCCCCTCCATTCTCTGTCTCCTTCCTATGTTCCTTCAAATATATATTGAAAATCTGCTAAATGCTAGGCATTGTGTTCTGTCTCTGGAGGTACATAGGTGCATAAGACATTGTCTATGGCCCCTGCCTCAGTGAGTCTACACCTCGGTGGTGGGGCTGTGCTCTGTAGGTGATGGTAAGATGCAACCCTCTGCCACAGAGCTGGGAGAGGCCTGAGTGATGGAGGAAAATGGTCATTTTGGATTGGGACAACCACATTCCACTTTTATGGAGGATGTCACATTAATGCTTATTAGCGTAGTGAAGAGTAACTGTCCCAGAGATTTTGGTTTTATTTTGTTTCTCTATAATCTTAAAACGGTTCTCATAGTCAGGTGTCATTGGTGTGATTATTTAGGGGGAGATAGTCAAGGAGCTCCTGACGCCACATTAAGTGGGGTAACTTGGGCACATGCTCAGGGGGATATGCTTGTGGGGAGCTGACTATGTTGTGTGTCCTGGTGTCTGGGGCAGGGGTCAGTGTTTGGCCCACAGGGAAAATGTGTGGGGGTTGAGCTAAGCGCACTTGTCTCTGGGGCCCCTCACTGACCCGCACGGAGTGAGGGGAGCCTATCACAGCTGGAGAGGCGTCAGAGACAAGGGTGGTCAGCAAGGACAGTAAGACTCAAGGTGCTCAACCTGGACTGGCAGGTAATGTGACCATCCAGTTCAGTACAGTGACAAATAAGGTAGTGAGGCCAGGGATAAGGAACTGAGAGGTAGAACACATTCTCCGTGGTTGCAGGCAATAGACTTGAAAGGAGGAATCCAGAGCACAGAGGCAGAAAAGATTTTCATGTGTGGCACCAGGATAGTGGAGCAATAAGAGAAATCAAGTGTTACAGTGGATTGCATGAATAGAAGGACTGTGGAAAAGTCAAAGGTAATTAGCTACAAGTTATAAAAGGGAATGCTGAATGTTTGACCAAGGAAACTGGTCAAACTGGGGGAATGGCTGCTGAGATTTCCCCGTTCCCTGTCTCTCTTCCCATCTGGCTCTTCCTGTAGCTTTTGTTCACTACATTGAACCTTGACTGTGGTGCTCTGTGTTATTTCCAGCCCTATACATCAAGAACAAAATATATTAGTAATAGTTGCTCAGCCAGCTTGCTATTCTTATAGAAAGACAGGACTGGAGAGAGAGTGGGATGTGGGGAAATTTGTGTCACTTTAATCCTCCTCCAACCTTTGTGATTCTGATATGCTTTGCTGGGAGCTAGATGCCCCATTCTCTCTGAGAATCCTTCCTTTAGAACCCTTTCTGGTAATACAAAACATAGATTGAAGAAACCAATTACTGATTTCTTTTTCGACTGTCTCTTACAACTACCAGGTACCAAAGAATATTTTCTCAGGAAAAAATTAGTAATAATCCGGTACAATTATATTATTAGTGACCATAAGGAAAGTTGCTACAATCTTTATACTCAAACAGAAACTATTGACTTTATTGATTTAAGAATCTCTCTTCTACTGGGGTAGTAGTGGGTGGGGGTTTGATTGCTTACTGGCATAAATGTTCAAGTTTCAGTTTGTTACAATACAGCTCTCTTAACATTTATTCTCAAGACAATAATTGTATGTAAATATGCCAGAGGTGAACATGTGACTGTAAGTGCATACTGTTCACAACATCGCTCAGAAATAAATACCTTTGGATCAATCCAGTTTTAAAAAAAGAAAATGATAGGGAAAAAGGGAAGTAGTTTATCTAACTTCAGGCAAGCTATCTCCTCTATCCCTTGTTTACACCCGATAATACATCCACCAATTAAGCATTTAACTTATTTCTTTAAGGTCAGGTTGCAAAGGAGTCGATCCAAGTTGGGGCGTCAGGGACAATTTCACATGGGAAATCCACTTTCTACCTACAGCAGGTGTGTGTCTTGGCTCGGAGAACAAGCTGTCTCAGGTGTGGTGGCCCCCGTGTGCCCGCCGGGAGATCTGAAATCACTGGTTTAATATTAGCTCTGGGTACCTAGCTTGGCTACAGGATCCCCTAAAGCTCCCCTCTGTCCAGGAGGTGAGTTTGCTTCGAAGTGGCTGAATGTGTGAGGGACATGTTAAGATAATTCATTTAGTTGGAGTGACAAGGAGGAGGAACAGGGAAGGGACAGCAATGTACAGGTAAGCCAGGATCTCTAGAGAATGTGAAAAATGTCAAGTTCCATGTTCAGAAGCCTCAGGGAATTTTGATGCCAGCGAGCTCTTTCGGACTCTGTCCCTCGCCCCCGAAGGCCTCTGGGAGCACGTCCGGAACGCGGAAGGGAGGAAGGTGATGTGCTTTGCCCTTAAACGCAGCTCCAGCATTGCCATTAAGGAAAAGAAAAAGGCCCATTTAGAAAGAAATAAAATAGATCATCCCTTGCTGGCCCCATTTAATTGACCACATTTACTGAGTACCTATTGTGTGCAAAGCTAACTGGAACACAATATGCGAAGATTCTAAGTGGTTCATTCTAAGGTACTTAGGATGAATATATAAGTGACTACACAGAAAGCTGGAATAGTGCATATAATGGGAAAATGGAATGAAAGAATCATGTACTCAATTGTGGTTTTATTTATCCCTTTATTTACTCTTTATTCTACAGCATACTGATCTTATAAATAGCTATGCCTAAAAATCAGGGAGTAACTATGTAGAGAAAACAAGACCATTCTCCCTAGTGTACACAGTAGGGCAATGCAATAATGCAACTGCTTTTATTTGAGGGTTAGGAAAAATCATTGTCATTGATTATGGTCATGTGGCCTATTTACCCAATGTGCAAATTAGCACGGGCTTTGAGTCCTGCTGCAAGACTTCCAAGGTCATTTTGTCTTTACAGGCTCCCCCAGAGCCTCTGTTCTGTGTTTTGAACCTTGAGAGCAGAAGTTTTCACAGCCTTCTCTGGTTGACTGGAACAATTTTCATCTTAAGGAAATTCTTTCCGTATGGTCGAAGACCCTTAGACAACTGGTTATTTTGTCCCTGCTTCCAAGAGCCCCCTTTCTTTCTACCCTAGCAAATGGAGAATGTTTTCCCAGACAGGCAGCCTTTTTGAAGTTACAAATAAGTAGATAACGATGACACTGACCCGATTACTGGTGCATGAACTGGTTGAGCCTGAGCCGTGGCCTAGCGTGGAAACCAGGGGCTGCTGTCAGAGGAGGCCAGTGTGATGGCAGGATCTCAGGTGGAGGGGAGGAAAAGCAATAGACTCAGCCGCGTGCTCGGGTGATGTGGAAGTCAGCGAGCTGGAACAGCCTGGGCGAGCCGCCCTGTCATGCCTCCAGTGGCCCTTCTCAGAGCGTGAGCAGACCTTACAAAGAGGCATGACCTCCCCTTTCAGATGACTAGCAGCTCACCATGATAACTAACCCCTCTGGGATTTCTTTTCAGTGAGGTGTGATAAAGGTCAGTCTGCATCAGGAAGAAACCTGACATGGAGGAGGAGTTTACAGAATGTGCTTTTACTACTTTTGAGAGCATATGATAACTCAAGCACACAGACCGAGTCCTCTTCAGTAGCAAAAGGATTCCCTTTAATGAAACAAGAGGGACATATAAAGAACATCGCGTCAGTCATTTTACTTAGACGGCGCTTTAAGGACGTGGGGGGATTGCGTGGAAATATTTCACTCTTCTAAATGTGGTAGAATCCCCTTGAAAAAATGAAACTTGAAATTTGTCCTAGTTTATGAAGCATGAATTTGCTTAAATAAAGGTAAAGTTTTGCCTAGTCAGTTAGAAGAATCACAAATTCTAAAGTAGTGGAGATTGAATGAATGAGATGTCGCTATTTTTATGTGAAGATTCTAACTCTTTATTCAGAAAACCCCTATAGTAGAGAACCTACTGAATTCATATTCATGTCATTGGAACTTGAACTGACATCTTTAAGAATTAGAATAAGGTCAGATGCAGAGACAACACGTGTTCGCAAGATCTTTCCCAGAATCTCTTTCATTCCCCTCCCTCCTCAAATTAAGAAACAGATCCACCGGAGGGCTTTGGCACGGCTGATAGGTTCCCTTTTCCAGGTACACAGGCTAGATACCTGAGAACCTTCTTTTATTATTAACCCCTTATGCTCCTCACACACCTGTATGCCAACACCTGTTTATTCCTGTGGAGGTATCTTAGCAAGTCCTTTCCCTCCATCCCCCTGGATCTTTCATTACCTCCTGCCTGGTCTATCATAGCAGCTTTCTAATATCGCCCTACCCTAACATCTCCAATCCCTATCAATGAAGTAACTCTCCTACAGCATGACTTTGATCAGATCTCTCCTGTTTGTAAATGTTCAGTGGCTCGCGATGACTTACGAAATACAGTGTAAAACCCCCCGCCTGGAGCTGTCTGTGTCTGCTCTAATCGTCCTGCGTCTCCCTGTACGTGCTCTCCGCTCCAGCCAGACCGGTCTACTTCCAGATGCCTGTGCTCATGTCACTTTTTCCCATCACAGCATTTTTACTAATGATCTGCCTTTAATGTTCTCCCTGCCCCCCCCAAAGCTTTCCTTTAAATCCAATTCACTTTCCTTTTTTCATGTAGTCATCTATTCAGTTGTGTCCATTCAGCAAACCTTTATCAAGTGTCCATCCATTGTGGGATACCACCTCTGAGCAGCCGTCCCTGACTTTTCTAGCTGGCAATAGCCTATTCTCCCTCATTAATATTTTAGAGTTTTATACCACTCAGAAGATTCCTCACAGGCTGCAGGTCAGGTCCTGGCTCTGCCACCTGCCTTGTCTAAATCTCTGTTTCACCATCTGTGAACAAAGAGCTCCTCCTTCATTGGGTGGCTGGGTTGCAGTGGGGATTAAATGCAATGGTGCAGGCAGAGTGCTTTGCAAAGTGTGTGTGCCCTTGGGGCGAGCTGTTACTGCTCTTCCTATTATTATTATTTGTTGTGTGGTTATACCCATTTCATTCTCCTTGAGACAAGAGTTGGCACTTAGGAACCTCCATGTTGTCTTGGGAGCCATTTAGGGAGTGCCTGCCGCTTTAACCCTTTGATCAGTTTCACTAGTTTCAAGACACAGAGACCCTCTTATGTTACCTCCAGAGAAGAGGGGTGATTGTGAGTCTGAACTGGAATCGAGGACTCATCAGATTCCACTCACCATGTGTCAGTTCCTCTCTCTATGTCTATTCTGTTCTGTCAACCCAGCTAATGGATTCTGTGGCTGACTTAGAGTCTGGGCCACTACATAATTTGCTTGGTCCATTGCAAAATGAAATGAGGGATCCCTTGTTCAAAAAAGAGGAGAAAAGCTCTACTAAATGTGAACTAAAATATAAAGCTTTTCTTTATTCAGAGGCCTCTTCTCTCTTCTGCCTGTCTCTTTCCATCTCCACTTGCATAGTGCTTTATGTGTGGTATTTCATATCTTTCCTCAGGTATGGAGACACTCAGAGGACAGTACAGGCTCTTATTGGCACCGAGGGGCCCACCGCTGCGACTTTGCGACCACAGCTGAGTTTTCCTTCTGTGCCATACACTAGATGGCAGCACCATGCCCATTGGAGGTGAGTAGAAGTTGAGCCAGGCATCACCCCTTCCCATAAGCCTGCTGCCCATCCAAGACAGAGGGATGCTTCCCAAGGCCAAGTGGTGTTGCAACCTCCACCTGTGATGATGAGCAAGGTACCTGCACCAGGAGAGGCTGAGAGATCTGCTCCACGGCATTGCCTGACCAATGAGCTGTGGTGGGCCAGCCCTGGGCAGAGATGGCGGTCACCACACCCCAGCTCTAATGCCACAAGTCGTGGGTGCCTGACTCTCCATGACCTGCATTCAGTTCCCTGCTGGGTGGTGTGGGGAGGAGGAGCAGGTCTGAGAACACAGAGCAGGGAGGCAGCAGCCGGAAGTGGGATCCTATGAAATGAGGCTGCAGCCCTGGCGCCTCTTCCAGGGTCCCACCCGCGTCACTAACAAAACCCACAGTAAAAAATAAGATGAAACACCAAATCCAAGCATGGGGCCCTGTGAAGCTGTCCCTGTTTAGAGTGCTGACTTTTTTTAAATAGCAGCATACCCGTGGAAGAGCATAGCTCTGTATTATGACTCTTTTGAGCAGCTGCAACTGCTAACTGGTTTATTCTTTCAGTCTCCAAAAATTCAATTACTAAAAAAGAAATCTGATTGGCCGAGTTCTTTCTGTCCAGGCAGTGGATTGGCTGGCTGCTCTCGGATTGGGTGCCTGTTCCTGGTCCAGTCATTTGGAGTCTAGAGGGCAAAGTCATAGTGCAAAAAACAAGGCCCCCTCTGCCCACTGCTTTATGGGGCTGTGTGAAGATGTGAGGGCTATTATCTTTGGTGTGGGACTCAACAGATAAGTTAAATTTTGAATGAATTAATTTGGTTTTTTGCATTAATAAATATCCTTGAGAACTCTACTTAGTGATGTTTTATTGCCAAAGTTGTACTTTATATATGGAAGGGTGAAATGTTTTCTTAAATCATGTATTTTGGTATACATTATTTTCAGAAATTTATCCTGTCTGTCATGCATTTGTCTGATTTAACGAGGCTTTAGATCATGGTTTTATAGAATATACTTTAGAAATTATCTTGTTCATCTCCTGTGATTTTTCAAACACAGAATACATTAATTAGACTATGACAAAATAGGGCAATTAAAGCTGGAAAGAGTGAAGACTCATCTTAAATAAAACTACCAAAACAAAACAAAAAACCTCCACACGTTTCTCTACATCAAAATTAAAAAGAATTAAAAATCTAACAAACGTACCTAAAACTTATCAAAAAAAGAGTTAATATCCTTAGTATACAAAGTGATCAAAGAACTTAATAAGGAAAAAATTAATAGGAAAATTGACAAAGGCATGAGTAGACAATTCACACAAGAAAAAGTATAAATTGCCAGTAAATGTTCAACTTCATTTTTTAAAAAGAAATTAAAATTAAGATGACAACAGATATAATTTTTTTCCAAATTGGCAAAGATACAAAAGAATGATAAGACCTGACTCTGTTCTATGTTAGATGGAACAGGAAAATTCTTGTGCATAGAAGGATGCTTTGGAACAATCTTTTGAAGGTCAATTTGACAGTATTTATAAAAATATGAAAGATACATTAGTTCTTATCTTAGATTTTTACTTCTAGATTTGACTTTAAAGAAGCACTTCTATGCAGACAATGGTATATGTACAGAATACTTCATCACACTATTGTTTGTAAATGTGGCACATTTGAAATGTCCAACAATCTATCAATAGAAGAAAAGTGAATTTATGGTACTTGAGTTCATTTGATGAAATATTAGGTGACCAATACAAACAATAAGGAAGATTTACATGTAACTACATGGAAATATGTCCAAGTTACATTGTTAAGTGAAAAAAAAAAGCTACAGAAAAAGATCTGCATTTTGAACCCATTTATACAAAAACCCCTGTATATATTACTCTGAATATTTGCTAGTTAGTATCTATTAATCATTATGTATAACAATATAAAAGGGTGTTATAGTACAATTTTATAAGACAGCATGTATTCTGCATACACTTGTGGATACATATAAGGAATGTCATCCATATCCCCCCTCCAGCTGTGGCACCAGTCCAGTAGGGCAGAAGGACATTATTCCTGCTCTTGAGGAGCTTATATTCTACAAGAGGAGATGAAACTGGCTGATACCACAAAGAGTAAATGGCCTAGGACAGAGTGTTCTTGGGTACTTACTGAATGGAGACATTTTATGTTCACAAAACCCCTAAGAAGTAGAAATAGATCCCCATTTTTCAGATGGCCGAACTGAGACTTATCTAGGAACACAGTGTTGTGTTGACTACATGACCAATCATTTCCCCCAAATCCTTAGACAACCACGATCTCACACACAACTTCCACCCCGCTTGTCCCTTGTAGCAGAGGCCTATCACCAGCCCCAGTATTTAAAAGTAAATTAAATTAAATACTGGAAGTAATCCAGATGTATTCTGACTATATATATGAAAATATGCAAAAATATCAGGAGAATTCCACTCCCTCCCATTTTCTCTCTGCTGTAACTTCACAGAATGTTTTTTAATTTGTGCTTTACTCAATATTAACAGTGACAAGGTCCTTTGAGAAGCCCTGGATTCCAGGCCTGGTTCCGTTGCTTGCTGTTGTGAGCTCTGGGCGACCCCCCTGGTAAGTGTCCCCAACAGAACTGCTTTGTTTGACCACCTCCAGATGAGACGAGGCATGGGTGAGTCCTTTGAACCCTATAAAACAATGAAGATAACAAGTTTCTCCTCCACAAGATTTGGATCTGGGCTTTTTTCTCCCCATCTCTCTGATGGAAGTCTCATCACAGAACCAGGAAACAAGGTCATTTTCTTTCTAAGAACCAGCTCACGTGCCTCTCCCTGCAACATATGGGGATCTTTCTTTGGAGAGGTTGCTTGGCCAGGTGAACAGCTGTTGCTGGGTGCCCTTATGAATAAGTGGCAGTAACTCTGCTAGAGTGAGCTTAAGACGACAGCTTAACTACTTTTCTGCAAGAGTAGGCTTGTTTCGGTTTTTCCTTAGCTTATGCACCTCTGGATTTATTTATCCTGCTTTTGTGTATTTGACAATCACATAAATTGGCATTTGTTTGGAAAAAAATGCTCTTTTTTGTAACTTGTAACTTGACCACTATATGTTGTCTGGAAAAGTGTATGGAATAATACATTTTTATAAAATATAAGTAGATGGACAAACACCAATATGTATTAAATGCCTTAAGATAGGTTTATCCTTTGTCCCATTAATTCCACTCTGAGGGGTTTAGCTGTCAGATAAGGTTGGATAAATGTGAAAATATGTATTTTTAAGGAGGTTTACCAGTATTGCTTATAATGGTAAAAATTAGAAATAATTTCATTGTCTAATAATA
The DNA here is from genome assembly GCF_030020395.1 of Manis pentadactyla. Classification (NCBI taxonomy): domain Eukaryota; kingdom Metazoa; phylum Chordata; class Mammalia; order Pholidota; family Manidae; genus Manis; species Manis pentadactyla. Next base: position 115,712,767 of record NC_080027.1, on the reverse strand, counting down.
GGGGATTGGTTAAATAAGTGAGGATACACCCACACAACAAAATATATAAAATTATTAAAAATGATGTGTCAGCTGTGCATATTCATATGCACATGCACATATACAACTATATGAAGAGGTACTCTGTTGTTAAATTGGGTTATAAAACAATATGTGTAGTGTAGTGAAATCTCATTGTGTTTTAAAATCTATATGTTTTTGAAGTCTGAAAGATTATATGCCAAAATGTAAACAGTGGTTATCCCTGGATGATGATATAGGATAAATACACATACACACACACAAATATATATATATATATATCTCCTAAATTTTCCAAAATTACCATGTATTATTATTGCATTTAAGAAAAAAACATATTTTTCTTTAAATATAGAATTATGAGATTCTATTTCTTCATAAAGATCAAATATAGAAACACAAAAGAAACCCCCTTACTGTATCAAGACCTCCGGTGAGGAGATGTGTTATGAAGACCTTATATCTACCAGAAATTCCTGTCCTCAAATAAATCTGCTATATTTTCAGAACTTTATATTCCTTTTCTACAATTTCTGTAGTCCTAAATTGCTGATCACAGGTTTCTCTTTTTAATCCTTAAACAATGGAATTCACACTTACACTTCTTACAAATTTATTCTACTGTGTTGTAGGTGTTGAATGATCTGTTTCCCCCATAGACTGTAGCCGTTGGCAGGCAGGTGCCTGGAGGATGTGACATATAGAGGCTCTCCACACTGTTTGGTTGAGTGAGCGCTCTGACAGAGACAGAACTGAATAAAGTATGTTTGTACCCATTTATGGAGGGGGGAGATCAGTGGGGAAAAGGATCGAATGGATTACGGAGAAGATGGTATTTGACAAGATTTTGAAGGGTTTGTCCAGGCAAAAATGCAGAGTGGGAGGCCAACTCCAGCAGAGGGAACGGTAGGTTGGCCAATGGAGCAGGCGTGCCTAGCACGAGGGGGCTCCCTGGGATGTGGGCCTTTCAGTGGGAAATCCCAAATGGCCCTTGGCAAACTGAGACAAGCGGTCACTCGATGGTGGGATGGTATAATCAAAGGCAGGAAGGTGGAAAAATTAATTTGGGAGACATGTTCCCCAGTTTGGCTAGAATACAGCTTAGGAGTAGGGAAACTGGACAGCAAGCCTGGAAAGGGTAGGTTGGGACTCACAGAAGAGGGCCTTGAATGCCGTGTGAGGCCCTTGTGAAGTAGTGAGACAAAAGGCATTTGAAATCCTAAGGTTTGAGACTCGTCCAGTACACATTAACTCCCCCTTCTTTCTCCTCTTTCTCCAGTATCTCTCCAAAGGCATCCTTTCACTTTTGGTTCTTGTCTTCTTGACATGGTGTCTTCCCCTTTAAAAGCACACCTTGGAATTTCAAACATAATAATCGAATCCAAGTGAGAACTGCCTTTTTCCATCAGAGGCAAGTCACTTTCCACTGGTGGGGACAGAATCTGACGCACTCCATCTTCACACCCAGACCCTCTGTGACCATCAGCATGTGTGAGAGATGACTGGCCGGGATTCAAGGCATGTTGGCAGCATCTGGGGAGCAGAGCCGAGGTGGGGGGCACCTAGGGAGTGAGAGCTGGTGACCCTGGCCTCATTAGCACTGTGCTGCTGAGCAGGGGCCACAGGCCACTCCTGAAACATTTGAGGAGAAGCTCAGGGGTGTTACAGCATGGAGGTGTACACAGAAGGCCATTGCCATCTGCATCCTGGTATCTCTGTCTGTGTCACTATAAAAACTGACAACAAGGGCCTTGCTGCTGAGTTTCAGACTGAATGTTTAATGCAATTAATGCATATTTCATAGCACAATAACTGCCAGCGCTTTGCTCTGCCATCCTCCCTGGCTGAGTTATTTACACAGCCATTTTGAGCCCAGTCACAGAGGAAGTTGACAAATGAGTATCTGTGCAACACGTCTGGTCTTTTCCCATGCAGATCAGGGCTTCTCAACTTCAAAAAGTCCCTGAGCAGCATCTCAAACTTACCCCACTCAGTTGGGTCAATATATCTTTCCTTGGAACCACTGCTCAGAATTCCCATGTCTTACATCCTGTGCTTTGCTCTCCTCCCCAGCCCCCAGGAAAGTATGAAAAGGGTGCTTTACGCTAACATCATCATGCTCTGAAATGAATCTCAGTGATTTCTCTCATTTCAAAATCCCTAAAAACGAAGAGAATGAGCTGTCCCCCTGGTCAGTGACTTCGTTTATTCATTGATTGGTTCTGACAGTCCTTTTGCGAGGTGGCGCTGCCCCTAGGATGGTTTGACATAAATCAGGGGCTCCTCAGCTCACCTGCTCATCATGGTGATGGGTTTGGCAGGTGTTCAGGCTCCTGTGAAACAGATCTCCGGACCAGGAGAGCCAGACTGGGAGTTGGAAGGCGGCATTCAGCACAAGTGGGATATCAACTGATTCACATCTCGTGCTGTTTTTCACTTACTAGGCACAAATCCAGCCCTTTGAGTCTTAGTTGTAACCTCCGATTAAACATCAAGAAGCTTCAGGTGCACCTGTCTTTGTGCAACAGTCGTGTTCCTGAACCGCTGTAGATAATAGGATTTCTTTGGGTAAATGTGATCCTGTGTTTCCAGCAACTCTTATTGAGAGACATTCCACGTTGCTCTTTCTTTAACATGCAAACTCTTTCTGCTCCGTCTCCTACTCCAGCCACTTTGTCAAATATTTAATGAAAGAAAAGGAAACTGATTTAGAAAAGAGCAGTTAAAAAGAATGCTAAAGCAAATCTTTTTAGGTGTGAATATCCACTTTTAATGTATCTATTTTATCACTGTGGATTCTTATATGCCAAGTTTTCCTAAATAGAGGCCCATTTACCATTAAGTATGCTAGCAAATCAAAACAGCCAGCTGTTTTACTTTTTACTGAATGCACAGAGTTAATTCAGCAAGTGTGATTTGATGAAGAATAGATTCAAGTACCATCTTCTGTAGCTAGCTCTCCTTTCCACACTGGGTTGAGGTCTGAAATGCTCCATGGGAGAAAGCAGTAGCCGAGTGGAAAGACTCAGGCCGCAGAGCCAAACACTGACTTCAAATATGATACTCAGATGCTGAAGAAAATGTCATTAGCTCTCCTGGCCAATGAGAAGATTGCATTAGGCAAGGAATGGGACGATGTGTAAATCTCCGACAGACTATAGTGGCGGGAGGCACCATCACGGTGATGGCTTTATATTCTGGAGTCCTGTTGGCCCCTGTACACACACACACACACACACACACACACACACACACACACACACACACACGCCTGGTGAACTTGGACAGAGGCTAGCTGAGAGGCTGTGCAGCACCATGGCACACGCAGGGACTCAACCTCTCAACTCACACTCCACATCACATAGGGAGTCCCTGCCTGGGTCCTCCCAAATCCAGTGAAGTCAGAACTCTGATGGTGAGTTCTGGGCAAGGATTTTTATTTATTTATTAATTTTTTCGAATCCCTCAGATGAGTCTAATGTGCAGCTATTTGAGAAGCACTAGTGTAGCCAAATTCTTGGGCTAAGAACTGGGAGGAGACAGAGGTTCGGCTCCAGCCTATGTGACTGTATATAAATGGCTGTCCCTGGCTGAGGGTATCTCCACACCTGCAAGATCGGGAGGCAACACCAGACCTCTCATGGCCGAAGCTCTCTGTTTTCAGCTGTCACATTCTAAGTTTTAATGGTCTGAGGTGAGCTCAGATGAAGAGGGAGGGTTGGGTGGGGAATAACAGCAGAGACCTGGTTCCTTTACAAGGGCCAGATGCACAGAGGGGGGCGGACAGCAAGAGGGAAAGAACAGGAGCTGCATGCTGATTGAAAAGGAGAAGGGACATGTCGGGTTGTCAGTTTCACTCACGGGAACCTGGTCTGTAAGTGCTGGAACAGTGCTGGGGGATCACACGAGAGACCTTGGGCATACCAGCTTCTGTCCTTTCTGTCCTTCTGTCCTTTCTCCAGTCTGTCTGTCTGTTGGCATGCTGCTCAGTGGCAGAAGGCCCTGTTTTCTTAAGATGATTCCCTCTTTCTATGTCTCCTTCAAAAGAGCCTGTGATTGGAAGTGACCACTGGAGGCTACCTTATTTAAAAGCTGCCACTTTGTATTAGTAGAAGGATCCACTCAGATTGGGGACATTTTACCGATACGTTTGAAAACTCGATCACAGCAAAATGAACGGGTGTGCCAGGGGTGGGGTGGAGTGTACAGAAAAGAGGTCTGCTTGGAAAGGGCCTGACATGGCTCCATTAGTAGTTTAGAGGGTAGCACCACACTGGTCCAACTCATTGCCCTCATCCAAAGGGCAGGCTGGGTGGTGAGGAGCTGACTCTGGGCAGCATGAACAGCCAGCCCAGGAGACCTGAGGGCTGAGGGGCAGAGAAGTGTGCCCATCTGCCTGTAGCTGATTTGGAGCTCAGCCCTCCACACAACGTAAATCAAGGTACTCTCTGCCTTCCCACCTCTCCTCCCACAGGAGGACCTTCCTTCCTTCAGGTGCCCAGTCTTTCTTCTCTGTTCCTCAGACAAAACTGCTCTAAGACTTTCATAGAGCACCTGCCCTAGGACAGGCACCAGTCTGAGCACGGGGGACACAAAGATGCAGGATTACTAGTCCCCAAGGACTCTAGGGACACCGGGAGACAGAATGGAGACCTAGAGGTAGAGCTGCATGTGACTGGCACTGAAGGGAGGGGACTTGGAATGCTGGGGACACCGAATACTCACCAGCTGGGAGAGCAAAGTGGGAAATTTCAGCTGATTTTTGGCATTAGGAAGAAGGACGTTACTCCAGAAAGAGAGCAACATGTGCAGAGGTATGGAGGCCCACGATTCGCACGGTCAGTTCAGGGGGCTGCATGTGTTCCATACAGCTGAAGAGAGGGGGAAGGGAAGCCGGAGAGGGAGGGAGACAGGGGCTAGACCCCAAAGGTCATCATAGGTTTAGTTGACTTAGAACTTGATCTGAAAGCTAAACGGGGCCACTGAAAGGCTGTATGGCAGGATATAACACTAACGATATATTTCAGAAAGATCCCTTGAAGAGCAATATGCAGGATACATTAGAAAGGGAGAAGACTGGTGAGAGGAAAAATAAACCTACATCACACTGAAATGCAGAGGGCTATTGTAATGGCTAAAGAGCAAAATCTTCTTCCAGGGCATTCTGAAACCGTCTAACAGAGGGAGATAGTTTCCCTTTGTACTGAGAATTCTTCCCTCCCCTTGAACTTCTAGGTCTGGCCATTGGGTAGACTCTCTGGTCTTAGAATTTTATAGATGGTGCTTATAAAGAGTGTATGACCTGATTGGGGAACATGCTTATCTCATGCTTAGGGACCACCCCTGCCAGGCACATGCCTTCAAGCAAATCTTCATGTGGTGTTGAAACACTCAGAGATACTGGATAAGGTTCAAAGATAGGTGAGTCTAAGATAAAATTGTAGAATGCTTGTATTTAATGGGTGTGTAGAAATCCTCACACAGGAGAGGAAGGAGTAATAAATCAGAAAGATATGAGGAAGTCCAAAGGAGTGTGCAGTCACATAGGCTAAGGTCATCTAAGATTTTAAGAAGAATGGCATTTGTAATAGCTTACTTCAGTAAAGAGATATGATAAATATTTGAATTTGGTGATTGAGATTTTTCAGCGACTTTGGCAAGAGAAGTTTCAGTAAAGTAGTAAAGGCTGCAGCCAGATTGAAATTCATTTGCAAAAGAGAGGGCGGTACAGAAATGGAAAGAAAGAGAGGCCCAGAATGTAGACAAGTCTTTGGAAAAGTAGATGAAAAAGATGGGAAAGAGATTGGCTTGTAGCCCAAGAGGGATGTGGAGAAGAGTATTAGTGTGCTTATTTTTGGGGATGTGGGACGGGAGATGCTGAGCATATTCACCGGCTGAAGGGACAGCTTGCTGGTACAGAGAGAGGTTGGCTATAACCAATGGGGCAAAGTCTTGAAGATGGGGGAGAGGGCCGAGTCATGGGCATCCTGGGAGGCCTTGGAGAAGAAGAGGGCTCCTCCTCCTCTAGTACGAGGAGGGCTGTACGTAGCAATGCATGTACAGGTGGGGCTTGAGGGTGGAAAGCTGAAGCTCAGGTTTTCTCCCTCCTTCTCTGGGCTCTTCAAAGCTGCTGACAATTACACATGAATGACACATTCCTGACTACAGAGCAAGGCCCCATCCATTGTCCTGACTGAGCCCCCACAGCTCCCTGCGAGTGAATGAGACAGAAGGTTTGAAGCCACAACACTGTTGAGTAAACCTGGCTAAGCTAGGGACCCACCCAAGGTCACAGAGGAAATGAATAGAAATGTTGGAACTGGAAGCTGCTCTCCCTGCCCCATCCCTCAGCCAACCCCCAAGCAGGAGAGAAGGGGGGGCATGTGCGATTCAGTGGGACCATCCCTACCACCAACCAACAACGGGAAGTCAGAAGAGCAGGTGCACTTTGCTGCTTCCAGGTCAGTCCTCGCCTGGCAGGTGCAGCCCAGGTGCAGATGTTTGCAAACACAGCCAGGCCCCCGTCCCAGCCTGGGGGAGGGTGGCAGCCGCTCTCCATTGCTATACTTGGCTCTTCTCGCAGGGGGTGTCTTTGCTCTGCTCCTGAGAGGAAGGAGCCTTTGATTGTGGAGGAGCTGTGCTCCGCGACTTTGATCTCTTGCAAATCAGGTCTTCGCACACTGTCAGGGGAACATTTTACATTTTAAAGGCTTGGAGCTGGCTGTCTCTTTTGCTTACCTGTGGAGCTGCTCTCCCCCTGCCCCAAGGCTCATCCTTCCAGCAAAATGGGTCCCTGGGCAACCTGCCCAGGACAGAGTCAGTGAAAACAGGCTGTCCAAGAGGGCTCCTGAGTGAATGAATGAATGAGCAACAGCAGCCCAGATCATGGGCTAACACAGGCCCCTCATTCAGCTTGGGGCTGAGGGGAGCACCCACTGTTAAGGACAGAAGAGTCGGAGTTACAGAATGTGGGAAGCCCCGCTCAGCGGCACGAACAGCACAGGCAACTCTTCATAGCACTTGCGACTCTGCCCCTGGGGCTCCAGCGCCTCTGTGGGGTGGGCTGGGTGGATAATGCAATCCAACATGCAGATGGCCAAACTAAAACTCAGTCACTGGAGCAGTTTCACATTGGGCAGATCCAAGATTATAAGGCACTCCTTCAGACTCCTTAAATTGCACCCCGTTTACCATTCCACAGGTAGAGTTGGAAGACCCCAAACAGGCTTTTCAGGACAGGGCCAGCCAGGATGGAGAGGAGTGCCAACCTTATGGGGCTTCAGACTCGGAAGCCACAGAGCCCTGACCTTGGGATGTTAGAAGTGGATTCTGCTCCTGCCCTTCCCATGTATCAGCAGCTGGAATCTTGAGCTATTGTTACAACCTCTCTGAACTGTTTCTGGAATAAAACCTGTCTGCCCGCATCATAGGGCAAGTTGACTAAGGAAAGTTATTTGAAATTCCTTTGTAAAGAGTTAAGCACTGCAAGCAAGTCAGTAGTTATTCATCTTCACTCTTAGTTCCCTGTGCAGGGCAGGCTCCTTCCAGTTGGCCTGGAATCCTAGGGCTCAGGAGTCTCTCTGGTTTGTTTTCAAGCCAGGCCAGGAACAGACTCTCCTTGGCATCTCCCTCTCATGCTTTTCTGGGTGAACATTGCTCTCCATTGTCCTGAATTTATCTGAAGGGTGTTAGAGGGATGGGGGACAGACCCACCAACCCCCTGACTGTTAAGAGAAATCCCTATCTCGAGGCCCCCAGCGCTCATTTCACAATGCACAGTTAGAAAAACACATCCTTTCCCTACTCCTGCCCAAGCACCCTTACCAGGTCCTCCTGGGCGGAGAAAAAGTCAGCAGGTGTAAGCCAGCAATGTAGCTCAGCTTGGAAGGGCGCAGGGAGCTAGTTAGTAAACAACAGTGATTTTCCTTAATCAGGGCCGGTCACACAGGAGAGCTGTAACTGTGTGCATTCCACCTGCTGCCTGCCTCACCCTCTAGGGACCTTGGCCTGGCCCTCCCCAGCTCTCCATTCTCCACCTGTTGCCGTGATGTCTTTGGTGGTGGGCAGGGGAAGGGGCCCCCCAGAAACCAAACACTGGCCAAGGGCAGAACCAGCCTCCCTCCCCCACCTGGGAAAGCTGGCTGTGCATGGGGAAGTCCGCCCTAACTGGAATTACCTGGGGCTCCTTTCCAGGCACCAGCCCTCTTCCCAGTACCACCATCCAAAGTAAGAGATCACCAGCGTACTGAGACCGTGTTCCAGCCTTGAAGTGTGTGGGGTGGCTGCATATAACATTTTGCACTCATTGCCCTGACTTGTCCACAAGCAGTCCATTCTGCTCCCTGTTCCCTGTATACCCTCTGCTTATTCCTGACTCATGACTTTGCTGCTCTTAGTCCCTTGCCTCAAATACACTCTGATAGCTATAAATTTTTTTCACTTAGCATTTCAAAAGGCTTTCCTGTCTTTGCTCTCATCCAATTGGATCATATCATGATCCTCACAGCAACCCAGGGGTTTTTTGTTATTACTATTATTTAAATTATAGTCCCTGTTACATTTGAGGAACCGAGTCCCAGAGAGGCTTAATGACTTGTTCAAAGTCACATCAGTCGCTACAGAAAGAGCTGGAATTAGAACAAGGATGTCGTGGTTGCCCCCTCCCGGGGCTTCGTCACTGCCCCAGGCTGCGTCCCCTTTCCCCACTTAGAACACCTCCTGGGGGTGCCTCCCGGGGCTGCTCCCAGCTCAGCCCCTGGTCTAAATTTTGCCTGGGTCACCCCACATTTCCTTTGAGGAACCATCCCCCCCAACCCCCAGCTCCTGTGACTTTGGGGGGACCGATCTCGTCCCTTGGTGCTGTGGGTGAACGTGTGACCAGAGTGGGTGAGCAGAGCAGGGAGACCCCAGCCACAGTGACTGGTTCACAGCAGGACAGGGGACGGAAACCGCACCGGGAACGCAACCCCAGGTCTCCTGCTGGAGTGCTCTGGAAAGACACCCTCTCTCTGCTGAGATCCGCAGAATGGAAACGTGGAGTTGCAGGGCCGCCGCTTGGAGGTGCTTGTCTGAGAATGACGCTGACAACCAGGAGCACAAGGCAGAGAGGGCGCCCAAAGGGGCCGGGTCCTCCAGACAGCGCTCCGGTGGACGGGTTCCCCTGGGTCTGAAGCCCGTTGGAGCCAGTTGCCTGAAGCTGGTTTGAGTTCACCCAATTGAACTTCATTTGTATCAAAAAACAGGGTCTTGACCAATTTACCACCCCCCTTTGGGAATCCTTCTTTTATTCCTTGCTTCTACACCCCCTTATATGATCTGCTTACCTGTTACTCTGGACTATGACGCTGTCAAGATTACATGCTTGAGTCTTTCCCCTAACTTTGCTACAGGCAGTTTGAAGACAGGAACTTTCTTGTCTTGTATTTAACTTGTGCAGTAGAAATAGCACGGGCGTTAGTATCGGAACACCTGGTATACGTCCTACCTCTGCTACATTCATGGTCTTCAATGGATAACTTTATTTCCTTGAAACTCATTAACAAAACTCTGTAAGACAAGACCAAACAATAAAACCTACCTTTCAGGCTTATTATGAGTATCAAATGAGGTAATGTATATATATGAAAGTCCTTTTCAAACTTTAAAATACGGTTTCAATGCAAAAGATTCCTTAGAAGAGTGTCTGGTATGTAGTAAGCACCATAAAAGCATCTGCTGAATTGAAAAAGATAATTGTTGAACTCAGCTTTTATGTGTTGCCAACCACTGCTTAGATTCTTTGCTTTATGAGCAGGCTGATGGCAAATTGGGAACAAAGCATTTGGATAATATGTCAGTGATTTTTTCTTTCCTCCAAACTTGTCCCTGGAGTTCCTCACTGACTGGGCTCCCATCACCAGGGGAGAGGTGTAGCCTTTGGGGGAGGTTAGAAGACATAAGACATCTCTTCTGTCTTGTCTTTGCATTAAGACCACACACAAGCCTGGCCCAAGCACCATCCCCGAGCAGGAGCTGGTGTCAGATGGGTTAGTCAAGGGAGTGTCTGGCCTCTTTGCCTGCAGCCACTCACTCCATGTCCCCCAGTTCCAACCATCAGTCAAGAAGAAAATGTGAACAGAGAAGTGAGATCAGTTTAGAACATTGCCCTCTGGAAAACAGCCATGCATTTCAACAGCCCTTTCGCAGACCTTCTCTGGAGGCCACGACGCTTTTGCACACTCATTTGAGGGAATGTGTGGTGGCTTGAGCTCCTTATTGGTTCCGGCTGAGAAAGAACTCCTGAGTTGGAAACCGAGGTCAGTGCCGTTCAAAAGCAGGCTCCTGGCAGCCTTGCCCTTTTTAGATTCCTGGTCATTCACCCAAGTGAACTTCACTCAGAGAATCTGAAAATGCCCTGAGGAAATAGTTGTTCGTTAAATCGTTTTACGTGGAGGGTCAGGAGAAGTGCATGTCTGAACTTGCCATCATATCATGAACTCCCTTTTTTTTTACTGCTGATTTTGAGCAACTTACCTACACTAGACCCCAATATTCACCTGTGCTAGAGCACATTACATGCATTAGATCACTTCTCAACTCGGGTTCTATTATTTCCTCCATTAAAGAGAGGTTTACATAACTCACAGAAGGTCTCGTTACTAGTAAGTGGCAAAGCTGGGTCTTAAATCCAAGTTTATTTCATTCTAGGGTGTGGCCTCTTCTCAGCCACCACCCCCATCTATTCTGAGAATCCATGGTGCCCAGGAAGTCCTTCTTAACAATTGGAACTTTGTGGAATTATGTACAATACCACATATATGTGTATATATTATATAATACCATGAATTCATCAAAGTTAGGGATTGCTTACTATTTTCCTCGCATTTCTAGCAGTGAGAACCACAGGGAAATATACCACGTGATGGTAGGTAGGGGGGTAGATGGACTGATGTGAAGATGGAAGGCAATGTATGAGGGGATCTCTTACCTCCAGAGCTTGACAATCTAGCGGGGGGACAAAACACAAATATAGGAAAAACTAAAAATTGTGATAGGAAATTCCCTAATACAGCCATGAGTACTGACAAATGAATGATGAACTTGATAAGTGTTGATGCTCAGTAGAGAGAAAGAGAGATGTCTTTGGGCTGCTTTGCCCTATAGAATCACTGTCTGCATTTTTGTGATATTTCACCCCTTTTCCTCAGGCTCCAAGGGAGTCTCTGGGACCCAAAGGCCTCAGTTGCATCTAGAGCCCATCCTGTATGCCCTTGGGGGGAAGACGCTGAGTAAGTGCTAGTTTATGATGATTGATGACCATTCCCAGGTTACTATTAGCCTCTGTGTGGCCCTGAGCTTCCTCAATTTTCATTTAATTAGCTTCCCCCTTTCTTTAGCTTCTCCCAGGGAAGCAAGGTCTTGTTGCTTCTAAGAAAAGAAACGTTTTGCCAGTTCCCAGCCTTTTGGAAGACGCCCCTGGAATGTGAAGGCCATGGTCAGAGAGGAAGTAGTTCTTCCTCCCCCTAAGTGGGACCGCCCTGTTCCCTCCCGCTTCCCCTCCCTCCCCAGGCTCAGCTCAAGGTCACCTCCAGTGGTCTTGGCTTTATCCTACCTGGGACAGTCCTCAGGCTCCCAGGCATTGTAAATGTCACTCAGTTCACTTCTTTCATTTTGTCGGCCTGGTTGAACTTCTTCCTCACTCCCCACCCTCCTTGCTCCGTCTCCGATTCTCTGATCTTTCAGTCTCCATAGCTGGGAACTTCTGGGAGGTGTTTTTAACATGCTCAGAGGTAAACCAGTTTGCTTTACCTCTCAGATAAGGCACAAGTGGGAAGGAACAACTTAGCGGCCTGTTGTTACCAGAACTTTCTGGAAAATGGGCAACTTGCCAGACCTGATGGTTGCAAGTTGCCTCACTGTTTCCTTCTTCCTAAGAGAACTATCTCAACTGCTTATTAGGCTAAACTCCCCAAACTCACCACGTTGCCGTCTCTCTCTCTTTCTGGAAGGCATGTATGTGTTCTGTGAATTCTGTTGATTCGGGATCCAAGCCCAGGCATAACTGTGACGCAGGCAGTTTTCTTGGCAGCATCTTGTCCCCATCTTCCTGAGTGCCTCCCCCACCCCCTGCCACATGCACACAGGCACCCAGGGGCCACATCCCCTTCACCACCTGCTCTGTAGTGAGACTCCCCAGGTTCTTACAGAAAATATATTTTCAGCAAGTGGGAAATTTCCCCAGGACTATGGTCTACTTCCCCTCTAACTAATGTTGCTATTTTTTTTTTCATTTTTCAAGAAGAGAAAGAAAGAAAAAAGGAAGGCTGGAGAGCAGGGGATGACAGTGGGATTCATCACCTTGCAGGCGAATCCACGTAATCCTTCATGGGAATGCTACACTGCATGTTGAGGTTCCCCACTGAGCATTCACCTTCCTCTTCTGGGCCACTGGAAACAGTCAGAGGAGGACTCCCCCACTGACCTGGGGCTCTTTTCCTCCCTCTGTCTGGATTTTAGAGGTGGAGCCGGGTGAACCCCCTGCACAGGTGACTGAGCACTGGGCTGGAAGGGAGGGAAAATCAACCACCGTGTGTCCCCCAAAGGTCCCTTCTCTTTTGTCCCCCTTTGGGAGCCAGTGCTTCCTCATCGCCCTTGGCCCTCAGCTGTCTTACTCTTCATGAATGTCTCAATCTCCATGGGCCTCAGTTTTCCCAGCTGGAAAATGAAGATCAAAAATAGACTTTCAATCTCACAGGTTTGTTGGTGGGGGCAGGGGAAATACATGACTAAAACAATGCAGTTGAGACGCTTTACCCGGCGACTGGCACAGGATGGGCAGCCCCAAATGTCAGCCATGAAGGAACGCTAAAATGACTCTCTGCTTCTGTGCAAGTCCGAGGCACGTCCACTGCTGCCTTCTTTGCTATCCTGCCAACTCCCTCTTGCCTGCCTGCCTTCTCCCGTGCCCCCACCTGCTGGCGAGCATAATCAGAAAAGCAAGAGTGTGGGGGGAACCCCTTGTCCCTTCCTGGACAGGCGCCCTCTGCAAAAGCTGCCCAGCCCCTTTTCTTACAGACCCCGCCTGTAACTCCAGGAAATCGGCCATCTCGCCTGCCTTCCCCTCCTTTGGTCAGCTTGTCCATTGGAAGCCTCCTCGACCCAGGGCCACCCCAGGTAACCCAGCCTCGGCTGTGCTCTGCCAGGCCAAATTAAAATGGGCGGACTCAGCTTTAATGGAAAACTCCCAATCAGGACACTATACAAAGAGATTCGCTTAGATTCACTTTTTAATGTAAACCTCCAAATGCGAATACTTGAGCGGATGTGCAATTCTCTTATCTCATGCTTTTCTTTCCTGTCTGAAGCAAACTCCTCTTGTGAGACCTTGGGGTCCTGGTAAAGAGGCCTCTTTCCAATCGTACTTGATGTATTTGTGTGAAGGGACTCCTTAGTGGGTTGGTAAGTGCCCTTAAAACAGCTTTTATAAATATTTCAAGGAGGATTTTCTATTAGCTTCCACCCTTTTAGAAACTTCTGCTGCTATTGGGGTAGCTGGTGTTTCAAGGATATACTTCCTTTTAGTTGAAATCACAGTCTCCAAGGAGTACCTCTGCCTCCAAAGAATCTTTTAAACAGTGTGGTTGACCTGGGAACCGGAATTACATTACTCTACATTCTAATGATGGAAGAGATCAGGGAACAAAATGGCCCTAGGGAAATTGTGTTTTCTTGTGGTATTTGGCTAGTCGAGATGTTAACTCTGAGAGGTAGCTGGGTATGGAAAGCATACATGGGAAGGAATTTTTCAGGGCTATTTCATCAGAGGTGTGAGGAAGTAAGCTTATCAGGGCTCAAGTCTTTATCAGAATGAATCTTCCGCAAGCAGAGGCATCGACCTTCTGGCTGGAGAGCTTTCCTGAAGGGGCAGGAAGGCTCAAGGCCAAGCGACACAGAAGGGGACTGGCATGTGTGGGAGACCTGCTCTCACTTTCCCTGAGGTTCGAGTTCCTTTGTTGCCTTAAAGGATTTAACAAGGATATTAGGATACCCCCAACAAAGTCAAGAATAAAATCCAAAGTCTGGCATTCAAAGCTGGCTCCCAACTGGCCTCCAGTCCCACAAGTGGCCTCTAGCCTCCCTTGCCTCTTGTCTTCCTCCAATCCTGTCTTATCAGCCAGGCAGGGCTTTCTCAGGGTACCTTCTGTCTATACTCTTCTGACGCCCATCCTACTCTTGATCCCCAGCTTCCTTTCTGACCAACTCACATTCATCCTTCAGACCTCAAGTTAGGACTCCAATTATTGGGAAAGCTTTGATGGACACCCTCTCCCATACCCCTCTCACGCTGAGCTTGTGGTTTACCCTGTGTGCGCGGTGGGGCAAAGGCCACGGGGCCTCAGAGCAGGAATCATGACAGCTCTGCTTTGGGTGGAAGGGACCCAGGGATGTTGGGCAGCCCCTGGTCCTGCTCTTTGGAGAATCACTTCTGTCCAGTGTCTTCCAAAGTCAAATTAGAGAAGGGCATGGAGAAGCATACCCTTTCTGGGGGTCTCCAGACACTTAACAGCTCACTTCCTGATCCTGTGTCTGGGGCCTGGGTATTGCCTTATGTGTTCAATAGCCAATAATGCATTTCTTTTTAAAACTAGGTTGGCTTCTAATCATTTGTGCTAAGTCAACTCCATGGGGCAACAATCTCTTCTGGTCATAGTACTTGAGTCTGAGAATTCCTGCCCTCCTTCTGGCCCCTGGGTTCTGTCCATCATCCTGGCCTACTTCAATGGCCTCTGCCTTGAAGCAGTTTGAAACAATAGCTTCGTGGGGAGATACTACCCATAATCTGATTTTTCCCAGCCAGCATCTTCACAATAAGCGTGAGTGTCTCCTTTGTCTAATGGGGAATGCTTGACAGGAGGTGCTGGGAGAGGCCTGGGGATCCTGAGTATAGTCTGGCTCCATCGTATCTCCCGCTCAATCTCCTGACTCTTTGCCTCTGCTTTCACTGACTTTATCTAACAGTAGAGAATTCTGCTTTTTCAACCCTGAAAGGATTCAAGGTTTAGGAATTGTAGTCAATTTAGATCTCAGAGCACAGACAGAAGAACCTCTCTTAGCAAAGCCTTTTGTTCTCTCTCTGCTTTAAGTCTGAGCTTTAGTTTGAGCTAATGATATAAACGTGATGTCAATGTTCTGAATTTCCCCTTTAGCTCCCCTAATTCTTTGTCTCTAATGAGCACATGGCTGGTGTCCTGAGTTTCGGCAGGTGACAATTTGTGCCCTTTGCCACCAAGAGTCACCACGTGCCTCAAAAGTAACGCTGGGGTCACCCCTGCTCTCCACGCTCCCTCCTCCATTCAGCCTACCTGAAGGGTCTGTTTCCTGCAGCACCCAAGCAAGATTTGTCTTGGTACAAATTCTGTAGCATTTGGGTGATGTGGGGAATCATGTGGAAGAGGCTAGATTCCTTGAACAACACTAATTTTATTTTGTTTTGTTAGAAAGCAGGAAGGATAAAGAGAATGAATGCCGGGGAGGCAACCAGCAGGAGTCCTCACCATTTTATTTAATATCCATATGGTCAACAAGCATTTTTCGGTCACCTACTGCAGTCCAGGCATTAGGCAGGAAAAGCAAAAAGGCAAGTTCCACCTCCTAAAAACTCCACAAATTTGTGGAGATGCAGACATGGATGCCCAGTGTGAGAATGCCATAACAGGCAAAGAGAGTGCTGGGGGAGCCCACAGTCAGGGCAGCTGACCCAAAGTGGGGGTCCCAGAAGAGGTGACTCCTCCCCTCGCTGATGGTGTGCTCCTTGAGGCTGGGGGCTTTGTCTTACTTATTTACCACTGTATTCCTAATGTCTGTCATAGTGCCTGCCACATAGTAGGCGCTTAGTGAGCATTCATTCAATGAATGATAGTGACACCCTAGATGGACCTTGAAAGATGAGTGAGTAAGAGTTATCATCGTGAAGGAGGTGAGCAGTGTGGGCACATGTACATGGGAGGTGTAGCGGGCAATGATGTCTTTGAAATGTCTTGAGCATGAGAGGTAACCGCTCTTCCTTCACTCAAAGGAGTTTTTTCTCCCTGTTTCCTCATGTTCTCAGTGTGACCAGCATTCTGTTATGAGAACTTTACAAGATCAGGATTGTAAGTCCAGTTTTCAGCAGAACGGTTTTCCCTTTTGGGGAGTTTGCCCTCCCCTGGAATGGGTGCCCATTAGGCGACTGGGATGGTTTTTTCAGCCCATCCCATAGGTACCTTAGGGAGACATCAGCATGCCTTTCAACACACCTGCAACTCCTTTTGAGACAAAATAAAAGAACAGCTGCATAAACAGCTCAGGACATTCAGCAAAGGGCAGAGGAGAAAGACAAAGTGTACATTTTAAATAAAGTATGCAACATCTTAAACTGCTGTTATTGTAGTTCTTATTTGAACCTTAAAGATGAGAAGGTTGGTCTCTCAAGGCGCTATGGACCTTCAACTGGGACCCTTCCAAAGCTTTAGATCAGATTAAAATCTAAACTTCCTCCAGAAAACTGCCTTCAACTCTTCTACTACTTGGAATCTGTGTCATCCTGCAACAGTCTATCTAGTGGTTGACTATCTCATCCATTCGAGGAGTGATTTTTGATACCATGTTCCCTTCAACTTGTTGAAGGGGCAGTTCTTGCTCTCCTTTCCCTGTGAAATTCTCTTAGGGAAAAAGCTGAAAGAAAGTAGACAAAACTAGCAAGTGTACAGTATCTGACTTTTTAAAAACTTTAAAAATCTCCTTTTTTTCCCAACTGAGTACATTTCTCAACCTCCCATTTTCACACCTTTCTGAGCAGAGTGTGACCTGATAATCATTAATGGATGCAATTATTCTTCAATTACCCAGAAACTATTATAAGGAATCAGAATCATGGACAGTTCAATGTATGCTGGAAACTCTTCTGAAACCGTCTTTTTTAGACAAAGAATCATATACCCAGTATTTTGAGAATATTGTCTAAACAGAAACTTTAGTGTGACTAGTAAATAAATAAACATAAACGTTAGGTATACAAAACAATTTGTGTAGTTATAGTTATTTGTACTCATGCAGTTACATAGGGCATGTGTATTGATTTCATTATAAATAATGGCTGGTTTTTGTGTCCATAGAACCAGAGCAAAGGAATCACAGTGGCGTCCAGGAACCTGAGATCAGAATCTGAAAAAAAAAATGCCCAAGGTTATATAGCCTTTTGTATGGCTCAGAGTTCCCTGTATGGTTAAGGTGTGGTTAAACAAAGTACAGTCATCTGGTTGTTTTAATATTGTTTAGTATATGACATCAAGAGGCAAATCCTGCTCTTCCTTTCTTTTCATTTTCACAATTATCACAGAATTTCTACCCTAAATAAGAGTAAAATCTCTCTCTCTCTCACACACACACACACACATACACACACACTCAGGACAATGTCTAGAGCAGGCTAGGTCCAGCGATTAAGTTGCTCCATTCAGGACAGGATGTATTCTGACTCCAGTTATCGCTCATGGCTGGTTTTAAGCAACTTAGAGGCTAAACTGTTCTATGTTAAGAATTCCCAAACCTGGCTGCACATCATAATTACCTAGGGATTTATTCAAAATGCAGATTCTCAGTCTCCAACTGAAACCTGCTGATTTCAGAATCCTAAGAGGTGGGACCTGAGAAACAGTATTTCTAAACAAGTTCTGCAGACAAGGCTAATGGAGCCAGGTGCGGGTCCATGAGAATGCCAGCTCTGGGGAAGCCCTCATCCTTCATGAAAATGAATAACTGTGTACATTAAATCCCTGACTTTTCAACTAGTTTTTTAAGTTACTGTGTAGACTGAAATCATATAGTTTGGGGACATAAGTTTGAGGCTAACTGTTGATCTCAGCCGCAAAAAGGCCAGAACAAAGCAGGTATGTCTGGATGCAGCAGGTGCAATCCCAGCGTGAGGAACCCAGGAAGATAGGACTGGGTCCTTCTGACCTAACATGGCCGTCTCCACCCTCAGAAGGAACCGTGTCTCCCTCATCCCACGGGCAGGCTGAGACCAGCAGGCACGGTGTTTTATCTCGTCTGGGCTTTAGGGAGCCTTGTCTGTCCATCACTCAGCCTCTGCCCCTTCACATTTCCTAAATTCTGCACCCATGCTTGAGTTTTGCCTGAGGGCTGAGACCGAATCTAGTGAGGACCATTGCCCTGGTGCCTGTCTTGACCAAAGCAATATCAAACAAAAAACAAAATCCTTCCCTTCCTTACTGCCTTAGGTTTTTTACTGGTTTCCTCTTGTAGGAATCAAGGGCAGGCCACCCAAGAAGAGCCCTTGCGGCATGCAGATTCTATCAGAGCTGAAAACAATCAAGGCCCAAAAGACTCAGAAACACATTTTGACCACCACCACCCCAACACATGAATGCATGAAAAGAATTTAGATGTAGGAACTTCTCTAGGAAGAGAGTATCACTATAGATAACTACACTTTAGTATGAACTAGGAAGAGAGTATCACTATAGATAACTACACTTTAGCATGAACTAGGGGTGGCAGACAAGGAGGGAGGGATATGGCTAAGTCTGTTAAAGTTCCCCTCTACATCCCATTAGTTCTGTGTGGCCAAGAAAACATTTGTTTACCAAACATGTATTCTTTCATATTCCTGTCAATTGCTTCCCTTTTCCATTGAAGTCCCAGACCCCCGCCTCCTTCTCCTTAGTGTTCAGAAGTGACAGCATCCGTGCGGCCTTGGTTGGATCTTGCCTCTCTTGCATTTTGCCCTTTATTCTGAGCCTCGATCTCTCAGCTTTTTTTTTTCACCTTTTCTCAGAATAGTCCAATATTCTTCCTTTTCCTTTGTTAGCCAAAGTTGATATCTGAGAAACTTAAATTTTACAGATGGTGATGAGGATTGTTCTTACCAGTGAGCATGTTCTTACTAGCAAGAAACACTTGCTCATGCAAAGGACCTGGAAGGAATCTGGAGCTGGTTATCTGACCTAGTTAGTACTGACGTCAGCAACAGTCCTAATATTCAGATTTGGGAATCTGGCTTCATATGACATGAAGGAATGAAATTAATTATTAACACTGGAATAAAGTTATGGGGAGAACCAAATAGGACCAAAACAGATGAGATACTTACAAAGGTCCTACTTAATAAGAATGACCAAAAGGTAAACAAAAATAACAGAAAACAAAAGGAACACAGAATCCTCCTCCCTCCCACATACACACACACCACACACACAAAAGAAAGAACAAACAATTCAAATCTAGTGAGGACCCTTCACCCCATTCCTAGACCTCAGTTGGTTCACAGATCCAGAGCCCACTGAATGGAGGGAAGGCTGACTGTGATTCTATAATAATATTATAACAACTCCTACAAGCTTTCTCTTAGTCCTTCTTAAATGTACTGCCATTTACCAGAGCAACTGTACCCAGGTGTCTTAGACCAGGATCCCTAGAAAACAGAGCCTTAGGCAGGACTTTTTTGGAAAGTAAAATCCCAGGGTAATGGGAGTGAGGTAAAAGGGAAGTGAGGCAGGGAAAGATGGCAAATAAATGCAGTGTGATGCATTACTGTGCCAACCACTACTTCATGATATGCTGCTTAGAGAATTGCAACCCAACAGATGTACCCACTTAGCCACAGGGGATCCTCCAGAAAGGTTGTATGCAACAGCTGTGCCTTGGAACAGGAGAGGGAGAATTGGAGAGGAAATTTATCTCCTGTCTCCTGCCTCTCCCTTGGCTGGTCCCATGGAGAGTTAACTCCATCACACTTCTGGATTGTGTCACTTGGTCTGTTCTGCAGCAGTTTGGAAATTCAAATCCTCCAGTCTGTGGAGTGAGGCTTCATCAGAGTTGGGAAGCAGTTGGAGTTTGGAAGACTTGGATTCTGGATGTAGCCCTAAGTCCTCATAGGAACTATGCAGGCCCACACATTGGTCTGGCTGCCACAGTTGAAATACGTAAAAAGGGCCAAGGGAACAGGACGTAGATGAGGCCAAGAGAATCTGAATAAAACATAAGACGTGTCTAATACATAGAAAGTAACTACTCTGATATTTCTGGAATTATTAGACAGTGCCTCTGAGTCACTAATTCTTGGGGATCTCTAATATCCTCCAGTCAAAGTGGAGACTCCTGAGATCAGATTAAAAAACAGAGTTTTGTATTGAATCTGCCTCAAGGTAAAACACTGATTATTTACCCAGCCCTAGAATATATAGTTGAAATACATGTCCTCAGAAACCTGCATTCCCTGCCTGATTTCTGAGATAAGCCTGTTTTACTAGGAAAGCCAAGCAGAAGCCCCAGGCTCTTCTCCTCCTTACCAAAATAGTAAATCAAATATTTGTAAACTGTAAGGATTCAGAAAGTGGCACCACCATTAATATGTTAAATGCTAGAATGATTGTAATTTCTGCCACATCTGCCATTGGATTATGACAAGGTTAATCTGTTGACTTCAAATACTTGCCTCTTTCAATCAGTGAAATTAGTTTGTCTCCCTTTTTCTTTCTTCTTCCCCTTCTAATTTACTAATCTGATCATTTCTACGTGGCCAGTCCAATAGTATTTGCATTCTGGTTTGTCACTGTAATTCTCACCTTTGATTTTTATATTGGCTATATAGGTAAACATTAAATTCTCACAGAATGTCATTTTTCTGTACTGCCCTCCGTTATCACTTGCTTGGCCAACATTCATTTCCAGTAGTTTTCCTCAAGAAGAGCTCATTGAAACAACACTCCTTGAGTGCTTGCATGCTCAAAATTGCTTTTCTTTAACCAAACAGAGTTAGTTTAGCTGGATATAAAACCTTTGAGTCACACTTCTTTTCTTGAATATCATATAAGAATTGTTGCATTGTTTTCTGGCATTGAACTTTTTTTTTCAATTTGACTTTGTGCTTTAGTTCAATGGGTACACCTCATTCACTGTCCGTTGGAAAACTAGTCTAGGTATTAATGAATAAGAGCCACAGTTATTAAACAAGTAAATACACCAGCATTTTCATGCCCTCCTTTACATATTTATCTATGTCTTCAGTCTCATATGTCATGGAAGTGTAGGGCTAGCCTTACTTTTACCCTACCTAACAGTGACTTATCTTTTTGCTTTGCTGACTAAACGAGTCTAATTTTTGAAGTACAAAACTTTACTGGAATGATTCAGTGTTGACTGCTCATGGTCAATTTTCTCTGGCAACCACTTGTGCCCTTCTATATGTATAGATTCAAGTTTTTATTTCAGGAAATTTTTAGCCATGTTATATCTTAAATGATTGTTCTTTGTTTTTGGCTATCTTCTTTGGGTCTGCAATTATGTGAATATTGGGTTTCCTTTATATCTCTTATTTATGTTTTTCTTTATAACTTCTTGACCTTGGATTTCCATTTCATTTTGTATTTTTCTTACTAATATAATATTTGGTCCTTTATTATTTTTTTCTATAATCTAGGTAATTTCTGATTCTTTTTCCAACTTTATTTTTATTTCTATGATGATTTGTTTTGTTTTGTACTATTCCTTCTGTTAACCATGTTTGACCATTTTTTGATGTGCAAAATTTCATTTCAACCTGACATTTTCCCCATCAGTCAGCCAGCTCATATTTTATCTGTTCTTGTTGTTCTATCACTTTTTTTCCCTGAGTGTTTAAACTTCTACTTTGTGATCTTACTTCAAAGAGGAAATTACTCCAATTAATTGTTTTTAATTCCTAGAGAAATGTTTATTCACAACCTTCATCTGTTTCATAGTAATACTTTTTTAGTAGGTATTGTTCATTTTTATTAAGTTTTGCTACTCTTATTGTTGGATATCTTCACCCCAGTGCTTTCTAAGTTCCTATTTAATTTTTGCCTTTTGAGGCTTTGCATTTTCCTTATGCCAACATTGGATCTCTGTGGGTAGAGTGGAGTGGGTGTGTGCATGCAAGTTACCAAGACTAGCTGTTTTTCATAATCCAAAGTCTTTGCTGCTGCCACAGAGACAGATTACTCCCTGAAAATATAAACTTACAATGTGTGAACTTTTCCTAGTCCAATTTCCTCTCTCTGAACCAACCAGGTATGGAAGAGCTACTGCCACTAGATCTGTTCACCTTAGAACCCATGCTAACTGTTGGAGATTACAGATATATTTTCCACTTCAGTGTGCATTTATTTATTACTTTCCCTAAGTGTACTTTTCCTGGTGCTTTCTAGGATATGATACTACTAAGCCCTTTGTTCATTCTTTGTATTCCTTTTCTTCATTTCTGCCTTCTGCTTGACTTAATATGCTTTGACCAGACTTTACACGTACTTCAGAATATGCATCTTCTATCTGTCATGGAAGGTGATAGTGTATGGAGGTTAAAACCATAAATTCTAGAATCAAACGGCCTTTGTTTAAATCCTAGTTCTCAATTTGTTATCTCTGTGACCTTATGCCATCTATTTAATTTCTTGTGCCTCAATAGCTTCATCAG
The DNA here is from genome assembly GCF_030020395.1 of Manis pentadactyla. NCBI lineage: Eukaryota > Metazoa > Chordata > Mammalia > Pholidota > Manidae > Manis > Manis pentadactyla. The sequence continues at coordinate 115,690,275 of NC_080027.1, read as the reverse complement.
AAAAATGGGGATAGTAGTTATGACTACCACTTAGTGCAAAGTTAAATGGATTAGTGTATGTGAAGTTTTAAAAGCAATACTCAGTATATAGTAATTGTTGTATAATTGTTACTTACTGTTATTGTTTTTATTATTATTTTTCACCAAAAATATATATCATTTGCTGGATGTAAGTTTTTTTTCATTGTGCTTTTGAATGATCTGTAGGCAGAAGAAGAAAGTGCTGACTTAACCACCTTCACACCAGCTGATTACCCATCCCTTTTATGCACCTTATTTTCTTCAGTGTCCATCAAACCTTGGTTGTCTATTCATATTTAAAAGTGAAAGACTCAGTTGATCAATACAGATGGCTCTTGTGGGTTTTTTCTGCCATTTATGGCCCTTCTCCGTCCTGAGAATCCTGACTAGCTGTCTGGGCAGGTGTGCAGGGCATGACATACCATGGGCTTCCATTCAGCATGTATTCTGAGCTGTGGAAGTCTAGATTCAAATCATTTCTCTCAGAAATTTGAATGCATTCTCTGACCAATGCCACAACAAGGAGGGCCCTATTCTTGGGCATCGGCTTCCACTCTGGGAACTTTAGGCCCTTCTAGGCAGATTGGCTTGATTTCTTCGGAGAGTGTTTCCTGTGAACCACCATTCAACATGGAGATAAACATTGCTGCTGCTGACGGGGGTGAAGGAGGCCAACAGAGCAGCCATTCACAGGCTGTTTGCCAATCAGCCCTCACGAGCAGGACGAACTGCAGGCTCCGTTTTAGTGGGAGGGCGGGGCCCTCAACCTGCAGGCTTCCGTTTAGGGAGGGGGCAGTCAGGAAGGGGTGCAGACAGGAGTCTCAAAGTCAGCATGGGCCAAAAATGGGAGGGGAAGGAGCAGCAGAATCAGATTTTTCAGATCATGGCCAAGGAGAGAAGGAAAAGGTGAAGGCTGGGGAGCTGAGAGTCTCGTTTAGGTCTGAGCTGTGAGGCCAGGCTGAGCAGGGGAAGGCAGGGGAGGAGATCAGAGGTGTGGGCAACTGGAAGGAAGTTAGAAGCAATATGTGTGGTGATTTACAAAAGTGACTATAAATATTATAAAAGTGTCAGAAGCTCATTTTTAATTTTGTGAGGAACTGACTGTCTCTGACATTGGGAGGAAACAGAGGCAGATCTGGGAGCTTAAAACAGCCAAAAGACTGTATACTTGTATATATACTTATCTTCATATGTGGGCAAGACCACCTTTCTATCCCTTTGGAACAATGTTGGGTTGCAGATGGTTCTCTATATATGTGGGTTGTTGAATGGGGAGATGGCTGTATGTCTAAAATATCCTTTATTAATGGGTACATTCTCACCTTGCATTTGTTTCGGGTCTACCAGGTAAGTGAGAAGCCAACAGAATAAGATAAGAACTGGGGCCCTAAAGAATTTTAGTTGACATTCATGGTTCAGATCACAGCTGTTTGAAAATTCACAGAGGTCTTTAAAAACAAAGATATACCCTAAGAGGTAAACTCGGGGAAGTGTGTGTTTTTCTCGAATGGTTCAAAACCAGCCTGGATCCCAGTGATGCATTTGGATCAGAAAGATTAATCCATCATCTGTTTTTATCATTGTTGGTATTCGTAAGAAGGAAAACTGTACTAAAGCCAGGTAACACATTTGAGATTTAAAAGTCAGTCATTCACTCTCCCTGTGAGCCGTTTTTGTCTTTGCTTGGCTGAATCAGTAAGGAGAGTCCATTGTGGCTAAACTTGCCCCTCAAATGCTTACATGCTCATAATAAATATGCAAACTGATGTGAGAAGCAACTACTGAGTTTTAGATTCCTTCTGTTTTTCTTTAGCATTTCAAAAATAGTCTGTGCCACACAAGTTCCATGAATTCTTTGCAGAATATAAAGTTCTGTAATCTAATAAATTGGGGAAATACTGCTTTATTTATTTTCCTCTTCAAACTTTCTAAAGCACATTAATATGTTAAAGAATCTGAGAAGTTCTACAATAGAGAAGCCTATTTAGTCTGTTTAAATAGTAGTTTCCCAAATGTGGGGTTTTTTTTTTTCTGTATAATTTGAAGCATCCGATGGATTGCACTTGGGGAAGACTTACTCTAGAGCCCATGGCTGAGGTCCAAACACCCACTCGGATGGTGCTGAGGACCACAGCTGGCCTCTGTGGGCCAGGATTCCTGGGCTCTCTGCCTAATTCTGAGAGAAGCTTTTCTGATTCCCCTGAAGACAACTTGCTCCAGAACATTCAATCTTCTGAAAACAGCTCAGTGGCTGTTTACCACGTAACTAATAGACCTGTGACTGATACCCTTCCCTCTTGGTACTCTTAAGGAGGTGGACAATCTCCTTCAGGATTTCTCAAGCCCCCTGTGAATACAGTATTTCAACTTCTAAGCAGAATCTTATTACAAAATATTTTCACACAACTTGACAGTTTCAAGAAAAATCTCACTTTCTAAAATATGACAAAGGACATGTTTAAACAGTACTTCTATAACTCCCTTCTTCATACTTCTATAGCTCAAAATTCTTACTTCTCTTATAGCCCTTAACATATTCTATATTTCATTATTGCCCTTAAGGTGTACACTTTTTCTTATCTATTAGATGCTAAATTACATAGGAGCAGGGACTTTGACTTTTCATTTTCCCCCCGCTGGATTCCACACTGGGTTTTACATAATAGGGGTTCAGTAGATGTTTGTTAAATGTTTGACTAATATTTATAACATCCTTATCACTGCTTAAGGATATCAAGAGGGCTATTTAGAGGCATATATTCTGAGATGGGCTTTGAAGGTTGAACAGGAGTTGACCAGGAAGACAAATGGATAAAAAGATATTCCAGATGGAGGAAAGAGCATGTGGGAACTTAACAGAACTTCAAGCTGATGGATTGGAAAGTGTTTTAGCTGGCTTAAGTGCTGAGTTTATGTGGGAGGGAAGGCAGGGATGGGGTTGGCTGGAAAAGAAGTAGAAAGGTAGATTGGGGTGAATGTTTGAATGACCAAGCAGAGGAATTTAGATATCATCTTCTTTGTTTTTCAATTTTTTTCAGCTTTATTGAGGTATAATTGACAAAATTATAATATATTTAAAATGTACAAAGCAATGATTTCATATATGCATATATTATGAAAGCATTTCCGCCACTGAGTTAATTAACACATCTATCACCTCACATAGTTACCTTTTTTTGTTTGTTTGTTTGTTTTTGGTGAGATTACTTAAATTTTACTCTTGTAGCAAGTTTTAATTACACAGTACAGTATTTTCAACTATAGTAACCCTGCTATACATTAGGTGCCCAGACCTTATTCATCTTATATCTGAAAGTCTTTGCCCTTTTACCAACCTCTCCCTATTTCCCCCATCCTCCCTGACTGTGTCCCAGTCCCTGAAAACCACCATTCTATTCTCTATTCCTATGAGTTAAACTTTTTTTTTAAAGTTTCTTCATATAAGTGATGTCATACAGTATTTGTTTTTTTCTGTCTGGCTCATTTCACTTAGCACAATGCCCTCAGGTTTATGCATGTTGTCCCAAATGGCATGATTTCCTTCTCTTCTAAGGCTGAATAATTCACTGTGTATATAAACCACGTTCTCTTTATCCATTCATACATCAACAGACACTTAGGTTGTTTCCATGCCTTGGCTATTATGAATAATGCAGCCATGAACATGGCAGTGCAGATGTCTCCTTAAGATCCTGGCTTCCTTTCTTTTGGATATATACCCAGACGTGGGATTGCCGATCATATGGTAGTTTTATTTGTAGTTTCTCAAAGGAATTTCCATGTGGATTTCCATAGTGGCTGTACTGGTTTGCATTCCACCAATAGTGTGCATGGGTTCCCTTTTTTCCATATCCTTGGCAGCATTTGCTATCTTTTTATCTGATAATAAACATCCTAACATGTGTGAAGTATAATTAATTGTGGTTTTGACTTGCATTTCCCTGATGATTAGTGATGTTGAGCACCTTTTCTTGTACATGTTGGCCATTTCTTTGGAGAAATGCCCGTTCAGGTCCTTTGCCATTTTTAAATTGGGTTTTTGTTACTGAGTTGTGTGAGTTCTTTATATATTTTGGATATTAATCCCTTAGCAGATAAATGGTCTGCAAATATTTTCTTGTATTCCTAGGTGGCCTTTTCATTTTAGTTTCCTTTGCTGTGTAGTAGCTTTTGAGTTTCATTGGTCTCACTTGATTATTTTTGCTTTTGTTGACTTTGCTCATTGTGTCAAATCCAAGAAATCATTTCCAAGACCAATGTCAAGGAGCTTACCCCCTATGTTTTCTTCTAGGAGTTTTACAGGATCAATTTTATGTTCAAGTCTAATGCATTTTGAGCTGGGGGTTTTTTTGTATGGTAAAAGGTAAGAGTTCAGTTTTATTCTTTTGCATGTGATTGTCCAGTTTTCCTACTAACATTTATTGAAGAAACCTTTGGCTGTTTGGGGTCTTTTGTGGTTCCATATGAATTTTAGGGTTTTTTTTTCCTACTTCTGTGAATAATGCCATCTTGATAGGGATTGCATTGAATCTGTAGATCGCTTTGAGTAGTTATGAACATTTTAACAATATTAAATCTTGTAATCTGTGAACACAGAATATTTTTCCATTTATTTGCATCTTTTTCTATTTCTTTCATCAATATCTTATGGTTTTCAATGTATAGATCTTTCACTACCTTGGTTAAATTTATTCCTAATTATTTTATTCTTTTTGATGCCATTGTAAATGGTATTTTTTCCTTAACTTCTCTTTCAATAGTTCATTACCAGTATATAGAAATGAAACTTATTTTTGAAACAAAGTATATTGACTTTGTACCCTGCAACTGTACTGAAGTTGTTTATTCTAGTAATTTTTCTCTTCTTTTTTTGCTGGAGTCCTTAGGATTTTCTATATACAATATCATGTCTCCTGCAAACAGAGATAATTTTGTTTCTTCCTTTCTGATTTGGATGTCTTTTATTTCTTTTTCTTTACTAAGTGCCCTGGCTAGGATTTGTAATACTATGTTGGATAAAACTGGTGAGAGTAGGCATCAACTTGTTCTTTTTTTCCCTGTTTAGCAGACTTTATTGTGATTATTTTTCAGGGCAGTTTTAGGTTCACAGTAAATTTGAGCAGAAGGTACAGAGATATACCTTAAATGCCCTGCCCCACACATGCACAGCCTCTCCCATTGTCAACATCCCCCACCAGAGTGGCACATTTGTCACAAGTGATGAGCCTACAGTGTCAAAGTATTGTCACCCAAAGCCCATAGTTTACATTAGGGCTCACTCTTGGCATTTACATTCTATAGGTTTGGACAAATTTATTGTGACCTGTATCTACCATTATAGTATCATGCAGAATAATATCACTGCCATACAGATGTTCTGTGGTCCAAGTAATCAGACCTCCCTCCTTCCCAACTCCTGGCAACTACTCACGTTTTCACTTAGATGTCATCTTCTAAGTCATGCGAATCATTGAGGGCTTTGAGAGAGGGACTGGTAGAATCGAGATATGCTCCTTGAAAGCAGGACGTGAGTTTTCCTCTGCATTTTATTTTCTGAATGGTGACGCATGACACAGAGTAGACACTCAACAAATATTGATTGAATGAGTGAGTGCACCTTAGAGAGAGAGGTTTTCTCAGGGCCAGTCTTTACATCTGCAGAACCAGTTTGTAGACCCAATTCTGCCTGGGTGTGAACCTCTATCCAAAAGCATCAGAGCCCCCATTTCCCTAGCTGGTCGTGTGGACAGGCTTCCCAGGGATCTTACTCACCCACCACTGTTTTCTCAAGGCAGCTTCCCACTGTCATCTTTTCACCATCACCAGGCTCTAAAGCGTCTATGAAATGGAAAAGAGAGGCCAGTCAGGGACCAGCTGGCTGTTCCAGCTCCTCCTCTTTTCCACTGCCTTTGGGCCCTACACGCAGACCAGAGCTGCCGACCTTCACAAGCTGAAGAGCAGTTCTTCAACAAGAATTCTTTTCTGCTAATGAGCTTAATGATCTAGTTCTCTATTTAAGATAAACTTTAAAATGTTGTAAGAGTCTTTAAAGCCTTCTGCTGCACTTGTGAGTACTTGTGGCATGATGGTAGGACCGCCCCAACCCCGCACAGCCCAGCAGCAGAGACTGTCCAGATAATGAGGTGGGCGCCCCCCACCTGTTCCCGCCTGAGATTTTTATTGGATCTCTGCAACAAGTGAGTTATTAGCAGTTATTTCCCCCTTTTACAAGTAAGAAAAATGTGGCCTGTGAGGGTGAGTTACTCTGGCTTCTTCTACTACCTGTCTGGCTCCCTTCCAGTTACATAATGCCTTCCTCCCTCACGCCGTGGGGAACATGATAGGCCCTCCCTTGGGGACCTTTCCAAGTCTGTGTTTTTAGTACCATAAGAGGCTGACAGAATGAGAGAGAAGTCACTGGGAGCAATGACTATTTTATTCCTTTCTCATGGGAGAGATGAAGGCCCAGAGAACCTGCTGGTCTCCAAGGCCTCAGAGAAGCAGAGGCTCTAAGGGTCCCTCATCCGCACACATCATGTGCTGGTAACTATCTTCTTTAATCTCAAAAGCTGTCTCATCAATCAACATCTCATTTCCTTAACACCTAGTCTTCAGCCAGCACAGTCTGGGCTTTGGAGAGGTACCTCTCTGACTTGCATTTGTGTATGAATCACTTGGAGAACTAAGTTCCTTCCTCCCTTCCTTCCTTCCCTGGCATTACCCACTAAATTAATGTACTCATCAGTGTGTTGTGACTTTCAGTCTGAAAAACATTTGTCTGGGATAAATCAGGCATATGCGTTTTGTCTTGGACACCAACTTCAATTGATTGACAATGATAACCTGGAACACTGTATAAAAAGATTCTGAGATTGAATCTAGGCTTGTTGGCAGAGTGCCCTATTTGTCAGGCTTGCGGTCAGTTTAGAAGTAGGAAGTATAAATCCACATGCCAATTATTTGCCACCGAAGATCTAAGAGTGCGCTAGGAGATTGAGAGAGTCGGACATACCATGCACCTTCCCAGTACAGACGATGTGTCACAGGTATGACTGAGATACTCAGAGCACTATGGGGATTTGAGTGACTCAAGGATCAGAGTTTATAAAGAAAGGGTTCCATTCATGGTTTTCATTATTGATTTTTACTATGTTCTTCTATCTAGATGTGAGTACTCAGAACTATGAGACCCTCAGATGCGTCAAAAATTGTGAGTCTACTCAGTGAGATTTAAAGATATCAAGAGTGAGGTTCCCCAAAAGAAGGTCATTGTAGACCTCAGGATGCACGTGTCAGAGTTGGGTCAGGCCCACAGGAATGTCCTCTGACCATGTATTCTCCATAGGGTCAGCCTAACCCAGGCAGTGCTGAGGCCCGAAGCACAGTGTGTTTTAATTCTAGAAGGTGCTCCTGAGCACCCCTCCGGGCCCTAGCACTGACCTCAGCTCAGTGAATATTGTGCTGCCCTGGGAGCTCCCTGAGGTGGGAGGAGGGTTACAGAGGCCAGCCGCCCAGAGAGCTGGGAGGACGGCCCTGAGACAGCTCGCTCCAATCTCGGAGTAGGTGAGGCAGGCTTGCTCCTGCACAGCTGGTGAAATGGGGCCACATGGGGAGGAAGAGCAGCTGGGACTGGGAAGGGGGAATGAGGGAAAGAGACTTCCTACAAAACTCATCTTGTTAGGTATTGGGAGAAAAAGGCTGACACATATTGTGGTTGGTGTTAAAAAAAAAAAAAAACAAGAAAAGCAAGGGAGACAATAGGAGGCAATATGAAGAAGAAAATTGCAAAGAGACTGAGCATGTGGAGGGTGCAGAGACGCCACCTCCTGTAGGAGCCCATGTGCTACATGGCAAGCAGTAGGAGCAGAGTATTGAGGGCACAGGACTGGAATGCTACGGAAGCTTCCTCACACCCTCCGTCTCCATCAGCTAAGAGAGAACAAGGCCTCCTGACGGCTGGCTTTGGCCATGCTGCTGGCTGAGAGAGTCCTCATCTGTTCCACTCCCACGGGGCGTCTCTTCCTTATCCTTGAGTCCATCTCTCCTGCTCTTCTTTTTGGGCACATACTGTATTCAATAAATATTTGCTTTAAAAATGGATATTTCCTGTCAAAAGTGCAATCCAGGAGCATAAAACATTAACCTCAAAATTATCAAGGAAGTCGATAATTATTTAAGTTCAAGTGAAACACGGAAGACCAAGATGCTGGAACTGCCCTCAGGACTGTCTGCAGAAGGAGGATTTTGGAGAAAGCCGATGCATTTTCACACTGAGATCCTGTATTTGCTAAAGCTGCCATCTGTGACCAAGCACTCTTGGTCAGAGAATCACAGAGAGAGTTTGGGAAATATCCATGTCTGTCATATCAAAGCCTTTGGTGATAAACCAAAGTGCTAAGTTTAGAGTCAGTTGGGTTTGTTATAAGGAATGCTGGGAGGCAGGTCTGTGCTAAACGGCTCCACTTTTTGTTTTCTCTCTCTTTTTCTCATTTCCCCTGCTTTTCTGTTCCCTTCTCTCTTCTGTATCTTCACTTTTTCTACCAGCGCCTTTCATCTGCACACATCCCTTTCCTGAATCCTTGTATCTCAACATTTAGAAACAAAAAAATCAGTAGAAGCTGAGAAATGCAAATAATGAAGAAGTGCCATACTGCAGGAAGAAGTGTGGACTTGATTTTTACTAACAGTATGACGGTTTGATGTTCAACCACTGAAACAAGAATCTGAGGTGGGGGAGTCTTATTTCCTAGTATGCTCAGGCTGGAGCAAAGTGGACAATAAGAAGGAATGTGCTGCTCAAAGACATGAAATCACCACCTTCCTTCCACTATGCTGAGCAACCTACATGGTCAGAGGCTACCAAGGAGCTGATTCTAGGAACTGAGCCAAATCCAGTCAATTAGGAGAAGTCGGGGAGTGTTTAAGATCTAGTAACACCATCTATCATTAGAATTGAAGTGTTTAACAGGGGATAGCCTGGAGGCTTATCACAAATTTTTCTTGACGTTGGAAACATTGGCTTAAGGGAATAAAAAAAAAAATCACAGATTCTTGATTGGAATTTTAATACATATCTTGCAGCTTGGTTACAGCTAGAAGGAAGGATGTAATTCAAATAAATTCACATTTTCAGCTGTCCAGCACAGCAATAAATAAACAATGGCCAGATAACTTGTTAGAGGCACAGGAATTGGGAGATGGATTCATAGAGATGGTGACACACAGAAAGATCACACCTGAAATGGCTCGGGACTATTGATGCTATTGTTTTCAGTTTGTAGTTGCATCTACGTATATCTCAGATCCCTTTTTCTAAAGAAAAATTAAAAATTAAAAGACCAGCGCTACATGTCCTGTGTTTCATGTCATGAGACATCACTATATAGTCTTACAAAAGCGAGGTGACCTCTCCCAGCCTCTACTGTCATCACAGGGAAAGAGAATATAATGTCAAACGACAGGGTGATCTCCTAATGCAACTCCAAAGTACATGTGTAAATGAGTTGATTCATCTTTTGTTCAGAAAAGAAAATTCTATAAAGCTTCTGAGCAAATACTTGAACAAGTAGCAATAATATTAATAATACTTTATCCGTGGTAGTGGGGCAAAAGATCTGTAGATAATGGAAATCCCTTGATAAAAAGGCAAACCTTATGTCAGTTCCTGCCTGCTGTGCTAGACCTATGCATGGCCAGGGAGCAGGGTGGGTGACAGGTGCTCTCAGTGAAGTTTAGTCCTAGGTATGGAAAAGAAATATTAAAACTTTATTTATCTTTTTTGTGCCTCCTTCTCTGTCATGTCATCACTTAAAATGGCTCTCCCCTCTACTCCAAGACCAGCCTCGTCACTGCTTGCCACATCTCAGGGGCATCTCAAACCTTCTCTTCCTACCACACACCCAGGAGAGGAGTTTTGATAAGGTTAGGAGAGATCCAAGAACATTATTCTAAATTCGCACTATGTGTTATCTTTTGGAATTCATTTCTCCCAGTCCTCTCTTTTGAGGTTGTATCCTGCCTGGGAAGACAGGATGAGTGACCGAGGAGCTTTTACTACTTCACTGTCTAGTGAGAAAAGGTTCCTCCAGGTCTGAGTTCTTTCTTTGGGTTTACCCACGCATGCTGCCAAGGGTTGAGATCTTACGGGCCAGGATTCAGATGTGGTGCCAGTGAGGTGGAACTGGGGTCTGCATGTAATGGACACAGAGAGGCAGCTCCACGTAGTCTCCCCTGACTCACTGGGAGGCTATGTGAGGGTTTGGGCAAAGGACCTGCGGTCAGGAACAAAGCAACTGAACCAAGCTCAGATATTTTGGTCATTTCCTCTAGGAACCTCGTGCGGAGATGCATGGCTGGTCTTGCCGTGCCTCAGTCTCTTCTTGGAACCACGACAAACACATCTCATGCTTAAACCCTCTTCTGGACATCGGTGTCCACTCTCCTCCAGGGTGGTGATGCTGCACCTCACTCCCATCCCACTATCAACCCCAATATCGCAATGTCAGGACCACTACAACTACACGTCCCAGGATTGCAGGTACAGGCGACTCTGCTCTGGCCTCTCTACCCGTCTGTTCCTGCCCTCAGAGTCTTCCCTCTCTTCAGAATTGACTAGAGCATCTCTCTACCCACAGGTTAGGACGGGGAGCACTGGATCCTGCAGCAGCTGTGTTTGTGCCTTTGCTTGTGTTAAGTTTGTAAATCACATTATTCCTACTAGACTGCAGTTTTCCTTAGGGAAGTGAGCTTGACTGTACCCCTGTGTCCTCCCAGCGCCCAGCCCAGTGTTACTCCAGCACACGGACAGTATTAACAGCACTGCTGACATGTCTTGACTAGGAAATAAGAAAGTAAATGAGACGAATCATCTCCCTTCTCCAGGGGAGCGAGCCCCAGAGCCAACAGGCGGACCATCTGTGCGGTGCGCAGGCCCACGGAGGCCCCTCCAGGAGCTCAAAGCAGCCGTGCAAGGCGTCCGTCCTGCCAGCGGGGAGAGCGGCTTCCCAGAAGACGAGTCCCGAGGTGCAGCCGTCCTGGCTGACATTTCCTGTAAAGGCAGAGAAGGGCTGTGACTGGGTCCTCTGAAAACTCTTTCAAGTCTTTGGACCCCATGGGGATTTGCTCAGCTTTTAAAACAGCTTCTCTCTGTTCCCAAAGGGTGAGCTGTTAAAGACTCGGCGCTTAAGCTAAGGAAATCCAGACCTTAGTTCTGCCTCAGAAACCTTGCTCAGTGACTGTGGCATTTTCTAGGGCTGCCATAATAAATCACCACAGACTGGAGGGTTTAAACCACAGAAATTTATCTCCTTACAGTTCTGAAGGTTAGAAGTGTGTAAGATCGAGGTGTCAGAAGGGTTGATTTCATTCTGAGGCCCCTCTCTTGGCCTGTAGTTGGTGTCTTCCTGCAGTGTATTTACATGGTCTTCCCTCTATGCATGTATGTGGCCTAATCCCCTCTTCTTAGAGGGTCACCATTCATACTGGATTAGAGTCCATCCCTGTGACCTCGTTTTACCTGAATTATCTCTTGAAAGGCCTTATCTCCAAATACAGTCAAATTCTGAGGTTCTAAGGTCACGCCTTGAACATATGAATTTTAGGGGACTTAATTCAATGCATAACAGTGATGCTGAGTGAGGTTGGATTTTATGCAATTGAATCTTATCAATTCCTTCAGCAAAATGTATGAACACCTACTTCGTCCTGAACTCTGTTCAGATGCTGGGGGTACAGCAGTGAGCATGGCAGACAGACTGATGTAGAGACAATAAAGGAAAACACATGGCATGTTGAATAATCATACAGGCTATGGAGGAAATAAAAGCAGAGTCAGGCACTGGGAGTCTCATCTAACCCAATCCCCCACCTCCGGTCAGAACTCAGGATAGATCTAGATGAGGGTGGACAAATTTAGGAGGGGCAGTGGTGCAGGTGGGGAGGGATGAGACCAGAAACCCTGTGTTTTCTATAGGTACCAACTTGGTCTTTTCCCTTCCTACTCCGGTCATTTGTCTCACCTATAAAAACCCAGGGTTACAAGGGGCTCTGGCTTTCGGCAAAAGAGGTTCATTGGGGGAGAAAGAGCCCAAGGCACATACATCATTGCTTGGGAGACAGCAGTCTAATCATCTCTGTGATGAAAACCTGACAATCTATTAATTTCATTATGTACCGATTGCTGGCACCAGTTGCAGGCTGATCATGTGCTGGGCACTGAGTTGGGCTTGATCTTATTCATCCTCCCCAAAGCACAAAATACACTGCCACCCTACAGGCATACCTCATTTTTTTACACTTCACTTTATTGTACTTTGTAGACACTGTATTTTTTACCAATTGGAGGTTTGTGGTGACCCTGGGTTGAGCAAGCATGTTGGTGGGGTTTTTCCAACAGCATTTGCTCACTTCATGTCTCTGTGTCACATTTTGGTAATTCTCACAATATTTCCAACTTTTTCATTATTATTATCATTGTGATGGTAATTTGCGGTCAGTAGTCTTTGATATTACTATTGTCATTGTTTTGGGGCTCCACAGACTGCACCGCTGTAACATGGCAAACTTAATTGGTAAATGTGTGTGTTCCGACTGCTCCCCTGACCAGCCATTCCCCCAGCTCAGGCCTCCCTATTTCCTGAGACACAACAATATTGAAATTGGGCCAATGAATAACCCTGCAATGGCCTTTAAGTGTTCAAGTGAAAGCAAGAGTCACATGTCTCTCACTTTAAATTGATAGAAATGATTAAATGTAGTGGTGAAGGCATGCCAAAAGCTAGGAGAGGTGGAAAGCTAGGCCTCTCACACTTAACAGCCTCTTTGTGAATGCAAAGGAAAGTCCTTGAAGGAAATTAAAAGTGCTACTCGAGTGAACACACGAATGATAAAAAAGTGAAACAGACTTACTGCTGATATAGAGAAAGTTTAGTGATCCGGATAGAAGATCAATCCAGCCACAACATCCCCTTCAGTCAGAGCCTTATCCAGAGCAAGGCCCTAACTGTCTTCAAGTCAATGAAGGCTGAGAGGTGAGGAAGCCGCAGAAGAACAGTTGGATGCTAGCAGAGGTTGGTTTATGAGGTTTAAGGAAAGACGCCGTCTCTATAACGTCAAAGTGCAGGTGAGGCAGTAAGTGCTCATGGAGAAGCTGCAGCAAGTTATCCCGAAGATCTAGCCATTCGGGTGGCTACACTAAACAACAGATTTTCAGTGTAGGTGAAACAACCTTTTATTGAAAGGAGATGCCACTGGGACCTTGACAGTTAGAGAGGAGAAGTCAGTGTCTGGCTTCAAGGTTTCAAAGGGCAGCTGAGTCTCTTGTTAGGGGCTAATATAGCTGGTGATTTGAAGCTGAAGCCAAGGCTCACTGGCCATTCTGGAAGTCCTAGGGCCCTTAGGAATGATGTTAAGTCTACTCTGTGCTCTAGAAATGGAACAAGAAAATCCTGGATGACAGCACATTTGTTTACAGCATGGTTTGCTGGCTATTGGAAGTCTATTCTCTTCTGCTCAGAGAAAGATATTCCTTTCAAAATATTACGCCTATTATCAATACACCTGGTCACCCAAGAGCTCTGACGGAGATGGACAACCAGATTAATGTTGCGTTCATGCCTGCTAACACAGCATCCATTCTGCAGCCTACAGATCAAGGAGTCATTTTGACTTTACCGTCTTCTCATTGAAGAAATACATTTCTTAAGGCTATAGCTGCCATAGATGGTGATTCTGCTCAAGGATCTGGGCAGTCAATTGAAAATCTTCTGGAAATGTTTCACTATTCTAGAACATTCATTAAAAACATTTGTGACTCGTGGGAAGAGGTAAACAAATCAACATTCACAGGAGTTTGGAAGAAGTTGATTCCAACCCTCATGTTGAGGAGTTTAAAGCCTCAGTGGAGAAAGTAACTACAAATGTGGCAGAAATAGCAGGAGAACTAGAATGAGAAGTGAAGCCTGAAGACAGGACTGAATCGCTGCAATTTCATGATAAAACTTGAATGGATGAGAAGTTGCTTCTTACAGATGAGCAAAGAAAGTGGTTTCTTGAGATGGAATCTACTTCTGGTGAGGATTCTGTTGAAATGACAGATTGTTGTAATAACAAAGGAGTTAGAATATTCCATGACTTTGGTTGATACAGCGGATGCAGGGTTTGAGAGGATTGACTCCAATTTTGAATGTTCTACTGTGGGTAAAATGCTGTCAAACAGCATGATGTGCTACAGAGGAATTGCTCATAAAAGGAAGAGAGCAAATTGATGTGGAAAACTTTATTGTTTCTTATTTTTAAAAATTACACAGCCACCCTAACCTCCAGCAGCCACCACCTTGATAAATCAGTAGCCATCAACATTGGTCCTTCCACCAGCAATAGGATCATGACTTACTGAAAGGTCAGATGATGGTTAGCATTTTTTACCAATAAAATTATTTTTTAATTAAGGTATGTACCTTGTTACTTTTAGACATAATGCTATTGCACACTTAACAGACTATAACACAGTGTAAACATATTCATTGGGAAATGAAAAAATTAATTTGATTCTCTTTATTGCAATATTCACTTTATTGTGGTGGTTTGGAAACAAAACTGCTCTATGGCCAAGATATGACCCTAATCTTTTCACATTTACAGATTAGGAAACTGAGGCTCAAAGAGGTTATATAACTTGGCCTAACCCATCTCATGCATCACAGTTTTAGTGTCTCTCTGAGTTGTCTAGGGACAGGTGGGTTACTGAGAGAGCTGGAATGGAAAACTGAACATGGAAAGTCAGTTTCCCTTGGCTTCCCCATACTTTTGTCCTCAATTAAAGCTGCCAGCATAACATCTAACCCAAGGACTAATAAATCTTATTTCCAGTAAGTGACTGCCAACATTAAAACATGCAAAAATTTTCAGCATAAATTTTCCAAACGTGGTAACTCATTACTTCAGTACAGACTTGAACTACTGCAGTCTGACCCTGGTGATGAGGGACACACTGGGCATGACCCCGGTGTCATGGTCTTGGACAGGAGCACGGTATATTTTACAACCATTCAGAAGCGTTCTGGAACTTTCATTGGCTGTCCCAAAGTCTTCTTGACAGCATCAGTTACGGAGCCTTAAAACACACTCCTCCTGGTGGTTTGGGGCCTCTCAGCAGCAAGTGGACTACACGGAGAAGAGAAGCCCTTCTTTACAACATTTCCTTGCATTCTGATCTCTCTTGCAGAACTCTGGCCAATGCTTTGAGGTCTGGCCTTACTGCTATGGGTGCTGTTTCATCCATAGCAATCCAGAACCCTTCTTGTGTCTCAAAGGAAATCTTTGCTTTGGGGACAATGTCCTCTTTTGTTAAATGTGAAGACCAGAGTTTAGCTAAAAAGCCAATGTTGCTAGATAACCCTACTTATCAGATAGGTTTTTTGTCATTTGGTTTCTTTATGGGTTTTTATTTCATATCCTTTGCCCAGTTTTCTACTTTCTTTTTCCTTTTTTTCCTTACTTATTTTAAAGAGTTCTTTATATATTCTCAATACTAATCCCTTGGTAAGTACATGCTAGCAAATATCTTTTCTCAATTCATGATTCTTGATTTTGCTTTTTCATATAAAGATTTTAGTACTACATTTGTGCTTAACCACTTTTTTTTTCATATGTGCTTTTGACATCTTTAACATTATACACTCCACATTTCATATTCCACCAACAAAAATTACCTAGCTATAGTTTTTCTAAAAGTTTTGGCTTGAGATTTAGTAATTATTGTTTTAAATATAATTTTCAAAAGGCAAATGGTATTAGTTGTCATAATAAGAAGTGCCTGCCTTTGGAGCATGTGACTATATTCTTTAAGAATGAGGTTTCTCTCTTCTGATGGTGGTGCTAGTGTTGAGTTGCTGAACAGTTCTCTAATTCTGGAATCCATCTAGATCTCACTGTAGGGCAGCCTGTCTCTCTCCTCTCACTCTATTAAGTAATTAAAATTGAAATTGCATAGGTATCTAAGAATACTAAAACCTTTTCCATCATATTCCTCTCCATGATGCTTAGGTTGGGAGATAGGTATATTTTATGTGCGTATCTTGGTAACTGATATTTTTCTACCTATTTCTTGGATGGAATCATATTAAAATTAATGTAAGTTTTCAGACCTAACTGAAATTAACCCATAAGGGGCAACCATGATCATAGAATGTTAGAATAGGCTAGGTTATCGTGTACTACCAATAAGCCCGGGGGCCTAATGCAAGTTATTTCTTGCTGTCAGCAAGGGTCCAGAGTACAGGAGGTTGCTTACATCTTATGGCCCCACCATCTCAACAGGAGGGCTCTTCAGTCACTGGGCAGGTGAAGGGACAGCTGGAAAATGGCTCTGGCTCTTCTCTGCTTTGGCCTAGAAGTTGGGGCACGTCACTTCTACCCACAGCTTGTTGGCTAGGCCCTGTCACATGACCCTACCTAACTGCAAGGAGGGTAGGGAATGTGAGAGAGCAGATGGACTATTTGGGAAGCCTCACAGGAGGCCAGCCAGAGATCAATAGACCATCCACCAAATTTGCACCTTGGTGGTTGAGAATTCACTGCACTGTAGCTAGATATAGAGTCCTGCTTAAAACTCGCAGGTCGGAATACTGTGCAAGCAGATGCTAAGTAAGAAAACGGGCCTTCTGAGGTGAGGGGGGCAGGGAAGATACATACAAGTCAACAGAAGTAAGGGAGAGAGAGAATGCATTAAACAGCGGCTATTTCTGAGACTATGCTGATCCCCATTTCTAGGTGGGAGGGTGCCCACGTCGAGTAGTAAAACAAGGCAAGACAGAGGGAGGGCTTCCCAGAAATTTAAGATACATAAAAATGTTTTGAATGTGAGCAGAACTCAAGTTCTGTGAAGGAACTCTTTGCTGAGAAGCCCCAAGGGTGATTTATCAACAGGCTAGAAGACATTGCTCAAACATTAAGGTAATTCTTTGTCAGGGTGTGCTTGCAAAAGAAGGGGGTGGGGGAGTAGGTCAAAAAGACACGGGCATTTTCCAAATGGCAACGGTACACGAAAGAACATATCAGTTCCCCATGTCTTTATGTGTTCTGCAAAAACTGTCATTAAGGTGGGATTCGGGGGAAAAAAAATAAGTGAAAACGAACCTCTGGTGCTTTTCAGCAAAAGAAAAGCTGTAGGGAGAAAGGGAAAAAGTAACCAGTGGCAGAAAGTATGGAGAGGAGAGCAGTAATTGTTTTCCAACTGCAGGAGATAAAATGCGTATCTAAGAGGTAGGCCTGACCTTCTTGCAATGCATGTATCAGGCTCAGGAGTGTGGAGACAAAGGGAAGAAAGTCGCAGGAGAGACGGAGCCCGACTGCAGTGGCTGTATGCAAAGTGGGGGCCACTGTGGAAGACGGAAAAGATAGTCGAGGGAAGTGGAGAGCAGGAGAGTAAGGCAGAGTGATAAGCGTTGCACAGAGAAGAGAAGCGGGAAAGGGTGAGATAAGTCCCTAGAAATTAGCAGAGGCCAGGAGTTCTGGGAGGAAATTATCTGAGCGGCCAGAATCTTTGGGGAGACTTATGATGCCAAATCCGTGAAGACATATAGTGCTGGTATCAAACCAAGTCCCAGGCTGTGCTGATCCTAGAGCCGTCCCCACATACTGTGTCCTTTCTGAGTGTCAAGTGCAGGTCCACTGAGTACACATCTCACTGAGCTCATGGTGATAAAGGAGCGGTAACAAACAGTAAATAGGAACTCGTATTTTGAGTGTTTGCTGTGTGCCAGGCAGGCCCTGTTCTGAAAGCCTTACAAGTGACGACTCCTTTAATTGTCATGCCAGCCCTACAGTCACCTTCCCATGCCTCTGTCTCTTCATCTACAAATTGGGAGCAGAGTACCCCTGCCTGGTACTCTAAGAACTGAGGTGGGCCCAGCAGTAATGTCACCATTTGCAGACAGGGCCAATCCCTCCTGGCTGCTTTGTTGGAAAGTTCCACTCTTGGGAGGAAGGAAGGGGCAGAGAACTGGGGAGATGGGGTACGGAGGGGGTGATGGCGACTATGGCCTTTGCCACTCAGCTCTGGAGGTGTCACTCCTCTGCCCTCCTACTTTTCTGTATCAGTGGGTCACATCTCCTCAGTTGGGCCAAAGGAAAGGGAAACAGTGAAATTTTAGGGCTCATGGATATTCACACAAACAGAAACAGAGCGAGAGCTTAGGTTTCCTGGTGCCTCGGCAAGTGAGTGGGCCTTGCAGAGCCACAGGGCAGGGTGCACGCATTTTAAAACAGAAGGCGAAGGTCATTTTTAAAGCACAAGGGGAGATGAGCAAAAATGCCCTGGAGTGCCAAGCGAGAGGTGAAAGTTTGAAAAACAGCAACTAGGTGTCTGCAGTAGCAGAGGGAGAGGTCAGTGCTGGAGGTCCTGGAACCTGTGGTGTTTCTGCATTGACCTACTATTGCCCTGAGGAGGCTGGGGAGAGCCAGCAAGACTCCGGACTTGTCCTGAAGCAAGTGCCCCTCGTTCCTTCTATCATCCTTGTTTGTGAGTCTGAGGGTTTGAATCTTGCAGTACTTCCCTTTGGTAACCCAGAACCAGCTTCTGTAACTGTGCCCAGCTCCTTTGGTCTCCTGGGGCCGGCACATCCATCTGCTTGTTTCCCTATTACACCTTCCATTTATGGCTGTGATGGTCTTTTGTAATAAGGGATCAAATACTGTACCTGTGCTTCCAAATGCACCATCATTTATTGTGTCCTGATACAAAAATAGCTTCCTTGAGCTTAAATGGGCCAAGATACTCTTGTCATGTTTTTGTTTTCATCAAAGGACCAGGAGGAGGGAAGGCTTCCTGGAAGCCTGTTTGTTTCTGAAAATCAGTCAATTCATAGACTCTTCAGTCCCAGAGAGATATGAGCAGATCCTGAGGCCCAGGCTCCTGCCTGCAGGCAATGACGCTTTTATTCCAAGCCTGCCCGAGGACCCATCGCCAGGATCAGTCACTGGGATGAAGCTTCACATTTAGTCCTAAAGGTTTCTTTTACCTTGTGGCTATCTAAAGTCTCCAGTGCTTGGTAGGGAAGGGTGGAAAATGGATCCCTTCTTCTTCTACTGGTGAGGTACTAGAGGTGAGCTAGGTACAGACTATCTGGAGAGCAAAAATCCTTAATATATGTGCATAGTTTGTAACCCAGCACTGCCATGTCTAGAAATATATCCTAAGGAAATAATCAGATCATTGCACAAAGATGAATGAACAAGAATGTTCAGTAGGACTTCATTTACTGGAAACAACCTAAAATGTCCAACAGTAGTGACTGATTAAATAAATCATGACAGAGTCAACAGTGGATTATGCCTATATTTATTTTAGATGATATTTATATATACTTAACATGCCAAGATATTTATGATATACTATAAGAAAAGTGAGTTGCAAAAGAGAATCCAGGGTACAATCCTGTGTTTACATACATGTGCCTAGAGAAAGTTTGTAACAGCAAATAATAGCAAGATGTTGACCCTGGTTGACTTATGAGGGTGGAAAGATGTGATATAATTTTTTCTTTCTTTGTCTTCTATTTTTTTTCTATAATGAATAGCATTCTAAAGCATAAACAAACAGATACATTAAAAAAAACAAATCTTACTGCTTAGAATTGTTCACATTTCTTCTCCCAAATCAAAGTGGTACCATTTTCTGAGCTATCATTGATGAAGGAGGAGAAGAGAACACTATTCCACCCATTTATTAATACATTATAGAGATTGCAGTGAATCCAAGTGTGGTTTTGAAGAGGAAAAGGCATCACAAAGATTTAGTCTGAATGGTATGAATAAATGAGAGAGAGAGAGAGAAAGAGTGAGACAGGGAGAGTTGTGTGTATATGTGTGTGTGTATGAGTCCAAGTTAGGAAGGCTTAACCCCTGTGCCTTGTTAATAAATGCAGATTACCATTGATTGATGTTCCTCACCTAAGCATTTTTTCTGTGAATAGGACCCTTAGACTAGGGGTCCTTATATCACATCTTTCCACCCTCATAACTTAACCTCTTTTTCCCAGGTCCTAGCCAGTACCTGACATACAGTAAGTGCTTGATATATATTTGATATGGGAATTAATTTTCAAAGCGATGCCTTCCCTTTCATTGGATCCCTGTGGCTCAGTAGGTGGAGATAGTGGAAGTAATGGATGCAGTAAATCAGGCTGACCTGAATTCAAATACTGGTTCTGCAACCTATGAGCAATTTGATCCTCTATTTCCTCTTCTGTAATATGGGGATGATACTATTATTGATCCTGCCACATTACTGTAAGGCTGAGAATCAGGAAGTTTCCATTTTTGAAACCCCTTTTTGTGGATTTTACCTTAAAGCCTTTGAAAACTATTTAGCCATCGGCCAGTGTTAAAAATCCATCCATTGAAGCCATTCTATAAAACTTGGGGTTCAAGTAGCCTCCTTTAGAATAAAAGCACAGCAGCATCGAAGTCTCCGTCTGAGAGTGCTTCTCCTGGCTTTCTCACCCAGGATATGGAAAGAAACTGTGTAGCAAGAACCGGTGGCTTATTAAGTAGCCTTATCTCTGTTCAGCATCTCTCCGTAAATAAGTCAAGGCTCAGAGCACCACTGTGCAAGTACTGGAAATGTTTGAGGCCTTAAAATAGCAAAATGCTTTGAAGAAACCCATCTTCCTAATGGAAAGAAAAAAAGAACACACAAGAAAAACGACTGTCAGTTATTTATATATAGCCCAGGCTTCACTGTGTGACAAAAGTGATTCCTGCTGATTTACAATTCTCTTCAAAAATTAGTTTTGTGTATCGTATTCAAGGAGGCTGGAGATTAAAGAAGGAGCAGATCAGATGACCGCAGCCCACAGCTTTCTCTTAGGGAGGCTCCAAAGAGAACTTCCCCATAAAATAGTTTCATTGGACACCACATAGACTTGGTCTCCACTGACATCATTTAAGCCAAGGGTTTGTCCACATAATCAGAATGACCACGTAAGAGTTGCTGGCAATGTAGCAGATGGAAAAATAGTTCGTGTTTATTTTGTTCTATTCTTTGCTTTTACTACTATGTTACGAGTACCCCCAAACCAAGAAAAAAGAAAATCATAGAGATCCCATGTAGTTAATACAGTCAGTGGATCATAGAACTGCTTCACTCTTGAGATTTTTCACTATGTGCATGTGTGTGCATGTGTGACTTGTCCCCATTAAGGCTGTGCAGCAGTGACATATCTCATGCAGCTGGGCAAAGACATCGGACCCCAAGATATATGCCAAAACATATGCTCCTCTGTTGTATATTATGAACAGTGATGGGTAGCCAGGCCCACTAATTAATATACTGGAATATTCACCTCATACAATTTTTAGATTATTAGTTTGCAAAGTAAATAACTGATATTGGAGCTCTGGCGCTCCTTTGCCCTGCTCCTTGACATTGACGGCACAAATGTCGTGGCTTTGAAGCTGCCTCGTTCCTGCCGCCTGTGGCACCTCTGGCTGCCCTGTAATGGAGAAGTCAGGTGAGTGCTTGTGTGAAAGTGAAGTCTCCATGCATGCCCTCCCAGGAGAATGCTTCCCTGCTCCTCTGCTACTGGAAACAGCCCTGAGTGCTGGCAGTGGCTCCTGAGCTCAGAGTATCCAGGGCAGCTACTGACAATATGTGCTAATCTGGGACCAACCAAGTCAATTGCCTGGGGATGTTCAGTCTCAGGTATATGGTGACACGGTGCTACGAGAGGCTCAGTCAGCTCCCACGTGCTGTTGCTTCCACAAGTGGGCAGATCAGGCTATGTACTGCCCCTGTTCTATTTTTCTCACTAAGTTTTAAATGCATAATCACCCTGAGATGGGGGTCAGGCCAGTCCCAGTCAAACAAAGGAACTCTGAGGCTGGCCTGCCATGTGAAAACTGTCAATTATCCTATTTTATGTCCTACCTACATTTCTAGTAGCAGGGTCCTCATTTCCATTAGACCAATTTGGTACAATGCTGCATGTTCTAATCCTTTTACCATCTTATCTGAACAGGAGAAATGAGTGAAAATGAAAGGGGGAGGAGGACAGAGAGGGAGCGGAGGAAGAAAAGGAGACAGAAAGGAAGGAAGAGCATCATTTTGAAGGTTGAATTTTAACTCCTGACTTGACAATCTGTTCCGAGCGAAGGCAACACCGTAACAAGAGCGGGTCACTGCCGTACAAGAAGGGTGATTCTCGTTCCGGAGTGACTTGGTTTTAAAAGCCTTGGTTCTCTGATTTTGAGACTCTTACTCTGTGAACAAGGAAATTCCTCACAGATTCTTGTTATTTTTCTGTGGACCAACCAGTGGGGACATTCACCCTTTCCTGTGTGAGCTAACTCTTAGAGCCATAATGAAATGTTTGAAAAAACAGTATGATCATTTTCTGTGGCAATGGAACAAATTAGGGCAAAGTCAGTGGCGTCACACAGTGCACATTTATCTCAGTTTCCCCAGGTCAGGACTCCAGGCACAACTTAACTGGGTGCCCTGCTCAGGGTCTCCCATGGCTGCCGTTGAGGTTTCAGCCAGGCTGTGTTCTCACCTGGCGGCTCCACTGGAGAGGGATCTGCTTCCAAGCCTGCCAGGTTGTCTGCAGACTTCATTTCCTTGAAATTAGCTGTGGGATTAGGAGGTCCTATTTTTTTTCTGGCTTTCAGCTAGAGGCCACCTACAGTCCCTTGTCACATGGGCTTCTCTGATGTCACTGCTTACTTCATCAAGCCTGCAAGAATTGTAGCTCCAGCTGGCTAACCGTGGAGTCTTCCACCACACACTATAATCATGGGAGTGACATCCGTCCCCTTTGCTGTCCTCTGTTGGTGGCAAGGGAGTCACAGGTCCTGCCCACACTGAAAGGGAGGGGATTGCACAAAGGTATGGATGCCTGCTAAGGGGTGGGATGCTTGGGGATCCCCTTAGGGTTTGTCTGCCACATACCTGGGGTCTCTTCCCACCTCTCTCACCACTCTAACCTTATAGGAATTCTCTCCCAAACCATCAGGATCCATGTTCTATAATAATATTCAGGAGGCTAACCAACCATCCCCATTTACTCAGCACTGTCCTATTTTTAGCACTGGATATCTCACATTCTGGGGAACCTCTCAGCCTCGGGCAAACCAGGACAGCTGGTCACCCTAAGCAGATCATAGGCCCTCTTTATTTTCCCCAGTATTAAGGGTGAAAGAGAAACCAAAAATGTTTCATCCAGAGGTGGTCGAACTGTTCTCCAAGCAGCGCTTGGAGGTCCATTGACTTGAAGGAGATAGTGAGGTGATGCTGACTAAGTGCACTTTTCAGTCCCTTCCCACCATTCTACTACCAGGGACCCCAGCTCCTGACTTGCTCACACATGTTGGATTCTGTGTAATTTGTTCTGTAAAGTATGGTTTCATGGCCAAATGCTGATGGCTTAATACTCTCATCTCACATATGAACAGTCTAGGTCTCCAGAGGAGGTAGAGGCAGGATCAGTGTCTTGACTTGTAAAGCCAGAATTCTCCTACAACACCATGCAGGTGTGCTAAGCATCTCTTGGCCATCTGCTGTGTGCACAAGCTCTGGACTTGGTGCTGGGGCAGTGAAGGAGAGTTTGGGGTTTGTCATTGTTGTTCTTGTTATCTGTTTTGTTTTGTTGTGAAAAGGCTAAATCCTACCCATACAGTTTCCAATCACATTGGTGAAGACCTAGGTTGGGGCTACGATATACTCAGCTTAACAGATTTACCTGAATTGACTAGTTACTAAGGAGTCAGCAATGGTGATTTCAGCTCCCTGAAAATAAAAATTTACCTTAGAGTTATGTTATTTCAAAACAATATAGGAAAGTGTGAATACCCGAGTTTGAATACACAGCTTATGCCTGTGTCAGGGACTTTCCAGTCTTTTAGCATAAAACAAAAGCCCCTATGCTATAAATCAATCAATCAAGTGGCAATTCTATATCTATAAGCAGAATAGTGGTCCAGAGCAATAACCTAGTTCCCCACCTGCCCAGCTAGGCAGAATTCTGTCATTTGACACCACCATTTAGGCTGGCTGATAAATAGCTCTCAAACCATGGAGTGATAATCTCAGAGAAGTTTGATTGGCTTTACCACCAGTTTTTCATTAACCCCAAAGTGAACCAAGGGTGCTCTAAATAGGTTGGTGGGCATAACATCTATAGAGGTATGAAGCTGTTTGTCCAGGCTCACTCAGCAGAAGAGCTTTGCAACAGGGCTTTAAGTCCTTCACCCTCATGTGGGTCCGAAGAGCAGTCCTGCTCAGGATAGCCCTGGCAACTAAACATGTTCAGGTACAAACGCATCAAGCAGCTGACGTCGTAGACTGGCCAGTAGGGCTGGAGGATCACGCACTCTCTCATATGAACTTTCAAGGAAATGCCTGCTTGCAGATAAACAAAGAGGTTCCTCTGCCAAATGAGTTTGGTAAATGCTGGATGGAATAGAATTCAATGGCATGAATTTATTCTAGGCATTTTCAGAGCCTATTTTAATTTCGTGAAACTCAATACTGACTCATAATTGGAATCACCTTCAGAGCTTTTAGGAAATTTCTTATGAATTTGTTATTTTTTAAATACCTTTCTATTTTGTAACCATCAAGACTCATGGACCGTGGGTTTTTAAGTAAACAACAGGTATAAAGCAACATCAAATAATGGGTTCTGTGTACTCTTCTATAAGCTTCCCCCAGTGAAAATATTTTACATAAACACTGTACATTGTCAAAATGAAATTAGTGTAGATATAAAAAATAGTAATAGTTCAGATGCATACTTCATTTGGATTTAATCAATTTTTAATATACTCTTTTGGGGGTATGTGTGTATAGTTCTATGAAATTTTATCATGTGTACATCTGAGTAACCAACACCACAATCAGGTTATAGAACTATTCTATCACCATGAAGAAATTCCCTATGTCACCCCTTAAGTGTTAAGACTGTTCCCCCAAGACTAGCCTTTGGCAACCACAGATCTCTTCTTCATCCCTATTTTTGTCACCTTGAGAATGTTATATAAATGGGATCATGTAGTATGTAACCGTTCCAGATTGGCTTTTTTTGGTGAGCATCATGACCTTGAGATCCAAGCAAGTTGTTGCATAGATCAATAGTTTATACTTTTTTATTGCTGAGTAGTTTTCCATTGTATGGATATGCCACCTTTGTTGATCTTATCAGTTGAAGAACGTTTGGGTTGTTTCCGGTATTTTGGCTATTACAAATTAAGCTGCATATTTTTATGTGAACAAATGTTTTCAGTTTTCTAGAATACATGCCCAGAAGTGAAACTGCTGGGTCAAGAGTATCCTGCAGAGTTTTTAAAAACCCTAGATGCTCCTTCTTTCACAAGATGTTGAACTGATCACAGATGCATATTCTCCATGAGATATCATTAAACAACACAATTATAAACCCATATCAATAAAGACAATGCAAAGGAGAAACAGAAATAGATAAGATTTTTCCATGAACTGTTTTATTGGAAACCAGAAAGTGGATGGAGGAGTAATAACTGATGAAAGAGAATTCAGGAAACCCCTGAGTAGAGAATGTATCATGAAGAAGAAGATAATGAGCCCATTGGAGTCCAGAGAAGCTGGGGAGGGCAGACAGAGCCTTATGTCTTAAGATTATATCTTAAGATTAACTGAAGGCAATAGGTATTTCAGGGAATGGAAAGAAATTTAAAAATTTGTAGATATATTCAGAAAAATTAAGGAATATACTTTTATTGCATCTGTACATGAGAAAAAGCTGATAGATAAAAGAAATGACCAGAGAACAAGAAAAAGTTCTTGTCATTTAAAAATATGATTGCTAAAATGAAAAAAAATCCCTGTACAAGGCTGAAGAGATAAATCTGGAGAAATGTCTCAGAAAATGTCTTTACAAGGGAAGAAATAGAAAATATAAGATACTTCAAACATTGTAGTTTAGAAGATCTAATGTGTAATTAACAGGAATTATCAAACTAGATAATAGTGCAAATGGAAGTGGGGACTTATCAGAGAATTAACACAAGATAATTTCCTAGATTCTTCAAATGGGAAGACACTAAGTGCCAGGCATAATGAGTAAGAAGAGTCTCAGTTAGACACACATGTGAAATGAAATTTCAGAACAGTAAGAATGAAGAAAAGATCCTTAAACCTTTTGGAATCAGAAATAAGAATCTTATGGGCATTGTATCTCTTATCAGGAATAACGGATACTGGAAGACAATGTATCAATGTCTTTAAAATTCAGAACCAAAATATTTTGAACCTAGACTTCTATACCCAGCCAAATCATCAGTAAGTGCTAGAAACAGAGCCTTTTTAGATATGCAAGGATTCAAAGGTATGCCTCTTCTGCTCCCTAATAGGAAGTTTCTTAAGAAAAATGCCAGTAAATGAAAATGGTTAAAAAAGGAAGAGGAAAATATGGAACCCAAGAAAAAAATGGATTGTGTCTGAGGACAACAGCTACAAACAGACCCAGAGAGCAACTATTCTAAGCTGGAGCAAAATGAGGAAACAGGAGATAAGTTTTTAGAAATAAGAGTAATAGACTAGAGCTGATAACTGACATATTGAGAAAACTTGAGAAAATTGTAAAAGGGAAGTATAGAAAGGAACAACTCACAGTTGTCTCTAGAAATATTTTCTTTTGAGTATTAAGGCTGCTGAGAAGGAAATATAAGCTGAACATCATAAGAGATTTCTGCTATAACGTCATATAGGCATCCTTGAACTATTTCATGATCTACAAAATTACACAGTAAGAATAATAGGGCTTACCAGAAAAATCAGGCTTGGCTGGTGACTCAAAATGTGTGGGAACTTTGTCACTAACAAAAACAGTAATAATCCTAAGAAAAATATTAGCACAGTTGACTGCTGTCATTTGCTAGAATTATAGTTTCTCCTTAAACACTTGGGTTCTGCTTCTCCTTGGGTATGTTGAGTCTTGAAGACATCCACATCTATGAGACCAGGGCCATCAAAATTAAAATGTACAATCCAGGGACAGCTTTCTTCATTAATCTATTTATTTATTTATTTATTTATTTATTTATTAACACAGAGACAATACCTTTGCAGGAGTGACATTTGCATTTGCAGCTTCTCTCGGTTACTTACCATAGAAGCTAAACCCACCTCCTCTTCAATGGATGAAAGGCACCATTCAAGAATGTTTTCTTAAGATCTTTATACAATGTCAAGGATTTCTCCCTAATTGTGAGAAAATTTATACTTGATTTCTTCAAACATTAACATGCTGGGAAAAAAAAATCATCCATGAAGTAATACAACTTCTTTGTCCTCACGTGGTGCCTATGTACCCGTTGTAGAGGCAGAAGAACACACTGTTCCTGACTCGGCAGAGGATGACACTCGCATGACTGTACGTATGAATACCGTTTATGGGTTTCCAGCTTTCAGAATGAACCTACGGACATGCATAAGGCCACTACCCTTCTTGCTGCTAGCACCGCCGTCTTCCTGAAACCACAGAATCTGCAGAGACTTTCCCTGAGGCAGACTGCAAGCAGAGGTGTGGGCCTGCTGCTGGGTCCCTCAGGCAGAGCTGGGGGACTGAGCAGCGCCGTGTTCATCCGGGGAAGGATGGAGGGGAAGTGGCATAAATGAGCCAAATCTTCACCCATTATAGACGATAGCTCTAACAAATGAAAATGACAGCAATGTGTTCTGTAACACATAATGGTAACCATCAAAATAACTAAAAGGAGAAATAGGGTTAGTTGTTTTGGGGGTAAAAGCCTGGAGGGATGGCTGGGAGGGCATTGGAGGAGGCTGAGGCACTATTGCTTTTCTTTATTAGCTCTTCTATATTATTTAAAATTTTAGTTGAACCAAATGCACATGTTAATGTGATGAAAATGAAGAAATGAACTTTTAAAAATGTGTCCTTCTCTCCATTCCTGCCTCTAGTCCCCCACTGTCCCCCCACCCCCATGGTTCTACAAGCACTATAAAATTCTGATTCTGGTGGGACCAAGAATTTGTATTTCAAAAAAGGTGCACAGATGATTTTGTTCCTTTTTAGAGGATAATGAGAGATGAGGGCTTGAAAAAACTTGAGGACTTTATAAAGGGGAAATATAAAAAGGAATAATTCGTTCAAAGAGGTTAAACATCATTTGTCCAGTCAGCCCATAGGGCAAGAGGGATAAGGTGTTTAATTTATTTGACTTAGAATCTTTCTTTCTTTTTTTTTCTTTCCTCAAAGTATTTCACAAAATTTATGTCCTGTGAAACATTCTTTAGGAAATGCAGACCATTTGCAAATGTACACCATTCTTTTGGGCAGGAGGAAGAGGGAAGAACATTTTGTCTGAAAGAAACTAAGACAGTAAATGCTTTTGGTTCAGTTATCAGGATTCCTAGCCTCCAATCACTGAGACAGGAACTTATATGGTCCTTTTCTCGGGAGAAGGGACAGGTGACATTCACTTACTGGCATGCCCTCAGTGGCACATCTTAACAATATGTGTTAGGACGAGGGAGTTGTATTGGTTCTTGGATGATTTTTTTCCCCAACATGTTAATATTTGAAGCAATCAAGTTATAATATTTTTCACAATTATACATTATACATTGACATTATGCAAAGATCCTGAGGAAACAAACATTCTCGAGTGGCACCTTTCACCCACTGAAGCAGAGGTGCGTTTAATAGCTTCTATATTAAGTAATCGAGGGAAGCTGCAAATGCAAATGTCACTGCTGCAAAGATATTATTCTTGAATTTATATATATAAAAAAAGATGAACGAGGAGGGCTGTCCCTCGAGTACACATTTTAAATTTAGGCCTAGCTCTGCTCCCTGTTTGCCATATAGGCTTTTCCCTTTTTCCTCAATTTATTCCTCTGTAAAATGGGAGTGGGAAAGGGGATGAAGTGACTGACTTCTAATCTTCCTTCCAACACTGACATTCCAGGATTCTATGTTCTCTGAGGATGTGGAATGTTCTGGAACATTCCCAGAACTCTTTCCATCAGACAAGATGTCTGAAGAACAGGCAAAGATGAGTGGAGAGGCCTGTCCTCTGATTCGCACTCCTGAAGACTCAGGCTTTCTAGGAGATACCCCTTGTCTTTTCCAGACAGACTGCTCTGTCTTTTTGGGGAAGGGAAGGTGAAAGCTGCCAGCCAATGTGGAGGCTTCACAAAAGCACAGGAACAAATATATGGTTCTTAACAAATCCTCTATTTCCCCAGAAGTGCGTGGCTGCCTGTGGGGCACAGGCTCTCTGCTGACCCAGATAAGCAGACCTGGGGCTCTGTGATGTTGGCTCGAGGCACTTCAAGGTGTCTCTCTCCACGGGACACCAGGAGGTTGGGCGGCCCTGTCCAAACACAAACACGCCGGCAGTAGTGTCCCTACCTAGACAGATGAGAACACAAAAGAGACTTTTCAGCTAATAAGATCCTTTAGTGTTTGCAGCTCTAAGCAGGTAAGGTCATTAGAACGCTTCTTTATAATACATTTCCTCTCCTCATTCTGATGGGGTAAAAATAGGCTGAAGGAACTGATTTTATTTCCCATTAAAGTTAGTTCAATGAAAGGTAGATTTTTTTTCATGTACGTGTGTTGTGTGTGTGTGTGTGTGTGTGTGTGTGTGTGTGTGTGTGTTACTGCGTGCAAGGGATGGGGGTGGCCTGGGGGTAGGAGAGTTTTGAGATAATGCTATTGGGTCCCTTGGCTAAAGAAGAAAAAGGTAGGGCTTCAAATGGTTTCCTCTGGGGGTTGTTTGTGGAATCAAAACGCCTCTCTGGTTTGCAGTTCTGAAACCCACTACTGTGACTAAAAAAAAAAACCACTTTCAATTTAGAGGGGCAAAAGGCTACAGTTCCTGGAGTCCCCACTTGGCTGAGGAAAATGCCACATGAGGTGAATGCTGCGTTTTGGATTTCAAACACCAGCATTGATCTCAGCGTCGATGGGGTTGTGTTGCTGATCATGTCTGAGCTCCAAGCCCCACCTTGTCCCCTGGGGAAGAGGACTGATCACAGGGTGCAGCTGTGAAGCCTGATGGAAGAGGAAGGACAAAGGGGGCCAGCCCCATGTTGAGGGAGGGACCCCAACGCGCTCTTCCAACAAACTGACATTCTGCAAATCAAAGTCTCACTCTTAGCACCTCCCAGTGCCCTGCGCTTTGTCAACACTCTTCTGGGAAGGCTCAGGGCTTTGAGGGATGCTCCACTTAAATCTCTATTTACACCACCACCAGGAGGGGGGTATGTGGATGAATGATTAGTCCTCTTTCCCTCCTGTATGTGGGACCCTGTACACACTGGGGTTTCTGGGTCTATGAAGACACACTTTAGGATCTTACTCTGCCTACTTGGTGCTAGAGTGATAGGCTAATGAATTATTAAGTAATTCAGCACGTGTTTATTGAGTGTCTACCACGTGTCAGAAGCTTAGTATGACTTCATGAACAAAACAGATACAGATCTCTGTCCTCATGAAGACTTAAATGTCAGTGAGGAGAGTTGGATAATAAACAATAGAAGTAAGAAACAGCAAATGATCGTATGTTCTAAGGCGAGTAATGCTGTTGAGCAGGCGAAGTAGAGTCAAGAAGGAGAAATTGGGAGGACAGAGTTGTGGGTGTCCTGCAGCTGGTCAGGGTGAGAACTCTGAGAGGATGGCATGAGCAAAGACTGTGGGGAGGAGAGGGACTCAGACATGCAGATACCCAGGGCAGGAGCCTCTAGGAAGAGACAATGGCCCTAAGGTAGCCGATCGCCTGGGGAACACCCAGGAGGCCAGTGTGACTAGATCAGGGTGTATGTGGGTAGCCAAGGGTGAGGGATGGGTATGGCTGGAGGGGTCCTGGGGTCTAAACCCTGTAGGGTATTATTAGTCATTGTAAGATCTTTGGCTTTTAATATGAGAGAAATGAGGAGCCACTGGAGAATTTTAAGTGGAGGAATGGCATAATCTGACTTAGGTTTTTAAAGAACCCTCTGGTTGCTGTGTTGCACATAGAGAGCAAGGGTAAAGCAGGGAGGTAGGGAGAGAGAGGTAACAGAGGCAGCAGAGGTGGGGGTGGTAACAAATGGTCTGTTTGGAGATGAAGCCAAGGAGATGTCCTGATAGACTGGTGGTAGCCTGAGGTTTGGAGCTCAAGCACTGAAAAAGCTGAGTTCCTTACAAGTAAGATGGAAGGGATGTTTTTCCCAGGAGATGAAGAGTTTTGTGTTAGACATATCGAGTCTGAGATGTCTATTAGAGACATCCAAGTGGAAATGTTGAGTATAAGTCTGAAGTTATCCGGGAGGGATATAGCTAAGCTTTAAATATGAATTTGGAATTTATTTGCATACATGTGATATTTACATGCCATGAGACTGAATGTGATTGCCAAGGGAATGGGTGCAGATGGGGAAGAGAACAGGAACAAGGACCCTCCAGGGAAGAGGACCTTGGGACCCTCTAGTAATAAGAGATTGGGGAGAGAAGAGCAGCAAAGGAACCGAGAACAACCTGTGGGGTTCTGGGCACCAAGTAAAGAATTGTACCAAAATCAACTGGTTCAAATGCTGTGGGGAGGTCAAGAAAGATAAAGACTGAGATGTTATCATTCTTTCAACAATATGGAAGTTATTGGTGACCTGGACAACAGAAGTTTTGGAGAGGTAGTGGAGGCAAACACTCAACTGGATCAGGTCTAAGAGAAAATAAGAGGAGAGAAATTGATAACAAGATAGAAAACTTCTTTGCATACAAATCAACCCAAAATGGATTAAAGACTTGAACATTGGATCTGAAATGATAAAACATCTAGAAGAAAACCTGGGATAAGTTCTTTGACATCTATCTTGGCAATCATTTTCTGGATTTGATGCCAAAAGCAAAAATAAGAAGGTGGGACTACATTAAATTAAAAAGCTTCTGCACAGCAAAGGGAACCATCAATATAATGAAAAGCAACCTATGGAAAGGGAGAAAATATTTGCAAATCATATATCTGATAAGGGATTAATATCCAAAAGACATAAAGAAATCATACAACTCAATAACAAAAAAACCAAACAATCCAATTAAAAAATAGTAAGAGAAACCAAAAAGACATTTTTCCAAATGAGACATACAAGTTACCAACAGGCATATGAAAAGATACTTAATATCACTAATAACCAGGAAAATGAAAATCAGAACCACAGTGAGATATCACTTAAGATCTGTTAAAATAATTATCATCTAAGAGGCTAAAGTGTTTAGCGAAGATTGGGAGAAAGAGAACTGTTGTACCCTGTTAGTTGGAATGGAAATTGGTGCAGCTACTATGGAAACCAGTATGGAGGCTCCTCAAGAAATTGAAAATAGGGATACCATATGATCCAGCAATTTCACTTCTGGGTATATATCTGAAGGAGACAAAATCACTATCTCAAAGAGACATCTGCATTCCCTCATTCATTACAGCATTATTTACAATAACCAAGACATGAAAATAACCTGAGTGTCCCCAGTGGATGAATGGATAAAGAAATTGTGATGTATATATGCAATGGAATATTATGCAACCATAAAAAGGAAGGAAAACCTACATCACCTGTGATAATATGGATAGAGCTTGAGAGCATTACGCTGTGAGATAAATCAGAGAGACACAAATACCACATGAGCCCACTAATATAAGGTATCTAAAAAACCAGATTCATAGAAACACAAAATAGGCTGATGGTTGCCAGAGGTGGTGAGGGATGGCAGAAATAGGTAAAGGTGGTAAAAGAGTACAAACTTCCATTTATAAGATAAACAAATTCTGGAGATATAATATACAGAAATGGTAGAATTGAAAGTTGCTAAGAAAGTAGATCCTAGAAGTTCTCATCACAAGAAAAAACAATGTAAATATGTGAGGTGATGGATGTTAACTAAACTTGTGGTGATCACTTCACAATGTATACATGTCAAATCATTATGTGTACATCTTAAAGTAATACAATATTATATGTTAAATATATCTATGAAACTGGAAAAAAAGACCTTTGAAGGATTTTGCTACAGAGAGGATCAAATAAATGGAACAAACAATTAGCAAAAGAATTAAGATCAAGGTTTTTGGGCTGAAGCAAGTTTTTATTTGCTTGCTTTTATTTGGCTTAGTTTAATTTAGTTTCTTTTTTTGTGTGCAGGTGGTAAGAACACTTAATATGAGATCTACCTTCTTAGATTTTTAGGCATATAATACAGTATTGTTATCTATAGGTAAAATGTTTTACAACAGATCTCTAGGAACTTACTCATCTTATGTAATCAAAATTTTATACCCTCTGATTAGCTAGTCCCCATTTTCCCCTAACCTCAGGCCTTGTGAAACATCATTTCATTCTCTGTTTTCAGGCATTTGACTATTTTTGATGTGTCATATAAGTAGAATCACACATGTTTGTCCTTCTGTGATTGTCTTATTTCAGTTAAGCAAATGTCCTCAATTCCCTTCCATGTTGTCACATATTGCACAATGGCCTTCTTTTTTAGGGCTGAATAATATTCCATTGAATGTATATACTGCTTTTTTTAATCCATTCACCTGTTGCTGGACTTTTAGATTGTTTCCAAATCTTGGCTGTTGTGAATAGTGTTTCAAAGAACATGGAAGTGGGCTTGGGTTAATTACCGGGGGGAAATACAGCAAAAATCAATCAGCTAGCTAGTAGGTGGAATACTCATATATGAACACTGAATAAGGTGCTGAAGAAGAAAGAGAAATTGAAACTAAATCCTGTCCTCAAGGATTTCATAGTCATGTTAGGGGTAAGAATCATTTAGAAAAGTAAATCAGGGAGCTCCTGACGTGCTTTCCCAATAGCAAGGACCATAGATGGGCAAGAAAGTGGGTGGTGTTCAGGTTGCTGGTGCCACAGGAGTTCAGAAAAAGGGACAATGGAGATGCCATTTGATGAAATTCAGTGGAAGATACTTGTTAACTACTAAGTGTCTAACGTTGTGTCTGGTTCTCCAGCCATGTAGGAATGGAAATGAGTGTCTACCATCTGTGCTTCCTGGCTCCACGTACCACCTCTATCACAGCGTGGCAGAGTACAGGGCATGAAGGCTCACACGTGGAAGCAGACTGCCTCACCAGCTTGGCCACCTGCAGATCTGCTCCAGGTTTTTTACCTTACAGGGACTCTAAAATTAGGATAAGAAGTGTAGGAGATAAGGCAAGTGTGAGAACTACAAGAAGCATTCATCTATTAGCTAATTTTTGTATTGTTATATATTATTATATTATAGCGTTGACAATATCATATCGAAATGATCCATTTATCTGGCTGATGGCCTTGCTAGTCTCTGAGCTCCTGAAAGGCATGCACTGAGTCTTCTTTATCTTTACATTCTCAGAGTCTGGTATATGGTAAATACCTAGTTATATTGTGGAATATTATGTATTACTATATTACATTATACTTACCTACTTACAGTATGTAACCTCAGCGGAGAGTTTCCATAGTTCATTCCATATGCATTTCATTGCTGAGGAAATGAGATATTAATGAATTCAGATTTATTAATTGAGCACCTACTGTGTATGAGGAGCCATGTGGGTTGTAAAGATGCCTCAACCCATCTCTTCCCTTTACAGTCCTAGTAGGAAAACCATGACAAGCACCCACAGATGGTGCTCATAGAGCTGGGGGACCCTGGACAAGAGAAACTGGCCTTCCAGGCTCTTTTTTCCCTTGCCTCTGCTCCCAGTCAGACCTTCCCTCTCACCTTCCCTCTGAGTCAGCCCAAGAAAGGCAACCCCAAAGGTACCACTCTTTTGAGCTTGCTTCTAGACACAACTCACATTAGTGAGGAAATATAAAGGACATGACGAATAGTGAAGAAAAAAGAAGAAGGAGCATATTTTTGAGGGCTTATGAGGGGCTTGGACTGAAATGGAGTCTGCTAGATGTTATCTGGAATATACTCTGAATGATTTTACATTATAAGCCACTAGGGCCAGAATAATTCTATAGCTGGGAAATTAATTACAATTCTGTTCAGCTCTCTGGTATCTCCATTGTAGTGGAAAATTCTTAATGATCTATCCTTATGGAGAGAAGGACAAATAATCTCAAACATAGATAAGTCAACTTTTTATGTTGGATCCTGGAATATATCTCAGGGTTTCTGGTGGAAATCAGCCTATTTGTTCTTATAGAATCATAAGAAAGATCAAACAAAATACTGATGCTGTGGTGTAAAGGCCAGCACAGGCAGTACTGGAGAAATGTCCATTTTCCTAAGAATATCATCATGATCTTCCACTGTCTGTTTTACACAGGAGAGGTGGCTTACCCTTCAGGTTGATGTTAATACCAGCTTAAGCAGTACTGTCCCCCCTTTTCCTCTGACTAACATGCTTACGAACAACATGCTGGGTTTTGGATGTCCTGAAAGAATCTCTTTGAACACCTCACGCAGGCAAAGGCTTTAGTTATTGTCCAGGGGAAAAAAAAACAGTTGTCCGGCTGTACAGCCTGCAGAATTCTCACAATTTGCTTTGTTCTCTAGAAAAATACAAATATCCCAATCCCTCACTTCTGGGATATTCCACAGAATCAATTTATTTGTAAACCAGCAGAAAAAGTCTTCACTAGATGCTGAGCACCGTGCATGGGGTTTGGGATACAACACAAACCTTCCTTCCATGGGCAGATGGTCTAGGGAGGGGTTTGGAATCAAGTGAGCATCTGTAGAAGAGCATTTGAGGGCAGAGCGGCCATATGCATGGATGAGATAGGCGAGCACAGGAGCCTACAGTCAGTCCCCTGTTAGGGCAAGGAGGTCCCCTTGAGCTGAATAGGAGATTCCAGGGTCTACAACCGTGGGGGACAGGGTGTGGCGACCAAAGGGAACAGGAATTCCAGGGAGAGGGAGCGGTAGCCAAAGACAGGGGCCTGCGACTCCCAGGCGCGTGTCTCTGGGCACACAGTGGGTTGTCGCTAGGATCTTTACCCACTCCTCTGGTTTTCCGCTGGTTAGAAGCTGAGGTAGAGACACACTGGAGTTGTTTGAGCCCGCCTTCCATCCCCACAACGAGAAGGGAACGGCAGGTGCCCAGGGCCCTACATTCTGGGAGCATCATCAGCTCCCCCCACTCCCGTCTCCTGTCCATGTTGCACATTTCAATGCAGTGTTTAATACAGCAACTACCGTCAGCACCACTTTACCTGCCACCATCTCACTCAGGAGACAGCTTCAGGACAGGGCGCTGCTGGCGTCCCAAACTAGCTGCTGGACTCATAATGGTGCTATGTGGTGAGCACATACAGTAAACTGGGGGGATGAGTGGCTGCATCTGATGTTGGGGGACTGGATCACAGGGAAGATGAGGGGGACATTTCCACGGTTATCATTTATTTGTTTACCTCGTTTCTCTCTGGGAGCTGAAGAGACAAGGGCTGTCTTATCTTCTCAAATACGAAACTTCAGGTAAGAAATAAGTCAAATGAAAATAGCCTTTTTAGTCACTGTCAATATTCTTCAAAAATTTGAAGACCATCAGACTGCTAAATTCTAGAGACTGTTTCCTGTGTTTGGTTTACTTTGCTTGGGGGCTGAGGACGGTTTACCAGGGATTATTTTGTAGCAAACATCAGCCGTAACTGTAGGGAGGGGCAGCATAGCAGATACTGGGCATGTTTTCCTTCCGCAAAGGGGCCGTGTCTCACACTCCCATATCTTTTGAATCTTCTGCTTCACACACTGGTCGGTTTACAAATATTCATTTTACTGGTGGCCCGAGGGCAAACCTTTGTTTTCAGTTCTTTGTTGGCAATATTCTTCTCTCCGTCTACTCATTTTCTTGATTGGCATCTTTACCTCTGTGTGTTCTTGCTTGGCAAAGAGTCCACTGTTTAATACAAGCTGATAGGGGTGTTGCGAGGCTGTTGTAACAGTCCAGGAGAGACGGCGAGGTCCAAGCCAGGACACTGAGAATGGAATGGATATATGGGCTGGAAAACAGGCTGCCCAGGGTGACTCCCACATTGCTAGCTTGGGGGACTAACTGGACAATGAGGCCCATAACTAATACAGGAGAAGTAGCTCTCTTGAATCTATTGAGTTGAAGCTACAGGAGAGCCAGGTGGAGGTTTAATAGACAGCTTCTTAGGCGGGTCTAGCGTTCAGGAGTGAGAATGACAGATAGGGCCAAAGATGTGATTCATTTGCACTTATAACCCGTACATGGTAGAATTCCAGCCAATTGCCTGTCTCCCACCCCCCAGAAAAAGTTTGCAATGATCATATACGTAATCAAGGAAACATAGTTTGATGTCAGTTTCTCAAATCCCACGTTTCACCTTTCCTGCCTGAGAAAAGCAGAACTAAAATGTAGAACAGCTCTGTTCTTCCACTTGACCCTCTGGTAGAACAGGGTATCTTGAAGATCTTGGAAGAGTAGATAGACAGCAATTTTAGCAACTGAACCACATGATTGTGAATTCTCTACACAGACAACAGATGATCGTAGTGCATCTGGCCCAGGGTGCCTGTGGCGGTAGAACGAGTCAACACCAGTCAATTGAGAGATGATAAAATCATCCTGGCAGTGAGGACGGGTCGTGAAGGCGAGAGTGTGCACAGAGCGTGCTGTGTGCTGTGTTGGCGGTCTGGTTGCCCAGAGTGGTGCTTCTCTGTGACCCAGGGGCTCCAACACACTGGGAAGCTGGGAAGCTGGAAACAGCAGTGTTGATTCCTTTCCTGGGCCAGAGCACGCCAGCAGCTGAGAAACCACACTTCTCTCGTCTTTCTGGCCAAACCACGCTTCGGTCCATTCTGTCTCTCCCACCTCCCAGTCAGACACCCGGAGCCCTTCTGCCACCTGCCACTCTGCAGGACAAGTCCAGCTGCCCTGATGGGGAGAGGGGTGGTGAAGGCTGAGCGCTCCCAGCCTGGGAGAAGGTAGCAGAGCAGCTGAGCTCCCCAGAGGTGAGCAGAATTAACTGCCAAGAAGGGAAAAGAACTGCCTTCCCTCAGTGAACCAGAGGGTTTATGAGGGGTCGTCACTGATCCCTGTTACTGTACTTATTAGTTTGGGAAACCCTTTATAAAAGCTATGGAGGCTTCCTTTATAGGTGAAATAGGCTGCACATGCCTGACTCGATGGAGTTGGTTTGAAGGTTAAATGAGAAAATGTGGGAAAGTCACACTTTGTCTTACCTGCTGTTTAATAAATGCTTCATACACGTAGTAACTATCATATTGGAGGAGTATAGAAAAGAGGTTAAGATCACACCTCAGACCAGGGTTTGAATCCCAGCTCTACCCCTTACCAGCTCCAAAACATAGGGTGTATTATTTAACTTCCTGGAGCTACAGTTTTATTATCTCTAAAATGACATTAACAGTCTCTACCCCTTGGGTATGTGAGTCTTAAGATCAGATAAAGTAAGTAAAAGGCTTTAATGTGTAGTAGCATGAGAATTATTTTTGGAAATACCTGAACTAGGGCTCTTTTCATGCTTCATATTTCCACAGAAAATAAGATTTGTTAGGGCCAAAATCAGGTTCTGACTGGGTCATACGCAGGTCTCAAAACTACAGTGAATCTAAACTATACATTGACCTAGACTGAGGTTGGCAAATCCTTTTTATAAAGGGCAGGAGAGTAAATACTTTAGGCTTTGTGGGCCATATAGTCTCTGTCTCAACTCCTCAACTCTATCATTATGGGGCAAAGACGCCATACGCAATACATGAACAAACGGGTGTGGCTGTAGTCCCACAAGACTTGGTTTTTCAAAGACAGGCAGTTGGCTCAGTGCAGCCTGTGGTTGTAGTTTGCTAACTCCTGACTTAGACACACGCACAGAGCTCACCTCACCTGTGGGTGCTTGATGATGTGACATGGTTAGAAGAAAAGCAGGAAAAGGCTTCATGTGCCCACTCCCATCCTCCACAGGGTGCCAAATACTAAAAATTCCACTATTAGAAAGTAATTTCTTTGAAGTAAGTATTTATTGATCCATAGAGGAGAAATGCCTGTCAACATTCAAATAAAAGGAATAATAGATAAAGATTAAGCTTTAATTTGAATTGAAATATTGTGTACCTTTTAAACTGGTTCGCCTTGACTTTGCAGGAAGGCACAATCACCTGGGAGCAGGAGAATTAAAAACGGGTAAAGGGAAGGAAACGGGGAACCAATTTGACTACGCCTTTCACTCCGGGCTTTCAGATCAAACCTCTCCTCTTAGACTCCTTCCACTCCTGCTTCCCACCCCTATTTCCCAGGCAAGAAGTTTTCATCACAAAAGGGAAACCGAAAGAGTGGATCCTTTACTGCCTCTTTCTGTGACAGTGGGAGGCTGTTTCCAACAGTTCCTGAAGTCTGAACCATCAGTTTCCAGTTTTTCCATCTCTTAGAAGAGATGTGGAAGGGGCTAGCATCCTCTCTGTCCTCCAAGTTTGGTGAGCAGAGTAATGCTGACACAAACCTCCCCTTCCCACTCTCCCCGCCCCACCTTACCCTTCCGTCCCAGTGGTAGCCCACTTCTTCTTGGGAAGAAGAATCAGAATTCAGGGTAGGCCTGGGGGCAAAGGCCACTTTAGTGTGAGGTCAAAATTGCGTTAGGGACAAAATATGAATTTCATTTGCGGATCCAGCGAGGGCCATTGGTCACTGGCCATTCCCATCCTCGTGGTATGAGAAACAGTTGGCGGTGGAGACACCCTCAGTCAGGGTGACACGGTAGCAAAGGCATCTATCTGCGGAGATTCCTTGGCTCAAGAAACAATTTTGTTTCCCAAAGGCAGCTACAGACAAAATCCTGTGGGTCCACAGAGGTTTCACTAGCCTGCTCTGCCCTCTGTCCGCCAGGGGGTCCCCCCCTTATACCAAATGGAACTGTGGCTGACCATGTTTCCCAGTGTCATGTGTTCACACCAGCTGGGTGTCCACGTCAGCATTTGCCTTCTGTACTTGCATCTAGGTCTCTTCAGGGCCCTTGAGCAGCTGGGGGACACATATACCTCCAGGAATCTGTTCTTCTCCCCCCACCCCCACCATCCCAGAATAGTACTCAACAGCAAAGCGTTCAGGGGTACTTAATTAATGTTTGTGGAGTTAATTCACAACTGACAACTTTAATGCTTGCTCACATGAATGGTCACCTGGCTGTGCTGTGCCAACAGAGGGAGTAGAGACAAGCTAGGAGAAAGCTGG
Source organism: Manis pentadactyla (assembly GCF_030020395.1). Taxonomy (NCBI): domain Eukaryota; kingdom Metazoa; phylum Chordata; class Mammalia; order Pholidota; family Manidae; genus Manis; species Manis pentadactyla. The sequence continues at coordinate 115,650,048 of NC_080027.1, read as the reverse complement.
GAAGATGACTGTACAGACTGCAAAGACCTCCCCACCCACCCTGCCCGAGACCTGGGAAGGTCATGAATGCTGAGCGGAGGTGCAGGCCCACAGCCATCTAGCTTCCTGGGAGCTCCGGATCCTTCTACAGCACTCTTCCCTTTTCCACATTGCTGCCCCAGCCCATGGATTCAAAAGCCATCTGGCATTTCAGCTTGGTTTGTACAGAAGTAAAAATGAGTCAACAAATCTAGTTCGATTGTCTTTTGCTTAACTTTGTAATCCATCGTGCTAATGTATGCTAAGAATGCATTAATCCTCATGTACCCAAGTTAAGTGATGGAAACGGTATTCTAGGAGTCTTTCATTACATTTAAGGGGACATTCTTTATTAAGGAGTACAGACACATGTCAGAGGCATTTCAGGGTCAGTTCTAGACCCACCAGAATAAAGAAGATATAACGATAAAGTGAGTCAACTGAATTTTTTGGTTTCCCAGTGTATACAAAAGTTAGGTTTACACCATAGTATAATCTATTATGTGTACAATAGCATTATGTCTAAAATAATGTATATACCTTAATTTAAAATGATTTATTGCTAAAAAATGCTAACCATCATCTGAGCTGTCTGCCAGTCATCGTCTTTTTGCTAACGGAGGGTCTTGCCTCAGTGTTGATGACACCTGACTGATCAGGGTGGTGGCTGCCGAAGGGTGGGGTGGCTGGGGCAATTCCTGAAACTAACACAGCAAGAAAGTTTACTGCGTTGATGGGCTATTCCTTTCACAAGTGATTTCTGAGGAGCATGTGATGTTGTTTGATAGATTGTACTCACAGAGGAACTTTCAAAATTGGAGTCAATAACCCCTGCCACAGCTTTATCAGCTAAATTTATGGACTATGGTAAATCCCTATTGTCATTTCAACAATCTTCACAGCATCCTCACCAGGAGTAGATTCCATCTCAAGAAACCACTTTCTTTGTTCACCCTTAAGAAACAATTCCTCATCTATAAAAGTTTTATCGTAAGATTGCACTCACATCTTCAGGCTCCACTTCCAATTCGAGTTCTCTTCCTGTTTCCCCCACATGTCCCGTTACTTCTCCCCTGAAGTCCTGAACCCCTCATTGTCATTCATGAAGGCTGGAACCAGTTGCTTTCCAACCTCTGTTAGTGTTGATATTGTGACTTCTTCCCATTAATTATGAATGTTCCTAATGGGATCTAGATTGATGAATCCTTTCCAGAAGGTTTTTAATGGACTTTGCCCAGATCCATCAGAGGAATCACTATCTGTGGCAGCTGTAGCCCTAAGAAATATATTTCTTCAATAAGAAGAACTGAAAGTTTAAATTACTCCTTGACCCATGGGCTGCAGAATGGATATGAGCAGGCATATAAACAATATTAATCCCATTGCACGTCTCCTTCAGAGCTCTTGGGTGAGCAGAAACACTGTCAATGTCATATTTTGATAGGGATTTTTTTTTCTGAGAAGTAGATCTCAGCAGTGGGCTTATAATAGTCAGTAAACCATATTTTAGACATGCTATCAGCCAGGCTTTGTTTTTACATTTCTAGAGCACAGGCCGAGGAGCTTTAACATCATTCCTAAGGGCTCTAGGATTTTCAGAATGGTGAATAGAGCCTTGGCTTCAACTTCAAGTCACCAGCCGTATTAGCCCCTAACAAGAGAGTCAGCCTGTCTTTTGAAGCTTTGAAGCCAGGCATTGACTTCTCCTCTCTAGCTATGAAAATCCTAGATGGGATGTTCTTCCAGTTCAAGACTGTTTTTTCTCCACTGAAAACTGATTGTTTAGTGTAGCTGCCTTCATGAACGATCTTAGCTAGGTCTTCTGGACAGCTTGCTACGGCTTCTCCATCAGCACTTGCTGCCTCACCTGCTCTTTGATGATTATGTAGGCAGCTTCTTTCCTTAAACCTGCAGAACCAGCCTCTGCTGGCTTCCAACTGTTCCTCTGCAGCTTCCTCATCTCTCTCAGCCTTCATAGAATTAAAGAGGGTCAGGGCCTTGCTCTGGATTAGGCTTTGGCTTCAGGGAATGTTGTGGCTGGTTTGATCTTCTTTCCAGACCACTAAAGTTTCTCCATATCAGTAATAAGGCTGTTCACTTTCATATCATCCATGTGTTCACTGGAGTAACACTTTTAATTTCCTTTAAGGACTTTTACATTGCATTCACAACTAGGCTAACTCTTTGGCACAAGAGGCCTAGCTTTCAGCCTATCTCAGCTTTTGACATGCCTTCCCCACTAAATGTAATCATTTAACATTTTTGACTGAAAGTGAAGGACATGTGCCTCTTCCCTTCACTTGAACACTTAAAAGCCAGTGTCGGGTTGTTAATTGGCCTGATCTCAATATTGTTGTGTTTCAGGAAGTAGGGAGGCCCTGGCATAGGGGAAAGACAGGGGAATGGCCGGTCAGCAGAGCAGTCAGAACACACATAACAGTTATTGATTAGGTTTATGGTCTTATATAAGTGGAGTTCCTGGTCCCTTTAAAAAAATGACAATAGTAACATCAACGACCACTGATCATAGATCGCCATAACAAAAAGAATAATAATTAAAAAGTTTGAAATACTGAAAGAATTACCAAAATGTGATGCAGAGACACAAAGTGAGCTAATGCTGTTAAAAAAAAATGGTGCCAACAGATTTGCTCAAGGCAGGGCTGCCACAAACCTTCAAAAAAAAATTTTTTAAGGCAATATCTGTGATGTACAATAAAGTGAAGTGCAATAAAACGAGCTGTCTATGTTCAAAAGTGTTGACTTGTCCACAGAACTCACAGTGCAGTGTCCTAATGCTGCAGGGGGCCCTGGAAGAGAATGTGTCTTTTTCACAGGGAAAATCTTGCCTGGGAACCTGAAAACTACTATTTATCCCTCCTCCCCATGTTACCATCCGATAAACACTGTGGCCAGAACGTGGGGTTTGGAGGTCCAGGGTTCCGGAATGGGATCCTGCCCTGTTAAACTCCAGGAACAAAGCAAGCTGAAGAAGCTTAGAAATGCCTCGGTGTCTTAAAATCTGTGGACTGCGCGTCGAGAAGGGTCCAAAGTCAATTCTTGTGGGTCAGGAAGAGACAGGAAATGAGTAATTCTCGTATTTGTGCTTTATTCATCCATTAGGTTTCATCCATTAGGTATCTGACTACAGCTTGCCATGATCATGACCACATATAAATATTTCCGTGTTATGGTGGAAATTGAGGCTGAGGGATGAAGTAACTCGCTGGAGGTCACATGGCCAGTAATAGGTAGTTCTAGGGCTTGAGTCATGCTGAGTGAGTGGACATCACCTTTGTCCTACCCAGTGGCTCAGCCGGGGTCTGCCCTTCATCCCACTGACCTGTCAGCCCAGGGCTGGCGGCTGCCAGTCCTTACCTGCCATATGGGAGCAATGAGTCTTGGGACTCAGGGATTTCCCCCAAGATACTTACGCTGAGTATTATTGTCAGTGGGCAAAATGCCAGGGCTCAGGGCTCATCTTCCCCTCCGGTCCCCTCCATCGAGCCCCCTCCTCCTCACCTAGCACAGCGCCAGCTCCCTCCCGGTAAATTCGGTGTTTTTCCATTCCAGCGAGCTCAGCCTTTACTTTGATTCGGGTGCAAGCAGATGCAGGTGCCTCAAGTCATCCTCTGCTCTCTTCCCCCCGCTCGCACTGCAGTGTCATCCATGTTTACTTGCTGCTCTGGACTTTAGATTCTGTCAGCATGCCAGTCGGCTGGGCCGCCAGGCACCACAGCTGACAGTCAAATCTGCGATGGCGAATCCTTCTTCTGGAAAAAAGGGCTACAGAGGTTAATACACTCAAGTCAGGATAAACACACCAGCTGTTAGACTTTCTAATATTTAATATCATTATCGAATAAATAACTCAGGAAGAAATCACACACTCCCCCAACACCCCCCCCTCAAAAACCCAGCAGCACACCGTGTTAACCATAGTCATTAAAAAGAATATTCATAAATTATCTTAAAAGCCTCCAGAATGGAGTAATGGCCGGGACACAATTAAGGAAACATTTGCATATAGCCTGCCTCTGCTCCTGCCCAGAGATGCGCTCGCCCAGGTCAGCCCTGGAGAGAGGGGTGGTGGGGGTGCATAAAGAGGGAGGGACACGGAGCCACGATCTGAGGCTTCCTTCTTGGTCTGGGAGGATCTCAGCTCTAGTAACTCCTGCTTTTGCTTTAAATGGGGAGATTCCAGATGGATCTCTCTCTCTCTCTCTATTAAAAAATACACCACACTTTTACCTTCCTACAGAACACAGATTTTTTTTTTCTTGAGGAAAATGAGTGTCCAGGCGAACTTGGCATTAGAAGCCAGTTTTGTGGGGAATGGATTATCCGACTCGTAAATAGGCCTTTGTTGCTGCTTTACCCCCCAATCTACTTTGTGTACAGATACCAGCCAGAGTCAAGAGCATCTATTTTTCTTTCCTTCTGATTCCCCGAACACTGACGTTAAGGGTGAGCAGGACAGGTTTTTAACAGCCTCTTAACTGTGTCGGGAAATTGTGAGTCCATCTTTTTTTTTTTTTTGCCCTGCTCCCTGGCTGCTCTTCACCTGGGCTAAAGGAACAGAAAATGATGATCATAACATTTGGGGAAAAACAATGAACAGGGGCTAATTTTTTTCTTTTTTAAGACACCAACAAAATGTTTTCCAGGTCACAAAGCACTGAGCAAAATGAGCTCCATATCTAGTTTATGTTGTATATTATAAGGGAAGCTGGTCTCAGTGACTCTGTTAAGGTTCCATGAGCATTTTTTTGGAGCTAAAACCTGCATTTCCAAGGGCCGGGGTTGAGCCATTTCCCTTCTCATCAAGCAAAAACCTGGCATCCCATTTGTCTGTCCAGATGTATTTTTGTTTGGGTTTTTACACTGACTGAGATCAAGTCATGAATTTCTGCTCTCTGGATGGGCAGAGGAATGACAGTTTATGAAGTCTGAGGATGCATGTTGTTTAGCTAAAAAGCACAGCCAGATGAATCTGGGTGACAGGGAAGGTTGCTCTGCATGGCCACCATGGTCCATATTGGGGCAGTTTCTCTTTTGCAATCTCTTGAAAATCAGACCAGGAGGGGATAGTTTTAATCATCTCTGTTACCGTGTCTGTGTGGGTGGGATGGATCAGATGGGAAAGCATCCCAATAATTTCAATGGTACTTTGTTCTGATAAGACTTACATGGTAATTTTCCTATTGACATCGTCTCTGTGAAAAGGCTACTGGGAGAATTGGACTGTCCACACACTTTCTGGTTAATACTGGGAGTGGCGGACTTGTAAAATGGCTTGTGCCCACACACCTCTGCCTTTGGGTCCTTGATGAATTTCCAGTGGCTCACCAACCTCTTTGCTCACCCAGGCATCTTGTCTATGTCCGGCCAGGCCCTTGTGTTCTTCAAATGAGTTTTTCAAGCGTGCAGAAAAAAATGCAGCTGGCCGCAGCAATGAAGGCAAGAATGATGGGTCTCCCCAGGCCCCTGCAGAGACCCGGTGGGAGGAAGAGGTGTCTTAGAGCTGACCAGTGGTGAGGTGGCAGTGCTGGCTCCCAGCATCTGGCCATTGTGTGTCCTCTCCTCTCAGCATAGGGATTATTGGAAAACTGAAACCATGCCTGAAGTTGGAGGAGTTGCCTGAAGTTTAGATACGTGATTGTTTTTTCGATTTCTATTCAGATATATCTGGATTGGAAATGAGACCAAAATTAATGTTAGAGTCATGAGGAGGTAAAAGAGGAAGAGAATGGAAAGGAAAATGGTGGCAGGCAGAAAGGGAGAGGGAAAGCGGGAGAGAAGCAGGAGAGGAGAAGGGGGGCAGGAAGAGGAAAGGAAAACCAAGCCCTCTCCTGAGACCGGAGCTGTGCCGCTCTGGGAGGTCCCTGTGCCTTGACACAAGCAGTGCCTCCACCTAAATGTCCTCTCTGCCCACAGCGCCGGCTCATGCTCCAAGTCTCAGGGAAAGCTGAGCGCACACCTTGCCCTCTGCCTCATGTCCTTCCTGGTGAGGTTGTCCCTGCCTGTCTCCTAGAGGGACGGAATGTGCCTTTACTTCACAGCTTGCCCAGCATCCTCGCCCATCCCAGGTTCCCACATAGGTTTGCTGATGAAGGAATGAATGAAAACAAGAGAACTGTGGAATAGCTAGAAATTTACCTAAACTTGTGTGAATCCAAGAACTCTCCTGTGACAAAGAAATTTACTTTCGATTTGGTGCTATTATAACCCTGCTAATAACAATAGAAATAAAAAGATCTTAAAGATAAGTGAAACAGAGATATTGATGGTCACATTTAAGAACATTCTTTCTATTCTAATGACAGCTGTTTAGAATGCCCTTTAAAAAACAGAACATACCTGCCATTAATATTGAAATATAATATGAATCATATTCCATTAATAAGCTTATGAGGAAGCTGAGTGAGGTCCTTCTTTAACTAAATATACATTCAAGTACTTAAAATAAGTTGCCCATGACTATCAAAGGAACGAGGTGAACGTAAACTCTGGGGGACACTGACTTTGATCCAGTTCTGCTTTTCATTTCTGATCGCAGGGACTGAGCTGCCCCTGGGAGTTCACTGCACCTGAGATCAGGTCCACTCAGAAAACAGGAATTAAGTAATGAGGATCCCTCCATTTTTATCCACCTTTCACTTTCTGCTACTCTGATCACCTGGCTTTATTCCCACAAGACCCTTGTAAGATGAAGAAGGAAGTGATGTCCCCTTCTTTGATGGGGATACAGGAGCGCAGTGAGCTGATGGCACTTGTCCAAGGCAGCTGGGTGGTACAGCTGAGGGGATAAACCTTCCCCTAGTTTGCGAATGCAGAAAAGGGTGACGTGGGTCTAGGGCCAATTCGGAGCAGAAAGAGCTCTGTTAGTGGGACTGAGTCCTTGACTTCTACCTTCCAGGACATGGAAAACTGTGCAAAGGAGGATGCTCACCTGCTTTTCTGGACATCTTTGGGGTAAAAAAGAAAAGAAGGGATTAAACAGAAAGACTGAAATTAGACACTAAGAGCTTCCAGTTGCTAGGATGATTTTAAAAGCTGAAACAACATAAAAAGATTTTTAGGGAGTTGAACTTTGCTGCAGTGATTTCTTCCACGGTTAACAAAAGTCAGTCTCCTGAGTACTGACTCTTACTTGTTCATTGCCACCTCCAGGCAGGGGATGGGCAAGCAGGCAGGCACAGGAGTCTTCGCTCTGAATTCTCAGTCTCCCTACAGTTTAAGCCCCATGCTTTATTTATGCAATTTTTTTTTATGTAGACATTTTACTCTCCTTGCTACAAGAAGGTGGTTCCCCCAAACTGCTGTGAATGTTCCTTGTCTGTATATTTTATTCATATGGATCCATTATTGGCCCATCCCTTCCTGAAAGAGCTGAAATTTGCCCTTGAGGCATCAGATGGAGTAGTCAGATTGTCAAATGTGTCTCCTAATTGAAGTGAACATTGGCACAATACTTGTCGACTGGAAATAAACAGCCCCAGTGTAGTAGCAGGTTTACAGCCCTCCTGCACTTGTTCAGGTCGTGCTGAGAGTTGGAGGAAACATGCAGAGAAAGAAGCCATATCTCTTGGAAATGCAAACTTTGGATAGGAGGGGGACTCTTAGACTTTGAGTCTCCTAGAGCCAAGAAGAGCTTACCTGGGGCCATCACAGGGCAGCCAGCAAAGGGGATTTCCCACAGGCCTCCCTTGCCTGTTTGCCCTCCCACTCTGGCAATCAAGGGTCCGGATCGGTCTGCTTGCTGTTCTCTGTCAAACCTCCTTAGGGGCAAGTCTCTGCCATCGGAGTTTGAGGAACAGAAAACAAGAGGGTGATCAAGTCCAGAAATGCCCATTGATTATTTCTGTCTTTTCCCAGTGTTTCCTGAGCCCCAAACTCAAAAGCTCTTGTTCTGTAACACTGTCCAAGCTCACCTCAGCCTCCAGTAGCACCCCATGCAAGGGTCCATCTGAGAGCTTTGCAGTGAGCACAGCCGGGGAGCCCCGAGTGGGGAGTCACTGCAGGCCCAGGTGCGTGCCAGTGCTGGCTCCTCCCACGGTCATACACCAGGGCAAGTGAGGAAGGGAACCAGCTCCAGCCCACAGCCGGAAACGCCACCTCTCCCGAAGGGCCGTGGGAAATTACAAGTTGGGTGAGTGTCTTCCCTCCAGCCTCGGTCAAGCCTGGGTTGCCCCTTCCCATCACCCTCTTGCGTTTCTCAGAACACAGCCGTTTCCTCCTTGAAAGTTCCCTATGGGGCGGATCCCTTCCTTTGCTTGCTCTCCATTGCTTTCCTCTGATCCACTCTAGCAAGGCCAGGGCTTCCCCAGCAGGCACTAGGCCCCCAGATCCTGAACACCCTCCTCCACACTTCCCTGTTGCAGTCATTCTGAGGCACCAGACTCCTACCAGGAAGGTCCATCTTCTGTTTAGTTTAGAAGGGGGAGCTGGCCTAAAAGTATTAATAAGCACCATAAACCTTCCTTAGCCTTCTCTGGTAGTGACTGGGTTTCCCCACTTCTCCTCAGAGACGAGAGAATGGGGGAGACCAAGACAGAACACTCCTGCAGTGACCCTGAGAGGGCATCTCTGCCCATAGCCCTCTTCAGGACAGAAGAGAGGAATGTCATTTCTAGGTTCCCTTTAACTCGCCCACATAAAGCCTTCGTGCCTGGTCAGGGCCAGGAGTTCCCCCAGTGTCAGAGCATCCACTCTTCTCTCTCCTAGCACTTCGCTCTGCTTTGTAATGACCTGCCTAGGAGTCTGTCCAGACCACCGAATTAGAGTCACTTGAGGAGAGAGGTGCTTTCATCCCTGAAACTTCTGCCCCCAGTTCCAGCCTATCATAGATGCTTAATGTTTGTTGCATCGAAGCCACTTCCCCTAACTAAACAGGCAAATGAACCTCAGGCCCCCGAGCCCAATCCCCACCCTTGACCCCACTCCCACCCCTCAGTGCCGACCTTTATTGGAACAGTGAGCCCAACTCAGCTGCCCTAAGAAACTCAAAAGCATTCCCTACCATCAGTTTTTAGGGATATTATGATAAATCTTATAAAGTTGAATTGTGGTGTTTTGTTCTTCGGTATAAGTCATTTGTTCTTTAAGGTTAACTGAAACCAAGTGGTGATGGGGCTAGGGACACTGTAGAGTTTCTTGACCACTCCTTGGATTCATGGCTTTGTCCCTTTTAAAGGAATTTCAAGCCTAAATGGGGGAAGTATCTTCAAGAGGGGGATGTTTTTAAATACAACTCCAAATGTTAGCAAGGAGTCAGACAGCAGCTTTGCATATTTAAGTATGTGATCTGCTCTGTAGCTAATAAAAGCCAGTTTCCCAGCATGTCTTCCTGTGATTAAATTAAATTTGTAGAAGCCCAAAGCTTGTGTACCATGTGATTACGTTTTTTGAAAACATGCTGTTTGTGAGACCTTGGTTCCAGAAGGTGGCAAACAAAGACGTGGTGATGTCAAGTGTCAGGGATGAGAAATCAGTCGCTCCTCCACTGGGTGAGATTAATCAGTAACCGTTGTCCTGCCTGGGATCAAGAACACAGACCAGGCTGCCATCACGTGGTTTATAAAGGCTTCCCCACGTGACATTCCTTGTGGATTGATAGGATAAAGGGACATGGGATTTTCCAGCATGTACAGAAAGGCTGAAAATGTGCAAAATCACCTTGTGAAACAAGTTCCCACCTAGGAAAAATCTTTCAGTCTCCTGTTCTTCTCAGTGACCTCGTAATGGGCAGATCTAAAGACCTTTTCTCATTTTTCTTGACATCTCTTCTGTAGCACTTGATGGCTGAGCATTCCCTCATACTTAATGAAGACTTTCATTGTAATGATCCCTATACTAATTATATATCATGACCTAGTCATAATGAAAAGTGTTTCAAATATCCTATCCCATGTGCCTGAAATGACTCAGTCCTGCACCCCTGTCCCAGTTCTGCCCCATCCTGAGCACTTCTGCTCTTCCCCCTGGCCTTCCTCCTCTCACCTCTAACTGACTCCTTCCCTCAGGGTCTTCCCTTGGGCTTCTGCTTTCCCTTCCCTTCTTCCAAGAAGACATGTCCTCCCATGTTTTTCTCTGTCATCTCCAAAGGATGCTTCCACATCTGTAATCTTTGGCTGTCACCCCTGTTCCTTTCTCCAGCCCCATATTTTCCACTGCCTGCTAGATATTTCCCCTCGAGCATTCCACCAAAACCTCAAAATAACTGAAAATCATTTCACTGTATTTCTCTAAAAGATGGCCTCCACTCTCCATTTCCCAGGGTCTGCTGATCCTACCAGAACTCTAGCCTTCAGATTTTAAATGCTTTCTTCTCCTTCACCTCTACACGGCTCTTCAGAGCCCCAGTTCCGCTGGTACTGCTTTGCCAGTGGTTCTGATTCTCCCTTCCTTTAGAGTCCTGTTGCCGTGATTGTAACTCAGGTCTTGTCACTTGTCGCCTCATTTACTGCAGGGTCCTCTTAATTTACTTCTCTGCCACCTTCAGCTTTATAAACTGCTTCCTGATGAATCTTCCCGAAGCATTACTCTGTGTGTGTAAGTAACACCCCTAACCTAAACCCTTTGCTGTCTTTCCACTGGCCAATCCAGACATTCAAGTCCTTCTGAAATCTGACTCAAATCCACTTTGCCTGGAGCATATCTATTATTATTCCTTTGTGCAAACTGGTCTCTTTAGTACCTTTAAAACAGAACTTGCTTTACCCCATTTTGTTCCCTCTGTTGCTATCTTCTTGAAATCCTCTTTTCTACCTGATGGAAATCCTACCAAGCCTACGTGCTTGGAAGTTCACTAGTTAAGTCTCCAAGATTTCTGTAACTATGATGTATGCATCCATTCAGCCACTATTTACTGGGTAACTTCTCTATGCCAGCCTTGGCCTAGGCACTGGGGACACAGAGGGGACAAACCAGCCCAGGTCCCTGTTCTTATGGGGCTTATACTGGGTAGGAGGAAGAGACATAAAATAACAAATAAATAACAAGATACTTTTAGATAGCAACAAGATGCTATTTGATCTGAGAACCCTCTCCATGAAAGACAAACACTGCGTCTCAGAGAAGTGAAATGCCCTCCCAGAGCTCACGTAGTTAGAGATGAGAAAGCCTGCGTCACAGATCATGTCTTCTGTGTTCTTTCCATTACCTACGTTACTCTTGTCAAGGTCAGGTCATAATTCCTTCAAACTTGTCCCAGTATTTAAGAAGTTTGGGTGTGTCGCAAGTGCTCAATAGTTACCTGTAGGAAGAAAGAATTAAGGGATGCAGAAGGGGGGCCAGCAAGAAGGGAGCAGCGGTGTCCCATTAAGTCACAAACACACAGCATTAGTTTTGCTTACCTGAGCCAATGTGTCTCATTAGCATCACATGCATATCCATCTCCCTGAGCCAACCAGAGAGTCTAGGGGTTAATAAAGATGCTGTCAGGGAGTACAGGCTTTTATTTTCCACTAAATTTCCCTTGCATGTGGCAAATTCTATCTTTTGGTGTGTGAGTGTGACCCAGGGGGCACTCAATGTCCAGCAGGCTTCCTACTCCTACGATGACCAGTAAGAACAAGACACAGCTCAGCAGGACAAAGGCTGAAGAGTCAGGACGATTTGTTTAAAACAATCTAAGAACACTGGTTATAAAATGGATTTCTTTTACTTTCCCCTGCTCCTCTGTCTACCATTCTTCAGGGGGAAGAAATGGAGAGGTGGGTAGAAGGAAGAGAAGAACGAAATGTTATCACAAGTTCCTATTTATAGAATCACAAGGCTGAACAATAAACTATCTTCAAGGAAAAGGGGATATTGAAACTGCTTTTGGAATGGTCTCCCTCATATCTAAGTGATAATTCTTGTTCCTTCACACCAACTTTTAATGGACTCTGCACTGAGGATTATGGTTTAACTAACAAAACCTGTAGAGAGGAATGGGACCCCCAACTCTGATCTCCCTTTAAATTATTTTTCATTTAGCATAAATGCTATAGCCTGCCATAAAACTTTATTGAATAGCTCATTTGGGCAGAGAATACTTTTGAAAGAATATTAGTAAACTCTTTCAATGGAGTCAAAATACCAAAATGGAAAATTCAAGTTTTGAAGAGAGCCATTAAGTGTGATTAAACCTTTAAAAAGAAGAGAACAACGCCTGCAGAACTCTATTTAGCCATTTCATATCTTTAATTGTCCAAAGATTTACTTTAAAAGCACAGACATGAAAGGATGCTGAATGTTACAGTATTTAGAGGGAAAGAGTGAAGATAAGCCCCGTTCACCAGCAAATGGAGCTCAGCCCAGAAGTAGGGACAACAAAGACGACAGGGACCTGCTTCCTTCTACATTGCAGGGAGAGAGGGAAATAAAAAGGCAGCAGTTCTTGACTTAACTTTGAGGAGCACAATGGGCATGATTACGCATCCAGAGTGGGGGCGCATTTAAGTAGCAGTGACATCCACCAGTGAGCTGGTAATTAGGATGGAAACCGAGGGTAAAGAAGCTCAGGAGTGACAGACAAGAGAAATGGGGGGAAATGGGGCAAGTGATTTGAAAGGCAGTTCGTTTTCAGATTTTAAGGATACGAAAAATCACTTTGGGTGATAATTTTATCGACTTTTCTCATCTCAAACTTTGGAGGTTTTGGTTCAGTAGATACTGAGATGAGAGCCGGAATCTGCATCCTTAAAAACCTTCAAGGTAACGCGGCCGATGGGCCTTGGACCAGTTGAGAGGATGCCTGGAGGAAGAAGAAAAGTTGAAACAAATCTGAAAGAGAAGCACCGCCTGGTGAGAGAGAGGGAAGTTCCCCAACATTGATCATCCAGCATCCACCTGTCCTGCCCCCTTCTCACCTCAAAAAGGAGAGCCAGGAAAGGACGCTGTCTGAGGAAATCGGTAACGCAGAGTATCAGCAAGATGGGGGATTCCTTCTGGAAAAGGGCAGGAATGAAAGAAAGTAAAATAACCAGAAAAGAGGAAAAGGAAGCAAAAGAAAATGATAGGTATTGAGGAAGCAAAATGAGTTAAACATTCTTTAAATTTCCAGAAATGGAAGTGAACACAGCTATGTGGCCATATGCTTTGATATATAGTGACAATATTCTTAAAAACTAAATAATCGTGTCTTGGGACTAGGTATTAATAAAGTAGAATAGAAATATATAAATTGTGGACTGTTAGGTTGCTAAGTGGTTCAAGAGAGAATAAAAATCTGTGTTTTTCAGTTCTTCTCTGTGGCCTTGAAGATGAGCCTCAAGGTCAACCACCAAGGAGTTAGAGCTGCTAGCTTGGGCGGGGTCACCAGGCATTGCCCCCTGCCACAACCAGGGTATCTCTGCTGGGGGTAAGGTTCAATTTCAGCAGAGAAGTGCTGCTAAATGTGTTTTAAAATTCCTGATTCTCACCATTTCCTCTCATGTTTCCATTGAGGAAACTGAGGTCCTAGGAAACTTCTTGCCCAAAGTCAAACAATGCATTTGTGGAAATTTGGACCTAAGCTTGGAACTCCTTGCTCCTAGTCCAGGGAGCACTCCTCCAGAGCACCCAGCCTCACCCTTTAGATACTGGAACTTTTCAAGGAAGTGTGGTTTACAAGACTTTGTTACTAAAATGTGGTCAGAACATTTTAGAGGTCATGATTTACTCAGTGGCAATCTAACCATGTGTGATAACGAGTCAGGTGTTATTCTGTGTTCTTCTGGAGTAGGAGTCCAGTAAAGTGAATGGGAATGCATGGGACTCGGAAGGAAGTAGGAGCCGTGCCTGTTGACTCCTGAAATGCTCTAAGCTTGCTACACTCCTTACAAACTCTAGGCATTTTCATTCTCATAGCAACCCATTGAGGCAGGATAAATGGCCCTGACTGGGCCACGGAGGTGATGGAAACCCTGCAGGGTTAACTAGATCGCCTAATGAGGAGTCTGGGTGGCCTCGGAGCCCACACTCTTTGTGCTTGATTGCATTGTCCGCCTGCCTATGGGACACCGTTGGCTCTTCGTGTCATCCTTCTGCAGGGCCAGACTCACTTCGTCGGTGTGGGACCAGTTCCAATACATGTGCTGCTATGGGGAATGGTTGCACATAAAAATGAAAAGGAGAAGATGATGAGAAACAATTTCAGTTTTAAAAAGTTGAATTCAAACATCCAGGAAGAGTCACTTAAGAACTGTCACGGGCTGATCGTGCAACACTTGACTTACAAGGAATTCTAAAGAGGCCCTTTGGGATCAACACATCCCTATATAAAGCTCTTCTCAGGCCTCCATTTATCTTCAAGCCTGGTGGGCTCGGAGGGAAGGCGGCAGGAGCCCCCCGAGTGAGGGTGAAGCTTCAGACTTCCTTTCCCTGCCCCCAGGCCCATGGAAGTCAGCTGGAGCAGGGGCGGAGGAGCTTGGACAGGGCAGCTGGGGCTGAACCCCTCTGCTCCCTCTCTTTGAAATCTGGTTCTTCCATTCTTTTGTTCTAGAGAGGAGGCATAATAGAAAGTCCAGAAAGTGGAGAAGATATTACCTGAGATTCTGACAGCCTATCTCTTGACAATCTGTCTCTTTTCATTTTGGTAAATTTTATTCCCATTCTCTGTCTTCATCAATATTGATACCGTAAGTTGCAATTTACCTTGAGTAGAGTGCTTGGAGCCCTCTCTCTCCCTCCGCTGTATGTTTTTCTCCCTTAATTCAGTCTAAAGCTTGCCCCGGTTTCCTGGGAGTGAAGAGGCTGCCGAGTTCTGCCTGAGTCTCACCTGCTTTCCTTTCCAAGATGCATGAATCGAGTTCCACCTGGTCTCCTGTCTTGGGTCAATGCCGTGCCAGATGTTTCCTAGAAGTAAATTGGGTTAGGTGAGTGGAAGGAGGGGAGTGGTGGCTCTACAAAGGGGTCAGAAGCCAGCATAAGAAGGGGGTAACATAATGGCTCAGACTGTTGGGGGAGGGGATAAGAAGAGAGCAGGTTATGCATTTTCCACAGCATTAGGAAGTGAAGTGTTTCACTGCTCATCAACAATCAGAAATTATAATGATAATAATAATTCAGAAGGCTCCAAGCAACACCTCCAGAGGAGGATGAGTTGGCTTCTTCTTTTGTTCTTCGAGGAGTTCAGTGGTGCTGTAATGTGACCTATGTAAAGACTTTTGTTTTAAGAAAGACGTGTAGATTAATAATAGCAGCGACTGATACTCACACAGTCCTTTTAGTACACAAAGCACCATTATATCACTTAGAGGCACAAAAGCAAAGAAAATGTTCCAGCAAGAACAGTGAGGAAGCTAACATTTGACAATAAGGAGTTTAGCTGAAGTTTATATCGGGAAGCTTTCGCCAGAGCAATTAATACAAACGCTTTACAATGACAAGCATTTTGAGAGGGGCCACATACACAGACTAGAAATCTAAGAAGAGAAGGTATTGCTGAAGAGGACAGCGTGAATGAGGATGAACATTCGAAAGCTGGAAGGGGGAAGCTACCTGGGGGTGGGAGGGTTTCTTGATGAGAAAACATTAGCAGCTCCAAGCACTCTAATAAAGGTAAATTGCAACTTACGGTACTTCTTTGTGGTTCAATTTCTTGGCAATTATTATATTAGAGTGACGCTTCTATTGAATTATATGTTTCAATTACTATTAAAAAATCGAAGTCCTTAAGTTGGAGGGAATTATGAATGCAGCTTCTGGAGAGCTCTACCTCTGACACTCCAAGGATAGGATCGTTTATCTCCTTAGCACTCGGGGGTCCATTATGCAGCCCGGGGCAGGAAGGAGCCTGTCTGCACAATAATGTCCAACACTATCAAAGCACTTCTGGTGGATTCGACCATCTCCCTGCTATGTTGTGGTAACCCTAGGTGACCAGCCGCCTTTCTTTACACAGGACACAATGGCAAATAGAAACATTAACTCTCAGAGTGTTGCAAGAATCCGACTGCCTTATTTCCTGACCTCTGGAAAGATAATGTGTCATTTGCTGCACAGAAATAAAAATTTTCAAAGCAGTTTGAAATATAATTGTGTACCCTTCTCTTGCTGAACCGCCTTTCTGGGGTTTATTTGTTTGGTCCAAAAGAGGGAGAGAGTGGGAGGCTTTTCTAGAGGGGGACCACGGAGGTTTTTCTTCCCCACCCCGGCTTTCCCCTCCAGGAAGATGAAGTGGTTTCAGCGTGCAGGATCCTGGTGGGTAGGGGGGTGCCTCTCCTGCCCGGGAGTGGAGGAGCGTGAAGGCCCTGTCTGTCTGGTGTCCGTGCACCCCTAGGCAGGGCTCGGGGAAATCTTGATGGGTGGATGTTTACTAGAAGTCAATAGTGCAGTGGGCTTTGGTTTGATGCTAATGAGGCCAAGGTTATACAAGGGCCAACTGGTTTCCTTCTGTTCCCTCTGCTATAAACCGCCTCCCGTCAGCCGCCAGGCCTCTCACAAATGCATGAAAGGGGGGGAGTGAAATGGGCCAGAGGCTTCTCCCAGACAGATGGCTCCCCAGCTGTTTTTGCCAATGGGTAACTTTTGTTGTCACCACTCAACAACCCCCTCAAAAAGCCTCTGCCCGACAAAGCATTTCCCCTTCAGTTCTCCTGTGAGATGGTCGAGCCTCTGTTTGAGACTGTTTCCAAGTAGATAACTTCTAACACACGAGCCACCTCTCTGGGGTAGGGAGCCATCTCAGCCTGAGGTGGTGCAGAGCCGTTGACCCCTGCCTCCTCATTCACCTCCCTGTGACTGGGCTCGAAACACCATTCTGTTTCTGCAGTGTAAACCTCCCTGTTGCATCTGTGAGTCCCCAGCCCTGGGTACCCAGATGGTCTTTATTTCCTGATCTGTGGAATGGACATACTAACCCTTGTCCTCACCAGCTTGCAGGGTTAGAGTGGGAACCACAAGAGGAAACATGGGGCAACTTCAGGAAGTTTTACACATGCTAGTAAGCACTCCTCTACCCTGATGCCCACGAGGTCCAAGCGTTTGCTTTCAGCCACCTTGGTCCTGGGGCAAGCGCCCTGCGGTTAATGATACTGTGTCCCAGACCTGTTTCATGTCCCAACTATTCTCTCTGACTTGGCGTGTCCTTAATTTCTGGCAGCGTCGATAGCAGTGTCTTTGAATCCCTTCCCCTTTTTCCTGGGCACGCTGTCCCCATCTAACTCTCCCTCTTCTGAACAGATCCTGCTTCCCAACTGTATCAATTAAGCTTCTCCAGAGAAATAGAATATATATATGTATGTATATGTATATGATGATTTATCTAAGGGAACTGGCTCACATGACTGTGGGGTCTGATAAGTCCAAAATCCATAGGGCAGGCTGGGAACTCAGGCAGGAGCTGATGCTGCAGTCGGGAGGTAGAATTTCCTATTCTCTAGAAGAATCTGTTTTTTCTCTTAAAGCCTTCAACAGATTGAATAAGGCCCACCCGCAACATTGAGGGTGATTTCCTTAAAGTCAGCTGGTTGTAGATGTTAACCATTAAAAAAAATATCACCACAGCAATACCTGTATTGATATTTGATTAAATAACCGGAGCCTATAGCTTAGATAAGTTGACACATAAAGCCAACTATCACGCTGACTTTCCATGGCTGACTCCCTAGGCCCATCCCCTGAGCAGCTCCTTGCTCCATGCTATCAGGATGTGGGTGTTTTTTCCCTTTTCCCTCACTTTGTATCTTCTTTACTTGCATGGTTTTCCTTCAGATGCCCACATCTTGGTTTTTTGAACCCCTGTCCCCCGCCGGCTCACTGTGCTCTGTGGAGGTGACGTCAGGATCTCCTCTCCTAGAAATAATCCATTGTCCTTTCAGCAAGTTATGAGAGTAAATGCCAAAATTACTATTTTATCACCTTAGCTATGGTGAACTGGTTGCAGTGTAGCCCTTTTCTGTTTGGAGAGAGGAGGACTTAGGGTTAGAGGTAAATGGCACTGGTCAAGGAATGAAATCCTGACCCCCAAATGCAAACTTGCAGTCAGTTTGCACTCCTCTCTGGCACAGTCTGGGTAAGGATCCACTGTGATTTCAGAATAAAAAGTGAAGAGCTGACTTAACTCCCTCACCCATATGTCCTTCTGCTCAGCTCCTTCCGAAGGGAGGCTGTACACTGCTTACCTAAGAGAGTCCGTGTGCTTTGTGTGAGGAACTTGACAACTGCAGGCACTAAAGAATCATCTGTATTTAACCATGAACTACCCCCCCCCCCGTGTATTTCTTTTAACAGCATTGCCTTCTCTTTTATGCTTTGCTTGGGAAAAGATTGATACTCGTTTGCATTTCCTCAGAGACAGTAATTGATGGCTAAAGTTACTAGAAAACGTGAGCAGTGGAGGAAGAAGTTGAAATCAAACCTACAGTTTGATTTCATTCTACAGTTTCTATAGTGAGCAAGAGCTGTGAGCCTGCGCGGGACCAGGAGCAGGAGGTGCCGTGGTGACTGAGGCTCCCGTTCTTATGGGGAATAAAGATGACAAGCATACAGAAGTGCCTTTTATAAAATAAAGCAGGGCCAGGGAATAGAAGGTTCGGGGGCGTACTGTTCTATTTAGAGTAGCCAGAGAAGACCTCAGGGCGACATATAAGCAGAGACCTGAAAGAAGAGAGAGTAAGTTAGCCGTGGGCCGGGGGGAATGGGAGAGTATTCACCAGTGCACCCTCTTTCCTTAAATGGCAAGGGCAGGTCCTAAAAAACAGTGCCTGTGGTATAATAGCTATGAAATAAAATACATGGGTGCATATATATTTGTATGTGTGTACATAATAAGACTATCTCTACATATAGATGAAAATATTTGTACAATTTACATAAATATAAATTATATATATATATCCATCTCAAATAATACATGCCCAGTTATCTCTGGGCAATGAGATTATCGTTTCATTTTCTTCTCTGATCTTCTGTGTCTCCCACATTTAATACAGCAAGTTTGTTTTACATTTTTTGTCATGTAATAGTTGTCCTTCTTCATCTCCCAAATGGAGTGTTGTCTACTGAGAACTGGGTATTTTGCTGTAAGCCAATGTAAAATAATGGTGATCGTTGTATCAAACGGCCACTTGGTGTTTGGTACCGTTTCAAGTGCTTTCCATGCATTGTCTACCTTTATTCCTCACGATGGCACGTGGCGCAGGTGCGATCCTTACTGCCCTCTTATCCTGCAACTGGGGAAGCCGAGGGTACAAGGCCAAGATTTCCCAAGGCTGCTCAGCCTGGGGTTCTGGAGCCAGGGTTGCTTCCGGGCAGTCTGACCCCATATTTCTGTCCATACCACGGTGGCACTGCTGCCACCCTGAGAGGTCGGGGTAGCCCCTTGGTCTTCATTTCTAGTTGATTTTTAGAAGCAAAGTAGAAAACAGCAATGAAATATCAAGAGAATTGTCTTGCTCAGTTACCTGTCTCTGCTGTTGATATAGCAAAGGCCAAATGGAACCCAGAATGAAAGCATTTGATCTGCCCACTTCCCTGGTGGCCAGTGTATTCCAGACCAGGTGGAATGCAGATTTTCATACCGATTTTGACTGCTCTGATGAGTTGCAATAAATCAAATAGGAGCAAGGCCCGGTTTGGGTATGGGTGATCATGGCCCACATAGGCTTGCACTGAAACGTCCTCTCTCCTTTCTTCTCTTCACACCCTGCTTCTGCACCCCATGTACATTTCCTCTCAGAGGACACTGAAGATTGGATTCAATCAGAATGCTAGACGATGATTTTGGTTTTTTTGAATTTAGGTGACTCCAACCATGTGATCTCAATTTTTTTTTTCACTTTCCTTTGATTGTTTGGGTGACAGGTAAACCCAAAGTCCATGAATCTAACGGGCAGAAGACCCACAATATGCTAGAGACACAGTGTGAGGCGAGTGCTACCAGCAGCAGTTAGGGAGATCCAAGAAGCACAACTCAGAAAAAAACAGAGGGGAGCAAACCGTGGGCAGGTCAGTCTGCATCGTCCGTTTGCTGTGGCTCGGTGCCTCTGACAAAGGGGACGGACACTAGGGGAAGATTCAGTCTGCAGGGTCTGCGGTGCCCGTAGCAAGAGCCTCCAGCTGGGGCTGCCCCCGGCCATTCCACATGAGCTCTGCAACCTTACCAAGGGCGCCAGGAGCTCTGGGCACTCTGCTAAGCACTCTGGTGTTTGATCTGGGTGTTTGGAGGGATCAAGAGAGTGGTGACCTACAATCTCTTCTTGACTCACCATCCCTTGCAATCTCAGAGGCCTCACTCTGAACATCTGATGAGTGTGAAGGGGACAAAGTAGGGATATGAATCAACTGCTGCTAGAAGTTACAATAAATATTCCCCACTTCAGGAGCCCAATGATAAGATGAGAAATTGTAACCAAAAGCCAGAGATGTGGTTCAATCAGCGCCCCCTTACCAGGTGGTCCTGGGAGCCCTAAGGAGGCATGGTAACCAAGCAGCTGGAAGAAAACAATAGTCTTTGCATGGAAAGACCAAAAGGACCCTTTAAATCTTAAATAAACTCAGTGTGTGGATGACTCCTACCTCTGAATACGTCTCCCTCACCCTCCCACCTGCTTAGCCCCCAGTGCTCAGAGCTGACACACCCAGGGTCAGCTGGGTGTGTCAGGGTAAACAAAGTCACATGTCCTGTGAATTTTCTTTGGCTTATCTGCGGATCTGTAGTATTTTCCCTTCTTTCTTTGTTAATGTCCTGTGACTTCACCTTTCCCTACAGATTGTTTCCCGTTGCTGTCTACTGTGGTTTTACAATTTGGCTAATGCTTAAAAGTGAATCTCAACATAACACCCCCAAGTTTTCATGGCTAGGAAATGGGGAAGAAGTCACAAAATTGGTGTGTATCTGCGTGTAACTCGTGCAACCATCTGGACCATGAGAACCAATCACCTCAGGTTGATGAATTGGTATATAGCAGACCGGCAAGTTCAGTGAAAAGTATTGAGCTATTTGCCACCTGGAGATGCCCAAAGAAATTTGGTTTCTGACAGAGTCAACATGCTTTCTTTTCTTCTTAAGGATAAAGGCATCAGCTCACTCTTACAGTAAATAAGTGTCTCATGTCTACATCAAGAAGGAAAAGTTGAGTGGTACATTCTCCCTGTATCCTTAATATGATGTCTTAGTCACTCTAAGTGTGGGTATACGTCTATGGAAGTGTCTGGGAATGGGGGTGTAAGGGCGTCTTAGTCACTCTAAGTGTGGGCATATGTCTATGGAACAGAGAACATGCTGTCTGACTCAGGGTGTTCAGAGTCAAATCAAAGCGAAACATTCTCAAATAGAATTGCTAACTAATGTTAATAAGCATTGAGAGAAAGTAAAAAAATTTTTTCCATTGGAAAGATATAAAGCAGGAAGAAGAATGAAGCAAGATAGTCTTTAGAGATGCATCTCTGGAACAGAGCAAAAGAAGCATGTAATTTTATGTCTCAAGGAATTGCCTTGAACTTGATCCCCAGATAGACATTTGAGTCCAGAAGTTCACAGGTAAACAAATGCATTTTCAAATGCATTTGTGTCAAGAAGCAGCAGCCAGCTGCCAGACCATCCCTCTAGTTCCAGCTGTGCTCCCATAACCACCAGACAGCACAAGGGATGTCACAAATGTAAGAAATACCGTCTATAGGAGCTCAGTGCAGAGACCTAGCACCATAAAAATAGAGATCCAGTCCTTGGCACAATCTGTGGCATATCTGTTTGAAAAGCTGTATGATACCAATTGTTTTAGGGAAATTAGTCCTCTGTGACAGAGCCACGGTCTGGGTCAAGAATCCTCTATTAGTAGTCTATTTTGAATTTTTAACCCAATCTTTTCCCGGATTCCAACCAGCACCATGAAGGCTATTTAAAAAACCATGAGGTGGAAAAGGACCAAAATTGGAGCTTGAGAGATGGTATTCCGGGGAGGGATGGCATTCGAAGGGAGAGGAAAGGCAAAAGAGATTGAGAAAGAGAAGCCAAAGAAGAGAGTGGCAATCTGGGAGAAAACAAGGTTGTGGAAACAAAGTTTGGACAAACAGGTGAGAAGTGGTTAAAAGGCCCACGTGGTAGACACAGGTGCAAGCAAGAGACGATCTAAATGCTCCTGTGCAATAACAGAGAAGTCACTGGTGGCTTTTGCCAGAGCAATTTAAATAGAGAAGACAGCAGATTGTTGTGGACCAAGTAATGGCTGGGGAATGAGAAACAGGAAAATGTTGGTGTAGGCCACTCTATCCAAAGGCCTCCAGAGAGAGCTCGATTTATGTGCTGGGAAGATGGAGGAGTTGAAGATGGAAATTCCAGGAGGTAATTAATGAAGCAAAGTGCTAAAGATGAGATTCAGAAAACAGGTGTGTGGTTCATCCTTAGATGAAAAGAAGAATCCTTTGAGACATGGGAAGGAGGTACAGAAAAGCTTGTGGGGTATGGCTGGGAATTTTAGGGAAACCATGTCAATTATCCTTGTTGTTTTACTGTGAAATTGAAGGCAATATAATCTTCAAAGAGATGGTAGAAGAAACTAAGAATATGTGATGGAATTGCCAACTGCTACTTGGGGGTAGCTGAGACTGGAGACCAAAAACCAGCAATGGCGTCATTGGCATGGTTTATGTCTTTCCTGTAAGTCACACTCACTAGCCTGAGTCCAAGACTGAAAGAGGCATATGCTTTGGTCAATTCTTAGTCAAGGTGTTGAAAGGCAGATGTAGCTGAAGGACCCCTTGGCAAGGAAATTGGGGATGTGGGTGGGGGCGTAAGTGAAGAGGTGACCCCTCAGTATGACAGACTTCTCATGGTTGAGAGCTCTGAACTTTGCCTGAATAGAAAAGGAACCATTTCTGCATTGTGTTTCCACTTACCATCTTGTTGTATTTATACACAGGTTAAATCAGCTGCTGGAAAAAGCTTACAACTAGCTAAAATTTCAGAATCACCCCTTTCCACTGAGTGCCTAATCAGGATACTTCCAGTTAACCTGAGTATACCAGACATAATGGATGAAACTCTAATTCAGTGATTTGTTACCCAAAAAAGGTTCATTTTTTGTGCATGCAAAATGCACTGAGGTTGAGTGACTCTCCGGGGTAACTTGCCTTCACTCGGGGATAGAAGTTGCTTCTATCTTAGAGCTCTGTCATCCCAACCCATAGCCTCTGAAGGGGCAGAAAGGATGGAGTAGGCATACTGCTTATTAGTACTTCAAAGCAGAGGTGACACAACACTTTGTTCACATTCCCATAAACTCACACTCATCCCAAGACCCCAATCCAACTGCAAAGAAAGCTGGGAAAGAGGGTGAGGACACGGATGTTCAGAGAGCATCAATCACATCTGATTAACTGGGTCAACCACTAGTAGTTCAAGGCCTGTTGTTGGTGAATTTCAGGAAACTTGACACTTTGGTGGTGGGAGAAAGGACTTGGGAAATGACATGTGTAACATTACTTGGGACAGATCGTGTCCACACAGCACCAGACCAAGCAGTTGACAAGTAAAAATACAAGCTAAACTATAATTCTGTGATTGGATACTGTGTAGGAAAAGAAAACAAAGGCAAAAAGAAGGATGAAGAGGAGGAGCAGGAAGGAAAGAGATAAGAAGAAGGGGGAGGGCGGAGAAGAAAAGGAGCAGCAGAAGCACCAAGGTCATTCGGTGAAACTCAAATGTCATGCAATCATTTCCCCTCAGTGTGGCCAAACGAGAGTCCGCTCCCGGGGAACAGAAGCATCATTAACGGCAGGTCTGAACTTTCAGCCTTGAAGGGCACGTGGGAAACGCACAGCTGGAAGGAAGCGTGAGCAGTCAATGCATGTGGCAAACCGAGTGGCCACGGAGGCCGACGTGGGTCTGCGGATCTTCTCTGGCTTCCTTTCTTGTTCAAACTCACCATTTCAAAAGCGCGGGATGTTTATTATTATTATTTAAAATAATTCCAAGACCAAGCGATACTAACGAGCCTTTTCCACGCGGGCACCGCTCTAGCGGGCAACGTGCTATTTCTTTTTAATTTGCTCACTCAGTCCTGAATAACTTTTCAGAGGGCTCCAGACACCGCAGTATGACAGCAAGACCGAGGCGCGTCGGATGCAATGGAATCGCTCTACAAGCAACCTTGCCAAAGGGCCCTTTTCGATGCACAAAGCTGGCTCTATCTTTGTATATTGAGGGAGCTAAATCAATGTTAAATGCTTGGCTCTTTTCACAGGACAATGACCAGGACCTAAGCTGCGTTCTTCCTTTTTGATTGACACTTGAAACGCAGAGCGGGAATCAGCCAGAGGCGCTGCTACAAGCCGGAGCCTCTGCTGGGATAACCACTGGTGACACCGCAGAAAGGCCGACAAAAGGCAGTTGAAAGCTATGTTTGTTGCCTCCCCCCCTCAGATCTCCTCGCTTTCATGGAGCTCCTTACTTGCTTTAATATTATGATTCAGCACCTGGCTTTTCTGAACCTTGCTTTAAACTTCAAAAGGCGAGGTGGTATTAACAAACATGAAACAAAAAAGTGGCGGTAGTTTGATTTACTGTTGTCGTCTTATCAAGGGGTTTTTCTGTCACCAGCTGCCACTTTCTGTCATCTTTGGAACCATTATCATTTCTCTAAAATCTAAAAGACTCCACTTAATAACAGCTTTGAATACGGGCAGGATCAGTAACATGCACAGTTCTGGGGATGACAGGACCGTCAAATGAAAAGGAAGATGTTGCCAAAAAAAAAAAAAAAAACCCACCCAAACCACACAAATAAGAGCTGTAGTACTTTTTAGTGACCTTGATTTCAGAATTAAACAAATCCAGTCCAATTCTATTGTTCCTTTTGAATCCCATTGTGGAGTTTCCTTGAGAAGTTCCTTTTTGTTGTTAGGCGGGGAGGAAAAAAACCTCAGGCACGACAAGGCTTTGCAACTCCAGGGTACAGAGGAGGCTCTGCTAATCACGAAGGGGTTGGGATGGCCTCTGCTAGTGCAGCTGCTCAGCTAATTACCAGCTCACTTTCACTGACTTTCTAATATTTTGAGCACCCACTTGATGCTGACAGCCAGATAAACCCTGCAAACTAAACTTTGCAAACTCTTGCAAGGAGGAGATTGCTCCACGTTCTGCCCTTTCCTAAGGACAGGTACCTCTGAGCTTTCCAGCCAGACTTCATCACCTACCAGGACCTTAAATGCATATGTTAAATCTGGGTCCACAGGGGAAGCCCACTGATTAATCCTGCCATCTGTTCAGAACCTCAGAAACGTGAGATTGGTCAGAGCCACGAGGGACCTTAAGATCAACCAGTTCAGTGGGTTTGATTCTCCCGAGGACCTTGGTAAAAGTACTGATGCCTCCCTGAGCTCCTTCCCATTGCATCTGAATCCCAAATGCAGAGGGTGTACTCTGGGCACCTGTATTTTAAAAAGTCCTCTGGATGATTCTCATTTCCAAAGAGGGCTGAGAGTCACCCTTACAAATGAGGCATCTGAGAAGCAGAGGCTTAAATTACTTTAGACTCAGAGGCTGAAGGCTGCATAGTGAGTACATGGCAGAGCTCGACTGAGACCCGGTGAGAGGAGCCCAGGATGGTGCTTACAAGTCTCTGGCAGACCCACAGATGAGACCTGGGGAGGGAGGGGGGCTGAGCACTGCTTCCCGAGGAGCAAGTCACAGCCGTGCACGTCCCTGCTGCTGCCTCACTTCCTTCTTCCCAGCTGCTTCCTGTCCAGAGTCAGCCCACCTCTTCGTCAGCTTCCTGATAGAATCAGTGACGGGTTCTCTCATCCTCCTCCTTTCCTATCCCCTTAGTGCCTTGAGACGCTAAGTGTGGGGGAACTAATGGCCAATCCCTGACACACTTCATAGAAATAAAAAAATATGAAAAAGGTGAGGCTGTTCATTTAGATGTTATCAAGGGCAAAACATTTCATTTGTGGCTTGATCTGATAGGCCAGCTCCTTGAAACAAGTCGAAGACGCTTGACCATCTGTTTCTCTTTTATGGTCTAGTAGCCCAAAGTTGCTACTTTGTTTCATACCATTGTCACGTGTAGCATGACGGGCCCCAAATGATCTACCTACAACTGGAGAAAGGGGACAAAACCTCCTAGAAACCTCACAGGCCCTCCAGATAGAAAGGGGGTAAGTCTGAAAATGAAGAAGAGTACCTTTCCAGCTAACAGTGGGTGTGTTTTTGAAATACTAACTATGACGACTCTCTGACATAAGAAAATAACCCCAAACAAAATCATGAGATTCCTAGCCCTGTAGGTCAGGACTGTTTTGATGAGATGAAACAATGCAGTGATGGCGAAGAGTTTTATCTCCATGCCAACTCTTAACAAGCACTAGGGGTGGCCTGAAGGTTGGAGTAAGAAAGATTCTGGGCTCAGTAGTAAAGCTATCATGAATGATTAGCAATGCCTAACATGGAGGGGATACATACACACAGGTGATTTCAAGACCTGGTTGAGTTGTTAGAACAAGTTTTGGAATCATCCATGAGTTTATAGCCTGGTTCTGTCACTTATTATGTGAGCTTGGAAAAATTATCTAGATTCCATTTTCTTATCTGTAAAATGGGCATAATACTGAGGTATTTTGTTTTGAGGTTTGAATGACACAATAAATGTAAAACCATCTTTACCCTGCAGGTCATATAGTAGGTGCTTAATAAAATTAAAGTTCTTATTATTATAGAGGGAATAAATCCACTAGCTGGAGTTGAGTCTCGACGGATAGACAATGCAAGTAACTGGGATCATTCTCGAAGAGATGAGACCAAAGGACTTTGAGCCATAAAATATTTCTCCCCTTTACTTCACTTTAGTCCAACTATTATAAGAAGGAGGAAGAAAGGAAGGAGGAGGGAAGGAAAAAAATAGGGAAAGAGGAAGGAAACGGGGGAGAGAAAGATTCAACAACACAATAGAAGATTGGAGGAGATAGCAGAGAGAGGGCAGGAAAAACAAGAACTGGGAAAAACTAGAAATTTTGAAGTATAAAACGTCTATTTTTTTAAATTGTTTGGGTTTTGTTTGTTTTGTTTTGTTTTTGTTTTTGTTAGTCTATATCTAAATTGTTCTTTCTTACATAAAGAGATGATTCTTTCCACCTCCCTGCCAATAAACCACACTTGATGGTTGGGCTTCCTTGTTAACATATAGTTCCTTATCTCCTTGATGCTGTTGAAGGGGCAACATGGAAATGAAATTCTGTTGCAGTGTATTGAGTAGGGACCTTCTGATTAGGACCCACAAGATACAGACATCAGTCATCTCCTGGTGTCTTTGGACAAAGTCACGTAGCCATTCTGAGACTCTGTTTCTTCTTTTGTAAAGTGGAAATAAGGAACCTCATTTACTAACTTTAAAGGGTGATTTTGAAGATGACCTGGAGATGATATGTATGAAACTTCTTTGCCAACTATATGTGACGCATGTGTGAAGGGATGATAATATTAGTCCAGCCTTTGCATAGACGGATCCACCTTCCTGGTGGGGTATGAGGGCATGATACTCCTCATTGTCCCAGTGCTCCCCTCCCCCACAGCCCTCTAAACTATCTCCTCAGTCTTCCTCCTTCATGACTGGAATTCTAATCAGAATTAGAGATTCATTCTTTTAGGCAATCCAAGCACCATTCTCAGACATCCTTTTAGAGAAGTTTATAGGCCTATAAGAAGTAAGACACTTAGTTAGAATTAGGCTGGACGTTGGAGTTCTTGAAAGACCAGAATGAAGAGGCCAGGATGCAGGGGTGATTTGATAGAGAGGAAAAGAGAGGAAAATTTAGTTCAGCCTAGCAATCAAGAGACAGACGGACAAAGGCTCCAGTCCTGACTCCACCACTTACTAGCTGTGTAACTCGGGCAAGCTACGCCATCACTGTTGGCTTGTGTTGCCTTGTCTATTTATTTATTCCTTTGTAAGTATTATTGGGTGTCTACTCTGTGTCAGGCTCTGTTCCAGGTAGTAAGAGAGCCAAATTCCTTCACCTAATGAAGCACACATTTCTACCAGGAAAGACAGAATATAAAGAGAAACATAGTGAAGTAAGCACCAAGAAAAAGTAGTGAGAACTACCATAAAAATAACTATCAGGATCAAGTGATAGTGAGAAGTAGAGATAAGGGTGGGCAAGGAAAGCTCCTTGAGAAGGTGACATTTTACCTCAATCTTAATGAAGAGATGGTACAAGCCAGGGGAAAGTCTGAGAGAGAAATATTCAGGGGAGAGGAAATATTAATGTAAAGTCTTCACTAAATTTAGGGAATAACAATGGAGCGCCTTCAAGTCAAGATTTGAGATAGATATTAAAAAGGGAGTTCACAATACTTGTTGGATTAGACGAGGGAAGGAGGGAGTCCAAGATGAGTCTGGGGGGTTGGTTTGAGAACCAGGTGGGTAAGGAAGGTGGGATGTAGTGGGGGCGTGTGGCAAGAGTTCTGCTTGAGACATAATATATCTGTAAACTTTCTGTAACGTTTAGAAGACCTGACAAATAGAGATGGTAACAGTACCAACCTATTAGTGTTTGAGACGGTCGAGGGAAGGGCCTAGTGGGGGATCTGACATGGAGTACGTGCTCAATAAACGCACTTAATGGAACAGTGAACAGAAATGTGAAAACAAGTTATGGAGCAGAGGTGGTCCTTGTGTAGTCAAGAAAGTGGACAGTGATAACAACGCCATGGCCAGAACACCAGTAGAATGGAATCAAGTTTAAGAAGGAGAAGCAAGAGGGGACTGAAGACATGGTTTGAATGCTTCATGATTCTGCATTCAATCGCCCTATGTGACATGGTGAGAAACAGAAGGGCCCTTTCTAAGGAGCTACCAGATCAAACGGCCCATTCCGTAAAGACTGGTTTTTATTTTCTTGAATTAAATGACCTAATAGTACTTTAGGATCATGAAGGCATTGCTGTAGCCCAGGATGTAGAAATGATGGGTAGTGGCCACCAAACCTTCCCCACTCAGGGCTGCATGTGCAGCCTGGGGAATGTGCTTGTTCTAAACAGGGGCAAATGCATTTTACCAAAAGATAAATGGTTTCTGTTCCTCTGTGGTGGAGCAAATCTGTACCAAAGGTCTTATTTACCAACTAGGCATGCCAAACTAACAATGTTCGAAGCTACTGTTTGCCATCTGCTTAGATGGCTATCAAAGTCTTCTAAATCTAATAGAAATTCTGCCAGATTTTACTTATTTCCTACTGTGTATTTCTTCTGAGTTTGAAAATAACAAAGCAAACCAAAACCAAAGCCACAGAAATTCCATTCCTCCCCTCAAGTCCCTTCCCACACCTCTGTGCACACACTTCTCAGAGCCATGCTGCAGCAGTGATGGAAATGAGAACCGCAGGAGAGTTAGAGTGAATTAGGCTGAATGGCAGCAAATTCTCAGGGGTGGGCAGTCTGGTCGCTCGCCTGACACCATACAGATGGCCCAGGTTACAAGCTCTCTCTTAACCCTAACCAACCTGCTATGGACGCTTCTGAGTTTGGTGATGTAGATACCTTGGTCTCAATTGGGCAATTGAAGTGCATAATTTTGGAAATTAGAGTTGTATGGATAATCTCTAAGATGTCCATTCTCCACTTGTAGACATATAGACAACACAGAGAAATGTCCTTTTGGGGGTTAAATGTTAAAACCTCTGTCTCAAATAACTTTTTGGAGGGGAGGGGAGAAAAGCAACAGGGGTTACAGCATGCCTTTATGGAACTCTGGGAGCCTGAGACAGGACCACTCTCCTAGGGACCATCACACGGCCCTTCCTATAGACCCAGAGGGCAAGAGACCTGGGTGGGGGGGAAATAAAAGAATGTCGGAGAGATAAAAGTAGAATTCAGTTGAATTCATGTACTGGAGAAAAGAAGGATGGCATGTATTCAACAGCAGTTGTGTATTTTTTCATTCTGTTACACATCAATTGTTAAGTCTTTCTCTCATTTAGACTATAAGAGCCAAACAGGCCAGGGACTGTGTCTGTACTGTCCAGCCACCCATCTCCAGCACCTAGGATAGTGCCTGGCACATTCTAATCTGATGTGAAATATTGGTCAGATTAATGAAAACATTTGTGCATGTAGGCTCAGCCTCTGAAAGAGTTTAATAATATAGAATTCTAGAGAAGCCTCAACTATGAATCTCATGCATTGCCAAAGTGACTCAAATTGAACCCAAGCCTGGGTTTAACAGCTGCAACTCCAGTGATCTGTCTTGACTGGTAACTATGTCACCATGTGAGCAGATAGCCCTTTCTAATCTTGGACAAATTTACTCACAAATCACAGAAGCTTTGGAAAACCACCCTGAGCCAGGTGAGGGAATAAAAACACTTCCTTTAAAATGATAAGGGATTCTGTCCAGTCTATTTGATAGTGCAGTGTAACCGATAAAGTCCCCTATCTACCAAAACAGTGACAAGAAAAATGAGAAACGAATTCATGATAATGTTTTTATAAATTGGTCTACTGCCTTCCAAATTAGACACCCGCACCATTCCCTACTGGGAACTTCAGAACGAGTCAAACTTAGATAGGCTTTCTTTTCCTGTGACTGTTAAATCAAAGTCTTTGTCCAAGGTCAGAAAAAAACACACTATTTTCTCTTGAATTAACAGCTGTCAATTAACTGTGAAAGGGACCTGCTGGCATAGATGACCCAAAGCATAGTGACCTCCCAGCTCTGGAATGAGTTCTTTCTCCAGGCGTCCAGCCTCATTGTCTGGCCTAAGAGGAGAGGAGAAGGTTTCTAGGAAGGGGTGACTAGGTCCAGCATTCCCAAGTCACCACAGACAATTCACCTAATAGTAAACCCACAAGTGGATGGGGTCGGGGGGAGGTAGGGTGGGGTTGGGCATAGTTACAAACCATATTCCAAATTGGTCTATTCTGGATTCCTGTTCAGCTCACCTGCCAAAATTCTAGGTATTCTTTAGCTTTTAATCCATCCCATGGTCGCTTGATCAGCTAAGCAATCTTGGTATCAGCCTGCGATCAATGGTATTTATGACTTTCTTTTCATCATCATTAGTGAGCAAGGTGTAGGGAGATGGAGTAGAGGTCTGACAGAGACGACAAAGTCATTTTCTTAGGGAACATGCAGTTGGAAAGTAGCACAGTATTTTGCAGTACAGATATTTTGTGTGTGACAGGAAATACTGTGTAGGAGAGTTGTCAGTGTAACCTCAGCTGAGAAAGCAAAGGAAACAATCCATAACTGTTTTGAGAGAGAGAATATAAGCTTTGCCATAACATCCACTACCCAGGCTTCATCCGTGAAACACAGACGCCCTGCCATCCAGAGGACAGAGCAGCAGCTGTGTGGACTGACTTCTGAGGCACTGTCGCCAAAGTGGAGCTATTTGTACAAGTTCAAAGGCACCAGAGACCTTGGCGATCATCTGCCCTCGTGAATGTCAAGACATGAAGATGACATCACTGCAAACTGGTAAACCCGAGGAAGATTTCCTATTTGTAACAGAGAAGCTCTGAGCATAAACAAAGCTTTAGTCCTCCTTTTAAATAGTGTCTTCATCTAGGAGTGTCTGTGACCCCTGACCCTTACTGATATATCATCCATCTAATAGAGGCAAGGGTGGGCTCACCACAGAGAGAGAGAGGGAGAGACAGTGGTGTTTGTAATAATTTTAAGGTAGTAATACATGTCATAATGGAGGCAATTGGCTCTTTAGGCAAAGGAGAGAAAGGGGCTTCTGTGTGAAAACTAAAGAGATTAGGACCTGTCAGCTGGAAAAGTCTAGGCTTTGGAGACTCATGGTAGTAAATCTATAACGTGTAAGGATCTGACTACCTTGTCAATAATCCCAGGAAGGCATGGTTCATTGTCCCTCATAGAAGCAGGAAGCATCTTTTCTAGGACAGATGAAAAGCAAATATAAATAAAAGACAGAACCTGAGATTCCAAAAAATGATGTAGGCTGAAACATAAGGAGATAGAAAAGGAGTTTTAAAAACTCTTATCGAATCTAGTTTACAGGGAAGTTGGAATGAGTCTGTGTTATGCTCTTCACCTATCAGGACAAGATCATAGGCAGAAAAGTGACATATTGTTTGGCAGTAAACTCGTGTTCCAGACATCAACATTTTGTTGATGATAAATTGATAGTCTTTTCAACGTTTTCCATGAAACCTAACAAATATTTCCATGTAGGCCACTGTGCTGGGTACTATTTCTAAAGAGTCACTAGTCTATCCCAATGGAAGACATTCCTTATGTTCTTAGGGAATTTCAACAGGAGGCTGATCCACTCAGGAATGAAAAGATAAGAGTCCAAAAGCAGTAAGAGAGGAAGGAAGGGATAGTGGTCAGGGTGCCTGCTGTCCTAATGTATCTAGAAATAATAGTAGTACCTGATGTTTACATGGTATTCCGCTTTTACAAATTGCTTTGAGATTATAACCTTACTGTAGCTTCATGAAATCCCCAGGTTTGAAGACAGACATGTAACCTCCTTGCACAGATGAGGGCTCAGACTGAGAATGGTGCATCAGGCGGGGGTCATGTAATGCAGGAGTGGTTGGGTGAGGTCTAGGTCTCTTCTCGCCCGCTGGAGTTACTGCCTACCTCTGTTGGCTAGCTCTGGCTTTAATACTGCCCTGGGCACAGGATCCAAGATAGCTCTGCTTTCTAATAACTCTACACTTAGTGTGTCATGTTCCAGTGAAGTGCGGTGTCATTTTGATGAGCCTATGACAGGCTGTTAGGAACAGTTGAGAGATCACAGACGAGATCACCTGTTTGGGCCGCTCTCTCTTCAATTCCCCAACACTGTGCCCCTGGCCCTCCCACCCTTTCCTCCTGCTCTACCTCCCATGATTCATCTCAAAGAACATCCACACATACAAAAGAGAATCACAGAGCCGTATGAAGAAGGCTCAGGCAAGTCCAAAACTCCAGGCTACGTGCCTGTTTTGAACACGCACTTTTGATAGTCTCTCCAGTTTAATTGGAAGAGAGAGATTTAGCACCAAGCCAAGTCATGTGAACATAGCCCTGGAACTCAGAATGAGTGTGATCCTTCTCTCTATGTCTTCTCTTCCCGTCGGTCACTGTCACCTGGTCTACAGGCAGGCCAGCTCTCATCTCAGCTGGTCAGCTCTACCTGAAGCATAAGTAAGTCTGACAAAAATTCAGGTTAAAGCTTCAAATGCAAGTTTACCTTCCCCCAAACTCTCCCTCCTCCTTTTAAACTGAGACATTTGTAGAAACCCAACCCTTCTTCAAGTGGATAGAAACACTGTGGGCTCTTATTTGGATTCCAGGAAAGGGACCCTGTTGTATGAACTCATCGATTCTGGAATTTTCCTTCTCACGATTACATGAATGGCATGAATATAATTGAAAATGAATGTGGATGCTATAACATGGCACTCACCAAGGAGAAATAGACCAAGTCCAGATTTAAGCCTGTAAAGCAGTCCTTTTAACTTAAGGGTAGTTGGGGAAAACAAAGTCTTCATAGCATCTCAGAGGTTCATCAGGGACTGACATCAGGGAAACTTCCCAACCACCACCCCCTCCTCCTTGCATGCAAAGGTCACCTGCTCCCTGAACCTCAAGCACCTGTGCCATTTGTGCCTCCCAGACAGCCACCCCTTCTGTCTGACCAGGCAGCAGTCTTATCGCCATACCCTTAATAGACTTGGTAGTCATTTTAGAGATGGGAAAGATAGTAAAAACAACAGCATATAGAAAACAAAGTTCACAGTTTTCCCCAGAGAGCAGATGGGATTCAGCTAGGACCCCTGTTCTTCATCTGATGTCTGTCTCCCCCAAGAGAAACCCAGTCTCTTTGTACAGAATTACAGGTTCATTCGTAGGATTGGTGAGCCTTTTTGAATGCTTTGCCCAAGGTAGTAATTTTGCAATCCACCGTAGCTGAAGTAAATGTAGGCCTGAACTTGATCCAGTCTCCTTTCCTCTCCTGCATCCAGCAACCCGTCCCCACTTAGGTGAAAACACTTTGCACATAAACAAACTCCTCTCAAAGACGCCTCAACCTTGACATTTCTTTCTCCCTTTTCCAAACTTGCTTCCTTTTAAAACACCTCGCGTTCTGCCGTGCTCCCACAGAGGCCCAATTATCAGAATAATAATTAACAGGTTCTCATTATTTAGGATCAAACAATGCCCCTCTAATGAAGCCAAGAATAGCCAATGTGATCCCTTAAAACGGGGTGTGAGTTTTCCTTACACCTTGGGGCGCCTACCCCCTGAAACCATTAGGCACCGAGCTGCCCGGAACGGCCAGGATAACATTGAGTCAAGGACAGTTAATGGATGCCAGAGCACAGACCAAAGTGCTCCAAGCATGTCAGTCAAGACTAACCGGAGGCAAAAACATCAAAATGCAGGTTGGAGTTTTGACATTCCTGCAGGCTCTGAACGCCTCGCCAGTAAATTTTTAAAGTCAATATCCCCCTTCTGCTCATGAACACTTTTCTGTCTGATGAGTAGGACTAATGTGGGTCTGATTGAACTGTGACTAAAGTAGGACTTTAAAGACAGCTTTGAATGTGTGGGGGGCGGAAAGGGTTTTTTTGTGTGTGTTTTGTGCGTGTTTTTTTTCCCCCAGAAATGTCTGTGATAGTAATGAAGACAGTGTACACAGATTATCACAGGCTGTGTCTTTTGACTTCAAGGTTATGTGATTAGAAAATTAGAAAAGCGACAAGATGAGAAAAACCGCAGAACATTTTGAAAGAAAGCTTTTTTACAAATTATCTGTGTGCTGGATTTACACAGAATCTGATGGATGGATCTTCTAATGTTTGGAAATGGATAAATGCAACAATGCAAATAGGAAGAACCGGCTTTGGAGCCTACTCCTGGCAGAAGTTCAAAACCCATATTAAGTATTCTAATTCGCTTTAACACCTGTTACTTGTATTTTTTTTTAATTGCCACATACATACATAAAACAGAATATAACCCTTCCATAAATATAAAGGGAAAAATAACAGTGAGACTGTTGTTTCTCACAATGCATGACTTTCCCCCAGATTTGGAATAAAACCTTCCCCTCTCTGTCCTTTCTTTTCTCGGAAGCTGAAATAATAATTAGAAGGACACATGTCAGGAAGTCCGAGCAAAATCGGGGTTGGGTGGTGGTCAGCATCCCGCAGGGGGTAGTTCAAAGTGTGTTAGAAATTTTGGAACTCAAGTCACAGCTTAATGCCTCCTTAAATGAGGGGGAAGATAAAATTTTCCTGAACTCAAACCCAGGCTGGTCTAAATAAAAATTCTATTAAAAAAAAAATCCCTTGTTTTGGCTTGTGTGGTGACAGTGGTGGATTTTTGGAATGTGTGAGCAGGTGACTGCCACAGCAGAAAGGCAGGGTCGGGACTAGCCTGTGTC
Source organism: Manis pentadactyla (assembly GCF_030020395.1). Classification (NCBI taxonomy): domain Eukaryota; kingdom Metazoa; phylum Chordata; class Mammalia; order Pholidota; family Manidae; genus Manis; species Manis pentadactyla. The sequence continues at coordinate 115,614,714 of NC_080027.1, read as the reverse complement.
TGATGACGCCTTTTTTAGGGAGCTTTTAGCATCTAGAAGGTGGCACAAGATTGTTTTGCCTGTGAAGAATAGGTCTCTAAAATGTCCATGTCTATATATAAAGGCACAAATGAAAGTCAAGTCACCGTGACCTTTACCCTATTTAATCAAAACCTTTGAGTAGGTAGCATCTTGACTTTCTTAGGACTCAACTCACTGTCACCTGATTTTGACCTCTCAGATAATTAAAATAGAAATAGGCCATAAATGTATTTCTAGATCAGGCTTGTATATTCCAGACCTCTGGTGGTGGTATCAATAAGGTTTGAGATTGAAGGACATCTTACTTAAAGTTCAGAAATGCCCCTAGAGCACTAAGATGTCTTTAGTACCTTATTAAAAAAATATGTTTGTATCTATTACTTGAAACATTATCTAAATTTTTAATATTATTTTGAGATTCATCTCAATACATGTATATATTATATGTACGTATATGTGTGTATATATATATATATATATATGGACAAACTGTGTATACACTAGAATGATGAGTCTCATGAATTTTCTGTCTTCTTGGGTGTTCATAGAATCACCTCCATAAGGATAGGAACTTTGTATTTCACTCATTCATTCAACCAGCATTTACTGAGCACCTCTTATGTCACACGAGCTATTTAAAAGCTTGGGATATATCAGTGAACAACATGGACAAAAATCCTTGACCTTGTGGAGGTTACATTTTTGTACAGGAGATAGACAACAATAAAAATAATTAAGACAATTACACTGTATGCAATAAGATGGTAAGTGCTATGGAAAAAGTATTAGAATAGAGTTAGAGGGATCAGAGATGCCTAAGGGAGAGGGGAGGCAGGGCAGACTGCATGAGAAAGTGACATTCAGCAAAGCCCTGAAGAAGGAGTCAAAGTGAGCCATGCAGATATGTGGGAAAGGAGCCTTCTGGGAAGCAAGCAGCCAGGACAAAAGCTTGAGAATGCTGGAGTGTTTTCAGAATAGTAAGGAGGCCCAGGTGGCTGGAGTGGGGGGATAGGAGAGAGAGGGCATGGCATGGGGAGAGATGACCAGGGTTGGGAGAAGAGATAGAGGATGGGATCTTATCTTTGTATCTCCGATGCCTAGCTGGCACCTGGTGAATACTCAGCAATTCTTGGTCAGTGAATGAGTGAAGAAATGAAAGAAATGTCAAAGGTTGGGAGGTCGTCTCCCAACTTTTATATGGTGTTTTGACATCCTCCACAACTGCATGTTCTGACTGCATTCTTTGGAACATTAGTCCTAAAGGTATTCTAGGAGAAAAGGATTCCAAGGTCAAATAAGGTCTACAGTATGTAGATCTCATTTGGTAGATTCAGAAACCACAATTAACCCTTGGAAGCCTCTGAGAAATTCTTCAGGAAATGACATTAGCAAAACACAGCATTTTGAGAACCTATTCAACCACACAGCCCATTTCTTCTTCCCACTTCTATTTTCCCTCTACACCTTTGGCCACACCTCAGAGTATTCCATAGATAACATATGCTAGGAAATGATGCCCTGTGCTGGACTGGCACCTAGCAGCCTCCAGACAGACAAGAATTCCATCCACTCACTCCTAACCCTGCCATTTCCAGACCACTCTGGAATTCAGAATCGCCTTGTTGTATTGGGTGGGATAAAATCCACTGCCTTATAATTTCTGCCTACTGACCCTAGTTTTATCCATGGAGCCATACAGAATAATCAAGGATTATAGAAGGACTTCAGGATTTTTAGTCACACAGAATTAAGTCTGGCCTTGCTACTTAATAACTGGCTGAGCAATTACTAAGACTCTCTGATTTTTAATTTTCTTATCTAAATGATCTGCCTCATTGTGGGCTTTTTATAAGATGTGGCAAATACCTAGCAGGATAACTGTTGCATTGTAGCTGCTCAGATAAAATGAACACATTGACTGTCCTCTTCCACAATTACTTTCATGAGGGAAGACAGTACCCATCCCTCCCTGGAATCCTCACTTCTCTGAACTGAAAGTCCCCAGTTCTTTCAGCAGCAGTATTAGCTGACCAGAGGCATCAACCTAAGTATCAGGGGAAACAGAGGCCAGGGTTATTTCAACATCCTGTGTTTCTGAGGGTCAATCTTGTTTTTAAAGTAGGAGTTCCATAATAATCAGTGGTTCCATAATAATAAATGAGAAGTCTCTGAGAGCTTCTGAGAGAATGCATGGATGATGTGGAAATGCTTTCTTTTCTTAGATTATCATTATAAGGATTTGCCCCTGACAACTGTCAAATAATGGTCCCTAAACACAAAAATCTATGACATAAAAATCAGAGATCTGCCAGCCAGGAAAGTGAATGTTCACCTTCTTTCCTTATAGGGAAAGGTGTGTCTCTACTGAGGAGGTCAATTCATTTATTATTATCAGTACTATTGGAGGTCTTCCTGGCACAGATAATATCCAACAGTAAATCCTTTAAAGATCATTTATGTTTAGCATCACAGAGCAGTAATAGCAGATTGGATTTCTTAGCACTCCTTGTCTAAGCTCATTGGATTTGCTTTTTCTAACAGAAGATGCTTTTAAGAACATCTAAAGATTGGTGGCAGTTATACTGAGTTAAAGTCATGTAGTGGTGCCTTGCCCTATACCTACTCAATTCCATTAGGGCCATTCCCACTGCATTTGACACATGGTTCATCTCTCCCATTCATTTGTGTGTTTTTGTTTCTTCGACTATGTTAAGGAGGCCTAACAGGTCCTTCTTTATAGTTTAAAAATGGTCATAGGCAGAAACAGTACCTGATTCTGTATTCAAATTCTGTTTGGGGCATGGCACGCACTGATGACATAATTGAGGCTTCCAATACCATCAAAGACACTGAACGCATAAAGTATTTTCATGTATGTCACACATCTTGGCCTTATTAGAAAACCGAATGAGGGACAGGTCATCCAGTCGGCAGTTGCCTTCAGTGCATACCTTTGTATACACAGCACCTCAGCCATTTGCCCTTTAATCAACCACTTCCCCTCTCCAACTTGTTCCAATCTTTTCCTGGAGGCCCAGTTCAGAGGAGACTCTCCCACACAGCCATGGGCTCCCAAGACCCCAAAAGCACAGCATACATGCCTCTGCCTATGGCATTTCCTTTTTCTTATAAAAGGCAAATCATTTCTAGTCAGTTTCATCCTTTCTTCTTTCTTTCTTCCTCTGTATTTACATATGTTTAATTGGCAGCATCTATATCACCATTAAAGATAGATAGATAGACAGTTGTAAATATAATCATATCTTCATTTAAAACATGACATGAAAGAAAAAACAGAATCACAATTACATCTTGGGAAAGAGCCAAAGGGAAAATAAACTGAAATGTAAGAAACGTGTCTCACGTGTGTGCATATGTACATATTTCTTTAAGAGTAAGGCTGCCTTCTTTCTCCCTTGGGTATGATTTGACCTCTTGGAAGAATATCTTAAGCATGACCTTGTCACCTGTCCCTGCAGATGGGGCTGCATTAAGATGTCGCGATGAAGACAAAATAACAGCAATTTCAAGAGAGAAACCCAATGATAAAGAGAGAGCCATCTGAGTGGAAGTCTGCACTCCACATTAGCTCCTCAGGGCAGGGAGCGGGGGCTGCAGTTGTCTGAAGGGCAGCCCCGTGAAGAAAGAAGAGCTTTGGACAACAGTAGCCGGGCTCAGCTTGCCACCTTCTCCCAGGAGGCTCTCAATGTGAGTTTCATGAAACCACCCACATCCCATCAGCTGAGGTCCACTACCACTGGCCTGGAAGGAAATTCATTTAATTCCGATCAAAGCCGGATGCTAAACAAGTAAGACTTTGATAAGAGGTGAAGTCACCGCACACCTCTTATCCGGTACTACATTTTTGAAGTAGTTTTGCTGCTCCAAGATTAAAAGAAGAAAGGATGACTGTGAAATTGTTTAGTGTCGGTTAAGAAAGACTGATGCCACTTACGGCCAGGACAGTATTATTTCTGGGCTTGTGGCACCTTTCTTCTCCAGTGCGTCTAGTCCGTGAGAACTAGACTTTGCTCACCATATCCAGATGACTCACACAAGCACAGGGCAGTGAGACTGTGAATCCTAATCCATCGACAGATTTGTCTAGCCTGACTAGTATTCTTGACCAGGAACAACATTCATGATCGTGATCTCTTCACCAAAGAACTCACCCTTAATTCTTGGCTGCTATTTTTCCCATTTTCCGTATTGAATCACAGAGTAATTAAGGGAAACTTAGCTTCGGAAAGGAACTTGGAAGTAAAACATTCCAACTTCCTACTCAGTATGCGTATTTTTTCTATGAGAGCTGTGTTCTTCCTGACTCCTTGATGTTGAATTCCTATTGCACGACTCATCCTGTTAGGAAAGGTTGCCTTAAATGGAGCTGAAGGTCCCCTCACATGTCTATCAGAACTTACTCCTGGTTCTCCTCTCTGGAGCCACGACTGAATGATTTTTATCCTGTTCTTCTATCCCCACCTTCTCACACTTCACATTTATTTCTTTGCAACACCTGAGCACATCTGAAGGAACCTGTAAGTCATCAGTGGATTCCAGCTACCAGAAGTGTCCTTTCCTTCCCTCAGCTCCTAGGGCATATCATAAGGTTTTTGTAGTGAAAATCTTTCAATTATGATCACATCTATCAAGTCTAGTTCTAGTAATCAGGTGTTTTAGGTGGTGACCCACCCATTACCACTATGTTAATGGGGAGCACAGGCTGGGGGCAGGGTGGGGGGGTCTTTAAACCTAACAGCTCGAGTTGCATTAGCTGCTTAGAAAAAGGCCACAAACACCATCCCTAATGATTTAACAGCTTGTTCCTGAAAACACATTAACCAAGGGAGCTTTTAAATATTAAGAAATAATTACACCAGCTCAGTGTTGTCCTTCCTCAAAATTACATCACATCAGGGCTCCACTGGATAAATAAATTTTGTAAAGGAAAGCAGGTCTTCTAAAAATGAAAAATTGTACCCAATGACATGTTATTTCCAGTGGATGGCAGGAGGGCGGACAAAGGGGAAGGAAGAATTAATAAGGATATTCCGACACTTTCCCCAGTGAACGCTCAGGGGAGTCTGACCCCAGCCACATTAATTATCTATTATTGGCTTTTCAAACTCATTTTTACCAACTCCAAAACCAGTTGGGGTCAGATTAGAATTGGGAGGGACTGAAGAACGTTCTCATACCAATATCCTTCAGCCCAACCATGAGAGTCCATTTTAAGCCTAGCCTAGATATTAAAAGCCCAAAGAAGCCGTACTGATGTGGAGCTGCAGGTCTGCATTCCTTGAGGGCAGGCTTTACCGTTACGTGAGTGGGAAATATGATTTGGGGATAAGAAAGAACAGACTTCTAAGAGTCTAAAATACTGTCCCCACACAGGACCACAGTGCCTAAAATTCTACCATTAAATAATTGTCCTCTTTCTGGAGAACCGTTAAAATTTCAAATGAACTGAGGGTATTTGGGTCTTTTACATTTGAGTGGGAGTGAGTTTAATTGATTCTCTTCCCCTTTCTAAACAAGACTCTGGGTAATTTGAGGTCATGGGGCTTGTGAGTGGGAAGGGCCCTGAAGGAAGGAAATGGAGAACACTTCACAGCTTTGCCCACGCCAAGGCCGAAGGGCAAGCTCTGGGAATCCCAGGTCTGCTGGCCTCCTGGGGGGAAACCCTCTTCCCTTCAGCCCCTGCTGTATTTGCGGGGAGAGCAGCCCTCAGAGGCAGCCTAACCCCCGGTGGATTCTGAGAGCACAGACCAGGCAAATGGGAAAGCTATTTGACCTGTTTGGGGCTGGAGTAGATTTTTGTGGAACAAACTCCTACTCAGGTGGCCCTTGGGTGTCATGAGACTTCACTTTTTCCGTTGCTTTTTCCTTTACTGCAAAGAATCTCTGCCTTTTGGTCACCTTTTGAAGTTAACAGCAGGGCGTAGCTACACATCCGTACTTTTATAGGCGTCCTAATGACCTGCTTAATTATTTGCTTTCTTTGGGGCCAGATTTGCTACTGATAGGTCCTGGGAGTCTGGATACTGGTCTCCTTGCTGGGCCCAGCACAGAGGTCCAGGTAACTTGATTGCCGAATTCCAAGAGACTATCTCCCTGGGGCACACAGGCTTGAACACATGTGGAGCTTTATTTGTATTTTATTTATTCATTAGATTGGCAGAGGCCATCTCTCCAGAGAGCTTTAGGTGCCTAGTATGAAATTAGTGTCTACATTTCCCATCAACATCAACTGCTTTGTAGTCCTCTGCAGCCCTTCTTGTGTTCTGAGGTTTAAACAGATTTTGTAACCAAGAACACTTAGGTCTTAGCTTAGAATGACAAAAGCCTACTGACTTGTCCACCCACATTCTTGGCAGAAGTTGCTTTTCCAGGATAGATTTTTTGTTGTTTTTTTCCTTCTGAATCTAGACACAGACTCCGAATTCTTCTTAATCCAGTGTTGAGGGGAGCAGCTAGGCTCTATCCAACACTTGTTTGGGTTGGGTTCTCTTTGCATTCTTTACCTAAATCCTTCTCATTTCTAAAGGTTCTGGGAAGTTATAACAGATCCTTTCTTGAAGACCTCTCTTGTGTGGTATAGAATTGGCCAGGGTCTAGTTACTTTGGATATCCATTCTCCAGAGAGTCGTATTTGGTAAAATGTAGGCCGAAGTAAAATCTGTTAATAAGTTTCTTGGACTTTCTTTTAACCCTCTTGTGTTTGCATGTACAATGCCTAGTACAGTATTGTGGGTAAAATTGCCATATTTCCAGGGTCTCTACCTGGCTTTAGTGCATCTCCATACAATAGGTGTTTCCAAAGGGGTGGAGACAAGTAGTTCATCTCCTTATCAGTAGGTAATTACAGGGCAAGTGAAGGCTTTTCTGGACCAGAGAGGTTGGATGGGGGGCTCTTCTTCTGCGGCTGGGTTGAGAGAGACACAAGAGAGCAGAAGTGGACTGCTTGTAAGAAATAAATGGGCTCCTCTCACTTTATTTCTCCCTTTGATTTCAGTTTCAAAGGTATTTTGCTTCTGGAGTTATAAGTATCCAATGTATAATAGACACTAAATAAAGTAGGTGTATATTACTGTGATGAGAATAGGGTTCACTCACTAAGTTTCTTTTTCCTAGCCTACTTACATTATTTACCATGGAAGAAGGTCCTCTTTGCCCTTGAAATCTAGATCGACATAAAAACACAGAGCTTCCTGGAATTTTGAGGAGTTCCTTTTTATCAGGAACTCTGAGTAAATCTTCTAAGTGGTGTTTTACATCCCCCCGCTCCTTGTCTTTTCCCTCTGTCACCCCGCGGTATTGTGAGCTCTGTTATTGTGAGTTCTGTCGACTATTTTCTGGTTGAATTTGACACCTAATAGTCATCAACTGATTGTGTCCAATTAACAGCCATTATATTCTTTGGTTGCTTTCTGTTTAGACATGAGTTTATTGATCTGGCAAGATTTTATTCTTCAGAAACATGAGCAACATGCCATTTAATGGGGTCTCAGGACTGTCTCTAAACAGCATGAGAGGCTTTTCAAGAGGCAGCATATTGAGGGGGGAGACTACCCATTACCTCTTTTGAAGAAGAGGGGCAAGAAATCAGGTTAAACTTTGATCACTATCACTTCACCTTTAGACTTTTATTAAAACTGTTTGACACAGCCACATTGGCAGATTGAGTAGGAAGATAAATGGGCCTGTGTGAATAGGTCTAATATCAAATGTGGATATGAGACACAGCAGGTTATTTCATCCAGGAAATGTTCACATCCCCAAGATTTGCAGGTGACTGGTGGTGATCCTTTAGAGCTCAGGGCGCCAAAAGGTGAATATGATTGAGGTACCTTTTGCCATGAATATTTTACAACGCGAGTATCCCTTTTTCACTAGGGGCTGTGTGCTGACTGAGGGCTTCCTCAGGCTGAGTCCTCAGTTGACTGATGAATACAAAACGCCTCTCTGAACAAAAGGCATTCAAGATTCTCTGAAGACAAGACAACCTACTTTGGTTTCTGTGTCTGGTACCGGGGTATCAACGGAGATAAAACACTGAGTGACAGGGAAGCGAAATACAGAATAACGCGATCTATTGTTCTCCCATTGACTCTAAGTATAATGGGAAAGTTAGCGAGCCACTGTAATGTCATGGACCGCTGTGAACTTGGGAGAACTCAAGGATCAGAAAGTAACATGAAACAAGGAGGGAAATGAAGATAATATTGGGTTACTGAACATTCTCAAATTGTACTGAAACGCATCCCATCCCTTTGGAGGGGGCACGTTTTTGACAAGGAAGACAATGGGAAGAAACTGGCGGCTGTAATAGTATCACCATTTCCTTTTACTACAGGGTGTAATGTGAACTTCTTAGAAGACACCTTCTTTCACCACAGCTTTGTTGTTCCGTCTATTGAGGAGCCCAGGGACCAAAGGCATTGCCTCGTTCCAGGGCCATCTAAAACCAAGGAGCCTGGTTCTCCCAGCCGATGACAGCTGCTCTGTTGTGAATTACAGAGCAGGTTTCCAGCCAAGGGCAGAGGAAAGGAACCGAGAGGGAACGAGAGAAGCAAAGAGAGGGAATAGACAGGGTGAGGAATTTGGAACAAGGAGACATTTAAGGTCCTAGAGGAAAAAAATGAGTAAAGGAATTGTCATGGTGGGAGGTGGGGAAGAATGTGGGTGCTCTACCATCCCAAGGTCTGAGCGATGTTCCCCTAAACAAAGTAAAACAATAAACGAATCAAACAAAAAGAACAGAATCACTTTTGGAGCAACTTTGTTAGAGCCAGAAATCTACTCTTGGATTTACAATTTTGTAAGAGGAATTTAGCTAATGCTTGGAAACTTTTTTTTTTTTTGAAACTGTGACCCTCTTGCACTAAAGCACATACCATGTGTTTTCCCAGGCACAGACCATGGGGAAAACACGGAGGGTCTTGACATGAAGTCTACTTAGAACTCACAACAGTGCTGGTGAAAGCTATGGACTCTTTCATAGAAAAATGAACATAAATATACAGATACCAATTTTTGCAAGAGACTCAGAGCATTCACACTCATGAAGTCCATTCATAAACCTCTCAGAATTCCACAGACACAGGTTAAGAATTGCTTCTCCAGAGGACTTAACAAAGAACTGGCATAGGATAGATGCTCGATAAACCCTTACAGCTTCAAATTATGTGAGTATTCTGGTCAACTGGATATTATAGTTGGCTAAAGTTCACCATATGTGCCTTTACAAATAACTGATTTTCAAGGAACAAGAGATAGGTGTACTATTTTCAATGTCAAAAGTATACTCATTGCGGGATGTAAATTAGTTCAACCATTGTGGAAAGCAGTATGGAGGTTCCTCAAAATGCTCAAAATAGAAATACCATTTGACCCAGGAATTCCACTTCTAGGAATTTACCCCAAGAATGCAGCACTCCAGTTTGAAAAAGACAGATACACCCCTATGTTTATTGCTGCAGTATTTACAATAGCCAAGATATGGAAGCAACCTAAATGTCCATCAGTAGATGAATGGATAAAGAAGATGTGGTACATATACACAATGGAATATTATTCAGCCATAAGAAAAAAACAAATCCTACCATTTGCAACAACATGGATGGAGCTAGAGGGTATTATGCTCAGTGAAATAAGCCAGGCGGAGAGAGACAAGTACCAAATGATTTCCCTCATATGTGGAGTATAAGAACAAAAGAAAACTGAAGGAACAAAACAGCAGCAGAAGCACAGAACCCAAGAATGGACTAATAGTTACCAAAGGGAAAGGGACTGGGGAGGATGGGTGGGAAGGGAGGGATAAGGGCAGGAAAAAAAGAAAGGGGGCATTACGATTAGCATGTATAGTGTGTGGGGGGGGCATGGGGAGGGCTGTGCAACACAGAGAAGACAAGTAGTGATTTTACAGCATCTTACTATGTTGATGGACAGTGACTGTGAACAGGGATGTTGGGGGGACTTGGTGAAGGGGGGAGCCTAGTAAACATAATGTCCTTCATGTAATTGTAGATTAATGATACCAAAATAAAATTTTTTAAAAAAAGTATACTCATTGCAATAAAACCTTTCGTGCCTTTTGATTTTTGGTGACTCAGAAGGCACCTGGGGAACCTTTCAATCATAAGTAGTAGTCTGTACACCAGAGATCATGCTGCCGTAATGCTGTACAAAGAAAGGATAAAAAGAGATGGTCTGAATCTTCTGTCACCTTAACACATTCTCTAGAAGTACTTTTTCTTAACCCAATCTAATTACCAGTATATTCCCTGTCTTCTTTTCTATCTCCTTCAATAAAAGTAGAGTTGAGAGTAATTTTGGAATTATAGCTGATCGCTAGTCTAAAATACAGTGGCAGTATAAGTACTGGTATGAGGCAGGTGTAATACAGCACAGCCAGTCTCTGCCCTCTCTCCACCATGAATACCAGCCTTCCAGCCTCAACTCTCACTGCTTGATTTCTTGTTGTTAGAACTGAGAAACCTTGTAAAGCCTGGCTTTTCCAGATCAAGGTAACGTGGAGTTAGTTAGGTAACTGCCCGGAGCAGTGAACTGGGGCACAGAATCGGTATGCAGCAGGGCTGAGAAAGAGGAGGGTCTGAACTAGTCAAGCAATATTGGAAGTTGACCTCAAGGAATCAGTGAGAAGTGCTCCGTCCAGGGAGGACTAGCTCCTGGGAGCGTGTAGAAAGAGACACGTTAGGTAAGGTGGGAGAGAATTGTTAAAATTATTCATGGTATAAAAGCATCACGTTTATTCTTCACTGCATACTTCAGCCTGCAATGGGTTAGGGGGTTTGAAGACACAGAGCTTAGCTGAATAGGAAAAAGACCCCAAAACTCTGGTGAAACAAATTTCTTTCTGACACACCAAAGTGCCATAGGGATTGGTTGATAAATATGGAAATGGAAACCCCAGAATCTAAAAATGTGGACACTTCCCAAATCACTAGGGGACTAAGTTAAGAAATGACTGCTTCAAGACACAGAAAGTTAATTCAAACTTGGCAGCTGTGTTCGAATTAGCACATTCACTCCAACCACCATCGCTACCATCACTACTACCAACCCTTACTGGGGTAGGTCTGGACTCATTTTCATTTCACATATTAATATAATTCACATATTAATGTAACCCTCATAATGATTCTACAAAAATAAATAATACCATCTTCGTTTACAGACAAGGAAAATTAAAATTGGAGATATTAAATCTGTCATTCCAGAGTATCCAGCCAGTAAGTGGCTGATGGATTATTCAAACCCAAATTCCACTGAGGTCAAAGAGTGGCACCTCAGAGGAAATGGTGTTTATTTCCATGGGCAAAAATGTACTTCGGTGACCAAGAGCCACTCTGGATTTTAGGGAACGCAGTAGCAACAGCAGCCCCCATGACCGATCTTCCCAGTTTGGGCAGTGGTAGTTATTTATAGCATTCCACTTACAACTCTGGAGTCAGTGGTGATCTGGGACTTGTTATTTAACCTACTTGAGCCTTAGTTTCCTCTTTTGCTAGATGAGGAAATTACATTAAACTTGCTGATCTTCTTTCCCTTTAATACTCTCTGATTTTATTAGCATCTGTATCTGGTACGTGTGGGACATTTTAGACAATGTGAGAGATACAGAACGAACAAAGTGGGGCCTGTGATCTCTAGGTTTGCCATGAGGCCATGAGCTCTTCCAGAGCAAACACCATTTCTTGCATCTCTGTACCTCTGCCCAGCCCCACCCCATGCCTAGCTCACTGCCCACATGTTACAGCTGCTCGGTGAATGTTTATCAAAATTATATGAAAGAAGGAAGCTGGTCATGGTAAATAGTTAATACAAAACAGAATGAGGTCAATACCTTCAAAGCAATATAGCGTATTGAGAGAGGCCATAGAAAAAGAAATCATTACTAGCTGGAGTGATTAGGAGGGCTTTCTGGAAGAGTTGGCTTCTGACCTTGAAGGGTGGGTAGGGCCATGATAGGCAAAGATGGGGCAGCATGGGGAAATCTGAGCAACAGGAACTTTCTCTGTCATCTGTTTTTGTCTGACATAGGTGTAAGAGATGGTAACAGCAGAGAAGACTAGAATGAAGAGTGGTGCGGAATTATAAGAGTCTTAAATTTTTGAGGTTTTGGAGTGTTCGGTAGGAAATGAGGAGCTATTGAGAATTTTTAAATGAGCAAATGGATCAGTGGTTGTATCACATGTATAATTCAATCAGCACTGAACATTGTACAGAGACACTTTCACACGTGTTTTTTTTTATTTAACTTATGACTCAAAACAACTCGGTAAATCAGATAGCTTTATTGTATGTTAATTGTATCTCAACAAAGTTAGGAAGGAAGGAAGGAAGGAAGGAAGGAAGGAAGGAAGGAAGGAAGGAAGGAAGGAAGGAAGGAAGGAAGGAAGGAAGGAAGGAAGGAAGGAAGGAAGGAAGGGAGGGAGGGAGGGAGGGAGGGAGGGAGGGAGGGAGAGAGAGGGTGGGGAAAGGGAGGGAAGGGAGGGAAGAAAATCTCGTATTTTCTAGATCACTTGCCCTCTTGTCTGGATGCATGGGAAGAAATTGTGGCAGATGAAAAGCACAGCTGCTGTCCAGATTAATCTCAGGTCACATGGAGCATTACTGAGCTTCAGGCTTGAATAACAAAAACCTGTTTCTTTCCAATGCTATCTTCTTAACCAGGTACATACCTCAAGATTGTCTGCGGCGTCTGGATTCAATGTAGCAGTTTCTTAAACTCCATGTACTCTGTCTATTGCTGAAGGTGGAAATCCCAGGATTGAAAATTCTGCTGCTAAAACTTTTCTTGAGACAGTTTATTTAGGAAGATTGGTTCCCTTGGGACCCACCTCTTGGAGTTAGTTGAGTGTGTTAAAGAAATTTATTTCCAGATAAATGAGCTTATAAATATGAACTACTCCGTGAAAGGCAGTCCATAGGCCAAGTCTTGAGGGAATATTCTTTCTACTTGGGGAACTGATTTTATGGAAGAACTGGTCGGTAGCTCTTTTTTCCTACTACCAGCCTTGGGCATTTTAGCACACACTCAATGAGGCCATTCCTCTTCAGTTTACTTATTACAGTAGTTTCCCCAAGGGTTTGTAAACCTGTAATTGGACAGCTGAGATTAAGGGGTTAAAGTAACTGATCCAGAGAGGCTTTATAACTCTGTAAGCAACTTTTTATTGGCTGAGGATTTCTTAAAGCACCATTTAAATTGTCTCCTGAGAGGCTTCCCTTGTCCTATCAGCCAAAACGTAAGAAGTAACATGAACTGAAGCTGGCGAGCGAGCCTGTTCCATGGTGAGGAGGCATTGGCTTCATCCTTCAACGACTCTTCGTTACGAAGGACTTCTTGGAGGTGAACGGAGAAGGTACAGTTGTGGTCAGTTAACAGGATGTAAAAACTACAAAAAAATCTACAAAAAAATCTACAAAACTACAAGGACTTTAATTTAAAAACTAATGCAAGCCTTCTGTTTGAAGTGCCTCATTAAAGTCTCAAAGGGCCTCATTCTGAAGCATGGAGTTTCCCTGTGTTTCTGGAGGTGTTACTATTAGTTTCTAACTGCTACTTACACTAAAACCCTTTAGAAAACCCCCAAAAGGGGTTCTTCATAGGTAGGGAGGCAGGGAATCTGTTCTGTGGTGTTTGGCGGAGATGGAGCAGTAGATGGTGCTGGCAGCAGGGATGCTGCCAGGCCGGTCCCTAGGGGTGGGGCAGAGATGGCCTGTGACCCCGTGTTTGTCTCTACGGGTCTATGGCAAAGGGTACCTCAGCTCACCAGTTTCATACTCTCCCCAGGGGAGGCACTTCTCTCCAGCTTGAAGCCCTGGATCTGAAGTTTTTGACAGATTGGATGAACCTCAGACTTACCCTGCAGCTGCCGTCAGGGCAGGAGGCTGGGGTTAGAGCCACCTGAGATGCCTATTCAATTGCTGAAACCTCCCCAAAAGTTTCAAGTTCTATACAGCAAAGACATCTTGCTCCTAGATTTTATATAGAACTAGGACATGTGGGTGTCACACTCAAAGGCCATCAAGGAAGTGGGTGTCATATTCAAGGACCATCAAGGATAGCAGAAGGAAGAGGTACTGCTTGAGATCCAGCCAGGTGCCTTCCCCTCAGATACTGTCCCCTGGGTGCCCAAAGGAAGCTCATCCTTTGGTTCCTGAACCCTGTGCAGCACCTTCCTTTCTACAATATTCCTGATTGTCTTGTCTGTAGTTCCAGAAGGCTCTAGAATTCCTCTTTGAATCAAAAACACCCTGAGGGATTGGGGGTGGCGGCAGTTCTGAAGGGCCATAAAAAAATGGAGTTGAGGCCAATGGCCTTGAGGGACAACCTGCAGGGTCTTCCCACTGAGAGGAGATGCATCCCTTCTCTGTTCTCCTAGGGAAATGGAAGGGCGGGGCCAGCTAGGAGGTTTAGAATCATCCTCTGCCACCTCCCTGAGCCCCCATTTCCTTCTCTTGCCTTATCCCATCTCACTAACTAACATTTAGTGGACTGTCACTCGGGGTCAAGCCCTGTTTGGAGCTCTTTATGTGCATTAACTCTTGTACTCCTCACAGCCACCCCAGGCTGTCAATTAGAGTCTATGAGCTGCATTCCGCAAATGAAGACACGGAAGCACAGAAAGGCTCAGGAACTTACTGCAAGTCACACAGCCAGTAGATGACCCAGCAGAGATTTGAATCCAGGTAGTAGTCTGGCTTCAGCATCTATGCTCTGGATATCACTTCATCTTGCTTCTGCAGTATTAAATGAGAGCGAAGCCATGGGTAAACCATGAGTAATAATTATTACCCCTCCAAGTCATCAGCACAGTGAATAAGCCCTACCCCTTGAGCATATACATTTTTTTTAAACTAGAAAACCATGTTACCATGTTAGCATCTAGCCCAGCAGACTTCAAACTTTTTGATTATACACATATACCCCAGGAGATAAAACATTCTTGAGCATGGGAGAGAATGCATCCTACAAAGTACATATATTTATTTGTGCATAGATTAGATAAATGTCCTATTGTGCATATGCCCATTATAAAATATGTAGAAATCGGAAGTTAAAAAGAAGAGATGATTTTTTTAAAAAGTTGAAACAATTGTCCCTGCCCTTCTGGGGACTGTTTCGCTCACTTTAAAGACTGCTGGGAAGCTCACAGCGTTGCCTCTGGCTGACAGAGATGGATGAGAGAGCCCTGAGTGTCAGACCACCCCGTCTCCCCAGACTGACTCCTCATCCACTCAGTCCAGGCTCCAAACCCAATGGTCCCCTGGTGGGGCACCGCGACCCGACCCAGGCCAATCTGTGAGCCCCACAAAGCAGCAGCTTCAGCCCTTCGTTTCTACACCCCCCTCCCATTGTCAGCCCCCCCTGCCCCTGGGCCCTCTCAGATGCCCTGTGGAGACCTGGCCTCTGCTTCCCCCTGCTTCAACAAGAATATCTAATTTCCATCAACCCACCTGAATTTAAGTGTTTCACAGGGTTATGTGCATTTCCAGCCTTATCACTGATTAAATTTTCAAAGGCTCATTTTCCTCAACAGCTGAATGGGGTTGTTAATTCCCTGTGTATACAAGTCTGAGAAGTTTAAATTTGGAATGACTTATGACCATGCCTAGCACAGTACTTAGAGAGTGCTGGCACTCGATACACCCTTACGTGACCAGAGTCTGAATCTAGAAGGCAAGAGTTTGCTCCCCTTTAGAGGCAAGTAAACAAAAGGAGGTGTTACCCTGAAAGTACGTCGTATCCTGTTGAACCCCATGAAGTCAAATGGCACTGGGCCGGCTGCTCGCTTCTGGGGCCTCTCTGTGACGGCTCCAAGATGGGGGTGCTGACATCGACTTCCTCATCTGACGGTGGGCCCTGGCAGGGTCTCCCTGCAGCCTAGTCCCCAACCCCACGGTGCACACACCCTCCTCCCCAAAAGCCCCTTCCTGCTCCTGGACCCTCCTGACCACTCCTGAGGGAGGCACCTTTCAGAGGGCAGAGAAGGGAGGCGGCGGAAGGCTGCCCACAGGGCTGAAGGGCAGCTGTTTATATTATAATTAAGGTTTCACAGCATGAAATGTAGCTTGAGTATTCCTACACAGCCCTGGAGGTAATTACCACTGGTAGAGGCGTTCTCCACCACCAATTAGTTCCCTCCCTAATTGAGTAACAGGCCGTGTGGTAGAGGGGCGGGGAAAGGAAGGTGCAGCTTTCCCAGATGGACATTCCCTCCAGGCCTCAGAATAACCCAAAGCTGTCAGACCCGACCCTTTCCTAATGCTTTCCCCGGGAGTGTGGGGTGGAGGTGAGGATGCCAGTCCTGGAGCTCCACCACTTACCAGCTTGGGCAGATTCCTCAGACCCCCTGAGTCTGTCTCCCATCTACCAAATGGGTCTAAAGAAGTACAGACTTCATAGCACCATTGTGAGGCTTAGATAAATGACAATAATCCTGGTACACAGACAACACTGAATAATTCTGGCTTAAAGAAATGGCACAATAGAGGGTGTGGTCATGCAGCGGGGGGTGGGGGGTGGGGGGCTTTGTCTTCACTGAACGGATGGGGAAACTGAGGCAAAAAGCACACCTCAGTCCAATGTGAAACAGCTTGGTAAGTGATGGCCAGCGCCAGATGGCAAGTGTGCCTCCTCGTCTTAAAAGGGGTGCTTTCCTTTGACTTGCACAGGAACTGGCGCCTCCTAAGAAGGTTAGATTCCCAAGATCACAAGTCCCTGAGGGAGCTGCTCTCTGCCTTCTCGACACCCACAAAGTCCCTGCCCTCTGCACAGTCCCCCCGCAAACCCATCGTTAATCTCACATACCTTGTAAGGAATTTCTACTTTCGACATTTTATTCTACTTGTCTGTTATTTCTTTTGCTCCTTACAGCCACCTAGAAATGTATTATTACTGGTTTACAAATAAAGAAAAAGAGGCCAAGAGAGATTCAGTAAAGAGCATAGCACCAGTCAAGGACTAAAGCACAGATCTTCTGCCTCCGATTTTTCCCACTGCTCCACCAGAAGGAGGCCAATTCTACTCCCAGGGCTAAGCACACTCTCTCTCCCTTCCCAGCATTCAGCTCCTTGGCCTTTGAAATCGCAGAGTATGTTTAAAACATCCTGAAAGCCAGGAATAGTGATTCTCAAAACATGTGCATACAAGTCTCCTGAGGAATGTATTTAAAAATGCGGATTTCAGGACCACACTGCCAGGGATTCTGATTCCTGGGTCTAAGAGGAGGGCCAGGAAACAAATTTAACAAGTCCCCAGGTTTTCTGATTTTAGGGGTTCAAGGGCCACCCTCTGAGAGACGCTGGGCTAGGAGAACATAGGATGGGCAGCAGAAGCCTCTTCAGTACCACCTGTGTGACCTCTATTAACTGACCTAAACTTTCTACGACATTAGTTTCCTTCAGTGCCAGGGAAGATAATAATATCTACCTCCCAGGGGTTCTGTGAGCATTAAATGAGATGATGTATATAAGGTCCTGAATGCCTGGCACAGGAAAGTGCTCGGGAACGTGAGTAATTGTGAGCATTACTGCTGCTCTTGTCATTGATATTGAAATACAGCCAGGCCCTGTATTACTCAGGGGATAAATTATGATAGCGAAGATCTTCTCATCTGGAGTCACTGAATCTATAGAAAATTGGGATATGACAGAGACATAAACAGGATCTGATAAACTTAAATCATTTTTTAATGAGTGACTCATTCATAAGTCACCTAGCTGCCTTGGGGTGGGTGGCGGGGCTAGAAGATAAGCAACTATTTGGACAAACAAGAGTTTGTTCTTTATTTAGGAGACACTGGTTAATAGTAGGAAAGGGACACAATTGATGGATGTGACCAGAAGGGCTTCTTGAGAACTGGCTTTAAACTGATGTCACCTGCACAAAAAGTCACTAGCGGACAGCACCCCTGGTGTGGATGAGGACATTAGAACTGAGGCCAAATCATGCCTAGATCCCCCACCCCCCAGCTCTCTCCATGCTCCCAGCACTTGGGCAAGTGCATTCAGGACCCCAGGCCGCCTCTGGCTGCTGCGTGAGTGAAAGAGGACTCTCGGTCTTCCTGAAAACAGTTTGCCCTGAGGGTGCCCTAGGGCTGCTCCCTGACTCCCCTAGGGGAAAGTAAGAACAAATATCAGAAAGTAAAACTAATGGAGCTGAGCGGTGGCTGCAGCCGGTCTGCGGAGGGCCTGCTCCCTCTCCATCTCTTCTCTCTCTCCCCTTCAGAATTTGACAGAGGCTCCTGGGGTGGGGTGTGAAGTGAGGGTGTCAACAAGGCCCACACAGGCTCAGTATCCCGGGGCTGGGGGCCTGGACTTCATCAGAGAACCTCCTCGAGATCTGTCATTTTACCCAGGCCACCCCCTTCCTGCACTTTGGTGTGGCCAACTAGACGCGTGGAACAATTTCTGATTAAAGAAGGACAAGTGACATTCTTGGGTGCATTTTGGCCTCCTGGGGAATGTGTCCTGAGAGAGGAACCTTGGCATTCCCCAAACCCAGTAGGCCGGGCAGGCGTTCCTTGGTGCCGAGGTGAGGGAAGTGGCACCTGCAGCCCTTTTTTGGTAACTTGCATTACACAACACATGTTGGGGTAAAAGAAAACTACTCCAGAGAGTTGCCTTATATATAAGTCATGCAGTCAACTACCTGCATAGTGGGAATTGAGAGACCTTGAAAATCCCACCCCCGATAAACCCTCTCCCCCTGGGGCAAGTACTTGTGTCTCCAAGCGGTTGTCTTTCAGCCCAGCATGTACAGTCCCCAGCCTCCCTCTCTGCTCTAAGCCCCCGAGATGGCCCAGGAGCAGAAGGGATACCACAATGGGGAAAAGGCCACAGAAATACGGACATGGGTCAGTCTCAGTCTCACTATAACTTTTCTGTAGAATGTTCACCACTTGAATCTTCCCATCTTAGTCGGCTGTCCTTTGTGACCTTCATCTGTCTATCACCTGCTTCCTGTGGCATTCCTCACCTCTGGGTCCCAGGAAGTGCCAGCCACTTTGGGCACGCCGTGGGCTCAGTCAATACCTGAGGAATGAGTAAGGAGTGAATGAACAACACAGAGAGGTGTGGGAGAGGGGCCAGGGGTGTGGACCCCTCTGTTCCCGCCCTCCTGTCCCCTGTGGAAGCCCAGACAGAAACACACACTGCAGTGAAAGGACGATTCATCTTTTACCCAAAGGTCAGCTCCCCACTCATGTTCTTTGTGCTAACTGGGGGCAGTCAGTCTGGTAAAGTCACTTATTTGCCTGGAAATCTGTACATTTTTTTATGTAAAACTTTTATGTAAAAACCTCAAGACTACCTCCATGCAGGCCTTCCGTTCTCTCCATCCTTCTGTATCCATTCTCTCGCCTTCTCTCACATGTCCAAACCACTTGACCAACTGCTCTGTCTCCTTGGCAGCCTGCAGACACCTTTCCCTGGCACTTCCTCTCCCCCGTCCACTCCTTCCCAAGCAGAGTTCCTCCAGGGCAGCAGGCTAGTGAGGCTACAGTCCCTGGGGCCACTCAGATCTCTTTTTCTTTATGATTCATCTCCTAGGAGGTGAAATTGCTAAGAACAGGAAATGCATATGTGATATTCTGAGGAAATAATGGCTTCAGACAAGAAAGGGGTGGGCAGGAGTGGAGGTTACCAGCTTCACTCAAAACCAGGAGCTGTGGAGGGATTGCCCTCAATGGGGAATTTTATTGTTTAAATATTAACATTTGGAAAAAATACTATCAGTCCTATTTCCCTCAAGAAGGAGCCTCTTTATGATAGGTTTATATCGTGTGTGCTCTTAATGAGTTGCCATCCTCCAACATTAAAGCATCAAGGTTACATTCAGGCACTGAAGAACCACTGGTGGCAGAAAGATCGTCTCTGACAGTTCCTCACAGTCAGGAATTTTCACTGGGCGACCCAGGGGCCACCTGTCCTGACCAGTCAGGAGCATTTGCCACAAGACACCCTCCAACTATTCTTTTCAAAGCACTTGATTTGGTTTCCAGGGACCACAAGCTCCTGGTGTTTTTCCTACAGCCCGGGACACTCCTTGCTGGGTCTTCCTCCTCTTCTTGTTCCTAATACAGGCGCACCTTGTTTACTGCGCTTTGCTGAAGCACACTTCCCATATAGTGTGTTTTTGCAGGTTGAAGGTTTGTGGCAACCCTGCACTGAGCAAGCCTTTCAGAGTCATTTTCCCAACAGCATTTGTTCACTTTGTGTCTGTCCCATATTGGTAATTCTTGCAATATTTCAAACTTTTCATTATAGCTGTACTTCTCATACTGATCTGTGATCAGTAATCTTTGATGTTAGTATTGTCATTGGTTCGGGACACCACGAACCACGCCCAGATAAGATGGCAAACTTGACTGATAAATGTTGTGTGTGTTCTGTTCTACCGACCAGCTGTCCACCAGCTTTCTCCCTCTCCTCAGGCCTCCCGACCCCCTGAGACACATTCATATTGAAATTAGGCCAATTAATAACCCTACAATGACCTCGTATTCAAATGAAAGGGAGAGTCGCACATCTCTCAGTTTAAATCAAAAGCTACAGATGATTAAGCTCAGTGAGGGAGGCGTTTCAAATGCTGAGACAGGCCAAAAACTAGGCCACTTGCACTAAACAGTTAGCCTAGTTGTGAATGCAAAGGAAAAGTTCTCGAAGGATATTAAAAGTGCTACTCCAGTGAACACATGAATGATAGGAAAGTGAAACCGCCTCATTGCTGATGTGGAGAAAGTTTAGTGGTCTGGATAGAAGATCAAACCAGCCACAACATTTCCGGAAGCCAAAGCCTAATCCAGAGCAAGGCCCTGACTCTCTTCAAGTCTATGAAGGCTGAGAGAGGCAAGGAAGCTGCAGAATAGTTGGATGCCAGCAGAGATTGGTCCCAGAGGTTTAAGGACAGAGGCGTTTCCATAACATCAAAGTGCAGGTGAGGCAGCAGGTGCTGATGGAGAAACTGCAGCAAGTCGTCCAGAAGAGCCAACTAAGATCACTCGTGAAGGCGGCTACACTGAACACCAGATTTTCAATGGAGAGGAAATAGTCTTGAATTGGGAGAATATCCCATCTAAGACTTTCACAGCTAGAAAGCAAAAGTCAGTGTCTGGCTTCAAAGTTTCAAAGGGCAGACTGACTCTCTTACTAGAGGCTAAGGCAGCTGGTGACTTGAAGTCAGAACCAGTGTTCACTGACTGTTCTGGAAATCCTAGGGCTGATGTTAAATCTGCTCTGTCTGTGCTCTAGAAATGGCACAATGAGGCCTGGATGATGGCGCATTTGTTTACAACATGGCTTACTGACTATTTGAAGCCCACTATTGAGACCTACTTCTTAGAAAAATAATTCCTTTCAAAATATGACATTGACAATGTTTCTGCTCACCCAAGAGCTCTGATGGAGACGGACAATGGGAGACTATTGTTTTCCTGCCTTCTCATATCCATTCTATAGTCCGTGGATCAAGGAGTAGTTTAAACTTTCAGTTCTTATTGAAGAAATACATTTTGCAAGGCTATAGCTGCCATAGATAGTGATTCCTCTGATGGATCTGGGCAAACTAAACTGAAAACCTCCCGGAAAGGATTCCCCATTCTAGAGGCCATTAAGAACATTCATGATTCACAGGATGTGGTCAAAATATCAACACTACCAGGCATTTGGAAGCAGTTGATTCCAACCTTCATGATGGACTTCGAAGGGTTCAAAACTTCAGTAGAAGAAGTAAGTTTCTACCATAGATGTGGCAGAAACAGGAAGCGAACCAGAATTAGTAGTGGATCCTGAAGGTGTGACTGAATTGCTGCAATCTCCTCATCAAATTTTCATGGGTGATGAGTTGCTTCTGGATGAGCAAAGAAAGTGATTTTTTTAAAAATGGAATTTACTCCTGGTGGAGATGCTGTAAAGATTGCTAAAATGAAATGACAACAAAGGACTAACAATATTCCAAAAACTTAACTGATAAAAACAGCAGCAGGGTTTGAAAGAATTAACTCCAGTTTTGAAAGAAGATCTACTTCGGGTAAAATGCTATCAAAGCACATCTCATATTATTGAGAAACCATTCGTGAAAGAAAGTCAATCAGTGCTGCAGACTTTGCTGTTTTCTGATGCTAAGAAATTGCCACAGCGACCCCAGCTTCAGCAAGCCACCACCCTGATCGGCCGGCAGCCATCAGCATCGAGGCAACGCCCTTCACCTGCAAAAAGACTATGATTCACCGAAAGCTCAGATGATGTTTAATATTTTGTAGCAATAAAGTATTTTTTCATAAAAGTATGCACATTGTTTTTTTTAGACATAATGTTATTGCACACTTAATAGATGACAGTATAGTATAAATGTAACTTTTATATGCACTGGGAGATCAAAAATTTCATCTGACATGCTTTATCATGATATTTGCTTTTTTGTGGTGGTCTGGGATGGAGCCACAGTGTCTCTGAGGAATTCCCGTAGTTAGAGGAACTCCCGGCTCAGTGTTTGGACAGCTCTGCTGCTCTGCCTCCTTCTCTCGTGTCTCTCACAGATGTAAATATCACGTTGAGTCATAAGATGCATCTGATATTTAATCTTTTTCACCTATGAAAATGTCTGTTTCAGTAGTTCCACCTAATGCTCTATCTTTGCTAACTCCCATAGCTGTATCTTCACCCCCTGACCTCTCCTTGAGCTCCAGGCTCACTTATCCAGATGCCTCCTGGACACCTCCACGGGCATGTCTCCTCAGCACCTCCAAATCAACCCAAGCAGTTAGAGCAGGAATGTAGGCTTCCCTGCTGGCCCTGGTTCTCTGCCAGGCTCCCATCCGCTGAGCACAAGTCCGCTCTTCAGTTGTGCTGACCCAGAACCTGGTAGTCCTCCTTACTTCCTCTATTTCTCTCCCCTGCTACACAAGTAAGTCTTGTTTATTCTAACCCTACTTCTAACGTCTCCACTCCTGCCGTCCTGGAGCTGTTGCTTAGATTAGTTTAAAAGCCTCCTAACTGGTTTCAGCTGTGACTCTTGGACCCCCTATAATTTATTCTCTGTATGACGGTCACAGTGCTCTTTCCAAAGCATAAGTCACATCACGCCACTCTCTCCCATCCAGATGCCCCAGTGTCTTCCCATCACACTCGCTCTGCCTGGTTCCAGCCCCCACCTGTCTCTCTGACCTCCACCTCCTTCCCCTTCCTCACTCAGCTGTAAATCAAGGCCTTCGTACCTCCTGTCACCCTGCCTCTAAACTTGTTGCTCCACTCCTTCATGTCTCTGTTCAGATATGTTGTCTTCCGGAAAGGCTTTCCCAGACCATCCTCTTCTCAGATAATACTTATCCTTACACCTTGTTTCATTTCATATAATCACGTGTTTACGTGTTTATTGTCTACCACCCAACCAGAATCTAATTCTCTCATTTGTAAAGTGAATGAATGAATGGATGAATGACTGTGCAAGGTCCACAGCTCTGTGCCCTCTGAGAGCTCACTGTGCACTTGATGAGTGGCTGCCTGAGAGGGATTAGGATTGTCCTACTGTGGACGGTTCTGATTCTTGGAATACTTCTCTTAAACATGATGACTGCTACCTCCTTTTCCCATTAGGATGGAGGATCTCAGAACAAGGGGTCAGTTTCTCTCCTTCCATTCTGTCTATCCAAACCATAAAGACTTTGTTCCTCCTGCAGTGTCTGTGACATCTTTGGTGCTGTGACAACCACACACACACACACACACACACACAATAATGATAAAAACAATCACAGATGTTTATTAAGATCTCATGGAGAACCAAGCACTATTCTAAGCTGTTTACATTTATTATTTAACTTGGACAATTCAACAACCCTATGACTTAATCTCCACATTCAGATGATGAAACTGAGGTACAAACAGGATGAGGTAACTTCTCAGAGTTCATACGACTGACAAGAGAAAAGGCCAAGTGTCTCTGAGATTTTCAGTGTTGGAGAAGGTCTCTTATCTTGAGAAAGCCTTACTCTCTCTCAGTGCCTTACTCCTGTCTAGATTTAGCTCAGATTGTTCACAGCTCTGAAGAATCCCGTAAGATAAGGCCAGAAAGCAACAAGGATGTCCTATGTCATAGATCCCCACACCCAGGAAGGGGCTGTGATTCCCCCGAAAGTGTAGCCATGCCAGCAACGCTGTGAGGATCTTCCCTCGTCTCTCCACACCCCTCGCACTGACCCTCTCTCCCAGCCCAGTTGAAGGACCTGTGTTTGCCTCACACCTTCAAGTGAACAACCAGGATCTACATAGTGATTAATTTACCCCCAACCTCACTTGTTAGCCCAACTCCATCTGGCAGACAGAAATCTGATGCCCCAGGCTCCCCACCCCCTCACCTGACAGGTAGCAACTAAAGAGAAATCACAATGTCTGACTGCCAAGGAACAGGGACCCCCAGGCCCATGTGTTGACGCCCACCTCCTGCCATGTTGGCAGGGGGACAAATGGGCTGCTTGGAGGCCTGCTGCTTCTCTCGCAGGGATAACTGACACAACATACCAGGGCCCCACGCTCAGCAGGCCTCTGTCCCTCCCCTGAGGTGTCTGGCCAGAGAGAAAGGAGTGGGGGAGAGGGAGGGATGTCTCTCAAGCAAGTGAAAAGAAACTGGGCACCACTTTCTAAAGACACTAAGGGCATCTGGGGAAGCAGGGCTGCTGGTTATAGTTAAGGCTCTGAGGCTTCCTAACTATTCACCCACTGCACCCTCCCCTTGGACTCAGCAGATGCCTTCAAGGCTATCCCAGGTCCTTTCCTTGCAGCTAGACAGGACTCACTTTCCTCAGCACCAGAAACGATGACTGCCAACAATGAAATACTAGGTGCAAAGGCTGCTAGGCTAAATGTGGAAACAAATTTTTGAAGGCATACTTGCAGTGCAGAATGTGTAGATAAAGTGAAGATATGAACAAGGAGAGAGAAAACATTAAAGAAATGCAAGCCTCTTCCCCCACAAGTTCCATAGTGCTAGCGGAAGCTGAACTGGGACTGAGACACCTTACCACTATCCTACGAGGTAGTCAATGCCAGTCCTCTGTACTACGACCAGCCCATCAGCAAGGGATTGTCCAGGCTGGAATAACTTGTCTGTGCCCTGGACTCTGCCCCACCATATGGATCACCCGTGTCCAAAGACCTAGGACACCGGTGAACCTCTTGCTAAGCACCAGTATTCGTGTGACTTTCAGATATCACTACCTCTGTGGGTATCAGCCACTTCAAGTGCAAAATGAGGCTTGGAAAAAATGACTTCTGATGTCCCATGTAGCGTTAATATGATGGAATTTAATAAGGGTCTATAGTGGGAATATTATCAAGAAATATCATTTGGTAGCAATTTTCACAAAAATAAACAGTATCATCCCCCATATAACCTGGATCTTATATTTTAATCAAAGCTCATGAACTGAACACAGTGAAGATATGTAATGGGGGGAAGTGGTTGATTGTATATTAACTTCATCATTACCCAGATACACTTACCAGTGCTCATGAGGTGAGAGATCACCTTATTGGTTATCTGTAAAATTATTTACTAACTAATCACTAGTTGCCCATGACTATGATAGGCACTTTGGAGAATGCAGAAAACTAATAATATTTTATCTCCATCTTTAGAGAGAAAAGATGAATCTATTAAAAACACTAGAAATTCATACAAGAAATTTAGAACCATACTATAATTTTGAAAGTTTAAGATCTGACTACTGTTCATTTTAATGTTTACCAACTATAGAAGTCCAACTAATGCTACATCTTTGAAGCACAAATAGAAATGAGCAATATTATCATTAAATTTTTCCATTAAAGACAAGTAATCACAAATGTGCATAGCATATTTATTTAGCCCAACTCTCAAACAAATTCTTTTGTGGGGAAAATTTGACCTTTCTGGATAAGCTTATGCTAAGGTTGGTGATTTAATATCAACGTTCTATAGACCAGATTTTAGCATAACAGCCTTATAGGCAGAACTGGCTACATAATTTGTAGAGTCCAGCACAGGTGAAAATGTGGGGTTCTTGTTCAAAAATCACTAAGAATTTCAAAACAGCAGCAACAGAACATTAAAGCCTGGGTTGCCTCTGAGCTCTGGGTCCTTTGCCACTACACAGATCACGTGCCTACGTGGGGCTCGTAGATGATCCTGCG
Organism: Manis pentadactyla; assembly: GCF_030020395.1. Lineage (NCBI taxonomy): Eukaryota > Metazoa > Chordata > Mammalia > Pholidota > Manidae > Manis > Manis pentadactyla. The sequence continues at coordinate 115,588,491 of NC_080027.1, read as the reverse complement.
TTACCTGTGGCTAGCGTTTAACCAGTGCTTGCTAAGAACTCTACCTCTATTGACTCATTTAATCCTTAGAACAACCTTAGGAGGGGTGTGCTATGATGTTCTCCCTATAATGAGGAAACTGAGGCACAGGAAAGTTAGGCATCTTGCCCATGGATCCACGGACATGAGGGAGAGCCAGGATTCGAACTGAGGCAGACCGGGTGCAGACTGTATTCCACCACTACACTACAGTGCCCCTAGTAATTGTTCTCCAGAGCTGAGTGTGGAAATTATACTAACAGATTTCCACTGGTCATTTTCTTCTCTCCTGAGGTTAACACTGGGCTTGAGTAACTCTGAGGTTGCACAGTTCCAGGGACCTGCAGTGACCTGGGGTCTTTTGCACATGTGTCATTGGCTGTATGTGGGCAAATTGTTTGTAAGTGTGAGTGCAGGGAACTGGGAACCATTTTTCCTGAACCAACTCCCCACATGTTATTGAAACCCTACACCTGAAGCCTGCTGAAGCTTAACAACTGTGACTCTGGGCAAAAGTGATTTTGATCCAGAAAGCCGACCAGACTCCAGTTATGGAACACGGCCCTGAGCTGGGAGGACGGGATCTCCGCCACAGCCTTGTGCGGCAGCTCACGGGTGTGTCCTTGCTCCTGGCCAGCCCCCGTGGGAAGAGCCTCCTTGCCGGACACTCTGCCTTCCCCTTAGGAGGCTGTGGTCAGTCAACCGGGTGGAAAACGAAGAGCCCTGCTCCTGGGTGGAAGGGCACCAGGCAGCCTGGCCTTCCGGAACCTGGTTCTGCAGTGTCATGTGTGCAGAATAATCACCTGAGATACTTTTTTTTTTTTTTTTCTTTAAATGGAGGTCCTCATGCTCAGTCCCCTGGGGTTCTGAGGACGTAGGTCTGGGGTGCAGCCCAGGAATCTGACGTTTTCACAAGCTCTCCAGCAATTCTGATGGAGGCTGTCCGTTCTTTGGGAGACGTCATTACCAGAGGCTGGCAATGCTCCCAGGGCCAGCGATGCCCTGTCCAGCCACACTGCCTTCAGCCGAGGGGCGGAGCAAGCTGCAGCACCCTCCCAGGACAGCTCAGGCCAGCCCGATGGGGCACCCACGGAAGGACGGATTGCACCCCAAGGCCAATTTTTTTTTCCTTCGACTAATAATCCTCACCAACATTTCCCTTTTACTGGATAGTAAGTCATGCCCCACACCAGGGCCAGCCACGCACAAATGACGAGGCTTCCCCGAACTTCACTCTGCACAGGGCCTTCAGGAGTCCTTCGTACCTCCTGTTAGGACCCAAACCACTCCTAACTAGTGCTCTCGTGCAGTTGTATGACCTGCTCCTGGCCTCATAACACCTGAGTTCATAGAACTGTGGACTTCCAGAACCGAGAAAGATCTTAGAGGCCGGAGATGGTCCAGGCCGACTTCTCACTGTGGTGATGATGAAGCTGTGTCTCAGAGAAATGAGGACACTTGCCTGAGGTCACACAGCTCATGTCTGTTAATCAACTAGGGCTATTCTTCCAGCCACCAATCCCACAACAGGTGGGATTTGGTCTTGGGCATTGGGCAAAGAAAACTTCTTACCTAAGAGTTGGATATCGTTCTGTATGATATAAAGAAACTCAAACAGATCACCTAGTAGGGAAATGGAATCACAGTTTTTAAATGAACATAAAGTCTCTGCAGCATTCATTTTTTCTTGTTGTTGGATTACTTGGGCTAGTGGGTGCAGAGAGTGGCGGTCAGTCGCTGGACAGATAATTGCTCTGTTGCTGAGATTAACACCTTATCATGCTATTAGGGCTGCTTATGAACCTTGTAGTCCTGACAAAGCCTACAATTTAAGGACTGTCCTCCCCAGCTGCCTCCATTTCTGGGACCTCCTTCGTGCCAACAATTGTTGCGCTAAGTACTGCATTTAATTAAAGGCCCTTCCCATGGCATGCTTCTAGCCACTGGAAAGACAAGGGACCTCGGTTTGTTTGAAAAACAACAATGACGACACTTCCTTCTGGTGATTAGTTACCTTTAAAGCAATCAAGATGAAAGTCAGGGAGGCCAGCAAAGAACATGAGACATGGATGACTTTTGAATTGGAAATTGCAAGGTACATACTACCTCTAGTTTTATGAGTTAGTATAAAATCACAAATGAGAAATATGACTCTGGGTTCCTTCTTACTCTGAAAGGTCATTTCATCAAAGCTCAGGGTTCTCTGCCTCTTCCCAAAAGTCTGATCAAGCATCTCACCCAAATTGTTTTTAACTACTGGATTCTGATGCGATAGTCCAGAAATCGGTGATGGATGAGACAGGTCAAGTAAAGGCTGGTCGAAGGCATTCAGATTGGTTGTAGTATCTGAGTAAAAAGAGAAATCCATACACAATATAGCTTTGCTTCCATTTTTAACAAAGGGAAGCTTTTCGTGGGACGTTCTTACTAGAATAGGACACAACCAAAAAAAAAAAAGAAAGAAAAAAATCAAACAGTCAACAAATAATTTTACCATTACCAGGTAATATGTGTTAATTGCTCAGTTTATATACTCACAATGACATACCATTAGAGACTGTGTATGCATTGTAACTAGAGCATTAATAAATTTAAAATGTGCCTATTAGGATGACAGCTTTGGAGGTGCAAAGGAATAACAGTTATCACTTGGCAGAAGCCGCTCTCACCCCATCTGCTGAGACTTTGCATACATTTTCAGCTTCCTGAGCAATGATTAGGCCTGTCAGAACCTCTTTAACCTTCTAACTGCTGGTCCCCACTGGCCGTAATTAGAGACTAATGAATTCAGAAGATGCAGGCCGTGAGGAAAACTGCCTTGACAGTTTGTGTACAAATTAAGCCCCAATTACTTCATGCATCTTTTGCATCGCTGATACAAGTCTCTGTTATTATTTTTGAATATGGTCATTTTAGCAGAAATGAAGAACTTGGCTAATGTATTTTGTCATTTTTATGGCTCGTCATAAAGAAAAAACATACTGGGTGGGTCGTGAATATGTGAAATAAATGACAGCGGATTATAAAAAGAAATTAATTTTCCTCTTGGGAAGACCCTACCCCCCCTCACCCACATTAGATATACGTATTAATATGGTTATTATTATTCAGATAATACCTGCCATGGATAGAGCCTGAATAATCGGCAGGTTGCTTGATTTAGGTTTAGACCCAACTAAGGAGCATTTGGAAGTAAGGTGCCCTTCATCTTTACTGCCAGCTATGGAGATTGCTCGGAGCTCACTGGCAGAAAACTCTGTTCTCTGCGCTCACCTGCCCCTCTGTCTCTATGGCCATGGCAAAAGTTTCTGCCTCCAGGAGGTATGGCTTTAAAACCCCAATACTAAAGTCCAATGTCACATGATTTTAAAAACTCTTGAAATGATGTTTAATCTTGTTTCTGCCCTTACTGGTCAGCTCAACCAGATATTCAATCTCAGTCATTTGGGAAGCCCCTTGCCCTACTCTATGGGGTCCCACCAGAACCCTGGGGAATATGTTTCCAGAAAGCAATGGCAGTTTGTGGGCATTTCTGCATCATGCTCATCGCCTTACGGCTTTTCCTTGAGCTCCAAGGTGCTGCTGCGGGGAGCCAGTCCTGCCATCTGTCTGTGGTCGCCGCTGCTCCAGGTGGCTTACAGACCCCTCAGCCGGTGGTCCTTCCCCACTGAAACTCCTCTCCTGCAGGCTTCCTCCACAAAGTTCCTGAAAGCTGGGGGGCTCTCTGCTCCCTGTTCTAATCCACATCAGCCTCAGAGAAAGTGCAAATTGTCCCTTCTGCCTGGCCGCCCTCACCTCCCCAGCTCAGAACACACCTGTGGTAGACAGAGTGATGCCCCCCTCCCCTCAAAGATGACTACATCCAATCCCCAGAATCTGTGGATATGTTTTATCTTATATGACAAAAGGGACTTTGCAGATGTGGTAAGTTAAGGATCTTAAGATGGGGAGATTATTTAGGTGGGTCCAATCTAATCACAAGACTCCAAATAAGAGGGACGCAAGAGAATTGAATCAATGGTAGGGGGTACAAGGCCAGAATCAAGAGGTTGGAGGAACGCATGGAGGGGCCCACAAGCTAAGGCATGCAGGTGGCCTCGAGGAGCTAAACTAGGCCAGGCAACTAATTCCTCCCTTAAGTCTCCAGAAGGAACCAGCCTTTTCAACTCTGACTTCCGGAACAATAAGAGAATAAATGCATGCTGTTTTAAGCCACTAAGCTTGTAGTAATTTGTGACAGCAGCAATAGGAGAGAAATATACCTTCCCCTAAAGAAACATAAAGATTTGAGTTTGTGTTCCACTAATTATTACTCCAATATAAGTGATTATCCCAGTAATTCATCTTGGATAAATTATTCTACTCCCTGTCTTCTCATCTCTAAGATTGAAATCATAAACTATCCTCATGAAATTGTCTTGAAAATTAAGGGAATTAAATAACCTAATCTGATACGTGGAACAGTTGTTACTCAATAAAAATAGTTGACAACATGCAGCTCAACACTGAGTCTTAGTGTGAATATGAGCCAAGGGTGTCAGCCCCTACCTGGCTTCCTCTGCATCTTTAATCCCTAGTAATTTGCAACCAGACCTATTGATGGTCTCCACATTCAGGTTCCAGCCTGTTTCTGACTGGCCAGAAGCCAATGGTCTCTGTACAGTGGATTTGAACTTGACGTACTCTCTTAGGCTCTGAATCCCAAAACCCAGACTCATCTATCTGGTCTTTAGTCTCACCTGCAGGTCTCTTTATTAGCCAAAAAGTATGTGGACCCTAAATTTGCTGAGGAAGATTCTGGTGCTTGAGTGGCTCTGAAGTTCTAGCTGAACCTACGATGTAGGCTTCCTCTTGAGATTGGGTATCTGCCTAGGCACTTATGCCTTCCAAGAAAGAAGCCTTCATTCTATTTGCTTGCCCTGCTGAGGACCCTGTTCTTGGACCAGAAGACATACCCTCAATCCAACCTACTGACTAGGGCATAAAACACTCCCTGGTTCTAAACCCTCTCTTCTCTGGACTTAAATCCCTCCCCTCCACCCCAGATTTAACCACATGTATCAGCCACCCTTGGAAAGATGTCTGAATGAACACTAAAAGCCAGCTTAACTCATAGTATTTAACCCACACCTTAACGCCTTGCTGTTATACTCTAAGCAATTGATCAGATGTCTTGGCACCAAGATTGTTCAGAATTAGGACTGAGGTTCCTGCACCCAGTCAGTGTCCCTGTACTACTGAACTGTCCTCTCCATACCCACCTGGGTAGCAGATTTCCCCCAAATCAGCAAGGCCCCACCCTGGATGATCCGCTCCCATGTTCTGGGTTGCCATCAGCTATTCTAATTATTAAAGAAAAAGATTAAATTAATAAAAGGCTAAATAAAAACTAAATTAAGCAAAGCCATGGTTTAAACATTGAGTTAGAAACTCATTTCATTAGGGAGGGGTTATTAAAAGGCAATATTTAGAAGAAGGAGAAAATTCATTTCTTTAACACAATTCTGTGTGGGAAAGGTGGCTCGAATTGCTACTGAATAGCTTCTCCTGGCGCAATGGGATTGATGCTTGCTGGGACGCCACAGAGTATTCTCAGGATGTGCAATACCAGATTAGGGGAGCCATATGAAATTGCTGATAGTCAACTGTATTGGACTTACAAAAACAGCAGTTTCATATAGTCCGACCTAATACAGTCTTGGTGGCTAAGGAGGGGAATAGGACACTATTGGTGGAATTATTTGAAAACTTGCTGGTGACACTAACTCTTAATAGACTTTCCTCCTTTCCTTTGACGTTATAGCAGTTCAAATTCAAAATTCTTATAGAGAAATTAAAAGGAAATTAACAAGTTACATAATTAGTATAATATTTGCAGAGATAGAGGTCCTCTGTATTTGTTTTTGTTGTTTGTTAGTATAAACCCCCGTTGCAGAGTTGACTGCCTTTAGTTGTTGAAAGCCAGTAAGAACCATAATCTCTCTCTGCTTTGTGTCATGTGGGTGTGGCCAGGCGTCTGAGGTGATAGACCCATCTGTACACAGCTATATGCAGAGGCTGTCTCATTAGCAAATTTCCCTTTAAGTCTGTCCTCACTGACTGCACAAAAATTTCTCTAATCATCTCTTAGAAGCTTTGCCAAAGACAGTTCATGAAAACCCTAGACAGTTCAATTTTAAACTTTTTAAAAGGGCTTTAGATGGCTTACAAATAAAAATGATAAGATCTGTATACACACTGCACGTAAGCAGTGTCCAAAACAGTGTGATCTGGGAAGACAACTATAGTGTCTCTTAGTAGCTGGAATTCCCAATATTCAACATTCTTCCTTAATTAAAGTTTGGAGGACTTAATAAAATTTCAGGTATGCCTTATGGGAAAGAGACCACATAAATTTATAACCAGACATGTATTTATACTTTGGTGAAAGTTATTTAGTATATTAGCTATTTTGATAATCTAAAATAATTTTGATAATCTGGTAAGATAGTACCCCATACAGTTAGGACTGAGTAGACAGTCAGTGAAGAGATCTCCAGCACAGGATAAGTTTAAGTCATGTATCACCTTGGAGGTCATTGGGTAGGGTCTTTGGGTAAGGGCAGGGGCCAAAGAAGAGAGATTCCAGGATGGTGGATGTTCAACAAAGACTTTCTCACATCACAATTTTCATAAAGTTCTATCTTAAAGAACAGAATGCTATTACAGAGGAATGAATCTCTTGAGCCATCATGACAGTGTGGCTGGTATATAGGGAATGCCTTCTGATGAATGCCTATCAAAGAATTCCTGGGGGACACTGGCACTATCACACAAAGGGGACCCTTGAAAACCCTACCCCAGATGAGGATCAAGGGCCCAGCTTATTTTTGTTTGCCTTAGAGTGGGTTTTTTTTTCTAATGACACTTCTGGAGTTAGCTTTACAAAGGAGTAGACAGTCTAGTGGAATGTTATGCCCAGAGACCTGGCCTGCAGTGACAAGGTTCAGGCCACCACAGACTCAGGCCTTCTCACAGAGGCCCCCTGACCCCTCATCCTGTGACCTCACTTGGCTATTGTTGACAGAATGGTAATGAGAAGTTAGCAGGGGGGAGGGGCGGGGAGCAGCTCTCCAGCCTTCAGCCAAGCTGTCCCAAGGGCTTGGAAGAGGGAAGCCTAAATGATAGAGTCCGGAGCTGTGTGTTAGATTCACAGAACAGCAGAATGGGTACCTGTGGCCCAGAAAGGCTAAGTCATGCCCACTTTTTCCTTCTGTGATGGAGACATGGCAGTCCCCGACTCCCCTGCAAAATACTTGGTGCTTGATTGACAACTCAAGACACTGCTCATGTAATCACACCTTCATAGCAGTGGTTTTGAAATGAACTTCGAGAAGTGATACCGTGGGCCAGGGCCAGAAGGCGGTCCCCACTGACTCCCAGGGCACCGGGTTCTTGAACGTCTCCAGTAAGCCAGGTGCTGTAGCTCCATCATTCCTTCCAGGAAAATGAGAGTTATTTCAGACGGCCTCTACTCAAAGCCAGGATCATTCATTCATTAGACTAACATGTACTAGGCTTCTAATAGCCTCCCAAGCACTGATGAGGTCCTGAGGTAGCGGCCCTGCTATGCTGCTGGATGGGCTTGTCTTTGTGTTTATTCTATTTCCTATCCTCCACCTCTTCGTTTGAGATTTCTACACCCATTCCACATAAGATCTATTTTGGAAGAGATTCTGTGGCTTTTATAAGTGTAAAGTTAATGCACATGGAAGGGTGGTAAACAACAGGGTCCAAAGGGAAGATGCACCTGGCCTCCTCCACACCCTGGCACTGCTCTACCCAGACAGCGCATACAGTTTCAAAGCTGAGGGTTCCTCAGGCAGGTGGACTCCAGCGATAGGCGGTGGTACACATGCAATGTGGGGGGCCACAGGTTCTGATTCTATCTCAGCTGCTGGAGGTGTGGCAAGTCGGGACAGTCTGCTACTTTGTGGCCAGGAAGCTTTTTAATCTCATTCACATTATATTCATTTCCAGACATACCACAGGACTGTCCTTAGAAAGGCTCGTTCATTCTCTGGGTTTGCTTCTGAATTATAGATCAAATTATCATCACTTCTTTTAGGGGAAGAATGTTAAATTCATCCAAAATGAGTTTAAAGACATTAAAGCATGGTTGGTCACTAATGGCTTACTACGAAAAAGCACTGAATGATCACTATGCTATGGGGACAGCCTGACCCACGGCCCCAGGTCCCATGACTGCCTCACAGACCATGTGTTTACAGGTCTCTGTCTCACTGGAAACATTCTCCTTCAAGGATAGAGACTGCTTTATTTACATCGGTATCTCTCCATAATATCCAGTTTACCTGCAGCAAAGCCTTCAAAACACACTGTAAAATCAAATTAAAATACATCTTTAACAGTGAACATATTCTTAAGAGTTGAAATGTATCCTTAACAGTTAAAACGTATTCTTAATAATTTCTAAAGGGCTCCCTTCCTTAGAGCCCTGCTGTACACACACACACACACACACACACACACACACACACACACACACAAAATAAAATGGTTTCCCAAAACTGAGTGGGTAATTCACACAGCATTACTGCCTTCAGAGTGTAGACTTTCTGAAAGAAGGACTGAGTGTTTCTTCCATACTCTGTATTTAATATAGTATCTAGTTATGGGACTGTCCATTAATTGAATGCATATTTATTCAGTGCCTTGCCTCAGTAGGGCGGGGGAGATCTAGCAGGAGCTGAGAAAGCCTTTACTCCCACGGGGTGTGCATTCCAGTGAGTGGTAGGGAGGTAGGGAAGTGGGAAACATGATAAGGGCAGCAATAAGCAAACAGCATGTTCTATAAAGTCTCAAAAATAAAAGATGAGGGATAGTGGCTAGATTTATAGAGAGCACTACTTTGTATTATAGTTCAGAAAAGGCCTCGCAAAATCAAAATTAAATAAAAAATGTAATTGGTGTCCACATGACAAGAAGGAACTGGCCACGTGAACATCTGGAGCAGGAGCATCCTAGGATCACAGGGAGAGATGACAGCCAACAGGCCAAATTAGGGACAAGTACGGAATGTCAAGGGTCTCTAGGAAAACCAGCGTGGCTGAAGCATCAGGAACAATGAGGAAAATTTCCAGAGATGAGGAAGAAGAAATGGACAGCAGCCAGATCCTGGGGAGCCTTGTGGGTCTTGAAACATGTTTGGACTTTTGTAAAGGCAATAGAAAGCACTAGATGTCTTAGGGAGGAAGGTGACCTGAAGTGATTTATGTGCTTAGAGGTCACCCCAGTGGCTCTGTGAAGAATGGTGAAAGGGTAAGAGGGGAGGCTGAGTCTCTAGTTAGGAGGAGACTATAGCAGTCCCCCTGAGAGGCAGCTCTGCTGGGCGGGGCCGCTAGCCTTAACGTAAGAACAACATTGTGACGTGCCTCAGGAAATGCAGGGAAAGGCCTTCTGCAGTGTGGAACAACATGAGCAGAGGCAGGAATGCACTGAGGAGATCCTCAAGTTCAGTGAGCCTGAGAGTTCAGCATATCTGGAGAAAAAGGTGAATATATATATATATATATATATATATATATATATATATATATATATGTATTCACAAATATGTATATTCACAAAAGAACCACACATGCCAAACACATGAGTCAACAAGAAAGTAAAAAGTGAAAAGCTTTCCTAAAAAATAGTATGAACAGAGCTAAGCAATAGAGAAAAAGACTAGAATATTTGTAGACATGCCCCACACACTTGGGTTTGCAACTATGTAAAGATGTCAGTTCTTCCCCAGATTATTTTATAAATGTAATGCAAACCTAATCAAATTCCAAGTGGTATTTTTGGATGAGTAACTTGGCAAAAATGTTCTCAACTGTGTGTAGAAGAATACAGATGTGAAAATAAAGAAGATGTAGATATATACCCCCACAGTTAAACAAGTTACCAACCATGGCATGAATTCACAAGAACATGAGAAGCCCAGAGACTACATCCTACTTCTCCTTCCAACAGAGCTTAGAAGCTAAACAGCAACTGTCCTATCACACTTGGCCCTGCAGCAGAATTTTCCAAACTTTTTTGACCATTATCCATGTAAAGAAATATGATCTATGTAAGGACACACATACATTCTTGAAACAAAAATTTCATAAGTAATATATGCTCTTACTACCTTGTGGCTCATGTTTATATTTTTTATTCTATTCTGTGCTGCTATATTTGGTTGAGAAATACTATATGGCCAGACCCTCTTAATTGATTTCATGGCTCCCTAATGTATCAGGGCCCACAGTTTTAAAAATACTGCCCTTGGGGTGTCTGTCCCATTTCCTGATCTTCTAAGGGGATCTTCTCCACCAGGTCCATCTCACTGGCCAAGCAGCAACTTGTGGCTGAAGATCTTACTTCCTACACTTAAATATGGGATTTAGGAGTAGATGGCCTCCTGTTCCGAGAGCAGAAAGAACAAGTATATCTCAACTGATTGGAAAACAAGGAAAAGAAGTGGAATTTAAGATTTTTTTATGTATATAATGATGATTATGATAAAAAAAAATAGCCCTCAGCTTGCAGGGAACCTCAGCTCCCATGTCCACAGGTTAGCTTTTCTCATCCATTTGTCAGGCCCATCAGGTGTCCCATTCCATCAGCCCAACTTTTAAAAAACAGAAGGAAGATTTAAAAACAAATCCAACATCAGTGCATAAAAGACAGTAACCTCCCAATGCAAGATCTTTGTTTTTAAGTGCACAGAAATAAAATATCTTTAAAAAAAAGAGTCCAAGCTACAAGCTCTTGTTCTCTCTCTATAAAAATTTAAAGTCACATTGATTACCCATCTGGCATATCTCCTAATTATGCATCTCTTAGTGGACTAATACTCCCTTCAGAAGCAAAATGCTAAATATACAAAGGGAAACATGATTAATAATTTCTTTTTGTTCTGTTTTTCAGGACAAGTCCCTGCTCATTCACAGTCTCCACTGAAAATATTTCATAACTATAGCCCAAAACAGATATGATAAACTGTCCCCTGATTATCTGTTTAACAGGAAGGGAGAGACATGGGATCAAAATTCACTTCTTAGCAGAAAGACATTGATGGAGCAGGTACCCTGTCCTAGCTTTTATCTTTATAGCTTTGTGGGTATATGTGTGTTGAAGCACGTTCCGCTGTTACCTCTATCATAGATCTAGCAAATTCAGTTTGCCTCAACAAATCTGTTTTCTGGATAACCAGGCAAATATATTTGTTTGAACAAGCCATACTACTTACACTTGTGACAAATACTATTTTTTAAGAAGCTGCATCATATTAGGCTCATTGTTTCAGAATATCTGATATCCTACTAGACAAATTACGAACACTTGTTCAAAACTGTAGGGAATGCCCTATGAATTGCCAGTCATTTATCTTGATGCTTTTCTACCACCTTTTTTATACCTTTGTCCTCTCTCAGTGTCAGTGCTTCATCAACAACCTACAGGAACTCATACAACTCTTTTTCCCATCGAAATGGAAGTCACTAGTTTCCCAGTATACATTAATTTTACATGCAAGTTCCATCATAAAAACATTAAAATGTAATGTTTTCCTTCATGAGTTATGTAAAAAGAACAATCAGGCCATGCCCTATACTGTTAGCTATCTATTCAAATAGCCACACCCATATTCTTCCTTGAGAATAGAACTCCAATATTCTTTGGGGTGGCAATATAATTAACTAAATATTTGTTTTCCCAGAATCTTTTACATCTTTGAGAGGCCATGTGATATATTTCAGGTCAATAAGACCTAACTGGAAGTTCCCAGGAAGCCTTTATTTTCTGGATTTTAAGGAACAGATATGGCTGACACTGCCTTTCCATCTTCTTGTCCTGAGCAAAAATGTGATGTCTGGAGCTAAAGCAACCTTCCTTAGATCATGAGGCAAAAAGCAAGAAAATCATAAAGATATTGGCTCTCAGATTTCTGAGCCACTGAACCAACACCAGCCTCCCGCTCCCTTTAGACTTCTATTTTTATGAGAAAAGTGAAACCTTTTTTGTTTAAATGATTGGTTAGTCAGGTATTGTTATTTGTGTTCTATATGCTTGAAAGGTTTCATATGAAGTTCCACAGACCAAAGACAGTGGGGGTGGCTCTGGGGCTAATGTGGGGAACAAAGCAGAGGCTAAGCCAGCAGGAAGAACTCCCCACATTTACTGGCACCAAATTTCCCCCTACTATCTTAGATATTGAGGCAACAATTTATCTTAGATATTGAGGTAATAATTAAGAATTCATTTGAGGAAAATAAATTATTCTGTTTCAGAGTCTATGTTGAAAACCACTGGATTAGATACTTTATCCTTTGGGAGATTTGTTGGCTTTATTATGGAAACAAGCCCAAAGAAATGAATTATTACTAATGGGAAGTTAGCAATATGGTATCCATAAGAGCTAAGCATTCTGATAAGGAAAAACTAGTCTGGATCCTGTCTGATTGCATCACTTTAACTCTCCCCATATGGCCTGCTCTGAGCGCCAACCTAATATCACATATTTTTTTCCAGGTTAGTTGTTTTACCAAGAGATGCAGAGAACCTATATAATCCTGTATCTTCACTGAATTCTAGGGATCAAAGCCTGTGTAGAAGGTTCATATAGAGACCTGAGGAATGTTTTTAAATTTGTAACATACTTTATAAAAGAACAAACTGCACAGTGATGCGGAGGCGTTTGTCTGCTTTTCCGTCTCTTTTCTCCAGAGGCCCCGGCCCTCGGGGAGCTGGATTGGTAGGAAGTCTTGACACCAACATTCTAATGAGTTTGCTTGGACTGAAAGGCTTGATGCGTATTTTATGTTATGTTGCTGTCCTGAAATGATTTGCCTACCCTGAATTTTGGCATTCAGATTCACACTTTAAATTTGTTATGGGCTCTCACAAGTTAAAACAAAATATTATTTGAGAATGAGAAGAATGCTTCTCCACCCCTCCTCAACTTGAAAACTCATCCCTCTGGCAAGGTTAATGCTGTTTTGCTCACCACACCTCTGCTCCCACCATACATTCAGTATCTGTGAGCATGGGCTTTGGAACTAGAGAGGCTTGGGTGTCATTCCAGGTCAGCCACTTACTACCTGTGTGACCCTGGGCTAGTCTCATAACTTCTCTGTGCTTCGATTTCTTCATGCCTGAAGTGGTTATTTTTATAGCACCTACCTGGTAGGGTTGTTATGGAGGCTTAAATAATTTAAAATACGCAAAGCACCTAGAACAGTTCCTGGGACATGGTCAGTGCTAAAGCCATGGTACTCTTATTGCTGCAGCTGTTACTTACCTGTTACCAAGTCTCATCTCCCCATGGAGAAATGGGGATAACAATGCTCCGTGTAATTAGCTCTTAGCAAGTGACATGACAATCAGCTGATATGATAACTATTGTTGCTAGTGCCTGCAATTTTCCTCACTGGAAACGCTTCTTGCCTAGGCTCTGCCTGCTCAGAATTCTCAGCACCTTAGATCCTGCATAATTTGAACGTCCCTTTTTGAAACCATCACCAGTTCCAGTAGCCCACTTTGTCTTCTCCTATTATGAATAACCACAGCTATGAATATTGGTATCTCACAATTTAATACCAAATCATAGGTTGTCTTTTATTGTTCTTTATCACTTCAACTTTCTATTAAAACTTCAAGCCTCCTAAATGCAAGGATTCATTTCTCCACCCTTAATATTGTTGGGGGAGTGTTGTGTATTTTCCTCAGTCCTTGTCCCCGCCACAACAAAGAATTGAAGGGCAGAGACACAGTAGTGAAGCAAAGTAAAAGTTTTATTTAAAGTTACTTAAGAGAGAAAAAGTGCAGGCCACCTCAGCGAGGACTGGTACCCCAAAACGTTGGAGAAACAAAGTTTAAGATTAAAAGGTTATGCGCTTAGAAAGTGTGGGCGACCTCAGAGAGAGGAGCATGCTGAAAGGTTCCCCCTTTTAAGGATTGTTCAGGAGTGTGACCAAGGGCTGGGGGTGGAGACTTGTTAAGTGGTCTTTGAATACTTAGAATTAACTTAACACAAGGAATTTCCTGCTCTGATCTCTCTCTGGGATACGCGCATCTTGGTCTGGGAGCATATCAAGCAACACTGCCTGCCTAGTCCCCAAGGTGGGCTGAGTTATTGTCTGTTGCTAAAGAGTAAGTTAAGAACCTCTTGCTGGGTATTAAAATGCAATCTTATTTTTAAGATGGAATCCTTCCTGCCTTTTACTATGTTGTTTACGGCTGGACCTGCATGCTGAATTAGTTGCCTAGGTTGCAAACTATTTGATTAGGGCTGGCTGAAGGAGAAAAAACAACAGCATGTAGGTAAAGGTAAAGAATAAGCTGGGCCTGCATGATTAACACAATAAAGACATGGGCTGTACTGAGGTACCCTCCTTTATCTGGGGAATATTCAAACATTCCAGGCCAAGTTGCTCCTGGCTTTTTGAGCTTTACCTGATTAACTCTGGGTCTTTTTTTAGTGGGCTTTTTCCTGGCCTTATTGTCTTTCCACCCCACTCATATCTATTTTCCTGCGTAACCATATCACCCAGTGCGGGGCACATAGGGAATGCATAATAAATATATGTTGATTGCTCTACTCTCTTTACTCGAAGTTCATATTTTTATATGCGGCCATGGAGCCCTTGCAGGTTACATCTGCAGTGCAGCAAAGCCCCGGAAAAAGCAGCCACGTGACCTCACCTCAAGTAGAACTGGGCATAAACCCAGTGTCAGGGGAGACCTGGAAAGGGTTTCCTCCCTCTACTCCTGGAAGGAGATAGGCTTTATACACTCGGAAATAGAAAAAAAAGAAAAAGGAAAAGGATGTAGCATCTCTTGATCTTATTTCATCAATCGAAATTCCCCCTTCTCTTAGGCTTTACTATAGCCAAATTCAAGAAACAGATGTCTGCATGAAAAAAAATCTCCCTGGAGTCAGTGTGGCTGTTTATCCGATTTTCACCCTGCCGTCCGGACTTAGGTTATGTCCAACAGAGCCCAGACAACAAGTTGTAATGTACGAACCTCAGCCTGAGGAGGGGTTCAGGGAGAGGTGAGGTGGCCCCACATCAGGGAGGCTGGAGAGAAGTGCTTGCCTTGATGGGAAGTGAGACAAGAGAACTTCATTGCCCACTGAGAGGAAAACTTCCTTCCTCAGCTGAGGATCCTTAATCTTGAGCCCTGCCATTTTCTAAGTGAACACAATGCCTTTGAGCTGTCTCTCTGCACTTTCATCGCTTGTCTGTGGTTCTCCAACACGAAAAGTAATGTTCACATGTTTCTGGAGAGGAAAGGTCCACAAAGCTGCTCCGCATTGCAGGGCTGAGTGTGTGTACCTTTCTTTTTGATTCCCCTGTTGAGTTTGTTTTGATTGTCACCTGGGCTGCGAGTAATTGCATCAATGCCGATGACAGCTTTGTCTCAATGATCTACAAATCCATTAAGTATGTCTGTTTCAACTTCTTTCCTCCAAAATCACCTTAGTAAGTTAGATGTGAAACATGAGACTGTTAGAAAGTTGCTTCTTAATGCAATTTACAACATCTCGGAGGGGAGAATGGAAAGCCCAGGTCTGACTGCAACATCTGCTCTGAACAAGGGCCTGGAGGGACCTGCCATCAGATTTTTTTGTCTTAAAGATGATCACCATGTATGTTCACAAATAAAAACATGAAGCGTTCTGACAGGCAAGCAAATCATGAAGAATTAAGCTTCCCAAACAGGAAAACACATGGCAATATCCTTGCTGCTGTTCATTTGAGGAAAATCCTTCATTCCGAGCCTCTTCACTTCCTTCCCCTGACTGCCTCTCAACCCCCATCAGGTTTATCCCCTCATGGACAGGTTTCTGCACAAAGGCAAGGTTCCATTTGGAGAGGGGATGTTCCAGTTTTGAAGGACTCGGTTTCTTAATGATAAAATCAGACTTTTCGTGGAAAGTGTGAGGGACTGTGTTCAGTAACAGTGAAAGGAAGTTTATAAAATAACCAGCACCTCCCT